>NC_133392.1:40605000-41230000 GCF_047511655.1 Castor canadensis | reverse complement strand
TTCTGCCTATCGCACAATGGTCTGCGGCTGCACCCTTTTGCAGAAGTAAAACTTTTCTTTTTGCCTTGCTGAGTGACTCCTGAGGGTTTCTTTGATCATTGTTTCATTTGGGAATGGCATTTCTAGCAATTTGGTGCCTGTAAGTGGGGCAAACTTTGTTGCTATGGGGATCACAGGCACCCTCTTCTCAGAGGAGACATGTCCTGCTGCCTAGTTGCTGTGGCCTCAGAGGGGGAGATCTGCCAGTTCCAGGCGAACAACAAACCGGAGAGTCACTCAGCAAGGTGGGGAAGGGGTTCTTATGGAAAGCACCATGGCGGCCAGGGCAACTCTGTGCACAGAGCAAGGTAAGGATTTTTCCTTGGTGGCCAGGACATCTTGGAGGTTGTGGGTAACTGGGACTTGTCTCAGACACAAAGCAAGTGCTGACTTTGAGAAAAAGAAAACACTTTGGTTAAAATGCAAGAAACCTCCAGTACTGGGAGGGCTGAGCTTTTCCCAGGGAAATAAACACAACTGAGGTTACAGGATGGGGAACAAAATTCAGTTCCAAAGAGGGAGACTTGCAAGAGATGAGATGCATCATCCACCATTCCACCAGATAGCCCTCTGGCTATGGTTTAAATAGTTTTTGTTTCTGAAAGTGCACCCTAATTTGTGTGTGTGTGTATGAATTTGTTTATAGCATTGGGCAAAATTTAATTTGCTCCTGGAATTCCAGCTCATCTTATACATGATTAAGTTGACATTTTTTTCTGGCATGCATGCTTAATTTATAAAAGTTGTGTGTGTGTGTAAGCATCTTTGAAATGGTTCTTAAACTGCTGTTATAAGGTTAATGTGATAGTCAAGGTAACAAAAAGCCTGGGGTATTTGTGTTAAAGATCTCTGTTTATAAACTGTTTAAGCTGTTTACATATGAATATGTAAACATCTTGAGGATGGCTCTTATTGTAAAGTCAATGTAAAAAAATTGTTACTTTTACTCTGTTCTGATACTACTTCTGAAAACTACTTGAAGTGGTTTTCAAACTTAATTCAGTCAGGTCTCACTAAGATGCAGGCAGTCAGCAGTTAACACTCCAGCTCAGACCAGAGAAGAAAAGAGAAAAGGGGGCCACAACCTGCAGCAGGAATCTTGAAATTTGGGAATTTAAAGAAATGACCTTAGCATGTTTCATTCCATCATAAATATAGTCTGGAATAATTCTGTCTTATAATACATGGGTCTATTAACAAATGGGCTTTCTATAAATTGTTTTTATACAAAAATAATTTTAAGGTTGCTTTCTTTCTTGTTTTTTTCATGCACATGTAAGGCTCTAAGTTAAAAGATTTTATGAGCAATTTTCAACCAGTAACAAAAATATATAAAAGGTATTAAGGATATGATTTTTAAAAATAAAAATTAAAAATCACTTTTGGATTAAAAAAAAGGATTATATCAAAAAAAAGTTTGTCCTCAAAGTTGCCTCAAAATAAAAAAAAGAAAGGATAAAGACAAGCTCTGCCAGAGGGTACATATTAAGTTGTCACAAAGGTACAAAGTAAGTTGTCATAAAAAGATGGATCTTATAGATGCTTATGTAAGTGATTAAGTTGACTAAAATCTAAGAGTTACATTAAAGGTTTTGTAAGGTCCAAATTTAATGTACTGATACTAAACTAAAACTTAATTCTCTAAGCTCAAAACAATAAGGCTGTCTTAAAAATATTCTGTTCTTGATAACATTTACAAAAAACTGCCTTAAAAATGGTTTTTGTTTTGTCAAGATAACTGTCAGGAATTTTTGGTGCTATAGGTTGATCCAAAAATTTATCAAGACAACAAGAGTATTAAAACACAGAGAGGCAATAAGCAGCTAAGCGCAGGGAGTGCTGCTGCAGTAATATAAGGGTTGAGACAGATTTACTTATGTAAAGCAAAGTTAAAAAAACAAAAAACAAAAAGCCAAAGTGTACCCTCCAGATAGGATAAAGAGAAAGCTCAAAAAGGAGGACTACACTGGGAGGTCTTGAGACCTTCAGTTTTTATCAGAGTCAACAGAGTGGAAGTGTTAGTCCTACTCCTTCCACATGTTGGATGGAGGGAATTTCTGGCCTGGGATGACCAGATTGGACCTGTTGTTTTAGGAGGGCTCCATTGACTACAGACTGGTGGGATCCTGCTATATATCATGAGCCATCTGTTAATGTCAACAATCTGGGATATGATCCCTTATCAACATCTGAGCCATGATTCTTGGCCATCAGGGTTTCCTAACTCCATACGTAGTCCCCATGAATGTATACATGTGTTCTCTGGTGATTTTTGTCAGGGTTCTTGACTACTGAAGTAATTGAGCATAACTAAATAAAAATTCATTTAAGAGTTGGTTTATGTAAAAATCATCTAGATAACCTCATAATCATGGTTAAACAACTATTGTCTTGGGCGATTCTAATGTAGTCAGTACCCTATATGTATCTGTGATTAGGCTATTTGGGGTCACTGCCACTGCCCCCTCCAACTGATAGGAAATTTAAGATTTTACTTCAAGAGTAACAACTAAACTAATATATATATACAACCTCTGTAGAGCTATGATGCTGTTGCTATTTCCTGTATATTAAATATACTTGTGTCTTTCAAGTATATCAAGCCTTCTAAAATACAAAATTTAGATAAACACTGTAACAAAAGGTTAATGGTACAAATACACTCGGTTAGTTGCTAAATTGTCCATCAGAATTTTAACCATGGCTCTTTTTAAGTTTTTGTCATTACAGTTTTGATCCTTCTGGGGCATTTACAATTGAGTCCATAGAAAGTGACTCTCATAAGGACTTACGTGTCAACCAAGTAAGCTTTTTGGATGGCTGCTTTTCTTGGATTTTGTTTGTATTGTCCTTGTCTAGAACTCACTGCCTAAGAGGCACTCCTTCTAAGCCTCTTTGTTGCTTAAATTTGGCCAAAAGGGTCTAGTTCACACTGACTACCACCTGATCTGCTCGTTACCCCCACCCCCAATGTAGGACCAAAACCAACCAAACAAACAAACAAAAATCAGGAAAACAAAGAGAATCCTCATGATGAAGGATGAAAATGACTAATCACAAAAGATCTTCAGTCTATGGCCATACCACCTTGAAGGTACCCAATCCCATTTGATCTCATAAGCTAAGCATGGTTGGGCCTGGTTAGTACTTGGATGGGAAACAGATCTTCAGAAGAGACTGCTCAGAGACAAGCAGTTTGGATACAAGGGGGGAATGCCATCAAAGTTCAAATGGAGTCACTCATGCCAGACCTCTCAAAAATAACCAAAGCTGAGAAGACTGAGGAAATGGTTCTTAAGCATGTGTGGCTATCTGGCATTAAAGTCCTTTCAGACACAAACTCACATTTTTAGCTAGGGTCCTCTACTTAAATAGAGACAAATTGACTATTTTTACTGGCTTTAGATATGTCCTTTGATACTTAAAGATGGTGTTTTTAACTTTTTTTTTAAACAACAGGTTTTTCTTGGACATATATATTGATACTGTGTTATTGCCATGATAATTCTACTCAGTACAAAAAACCCCACAGGTCAGACACTTAAAAAATGTACTATAGCCAACACCTCCTGCTACAAGTATAAGAAAAGAAAATTATATCTTGACTATTGTCTCTAACCTGGTTCTTCCTTCTACTTGGCCCCTAGTCTCTTAATCTGTTGTTAAATTCATTTCTTCAAGGTTAGAAACAATCAAGCTCCAGACGGTAATGGAGACAAAGCCACACATGCTGGAGACCTCCTCCTGGTACTCTGGGTGCCTTGACAGACCCTCCCTTCTACATCTTGATGGAGACCCTGACTGACTGTTTGGGGACCCCTCAAGTCAATGCCTGTTTTCCTGACAGAAGTCAGGGATACCTCTGGAGAGGGGGAATATAAGAGGACAAATGTAAGGAAAAATAAAGTAGCAAAAATGTCCCTGGAGAGGTAAATGTAAAGGGACAAAAGACAAAAGTAACTTTATTTTAGATAGAGGAGACAAAAAGACATACTTAAAAGCAAAACATTTAAAAAACACAGCTTCTCATGCAGGTATTGAGACACAACAAACTCTCCCAAAATTAACAAAAAGGATCTCACCAAATAATGAACAGTAGTCATAAAATATAGGTAACAAGCCTCAAGGTCAGGATGGACTAACAAGGCCCTCTTGGAAGGTCCAGTGTGATAAGGATAGGGGCAACTAGATGGTCAGGCTTAACCAAAAGTCAATCAATACTAGCTAAGTTTGAAGAAAAGAACTGTAAATAAAAGAAAAGGGGGGAAATTGTGAGAATCAACTAAAGTTAGGCCTTTTCTGTCAAAGGAGTTAATGTAAAACTATCACTGTGTGGATGCCAGCTAACCTCCCCAAATTGGGGCCTGCATGCTCTGAAAAACATTGCTTGAACTTGCACGGTTCTGTGGTCAAACAAAGAACTGTTTATCACCAGATGTCTTAATCTCAAACTGCTTGCATAAAGATGAATATTGCTCAAAAGAAATTTCTTGTTCTCCCTTCTTCAAGGTCCCCCTTACCCAATGTGTCCCCTTTTCTAAATAATCAATCATGAAGATTATGAACCCAAACCAGTTCATCAGGGTGAGGGACAAAGAGAGAAAAACTGAACTTACTCCCCACTCAGTGTATTCTGCCTATCAGACTATGGTCTGAGGCTGCCCCCTTCTGCAGAAGTAAAACTTGTTTTAGCTTTGCTGAGCAACTCCCGAGTGTTTCTTTGATCATTGTTTGTGAATAGCATTTCTATCATATATATGTATTATACCCCAAATGGATTTACCCCTTCATTTTTCTTCTTTCTACCTTAGTCTTTTTCTTATGATAATTTCAACTGGTTTGAATGTTTTATATTCATACTTGTATAGAAAGTACACCAACCATATTCACCTTACAAGAAATATTTTTAAGCTCGGCGCTGGTGGCTCATACTTATAATCCTAGCTACTCAGGAGGCAGAGATCAGGAGGATCATGGTTTGAAGCCAACCCTATCTGAAAAACTCTTCACAAAAATAGGGCTGGTAGAGTGGCTGAAGGTGAAGGCCCTGAGTTCAAGCCCCAGTACCACCAAAAAAAAGGAATATTTTTAAAAGACATTTACTGTGAAGATAAAGTACCTAGACATTTATTTAAAATTAGATTTAAGCACAATCAAGTCAAATCTACAAACTTTGCTGATTTTGTATCTTTGTGGGTTTTACTAAATAAGGTACTATTTGATAATCACAAAAGGTCTTGGGGAATTTCAGATGTTTCATTTTCCTGAAGAATATATTGTAAAATATTCATTACAAACTAAAATACAGATAGTATCTGCTGGACTGTATGGAAGCCATCACACAAGGTTAATTTTGTTGTAATACCAGAAAGTCTGTCTCCTTTTTGAAGCACCTGCTTAGATCAGATCATCTATATCACGTGTGGATGCAAAGGAAGATACTGGGTTGAGTCTCTACTACCTGGGAGCTCGCTTTCTAGTGGAAAGGGCAAGCCATGCATATAAAAACTCATTCTAAAGTCATATGGCCAGTGGTCTTAGCCCACAAAGGAATCCAGTGCTTCAAGCAAGACATCTTTTCTGTATTGCTTATTCTTCAGAGCAGTGAGTGTACATGAATCACCTAGCATGGGAGGTTTAAAACCCATAGATAGTGTTGTGCTCTATCCAGAGGGTCTAATGCAGAGGGGCAGCACACAAAGCCAATTTCCTACTGTACTTTCCATAGTAACGGATTCTAGTGATGATCCTCTGGGAAACACTGACCTAGAGCAATATAGATGGTTTATAGGAGGCCTGGAATCCTCTAAAATTATATATCAAATTGGGCTGGTGTGTAAATTTGATTAAGAAATATCACTTCTGTGCATAAGCATCCCTAAACCAGTGTTGAATATGGACTCAAATCTCCTTGGATAGTGAATGTTGCTAGGCACAAACCAAAAGCCAAGTCAGCTGAGCACTTCACACACATTGTTTCATTCCAGCAAAACCTAATGAACTAAGTATTGACGTCTCTACAAGTGATGAAACTGAGTCTCACAGAACTAAAATATTCTCTCTTCCCCTTCTCCCTCTCACCCTATCAGTTAATACCTAATAAAGTAAAGCAATAATTTGAATTACAGTCTTCTTCTACTTTTTTTCTTTGTGTATCTGTGTATGCAGCTAATTTAAAAAACACCTTTATTGTGATACAATTTATATACATACAACTCATGAATGTAAAGTGTGCAGTTCATGTTAGAGGAAAATTTAGGAAAAACCCTTGAAGAAAAGCCATAGGTAATGCTTTTCTAAATAGAACACAATTGCTTGGAAAATAAGAATAAGAATTGAAAAATGGGATTGCATTAGATGAAAAAGCTTCTGCACAGTAAAGGAAATAATTGCGAGAATCAAAGAAAACCTACAGAATGGGAAAAAATCTTTGATAGTTATTCAAAGTGAAGGGTTAATATTCAGAATATTCAAAAATTAAACACCAAAAATAAATAATCCAACTAATGAATGGGTAAATGAATCAGTTTTTGAAAGAGGTACAAATTGCTAACAAACACATGAAAAAATGTTCACCATTCTTAGCTATAAAAGAAATGCAGGGCAGGGACATGGTGAAGAGGTGGAGCGCCAACATAACAAGCACAGAGCCCCTAGTTCAAGCACCAGTATTGCCAAAAAAACAAATAACGATAATAAAAGAAAGACAAAGATAAAGGAAATGCAAATCAAACCATCACTGAGATTCCATCTAGCCCTGGTCAGAATGGCAATCATCATGAAAACAAACAAAAAAAATGCTGGGGAGAATGGGTTAGGGGACAGAAACTTTATACACCATTGTTTGGGAATGTAAATTAGTACAACTACTATGGAAATCAGCATGGAGGTTCCTTAAAAAACTAAACCTAGAGGGGGTTCAATGGCTCAATCCTGTAATTTTAGCTATTCTGGAGGCAGAGATTGGAAGATGACAGTTTGAGGCCAGCCCAAGGGAACAGTGAAGACCCCATATTAATTAATGGTTGGATATAGTCGTACACACCTGTCATACCAGCTGCATGGGGAAGCACAAATAGAAGGATCATGGTCCAGGCTGGCCTGGGATTAAAGTGAGACCCTATTTCAAAAGTAACCAATGCAAAAAAGGGATGGTAGAATGACTCAAGGGTTATAGTGCCTGCTTATCAGGTATGAGGCCCTGAGTTCAACCTCCAATTCTACCAAAATAATCCCTAAAGACAGAACTACCATATGATCCTGCTATACTGCCCGTGAATGTAAGTCAACTGACAGTTGAGATACCTGCATACCCATGTTTGTAGCAGTAGTCAAATGTGGAATAGTCAAAATGTGGAATCAGATTAGGTGTTCATAAATGAATGAATGGTTAAATAAAATGTGATCTATATACCCCATGGGGTATTATTCAGCCATAAAGAACAACAAAATTATATCAATTTCAGGAAAATGGATGGAACTAGAGAACATCATGTTAAGGAAAATAAGCCAGATTGAGAAAGATGAATATCATATATTCTCTCTCATATGTGGAATCTACTCCTTAAAAAATGAATGATGGGATTGTAAAGCAGCTTCTTTTTGGTACCCAAGAGAGAGGGGGGGCAAAAACAGGGTGAAGGGAAGATAAGTATGATTGAAGTACTTTCATACATGTGTATGTATGAAAATAGATCAATGAAACCTGCTCAAACTTTTTAAGAAGACGGAAAGAAGTGGAGGATGCTGTCTACTGGGCCAGGGTGTCGGGGAAGATAATGGAAATGTTCTAAACAGATGGTGGTGTTGGGTACACAATCCTATGAAATACTAAAAAAATTTTAAATAAATGAATTGTATATAGATTAATTTTATGATCTGTATAGTAATGAGAGAGATATGAGGGAGATTTTTCTTCAAGCCTGGTAATTTAATACTGTGACATAAATTCCTTCCAAATCTTTCTGCCTTTCTTCTGCATCAACCAAGACCATCACAGAAACTTGTGTAAGGAAGGGGTTTCCTAGCCTTCTGTTCTTATTCCTTCTTCAGAGCAAGAATTGCCTTTGACTTAAGCCTTACTTGCCTTTTCTCCCCCCATTCCAACCCCAAATTTAGGATGAAGTCTGCAGCTCGGTGACTCATTAGTGTATGTATAGCTTCATGCTGTCTGGTGTCCTTCAATTCTCTTCATAGACAGATTGGAAAAAGATGGACAATTAGAAAGTAAAACTGTGCAAAGAGCCATTTTTAGCTGTGATTATATTCCACTGAGTTCATCACCCATGCCATGTTACAACCAGTCTGGATACAAATGTTCTGCTTGAAAATAATGATCAAAAATGATAGAATCTCCAAGTAAAGTGTGACGCTTCATACTTATGCCTTCAAGGAGTAACCATGGATAAAGGCAAAAGGAGTCATTATCTTGAATATCTGCACAGAATACTCCTAAGCACAGAAAACTATATGCTTCTCATGAACTGGTAGTCAAATGCAGTTTTTTAAATAAAATATGTATATTATATTAATATTTCATGTAATTGTACAACTGATTCCATGTTTGTTATCAAAATAACTTTTTAGTTATTTAACTTTCTTATAGTAACTCCAATATTCAAGCAAAGTAAATGATTTAGGAAAATACATTATACCATCTGACTGATTTTCATAACTTCTGGTGGCTCTAATTTTGATTTCAGTTCTGTTCAAATGAAACCAAGAGATTGCCACTTTATCTGAACTTCCCTCCTCAGATCTCCTCAGGCAGCTCAAAGTGACTTACGTTTAGGGGAGGTTATCAATGTTAGGGAGTTGCCAGAAATTATAAATTTTGGGAAAGGGAAACCCCACTCCATATATAGTGCACGTGCATGTGTGTGTGTGCCTCAACCAGCAATAATTACATGACCTGTGGTGTTAGATTGTGAAGATATGAAAGGAAGACTGGAAGTTGGGTGTTAGGTATCTTATGAACCATTCAACTAAGTTTAAAAGCTAGACTTATACATGTGATATATATGGACTTATATAAATGACCCTTTTTAGAGATCACAAAAGTTTTGGAGAAGGGGTAGACAGAGCAAGAATATGTGAGGCTAAATCAGGAAATTATTGAAATGCGTTTTAACAACTAGATTCTTTCTTTGAGAATATTTATTTAATTCTTTCATTCAGCTGTTCCTCACTCAACAAATGCTGATTACCATCTGCACCTTGTGTAAGCCACAGGAATTAGCCACTTGATCATTTTCTAGTAGTTACTGACCAGGGCTGTGAACTTATCTGAAGGCTCAAATGTGCGTGTATGTTTGGGGGTGGGGGGTACACCTTTAAGCTCAATCACATGATTGTTGGAAAAGCTGCACTTTTTCTCTGACTGATTAAAAATTTCAGGTCCTTTTCACATGGACATCTCCATAGGCTTTTTGAATGGCTACACAACATGGCAGCTGGTTTTCCCCAGATTGAGTGATCCAAAGGAGGAGAAAAAGAGTGATAGAGAATCCCTAGGATAAAATTCACAGTCTTTTTTTTTTTTAAATAACTTTATCTTACAAGCAACACACTATTGCTTTGCTGTGTACAATTGGATGTGCCTTGGTATATGTGGGAGAGAATGCATGAAGTTGTGAATACCAGGAGGCAACAATAACTGCCTCCATCACAGAAGTTGCCTACCACAAAAAACCTCTGTAATATATTATAATATTCAGTATTTTTGAATGAATGAATAGATAAATGAATGAGAACTCTATGCTATTTGCTACATAAAAGTTCTATAGTGATGTTTTCAGTGATATCACTGGGTACTATAGGAAAACTAAAAGCCTAAAGCATTCATTTGTGAGGAAATTCTTGAGGGAAAGGTATAGAAATCACAATATCATAAAGTTAACTGCAAGTAAAAAGAAAAGTATATTTAGAAAGTTAGCCAATATGCAGTAAACAAATTAAATATTCTGATTTCTACAACCATAAGTGAAATACAGCATTTAAGAAACTTAAGATCATATTTTTCTATTCTGACATGTGTTTCAGAATAGCTTTTTGCGTTGCAATTCCTTAATAATTACAGAAGCCAAGAATCATTGCACATGCACAATGACTCTTTCATTCATATCATATAGATTCCTACTTCATTCCAAGAGAAAGTATGAAGATATCCAAAAGTTGAAACATTAATTTGAATTCAGAAGATTCAAAATTTTCTGAAACATTACATTTTATGGTAGGAAAAACATGTTCTAATAAAGCTTTTAAGAAGATGAAAACATAAATTTGAGCTTCACAAACTTTTAGTTTTCTACTAGATCAGGGTAAACGAATAGGAAAATCTCAGGTCTTAGAACAGTTATGGTTTAAAAGTGATTCATCTCCACCAAAATTCATGTGAGACTTGGTCCTCAATGTGGTAGTGTTGGAAGTTGGTGATTAGGTCATTAAGAAGGATTAATACTTTTGTATTGGAGTGAGTTCTTCCTCTCCAGTGACTGGATTGGTTACCCTGAGACAGGGTCATTATAATGCCAGTCCAACTTCCTTAGTTCATTCTTCCTTGCTTTGGCTCTCTTGTATATGTGCTCCTTCTACACTGCCTGATTATCTGCCATACTGTGACATAGCCAAAGCCATCACCATACACCAGCACTATGCTCTTTGGACTTCCTGGACACCAGAAAGAATCATGAGGCAAATACATCACTTTTCCTTCTGAAATACCTAGTCTCAGGTATCATGTGATAAGTCAAAATAAACTAAGACAGGAGTCAAGGGAATCTGGATTCAAACCCTAGCCTCAACAGTTACAGCCATGTGTTCTTGCCAATGCATGTAACATTCCTGAGTGTTAATTTTCTCAGAGGTAAAATGTGTCTAGGTTCGTAAATCAAATATCTAGGATGGTACCTACAGCAATGACAAACAAGGAAGGATTGTATATGGGACACACATCTTATGCTTCTCTTCAGATTCCTTCATCTCTACTTATCATCACAAGTATTGCTTCACATTTTTCTACTGTACCCTAAACTCTGCATACCCCTCATCATTCCACAGTCTAAGACCACCCAGTAACTTGCCCCAAGTGTATTGTGTCTTCTACCTTGGCTGACTTCCTGTACACTTAGATTCTAGGCCTGATCATGGTCTATGGGTTTAAGCAGAATATCACACAGTGAGGTTAGGGATTGAGTTCCTAAGAGGCCACTGAAGGGATTGGATGATATAATCTAAAATCACAAGGGCCTTAGTTCTCTATGGGGGAAAAACGTGACCTATGGAAAATAGAGGTTGGGAGGAATCTGGGCAATGAATCCTCTCTTCTTCCTCTTTCCTTAAAGTTTCTCCCTGGCAAGCACATGGAGATGGCCCAAGTAGAAATGGCTGCTGAGCAATCCTCTTTGTCTTTTCATGGCTTCTTGTGGAGCAGTGGGCAGCATCATTTCAATCACATCCTTCCTTGCCAGAAATTCTTGGACATACATTTCAGCAGAGTTTAGGTCTACTTATTATTGTCATCATCTTCTACCCTGGTCTAATTTTTTTCTCATGCATAGTTTGTATAAGAAATTCCTAGGACCTATGACACAAACTTTGGTTAACTAATAGATAACTCATATCTTGCACAAATGCCAGTTCCTGTAAGTTTCTTTTGCTAAAGATCAGACTTTCTGGAAAGCTAGAAACAGTAACACAAGAAAAGAAACATCTCAGTTGTTCCATGTTAATGACGAATCATTTACTCTAGAAATCTCCAGCATCCTCACCTTTGTTTTCTCACTCAATTTCTACCTCATATTTGTCACCCAGGCTGATCAGTGCAACCTTCCTAAGAACAGGGAGTGTTCTTTGTCCAATTGTCCATATAGTTCAGACTCATCAGTGTTCTGGACAAGATCCTCAGAACTGTTGTTTTTCCAGTCTCCACTCTCACCCTCTTGAACCCATTCTCCAAATTGCTACCAGATCTTTCTAAATTAGAAGGCAGATTATTTTTGCTTTCTGTTTGTGAATCCTTAGTATTCTCTCATGTCTTTTAGAGAAAACCTTTAAACTCATTCTGGAATCATTTTTTATCCCTTACTTACCTCCCTTGACAGTATGGAGTAATTATAAAACAATATGATAAATACTAAAGAGACACATGTCAAATACTATGAGAACAGGGAACAGCCTTATACTTCCTCTTGATGGGATAGCTGACAACAATTTAAAAGATGTGTTTATATTTGAACAGTGTTTTTTTTTTTGAAACTAGATTTAGAAAGCATCCAACTCATTTACTGTTTGATTGTTCTCTCCTATGTAAGAATGTTTATACTGGCTTATCACATTATCATTCAAAGTACCTCAATTACAATGAAACCAAAATCAAATCAACCTAATAAGAAAAAAAATTCAATTCTCCCACAGTGAAAAGTGAAGGAAAAAAATAAATTGAGAAAGTTAGAAGGAGAAAGTAACAAATATTTGTCATTAAAATGACCATAGAATTGTTTAATATACTAGAATTAAATAGATTTGTTTAAGCCAATCAGTCAATAAAACACCTGAAGATATATATTATCATCTAAACGCATCGTGTGACAAATTTGAAAGAAGTTCAGAAAGATGTCAGAGGTCTAAACCCAGAGGTCAGGGTTTAGAGCTAATACTATATGATGAGTACTAACTTGGAATTGTTTTCATAATTACATAAAGAGAATGGAGCAAAAGGGCATAGTGTTTCTGTTTATGGCTCAAGAAACTCATCTTGGAATTATGCAGCCTCCAATCCTCTGTGCTGATCCACAATTTTAATTAATAAATAACTTATAAAATTTATCAGTTGTCGACAGTATCTGCAGCCTTCTTGAGATAACTGCTATAGACAGAATTTTTCTGTTCTGAACCAAATTTAAATGGTGAAATCCTACCCCCTGGTGGTGGAATTAGCAAGTGTGGCTTTTGGGGGCAGGAAGGCGGAGCTCTCATGAATGGGGCTTGTGTCTTAAGGACTCCCAGTGAGCTCTCTCACACCCTCTGCCAAGTGAGGCCATAAGAAGAAAATGGCCATCTATGAACCATGAGGCAGGTCCACAACAGGCACTGGATCTGTTTTTAACTTCATCTTAGACTTCTCAAACTCCAGAACTTTAAGAATAAATTTATTAGCCACCTAATTTATGATATTCTGTTACAGCAGCCCAAACAAGCTAAGACAATTACATCAACTTACCCAGAAAGTAGCATCAGCTCTTCCTACAGGTAATGCCATCTTCACATTATGACTCTGGTTTTCTTAAAATAAGTGTTTTTTTCATCCCTGGAAAATTGGTAATAAAATGTAAATCAGACTTGTAAACCTGTCATTTGTATTCTAGCTTTGAGAATAAGTTTTATTGCTGGCATGGGTGATAAATGCCTGTAATCTCAGCTAATTGGGAGGCAGAGTTAGAAGGATGACAATTCAAGGCAAACCCTGGCAAAGAATAAGTTTCGTCGCCAGTAGGATCATCTCCAGATATTTAAATTTAAAGTGTTTTCAGTGTTTAAGAGATTTTAACATGTAAGCCCTATGATTTCTAATAAACTATGAGATTGATTTTAGAATTTGGATTTAATTTGAATGTTATAAAATAATTTTCCAAAATATATAAATGGTATTGTGATATTGAAGTTAGTTTAAGATTAGTTACATTTATGTTAATTTATTGGGTGGATGATTGTTCAAGTACTTGAAAATGACGATAGGCCTGTACTTTGAAGTATTTAATGACAAAATTAAACATAATAATTACAAATGCATTGAAATTATTTTATTTACTAAGTTTATAAATAGTTTAAAATGTTTAAATTGAGGTGATTAAAGCCTTTCCCAGTAATTGTTCTTATTTATATAACATTGACTCAATTCATAAATTTATAAAACTGACAAAATCATGAGATTCTGAAGAAAACTAGGTTGTAATTTTATTACTTTAATAAACTGAATATTGACTTAAAATCCAAGCAGCTTTAAATAGTTTGTTTAAACTTGAAAGCTCTTCTATGATGACAAAAAATGCAGGTGAGAAACTAAATGTCCAGTGTGACAGGCATAGAGATTTCAAGTTGGAAACCACTAAAACTACAGTCAAAGTAATATCAAGCATGACTGAATTAAGCTTTCTCAATTTGGAAAAGCACCTGATTAGGGTTGTTCAGTGGAAAGCAAAAACAGTGAAGCAAAAAATAATAAATTAAGAGGATGAGTATTCAAATAGGGGCAGTTTTTTACTACCTAAAAAACATGAAAGGTAAGGTGTCCTTGTCAACATTAAATGTCCAAAAACATTGGAAAGAAAAATAATGTCCTAATGCCCTATACTTTCTATTCCCAAGTAAGTCATCTTTCATTTATTGATGCTACAGGATAGTCTGAGTGATTTTTCAAGGGCTCAAAAAATATAACATTGATAAAACCCTAGAATAAATAAAAAGCTTCAAGCTATGGAATCAGCAGAGGTGCCCAGCAACCAATGCATGGCTAAAGAAAATAGGCATATATATACGTATACATATATATATATATATATATATATATATATATGTATATATATGTGTGTGTGTGTATGTATGTGTGTATATATATTATATTAAATATGACATATATCATTAAAATATGATATATATCATATTTTAATACTTTAATACATACATATAATACTGTATGGTATATACTCAGCCATAAAGAAAAGTGAAATTATGTCATCTTCAGGAAAACAGATAGAACTGGAGATCATTATGTTGACCAAGATAAGCCAAACTCAAAAAGCCAAATATTGTACATTTTCACTAATCTGTGGAATCTAAACTCAAACTGAAGATGATAATGATGAGATAGGAATATAAAAGAGATAGTGTCAGGATATGAATACATGCAGCTATGCCCACCTGACTTTTGACAAAGGCACCAAAAACACACAATGGAAAAGACAGCCTATTCAACAAATGTTGAAAAAAACTGGATCTGCATGCAGAAAACTGAAACTAGATCCATGTCTCTCACCCTGAACAAGTATCAACTCAAAGTGGATCAAGGACTTTAATATAAGACCTGAAACTTTGAAACTAGTGCAGAACAGAGCAGGGAATACACTGGAATTAATAAGCATAGGCAATGATTTCCTAAATAGGACTCAAATGGCTCAGCAAAAAAGAGAAAAGATTGACAAATGGGACTACATGAAATTAAAAACCTTCTGCAAAGCAAAGGAAACAGTCACAAGAGTAAAGAGACAGCCCACAGAATGGAAGAAAATCTTTGCCAGCTATACATCTGACAAAGGATTAATAACCAGAATATACAGGGAGCTCAAAAAAACTAAACTCTAAAAAAATCAATGATCCAATGAAGAAATGGGCAAATGAAATGAACACAGCCTTTTCAAAGGTACAAGTCCTAGTGGCCAAAAATCACACGAAGAAATGCTCACCATCCCTGGCCATAAAGGAAATGCAAATCAAAACTACATTAAAATTCCACCTCACTCCTGTTAGAATAGCTGTCATCAAGAACACCAACAACAACAACATGTGTTGGCGAGGATGTGGGGAAAAAGGAACCCTCATACATTACTGGTGGGAATGTAAATTAGTACAACCACTATGGAAAAAATGGAGGCTCCTCAAAAACTAAAAATAGAACTCCCATATAATCAAGCAATTCCACTCCTATGGAAATATCTGAAGGAATGTAAGTCACCTTAAAATAAAGGGACATGCACACCCATGTTTTTTGCAACATTATTCACAATAGCTAAGCTATGGAAACAGCCAAGATGCCCACTACTGATGAATGGATTAAGAAAATGTCATATTTATACATAATGGAATTTTATTCGGCCTTAAGGATGAATGAAATTTTGTCATTTGCAGGTAAATGGGTAGAACTGGAGAACATTATATTAAGTGAAGTTAGCCAGGTTCAAAGGGCCAAAGTCACATGTTTTCTCTCATATGTGGAATATAGACCTAATGCAAATACAGCAATAGTTTGAAAACAGGTCATGCTAAGGGGAGATCACATACAAGAGAGGGAAGGTAAAAGAAGGAAGTTAAGAAAGTGAATATGGTTGATGTACTTCCTATATAAGAATTAATATGGGATTTTAAACCTGTTGAAATCACCATAAGAAGGGGACAAAGGTAAGAAGAAGAATAGAGATGAACCAGTTCAGGTTATAATACATATATACATGGAAATGTCACAAGAAAACTCTTTGTACAGCTATCTTAAACAACCAAAATGTCATTTTTCTTTTACAAAATTGGGAGAATGGAAGGCAAAACAGGTCCTGTCTTGGGGGTTCATACCATTGATAGGGAGAGAATATGGGGAAAGGGTGTAGGAGGGTAAATATGATGCAAATATGATGTACACATATATGTAAATGGAAAAATGATACCTGTTGAAACTATTCCAGGAATGGGGGAGGGAGGATAAAGGAGAATAATGAAGGGGGTGAATTCAAGTACGATATATTTGATATATGGTAAGAACTTTTGTAAATGCCATGCTGTAACCCTAGCACAACAATAAAAAAATAAATTAAAAAATAAAGTAAAGTAAAGAAAACTGGCCAGTTTAAAAATAAAAAAGGACTGTTGTGGGGTGGGGGGAACCAATAGGAAGGAGGCAGGGGAAAAGGAAAGGGTACTTACAGATGTAGAATATGGAAATATGTTACATGTATATGCATTAAGACAACATAATGAAACTCACCAAACACTGTTTGAAAAAGAGGGGAGAAGGAGGAGGAAAATAGAAATGTAATAGAGGGGGTGAACTTGTTCACACTGTATACATGTATGGAATTATCACAATGAAACCCTTTTGTACTATTAATGTATGCTAATTAAAAAATAAAAATTAATCAGACTGACAATGGCAAAGAGGTGTTATCAAAGCAAAGAACTTGATAATAAGAATGGAAGGCTACAAATGAATTACAGGTCTTTTTTATGTTCATGATTAATGTAAAATTCAAAGTTCAAGACCCTGCTAGACAGATTTTAGCAGTGACTTAGCTTTTTCTCTCCATTTACTTTCTTCTCAATACTGAGGAAAATGGGGGTTTGGGCACCATATTCTTTATTCAATGAATTGGGTGGAATCCCTTACCATTTTTTGAGTAAAAGTTATAATAATTCTATGGGTAATGTCCATTAAGTAGCTATATATCAACAATGACTTAGAATTTTATATTTTTAAGTATTAGTCTATAAGAATTGCAAGAAAAAAGATGCATAATAACCATTTTAACTGCCAAGAATTGCTCAAATTATTTTTATAAAAAAAATGTTACAGGAGTTCGTACATAGGAAGATGAAGGATTGTGGTCTGAGGCTAGCCCTGAGCAAAAATGTGAGATCCTATTTGAAAAACAGCCAAAGCAAAAAAGTGTTGGGGAAATGGCTTAAGTGGTAGAGTACCTGTGTAGCAGTTCAAAACCCCAGTACCACTAAAAAAAAAAAAAAAAAAAAAATGGGATTTTGTAATTGTTAGCCCAAGAGGTTTTTGTTTGTTTGTTTTGGAAAATAAAGTTATTTCTATAAGTGGTTTTATTAAGGTATAATTGAAATGCAATAAACTACACATGTTTAATGTCTACAATTGATACATTTTGGCATGCAAATACATCTATGAAAACATGATTGAAGTCATCATGTTTTCATATCATGACTTCAATCAAGATCTTCAATCAAGATAATGGGACATCAACACCCCTGAAAGTTTCTATCCTGCTTCTCTCCTGTTCCCACCCCTCTTATTTCTAGGCTACTAATGTCACTCTATTTTACTTTGCTTTCTCTAGAATTTTATATAAATTCTATATAAATGCAATCATAGACTATGTATACTTTTTTTCTGGCTTTTTTTCACAGCATAATTATTTTGAGACTAACCAGATTTCTGCATGTATGAAAAGCTCATTCATTTTTATTGATGAGTGCCGTCACTGCATAGATATAATATAATTTGTTTCTTTGTTCACCTGTTATTGGGCATTTGGGGTTTGGCCTATTACAAGTAAAGCTGCTATGAACATTCATGTGTAACTCTTTGTTTGGGCATATCTGTTCTTTTTTCTGTGGTAATTGCCTATAAGAGAAATGGCTGGTCAGTATGCTAGGTGTATGTTTAACATTTTAAGAAGCCACCTACCAGGTCTCCAAAGTAGTAATACTATTTCAAATTGCCACCAGCAGTGTATGAAGGTTCAAGTTCTTGCACATCCTCACCAACGCTTGGCCATTGTAACAGGTGTATATTGATAGCTAATGTTTAACTGAATGACTTATAATGTTGACTATATTTAGATTATTTTAGTTTCCTCCTCTTTACCATGTAGGGTTTAAGTTATCCTGGGTTTTGCCTAATTTCTTGGTGCTGGACACTGAATGTTACTGTGAGCTATGCTCCTGGTGTCAAGAATTTGGGAGTACAATAAAGGGAAAAAGTTTAGTTCTATTTTAAAAATTTTAAGTGCAATCTAATACTACATGTATGTTTCATATTTGTATAGTATTTAAAAATATAATATAATAATAAAGTATTCGTGTATTTATTAGTCAAGTATAATAAATATATTTGTTATATTTATCTGAGATTTTAATAAAAGAAAGAATTTGAGTGTATGCTTAGGAAAAAAACACCATAAAATTACACAAAATTCCATTCTAAGAATTTATCATTGTGCCTTGAATTAAGTAGGAAGTTAAGATTTACTGCCTCAGGGAAAGCAAAATGACAATTACAGTACAAACCTCTCAGAAATAGGAACTTAATAGAAGTCTGTACACTTACGAAGAAAGGAAAATATCACGAGTTTCCTTTTGTAGTGTCAGGAAATAATTTACAAAAGAAAAAAACACAGATGGTCTTGGGTCTACCTTTCTTGGAAAAACACAATCATGACACACTCAACTGCATTTCATGTGTGCACACACATACATTTGCTCCAGTGTTTTTTGGGTTTTCCCCCCTTTTTTGGAATTTCTAAAATCACAAAGACCTCAAATTCACTTTGCTTGGCTTTTTGACTCTTAATGTCTAAACAATCCTCACTTTATCATTTGTTATCACATTCCTTGGTTTAAAGAATTGAATGGCCTATCACACAATTCCCTAATGCTGATAGGCTTTATCATTAATCACTTTATAATTTCACATCTTATCTCTCCAACTGGGTTGTAAATTCTTTAGTAAGTTCCTGGGTATAATTCTGATTTGGGATATCAAGAAACAATGATTTAAGAAGTTGTGCACAATGCAAATCTGGAATAAAAATATTGCTTGAGTGAATGAACAGGTATTTTTGACATGTAATCAGTGGGTTCTTTTTTGTTGTTAGATACCTAACTTTATTTAAATTTAACCATAATTTACTTTAATAATTCTATCAAATAGTTATCACAGACATCCTTAAAAACACGTAAAATGAAGGATTGAAGTCTCAGAAAAGGATTGAAGTCTCTACCATACACATTATTTTTGTGTTCTGCTTTTTAAAAACTTTCTGTATTAACTTAGAGCAGATGCTCTAAGAGATGGTCTTAGAGACCATCTTTAAATCTCATTAGTATTGAGTCCATGCTTCTGTATGAAGCCTTCTACGACTCTCCAAGCCATAGTCATTGACTTTGAAAAAACCATACAGTTTATTTGGAATTTTACCAGATACTATTTGAGAATAACTCATTTTTAGTTTGCAAAGTGCATTGTAAATTTTATTTTCACATCTTTACATTTTAAAGTCATAGTGTGAACAATTTGACAATAGAGATCCTAGAAAACTTGCATCTGGAAGTCAGAAGCCTGGCTTGGAATCATGGTTCATCCTCTGACTGGTTATAAGATTCTGACACTGTGTTTGGTAGGGGTTTCATAGATATTTGTGGGATAAAAGAATGAAAAATTGTCCTTTCTGAGCTCAAAAGGGGGATGATCTGAGCAGAAGGAGAGAGGGAAAGGAAAGTTATTGATGGTAGAAAAGGATCAAAATACATTACATGTATTTATTCAAAGGTAACATAAAGAAACTCACAAAGCACTGTATAAAAAATGGAGGAGAAGGAGAAGAGGTAATGGGAATATGATGGAGGGTACAAACTTGTTCAAAGTAAACTGTACACATGTATGGAATTATCTCAATGAATTTCCTTCATATTATTAATGTTTACTAATGCAAAATATAACAAAACTATTAAAAATGTAAAGAAGCAATTGTCAATGACTTGTGATCAAGTTAGAGAAACAAAATAAACAATACAACTTACATTTTAAAAAATAATGAAAAAAGTAAGAAACTTAAACCTTATGACTCTCAGTTTCTTAATCTACTAAGTAGGTCTAATTATATCTAATTTAGAGGAACATTATGAAGACTGACAGGCATAATACATTAAATATAATTATCTGTAATATTAAAATGTTTACTTCAGGACATTAGGAATCTGCTTGCCTTTAAGTTTCCCACAGACCTAGTACATGTTCATTGTAGGAATTTCCAAAACATCTTTCTCTCTGAAATAAAATAAACTCAGTTCTCTCTCATTTCTCCTCACTGTACCTGATTTATTGTCTTCACAATACTTACCCAAGTGTATATTTCTTTGTATGCCCACCACTTTATGTCTAGATATTTAACCATGCTGTGTGTTGAATTCTATGAACTATACGCATCTTGTACAGAACCTGCCCATGTGTTTAGACCTTCTGAGGATTACCACATTCAGGGTGCATAAATGTAGGTCGCACTCTTGGGTTACCTGTGTGAGCCAATCTCAGGACAAGAGGAAACAATTTCTACTGCCACCCAAACTCTCATGGTGAGATAAGGAGAGTGAATTCTCTTTTCCTCTGAGAGGTGTTGGAGGGACTCTGGCAGGAACTGGTGGGAAATTCCTGGGAAGTACATTTTTTCCATAGGAAGGTCTATTACCTTCTTCAGGACAAAAAGACTTCTTTCTTCAGGATCTTAAGTTTCATAAGGTCATGAGAGAATATTCAAGAACATCAAACTACCAGAGGAAGGAATTTGTTAAAAATCTGTATTTCTCAGGACCCATCTGCAGGGACTCTAATTTGTTAGGCATAGTGTCCAAAAATCTGCATTTAGCAACCATGACTCACCCTTATGTTGATGCAAATGGTCTCCTGGCCCCAATCCAGGAAGGATTGCCAGGCTAACCAGAACTCTTTTCTCCAAAGAGGTAGGCACCTTCCTTGGCAGTCATTTGGATCTCCAGTGGTTTAAAAGGTGGTCTCAATGCTGTTTTAAGAACGTCCTTAGATATTTCCAGAAAAAGAAGATCAAAAAGGTAAAGTATTAAAAAAAACTGGCAGATGTAAAGTGGTTGAAAAATGAAGGTTCTGGGAGCCATGCTAAAGGAAGGGCCTTGTTTTCAGATAGCTGAATGTTAACAGCTGAAATTTTGGTGGACAGTTAGGCACACATCTGCGTGACTCCAGAAGGGAAAATCTTTTTATTCCAGTATATTGTATTCTAATGTATATCCCACATGTGGTGCATCCAGGTCAATGATTTGTCTCACAAGCATGTCTATGATCACAGTGACACCAATTTTCAGCAAAAATAAGTTGAAATAACAATTGACATTTTATTTAAATGAGAATAGCACTTTACTCTCCAGTAATTCCAGATTGTTCTTATACTTTTCCCATCCTATCTCTAGGTATTTACTCATTCAATTCTATTCTCTAAAATGCCTTTCCTCCTATTTTCCTACCTAGTGAACTCTTATTTATTCTTAAAATTAGACAACTCCTTTAGGAAGGCACCTTGATTCCAGGCAGAGCTAATTTTCTATAGGTCTCTTGGGTGTCTGTGTACCTCATAAGTGAGGCACTATTTGTCCTGTCTTCCTGTTCCTTCCTGTCTTTTAAAGGATGTATATATAGTATACAGCCTTGGGAGGTAAATACAGTGAAGTAAATGGCAGATTTACTTACTGATGAGATATATAGGTTCCTTAAGCTCAAGCTGTCTCACCTGTGAAGGAAGCCCTTATGCAATGGTCACTTGAACCCCTCTGCCTCACTATCATGGCAAATGTTGGGAATGAGGAATTGATGCAGCCATGATATTCTTGTTTGTGTCATGAGTAACAGTTCTTTGTCTTTGACCCCAAAGTACTGTATCATATGCAAGCTCCTATAAAGCTATGTTTTAATTTATTAGCTTGCAAAGAGGATAAAATCTCAGGTTCTTCACAGTGCTGTTGATTTTTTTTTTTGTCATGGTAGTATACTGAAGTAATCAGTTTATTCTGTGAGATTCTCAAAGAAAGTGACTGTTATATATTCATTAATCTTTGCTTTCTTAGTGTCTAGCACATGACCAACATTCTTACTATAGAAGAGCTTCTACATAAGAAAAAGTGAAATTTCAAAAGCCTATACATGTAGGATTATTTGTTTCAAAGTTTAAAGTGACATATTTTCTAATTAATATCAATGGTGGAATGAGTTGATATCCTTTTGCTTCTATGTGCACCTTGTATAAATTGGTGAACATTTGTAAACTGAATATTTATAATTAGAGGAATTTAGTGGATCTCAATGGAACTAAACATTCAATAAATTGTGCTGAATGCGTTTAATTATTATTTGTAGTTTCTCCCTCTAAATGTTCTTGTTGAAAGTAAACTTCTTAGAAAAGAGTAATGGGTAAAGATGTGAGTGAAATTGTAGAAAAAGCAGGAGAAATTTAAGGACATATATTTAAGACTGGGAGAAAGGTCTCTTAGTAGATGTGAAATGAGTTAGTTCCAAGGAAATCTTACTGGGCACCATCAGCCAATGTCCAATTAGGAGCTCTCTGTTAATATTTTCCAACTAATTTTCATTTTGATTTATTTCTTAACGGTTTTCAATCAGTATCCTATGCTGTCTCTAATTCAGCACAACAAGCAATAAAAATGCATGACTCAACAGCATCAGAAATATGTTTACTCTAACACACATCCACAATTAACATTGGTAACCTGTCCTAGCATTCTTTTCTTCTAAAGCAGAAATCTGTTTATCGACCAAGTTCTGTAGCTACTCCTTACCAACCAGGAGGTGGCTCATATATGCATCAAGTCTATATCACATTCTAAACAAATCCCTTGAGAATACTTTTTTTAGAATCTGATGCAAATAAGGTAGCTCTGAATAAATGATAAACTTTACCACCCTGGCCTTGAAAAAGTGAAGATAAGTAATGTTTTGGAATTAGGAACAAGCTCCCGTAGTATGACCACCATATTCTACACAAAGTAAAGACACATTTGACCACAGAACTGCACATCATTTTGGCTCACTTCCCCTTTGTATTTACTACTACTACTTTTTTTTTATCACAGAGAAAGGAGGAGAAACATAAAGATGAAGCTAAGAAGAAGGAAAAGTTCTTATACACCATTGTCCTTGGAACCCAATTATTTCTTCTCTCTTGAGGGTTCTTCCCCTAGCTTTGAGCCTATGTCATGAAGCTGCCACCAATAATCCCAAAACCACTCCTGCTTTGTGACTAACTTTTCTACCTTCATGCTTCCCGAGGCTCCCCAAAACATGGTTCTTGGTTTGTTGCCCATCACATCTATGTCAAGCTCTCTGGGCCTCACAATAATGTTAATCAGATGCATATATACATGAGATTGTATTCCTAGGGGGGCTCACACTCTTTAGAGGCCCCTCCAGTGGCTTGTGACTATAATTGTAGTTACTTGGGAGGCTGATATCAGACGGATTGTGGTTTGAGGCCAGACCAGGCCAAAAGTTTGTGAAACCCCATCTCATGCAATATACGACTGTGGGTGATGTGTTCCTGCCATTCCAGCTGTGCAGGAGGCTGAGATCAGGTGACTGTGGTTCTAGACTAGCCCAGGCAAAAACCTCCAAAATGTTAGCAAGATATCCTCTCAATAGAAAAAGCTGGGCATGGCTGGGCATACATGTCACCCCAGCTCATCAGGAAGCCTAAAATAGGAGGAACACGTCCCAGGCCAGCCTGGGTAAAAAGCAATAGAGTGCCTGTCTAGCAAGTGCAAGTGCAAAGCCCTGAGTTTAAATGACAGTACCACCAAAAACCACAACAATAGCAAAACAAAATAATGACACAATGTAAAAATGGGGACTTTTTTTGGGGGGAGGATCCAGTCAAAGGAGGGAAGGGGGTGAATATGATCAAAGTACTTCATACCCATGTATGAAAATAGAAAGATGAAACTCATTAAAATTGTTTAAAGGGGGGAGGAGATAAGAAAGAGTAATAGAGGAGTCAATTTTATCAAAGTACATTGTATGCATGTATGGAAATATCACAATAAAATGGCCCCTTTGTGCAATTAATATATGCTAATGTAATAATGACAATACTTTAAAAAAAGAGTATTTTAGCATCAGTATTTCAGACAAAAGGCAAGCAACTTTGTTGCCTGCCCAAGCATAGCTCTGGGTTTTATAGAAGACTTACTGAGTGAGGAAGGGCAGTAGAATACAGCATTTAAGCACCTTGGCTTTCCCATCTGAAGACTGTTCAAATCCTAGGTTTACTACTTATTAGCTGTGTGAACTTCAGCAAGACATTTACTTTCTCCATTCTTTAGTATGAAAATCATAATAACAATTAGTCTGTCGAGTCATGTTACATTTGCCATAGCTCCTTGTACATGGCAATAATTCAACAAATATTTGCTGGTCTCATTCTTTTCATCATTACTTATGTCGAATAGCATTTCACGCCATAGGAATAACAGCATATCTGACAGTGTGACCTACTCTTCAGGCAATCTCTTCTCTCTTCTCTGTCACTTCTCTGCTGGTTGCTGAAAGCAAGAGATATCGCAGTTTTGTTTTTCCTTTCTGGAATATGCATAGAATGATTGTTTGGTAGACAGCATAAAAAATTGTGGATAATGGATTTGAGCCTTTACTATATTTTTGGTTGACCCAATCTTCTTTGAACTACTTAAACAATTATAGAGATACCAAGACTTGAAGATCTGTATGTTGGAATTTTACTTTATCTACTTGGAGAATTATGGTTCCATATAAATGATTTCAGATTAGGAAAGTTTCATTCTTTTATAACTCCACTGTCATTGCAGCATCTGAAATTTGAATCCCAGCAGCTTTTAACATTTTTTTGCTTCTTTTTCATTGCTTTTATTTGATAAGTGACTTTTTATTTATAAAAGTACCATTATAATAATGAATGCTCATTTTAAGAAATGTGAAGCAATTAAAACATACAAGCTAAAAGCAAAAGTCTGCTTTTTCTCAACAAGAATTTCCTTACTTATGCATTCCCTTTATATATATATATATATATATATATATATACACACACACACACACACACACACACAAATATAAACGAATTCACATAGAAATGTACATAAGTTAATTTTTGCACAATATTGGGGTAATATTCTGGATACTGTGGATATTGCTAATTGCCCATTCAATCTCCATTATCTTTTCTTACTGACAGAACTTCCAGTTTTGTTCAAAGAAGCTATGTACTCAATTAAAAAATGACTTTTCTGAACCCTAATTATACAAAGAGATAATTTTGTGACACAGTTCTAGCTAGTGAGATGGAAGCAAAAGTTGGTTGAGAGTTTCTAAAAGTTTTCCTTTCCTAATGTTGGCATTTTCCCTGTCTCTTCATCTCTTCTTCTTCCTCCTGCCTGGAGTGATAAATGAAAGGCTGGAGTAGAGACAGAACTTTGTCACAAGGAGGTGATAGTAATGACCAGAGCTGTATGTTAAGGATCACACAGAAGAAATATAGAAGAGAACTGGGTTCTTGACTGATGTGATCTGTTGCGTTCTATACCAAGCCTTCCCTGGGTTTCTGCCCTTTGAGTTTTGTTATTGAAGAAAATAAGTAATAGTAGGCTAAAGCAGTGTCACAAATAAATTGCAGCTGTGCTGAGATATTAATCTTTTCAGCCCTGATTTGGAGTGTAGAGGAAGGATGAAAGACTTGGAAGAAGAAGCCCTTGGTTGATTGCTTCAGATCACAAACAGATGGTCATCACCTTCCCTATTTTTATGACTATTATAATTTTCTATAAGAAAAGAAGCTAAACCTCTGAATGTGGATTTTTATAACATTTTAAATCCTACAGACAATCCTTTATTTTCCTATTTGTACCCAAAAGGTACCCATTAATCTGTATCTCTTTCTAGGTAGCAGTAAAGTATTCTATATCGTGGATTTATCAGAGCATAATAGCATAATTAGACTTCTTTCAAACTGTAATTCCAATATACATTTCCACCATTAAGAAACTGTTTTCTCAACACTAGCCATGATGGTATATAATTTATCAGTTTATTCTTTATAAATCTTACTTTTTCAGCCTGGAAATTGGAAGTACATATTTGGTTGTCTAAAACCTTTATCCTATCACCTGGCTGTGATTTGAGAGAAACACCAGGGGGAACCCACTGGGGAGCATCATCTCCAAATGCCTTCTGAGACACTGTACATAAACTCACTTGTACATTTGGCTTTGGGAAAATGCACTTTATGTCTGTGGCACATGTTTAGTTTCATGTGGACAGGGTCTTCTCTTACAATGCTGCAGCTAATGTTAATTAATATCAGTATTTCAAAAGAGTAATTTAGCAATGTGAATCAAATGTTTCAATGTGTAGCCACTCTCTATCCCAACATTTTTCTTTTTTTAGATTTTTTTTCTTTTATTATTCATATGTGCATACAAGGCTTGGGTCATTTCTCCCCCCTGCTCCCACCCCCTCCCTTACCACCCACTCCACCCCCTCCCTCTCCCCCCACCCCCTCAATACCCAGCAGAAACTATTTTGCCCTTATTTCTAATTTTGTTGAAGAGAGAGTATAAGCAATAATAGGAAGGAACAAGGGGTTTTGCTGGTTGAGGTAAGGATAGCTATACAGGGCATTGACTCACATTGATTTCCTGTGCGTGTGTGTTACCTTCTAGGTTAATTCTTTTTGATCTAACCTTTTCTCTAGTTCCTGGTCCCCTTATCCCAACATTTTTGATTTTTAAAACAAAATCAAATTTTATTTACAAGGATGGTTGCTGCAACATTATTCAGAATAGAAAAAACCTAGGAAAAAAAATCCCTAAAGTGCCAGAAATAGGGTTGTTGTTAAATAGTATATTTGATGCCCATACATTGAAATAGTACTACTTAGTTATTTTAAAGGTCATACTTAAATGAAAATTTATTTAAGTGAAAAAAACCTTACTTAAATATTGTCAAGAAACAAGGGAGGATGTAAAAGAATATATATATAATATGACCTCCATCTTATGGTATGTATGGAAGATATTTATACCAAAATATTCATGGTTATTATACCAGATGGTTGAGATGATGAATGAATTTTTATTGATTTTTCTTTCCTTTTTTTGATATTTGAAATTGTTTATATTTTAAGTAATTAGTCTATGCAGTCAGAGAAGGGTACATTAATAAAATAGTTAGTGAAAAATAAGAAAGGAAGTAGTCGTGATCTATGTGTCAGTTTCCTGGGAAAGATAATGTAGCCCTTCTGAGAAATACAGGCAAGTTTGAGAGACAGATAAAAGTCTAATAAACAAGTACTAAAACCACATTAATAGATTCAGAGAGTAAATATTGTAAAAATATCACATTTTCTCAAATTGATCCACAATTTAATATAAACAAAGTTAAATTCCAAACAAGTTTCTCTGTGTGTGTATGTGTGTGTGTGTGACAAGATAATTTGTGTAGGAAATGTGCAGATCTAAGAATATTTAGCATTGTTATAAAGAAGTTTGAGCAGTTTGTCTTCTCTCTTCCTTTTCTTCTCCTTCTTCTCTTCCTTCTTCTTCTTGTCATGTGGTGCCGGAAATTGAACTCAGGACCTTGTACCTGCTAGGCAAGCACTCTACACTGAGCTACACTTCCAGACCAAAAGTTTTCTTAATAAATGATCCTGAATCAAGTGGATATTCACATGGAAAAAGGTTAATTTTCTCTGACTCCTCACTACAAGTAAAAATTAATTCTAGATGAGCAGATGGTACATTGAAATATAGGTAAAATGATGAAGTTCCTAGTTTAAAACTGAAAAGAATGTCTGTATGATATTGACATAGGTAAAGACTTCCAAACAAAACATACTAAAAATACTCATGAAAAAAAGATATATTTGGACTAGACTATAATTAAGAATATCACTTCATCAAATGATATCATTAAGGCAGAGATACAGATGTGGAATAGGAGAAGATATTTTGCAATACTGATACCCAAAAAGTTTCATATCCAAATTACATATATAATTTTTCTATATAATATATAATAGCTCAGAAATGAAAAAGAGAAAAGTCAGATAACCTTCATAAAAAAGCAGCAAAACACAGATGTGAAAAGATACTTTATGAAAAGAAATAGTCAAATAGCCAATCAACATGGAAAAGATGATCTTTATAGGTTCAAATGCCAATTAAAACCAATTTAAATATCTCTTCACAATTACATGAATGACTAAAATAAAAAAGATAACAATTCCAAGTGTTGGTGACAGAATAGATCAATCAGAATCCTAGACTCTCTTGGCAGGAGACTATGTTGGTACAAGTATTTTGAAATATTATTTGGCTGTATCTAGAAGAACTGAATATGAGCATTCTCCATTTCCCAGTAATTTTATGTATGAATATATACCCAGAAGAAATGTATGTATGTAGCCACCATAAAACATGCAAAATTGCACCTGGCAGAATTCCATGAATTAGCTCCAAACTGAAACTAACACAAATTTTCATCGAGCAGAATGAATAAATCAGTTATGATATTTCCATGCAACAGCAGTAAAATGACACATTACATGAATAATTCCACAAAATATTGAACAAAAGAAGCCTATGTACGTTGTATTCATCCACTACACAAGGTTTTTCAAGGTAAAATATATATTTATATAACCATTGTGATTATCCTTGGAAAGGACACAAAGGAACTTATAATGTTTTGTTTCTTGACTTGGAGGTTGTTTACATGGCATGTCTAGGTATAAAAATTCGTTAATCTGAATGCTTATATGTACATTACACTTTAATGAAATTTATATGTTCAGAGAAATTTCAAAAGAAAATATTTGTATGTTGAAACCAGGTAACCTAATAGAAAGGTGAATGAGAACATAAAAACAAAAACTGGGGCTGGGATATAGCTCAGAGGTAGTGCCTCTGCTTAGCAGGCAGTAACTAAGAAAGTACACCATATATACTTGCATGGAAATATCACAATGAAACCCCTTTGTACAAGTAATGTACACTAGTAAAAAAAGAAAAACAACAACAACAAAAGTAAGATAAGTACTGAAAGCAGGGTTCAAGTGGTGGAGTGCTTGCCTAGCTATTGTGAAGCCTTGAGTTCAGTCCCCAGTACTACATTGCCCTCATCACACCAAGACAAAAACAAAAAACAAAAAACCCAAAATAAGGTAAACTGAGATACCAAGAAAACTGCATGTGACTTCAAGCTTCTATATATGTTGAAGTCTTGAAACTTTGGTAGGATATAAGTTCCAAACTTGTTTTCTTCTTCAAGTTTCCTGATCCCTGGCTTGGCTCTTCCAGTAAACATTTGAGTTGGTCTCTCTTGGTGGCTGTCCAATCTTAGAGTCTCAGTCCTCAGCTTCCCGCCTGACTTTGGCTTGGCTCAGCCTTGGAGCATGAATCCAGGTCCCCACTGCATAGACTGATCTTTTATCAGAATTGACTCATGATTTCAGCATCTCAGCATTTGCCCTCTGCCACCCCACCAGAAGCCTCTGAGAAACCTCCAATGTTGGTTGATGACATCACTGTTAGGACTTAAAGATTTAGTTTATAGACAACAATAGTTTTTCCTCTCTATTTTGTATTTTATAAAGCTATGAACATCTAAATGCATAGATTATCACAGAAAAAAAAGAGTAATGTTGGCTGAAGGCATAGTTCAATGTAGAGTTACCAAGCATGTGTACATGCAAGAGTTATACTCAAGTGCAAAGATCCAAGGCAGAATAAAAAGTGATTACATTTTTATATAACATCAATTTTTCTATTAAAAGAAATAACTATGATCTTTATCATTTTTCTCAAGCTATACAGTTCTCAGTCTAAATTTGTGACACAAAGAAATATATGTTTACTATATACATGAAAAATTTAAAATGCAAAGAAAATTGTTAATGGCATTCCCTTTTAGGTGAGACGGGCTGTTCTAAGATATAGCACCTATGCCTTACCTACAGCAATTCTGCAGCAATTCTGCTGTTCTGTTCCACATGTGTAATACTGAGGAGAAATGCAAAAGAAAGAGAACCTATATTTTTAGCTTTCTGGCTTGTAAAATTTGACTAAAACAATTTAAAAGGATGTGGAAGTCATATTAAACATGTTTGGGGCTGGATTTGGCTCAGAGGCCATTATTTTGTAACCTCTCCCAAGTTGCATATTCAAGATTTATTAAATAAATGCAGAGGAATACCCCTGATAAAAACAAATGCATATACTAATAGAGAGTACAAGTCTTGGACCAACCAAGAAGGAGCCAATGTCAACCACTTTTTCTCAAATTCTGACATGGACCAGGTTTAGGTAGGCAAGCCCATTCATTCATTCATTTATTCATTTGCTCAAAATAGCATTTACTGAACCAGATGTATTTCAATTTGATTCCATTCAAATTATTTAATTATTTTCAATGGGCAACCAAATGGAGGAAAATTCACATTAAAAAAAAAGACTATTTCTGGAATGACAGGATTGAACTTAAGATTCCAAAGTCATAATTCCTCTCTGGGAAAACTTTTTGGGATCAGTTTTAATGGTAATTACTGAGGGATTAGAGGTGGAATCCAGAGGGAAATTAATAGTCTCAGAGGCCTGACATTTCTAACCAAGTTCTTGTCATTGCTCAATTCAAATTTAAGATCAAGAATCAGAAGAAACAGGACTCACTAGACACAAGGAATTAAATAAATGAATTAATGCAGAATAATATGAAGTTCAAATAGCAGGTTATTGCTACAGTCTTAAGAGCTAAGAAGACATCCAAGAACAAAACTTTGTATATAGCTAAGTGGTTCCACTATTCTACTTCCCTGTTTATTTCTATTTAAAGGAGAAAGGCACAAAGATTAAAATATAAATCACCCCAACAATCTTTTTTTGTTGTTGTTCTTTTACTTCTCTTTCCCTTGATAGAAGGAGTCAAGGTCACTATTCTTTTTGTTGTTGCTTTTACTCTCTCTGGGGTATAATTTTTCCTTAAATATACAGACCAATCTTCAATAAATATTTGTCTTCTTGCAATATCACCCAAAGAGCCCAAACATTAATTTTTAGTGACAGCAATTACCCTCTAATGCAATCAGCTCTCCAAGCTACTTAGGGGCTTCCCAGAGATGTGGAAGCTGCCAGTTCAATCCATGTTGAGTACAAAGCCAGCATGAATCCTTTCCTGGAACCAAAGTATGTCTTTCTGAACTCTTGTTTACAGAATTCAATTTCTTCTCTCTTCAGTTCCAACAAAGCTTGTGACAAAGAAAAATGAGTACATTCTTTAGAAATCCCGAGGTCAAGATCATAGAACAAAAGGGCTCTGTAGTTTAGTCCTTCTTATCAACATTTTGTACAGAAGAAAGAGGATTGCTAAATTTCTCTGTGTTGAGGTAGTCAAAACTGTATTGGATTCAGGGGGGTTAGAAAAAACTGGACTGACACTCCTCATCCTTGATAAAAAGGAATGACCATGCTGGACAAACTCTCCCAGTCTGTTCAGAACTTTCCAGCCCATCTTCGTCTCTCCTTACCTGCTTGTCTGGAGTCACATCTTCTGACTTATGGACATGGGATGGTAAGCACAGCACATGGGTCCTTGCCTCCTAGTTTTCTGACCAGTGATATTCTCCACAAAAAGAATATCTCTGAAGGGCACCTACTAGATTTAGAGTTAGAATTTTAGCTGGATAAGTCCACCCAAAGAGATTTAGTTTTCTCTTTTGATGAAGATAAATATCCACCCCACATGGTTCCATAAAAGTTAAATTACATGAGGAAAATAAAATATCCAGAATGATGCTTTGTGCAAAGGAAGGTCCCAAATAAGGGAGAATTAATTTGAATTCTTAACAGAATGATATCTTGAACGTCAATCACAATTTAATGGCTTTTTTGCAAAACTTCAAGAGAAGGGGCAATCTGAATTATTTATCAGTGTATCTCTCTCTTAGTCTAAAAGAGGACTGAACACTCTAGAATGTTAGTATATTAAGCATATATTATTTTGTCAAAATAGACACTCTTGTGATACTAGGAACACCATCAGAGGACTACTAAACACATTTTTACCTCCCAAAGGGACACATAAAAAGTTTGTAATTCCAAATTCATCTATCCAGAAAACTAATGTAAAAGTCAAAACAAGTTTTCTTGTTGAAAATACTGTGGTTTTTAAAAATCCAAATATTTGTAAATCTGAAAAATAGGTAAATATATTTTAAACATTCAAAGGGTTAGAGATCTGACTAGAGTTTTCCCCAGAATAAGGAGGCATTATCTAAGGGAGATCAAACACACTCACTGTCTTGAAAGATTGACAATTTATACCAATTCATACCTGAGAAAATCAAGGAAACCTCTATACACGTGTCTTTTAAAAAATTCTATTGAAGTACAAGTTTACAGAAAGGTGTGTATGTTATCAATGTACAGCTCAATAAATTTTCACAAACTGATTACACCAATGTGACCAGCACCCCCCTCAAAGAACAAAAGAACATCAGCATCTCAGAACTCCCACAAAAGCATAGAGGAGTTCCACTAGATTTTGTAAGTCTCACATAGTATGTAGTCTTTTTGGTCTGACTCAACACTATGTCTGTGAATCTAATCCATATTTTTCATGGATGTGTAAATCAACTGCATGAAAAATCACAATTTATTTACCTATTCTGCTGACTTTTTGGCTTTTACAAATAGTACTGCAATGAAATTTTAGTGAGATTGTCTTTGGTGAGCATATACAGTAAGTCCATCTTATTTTCAGATTTATTACACATGGCTTTGACCAAGTATGGTAAAAAAAAATCACTTAATTAAATAAATTCAAAATCACAAATTTTAAATTCCTGCACACACACTATGTAGCTCAGTTGATGCAAAGAAGCTCTCAGTTAGTTATTGTCAGTTGTGTTTAAATCACTGTGTGATCTGCTGAGTGTTTCTTTGCCCTTAATTTTATGAAAATCTGCCTCCCAAAAAGCAAATGGTGCCCAAAGCAAGGTAAAAGTTGGGTGCTGATCCTCTCAAGCCAAAAAGAGAATATGATGTGCTTACTTGAAGTGATAAAGTGAATTTTTTATTTGTTGACAGGCAGACATATTTTTAGTGGAAGTTGGATGACATTATGAGAAAAATGAATCAAGCATTCACGTATTAGAGATAAAGAGCATGAAATAAGATCTTGGTTTTGGTAAGCAGTATTAATGTGTACATCAGTAGTTTTGGGACAGAAAGGTAGCCTACTTCATGCAGTTTCAAGTTATGGATACTCAGAACAACCATACATATGCTATAAGTATGGTATAGGTTTAGGGTACTGAACTCTATGCATCCTGAGCATTTGTGGGTTTTCTTCAATGGTGATCTCCCATGCATACCAATGATCTACTGTACATGCATGGCATTAGCAGATTAACAAATAAGCACATCTTTATTCTTATAGACAATTCCTAACACTAACAGCTGTATAAAGTATCTGTGCCAAAGAACACGCCTTCCAGTATCAGATGAGAATTCTGATTGGTGCACATATTTATTGACACTTGGTCTTGTCTGTCTTTTTTGCATTAGCTTTTCTGATGAGTGTGTAGTATTACTAAATAAAAATCAAATGTGTATTTATTTTCAGACAAATCTGTTTATATGAAGAAAAAGGATATATCATACTAGCCCTGTAGAAGTGCATTCAGAGAAATGATTTTTTTAAGAGCAAGGATCAAATTTTCACAAAAAATGAGCAACTTGCATGTTCAACACAAAGCACAGACACATTTGACAACAGAATAAAGGCCTCATGAGCTATTGGTCATAGCTTAGAGCTTTTGAGACCAAGAGTTAAAGCCACAAATGAACTAGTTAGCTTTCTCTCACTCTTCAAAAGCAGTATGTCAACTATTTGCTAGCAACCTTGCAAACAGGGGCCAACCCTTCCCAAGGGCTGTGGAATAGAGTAGGTGGATGGGTTACCACAAAACCATCAAAGAAATCAGACAAACTCAAATTTGTGTACTCTATGATTATGGCTCTTTTATGGAACTTGTCATTATATATTTGATATAAGAATTCCTTATACTACGTATTTGTTAAGCATAGAGTCTGGAACCAAGCTTGCCAGTTTTACTCCTGGGTTTACCACTTTCTAAATGTCTGACCTTGCCAAAGTTTCTTAGAATCTCTGTGCCTTAATCTTCTCATATATAAAATGTGGATAACTATAGTACCTAATAAGGAATTGTCATGAGGATTAAATATGAGTTACAGTTATAGTCTTAGAGCGTGCCTAGCACATGGTAGGCATTATATATTTACCATTACTTCATAGTGCTATGCCATGAAACTATGTTACATGACCTAAAATAATTCTACAATAGTCCATAAAAGTCAGGAATTATATGCCAGACTTCCAGAGGAAGTCCGAGGGTAAAGGAAGAGAGGTTAATAGTTTTAGGCCAAATCAGGAGTCATGAATTACCAAGTCAATAAGATAAGAGACATAAGACAATAAAAAGTCACATGGATCACACTGAGAACATTCCTTTAAACTTGTTCGTAAAAATATATTCGAGGCGGAGGGAACCAATACAAGAGACAGCAGGAACCCTCCAATTTGTTTATCCTGTAGCAAAAAACATAGATTATGGATAATCTGTATGTAGAAAGACAACTATACTGATGAATGAACAGAAAAATAGACCTCTTTCAAAATGGGCATGGGCTTTTAGAGTGAGATAAACAAGACCCCAATTGCTATGAAAAATGCCAGACTTTTTTCAGCTGTCTTATTCATCGAATTACCTGTATTCAGAATGCCCTTCTCTGTACCTTTCCTGTTGGAAAATCCCACACATCCTTCAATGCCCAATTTAAATGTCATCACTTATATGAAACTCTTACTGATTTTCCCAAGGAGAAATAGTAGCTTTCATCTCTATGTTAAGTTAATATTAAGTACTAGCTATATACCAGGCACTATGACAAGCACTTCACAAAAGCTATCTAATTACATGTAATGGTAAGTACTACTTTTGTTCTTATTTCATGGATAAGGAAACAAGGTATTGTTAAGAACTGTAAAAATACTCTAAGAATTTATTTTGGAAAAATAAAGTCTGAGAGAGATAAGACCTAGGTTTGTCAAGACCAGGAAGGAGAGCTACAAATTCTCAATCCCAAATGCTCCCAATCTTTGTCTGCTCCAGGCCAGCCTCCCTCAATTCCCTTTGTTTTGTTAAAATCTCTTCTTCTCTTCAAACATCTCTTCTTTCGCTTTCCAAATGTGAAATCATTCTTTGACCTTCATGAGTCTTCAGGTCTTTCTATCATATCATGCCCATATCGTATCATATCATGCCCAAAAGTTCCTCCAAGTAGGCACACTCAGGATCTCTCTTAGAGAACTTTTTCACTAATTAAAGTCTCAAATATGAGCCCAGACCAGTATAGACTCTTGTCAGAAATTCAAGAAACTAGTCAGAGGCAATTCTGTGCACCAAAAAGTCCACAGTCAGAAAAAATCACTCAAAACCTTGTCAAAGAAGACAACTGAACATCTTTTACAAGATTTAATAATTATTAATCATTCAGGGCAAATAAAACAAAAGGAAACTTGTCACAGCAGGTGGTATATATAAGAAGAGTACTATACCAAAAGCATAATGCATGATTGAGAAAGTAATAAGCAAAAAACCCTTGGAAACTGGAAGGTCAGAGGGGTGTCCCATGTTCTTAGTATCTGGACTATATCTAGCACTAGATGAATCAGATTTTAGAGCTATGGTGAATTTCTTTAGTTCCAGTTTGATTACTTAGAAGCTTTATAATCCTAATTCCCTTACCTATAAAATGATGGCTACCATTGGACTTTGAGGTTTAAACATGAGTATTGCAAATGATTGGAACAACTTTTTTTTCCAGTTTTGTAAGTAATGAAAACTCAGTAGGATGGACAGGTTGGTTTTCTTTGATAGTGCATGGAAATAGTGTAGCTATCATCTGATAGAATCTAAGCTCAAAAGAGACAGATAATTTGCACAAAGAAAGCATCCTTTCAAGGGGGCAAGGAAGACAGCTCTGATATTTGCATGGAACTTTGAAAGTGCTCTGCTTTAGCCAGGTGGCCCCCAGAACACAGAAGACTGGATCAATTAGCATAAATCCATTCCCAGCTTAGGAAAGACTGACTTGATTCTCACCAGACATTGCTATGCAATTAAAATAGAAGCTGAGTGAATATTTCAATTAATTATTCCATGAGATTAGGAAATTTTTTTCTGTATTTTTTTTCAAATCTTTAAATAATTTGTGGTACTCTATCCCTTCTTTAACTCTATATTTGGTCAACTGTATTGGTTGGCTCATAAAAATGATATAACTCAATTGCTATGACAAATGATTTTTAAAATCTGTTAAAAGTCTGTGTGCTCTTAACTTGTTGGTGGAATTGATGAATGACGCCATACAAGTATAATTAGAAAGAAAACCTAAAAAATTATGAAATAGGTATCTTATATAATATTCAAGGAAAAGTCTGGTGCTAATTATTGTGACACAAAAGGGAAGAAACATTTAATAGATATGAGGGTTGTTTGTGCCTTCAACTGATTTTATGGCATTGGTAATTCTGTTCCTTTATTTCTTCTTGGGAGAAAGTGAACTAACATATCATGACTTGCTTTTACATAAGCTGCTCTTTACTATTCCAGGTACTTTTCATGCATATTCTCACCTAAGAATTTTAACAATACTGTAATAGAGTTTTTTTTAAAGTGTACTTTACTGTTTTCCATACAGTATTTTAGTTTAATTGGCCCAAAAATTCTTCCTGAGGCAAGAGCTTGGACACATCTACTTTACTGGTGTGTGTTGAAGGAAGAAGGGGTTGATTTCAGGCAGAATAAAACACACATTTCATGTTTTATGAAATATATTCAGCTGTAGATCTTCATACTCCATCTTCTGTCTTCCAGTCATTAAGCTATTAATATTTAATCATTTGATATTTTTCCATTCTCAGTTTTCTAAGAGAGATCCTGAGGACACCTACTTGGTACTGACTTTTGGGCAGGATATGGGGTAAAGAATAGAAAGACCTGAAGACTCATAAGGGTCAAGGAATGATTTAAGTAGTTCATCTTTGGAAAGGGGAAGAAGAGCTATTTGAAGAGATTTTAACAAAAGAAAGAAATTGAGGGAGGCAGGCCAGGAGCAGGCAAAGGTTGAGAGCATTTGGGATTGAGAATTTATAGTAAGAAGAACACTAGGAATTCCAGGGCAGTTTAGACATTCAGAAAATTGTTAAAGAGTGCTTAAAAGTAATTTGAGATGTGTTGATTTATATTACAAACTGCAACTTTCTTTGAACATTCTTTGGGGGAGTCCAGTAATTACTGTAAATAATCAACCACGTTTCTATGCACAGAATCTAACATTTGAAAAAAAAGAAAAAAAAGTCCAACTTTATTGGATTATTAAAGGAAACCAGAATCAGACAGTTAAGTAGTATGTCCAGGGCATGAATCTAGCAAGAGACACAGCTAGGATTAGGTACTAGACCCACTTAATTCCAGTCTGTATTTTTTTCCACTGTATATTGCAAATTATCCCTCCACCATTCACTTCAAAACAAAGAATTAATGGACAACTAATGGAAAGTCATCCAACTTTTACTGGACTGCTGAAGTTGGAAAATATTGCTTAAGGGAAGAAAGGGAAAATTCTGCTGAACCACAGACAGTAGGAACCACTTTTTTCATGTGAGTTCCCAGATAGCTGACTACTCAAGATATATGTGATTCTTACTGGAAGTCTTCGTTCTGTGAGAACTACTTTGTCCTTGGAAATAGGCTAAACTGAGATCAGATCACAAATTGGCCAGGAAAGAGACCCAGAAAAGGGAGAAAGATCCAGAAAATAGAGGAAAAAAGCTGGGCACTGGTGGTATATGCGTGCAAGCCTAGTGATGAACCAATTGGGGTTATAATACATATATGCATGGAAACAACACAAAGAAACTCCCTGTGTACCTATCTTATCTCAAACTAGTAAAAACGCCATGTTTTTCGTTTTATCTTTTATGTTTTTTCTTCTACAAAATCGGAGAACAGGAGGGCAGAACAGATTCTGCTGGGGAGGGGGGAGCGCTGGCACCAGCTGGAGTGGGGAAGTGGTGAGGAAAGAGGTAGGAGGATTAATATGGTGCAAATAATGTATACACATGTATTTTAATGCAAAAATGATACCTGTTGAAACTGTTCCAGGAATCAGGGAAGGGGTGGGGATGAAGGAGAGTAGTGAAGGGGGTGAATTCAAGAATGATATATTTGATACATTGTAGGAATGTTTGTAAATGCTAAAATGTACCCCCACCCAGCACAACAACAAAGAAAGAAAGAAAGAAAAAAGAAAAGGAAAAAAACCCTTCACAAAAAAAGACTGGTGGAGCGGCTCAAGGTGTAGGTCCTGAGTTCAAACCCCAGTAACGCAAAAACAACAACAACAACAAAAACTTACGAAGAGTTTTGCTGGGGTTTGAACTCAAGGCCTCATGCCTGCTAAGCAGGTGCTCTTACTACTTGAGCCACTCCACCAGCTCTTTTGTGATTTTTTTTTTTCAAGATAGGTTATCAGGAACTATTTTCCCAGCATGGTTTTGAATCACAATTCTCCTGATCTCTGCTTCCTTGAGTATCTAGGATTACAGGCATGAGCCACCAGTGTCCAGCAAGTGTTTTTAAAATAATTACTTGACTGTGTTTCTAGTCAGTGTTCTAATTTAACTGGCCTAAAAGAGCTTCCTGAGACAAGAGTTTGGAGAGCTTGGAGGCAGAGAGTTTCTTATCAGGAGAGAGGGAGGGGATAGAAAAAAAGAAAAAAGCAAATTAGACTGTGTGCTAAGACTTGGGGTATTGCTTCAGCTGGTTGGTGATACAGGTTTAGTCCTGTGGGGGACTCTGAAAAACATGCCTCAAAACTGTCCCATTGGCAGATGGGTGAGGTGGTGAGGCTGGGACATTGATTCAGCATTTCCCAATCACTCCAAGCCCACTGGTTGAGGGTTTCCCAGGGACCTTGACTTCCCCATACTTCCAGATTGTGCCTGATTGCAGTAGGATAAACTCCCATGGACTTAAACTTTTCATTAATCTGCAACTATGTCCTTCCTTCTTTTCTCTAACACTCATATCCTCCAGGAAGAAGGAAGAAAATAACTCTAGTATCTCGATCTGTTAACTTTTCATTAGTGACTCTGTTTCCTATACAGAGTCAATAGCTAGCCAAGGAAAACAAGATAGACTAAACTTCCACCTTGCCTTTCCCTTGGCATCCAGCATCTCTCTAGGCTTGTGCTCTACCACTTGAGCCACACCTCCAGCCCCCATCTGGCATCACTCTAAAGGCAGAATCATTACCCATACTCCATCTCAGGTGGCCTCCTGAATCTTAGGCGCATACTTCAGCATTCTACCTAGATGTTCTTTTAAGTCATCCACTACATTTTTGAGTAAAGTGGAAGTAAAACTCAGTAGGAGAACAGGCACTTCAAAGTGTGTGGACTCTTAGTATTCCTGGGGCTTCTCTTCTCTACCATCTCTGTACTTATTTTACTGCAAATTCCTTGTCATTCATAATCATTGTCTATGGACTATGCTCATTCTATTTCAAGATAAACATATCAAAGGCCCATTTACTTTGCTCCTATTTCAATTAGACACACGTGCATTAACCACTGTGCTTCCATTGTGCCTGGAATTTACATTTCTAAATCTTCATGGATGAGCCATATGCAGTTTTCTACAGTATCCTGTAATATTAGGATATATAATTAAATGCAAATATAGCTATTTTTCTCTTTAATTGTGGAACTCTGGTGAAACCAGAGATATTTCTAGTCTTTAAGCTCCACAGCAGGAGATCAGAAGGATGTGGAAGCAGGAGGAGGTAAAAAAAGTTCCAGGATCACTCCCTTGTTATGACTTAGGCTCCTTACTGTTTACAAATTCTGACTCCAGAAAGGTATGAGCAGTTGGAAATTGCCACCCTGCACTGATGTTTGCTGACTGGCAGCACAAACTAACTCAACAAGCTTCTATGGACAAGTATACCAAATATGAAAGGTCCTTCTTCCACACACATTCATTGGTTTTGCCTTATTTTATGTTGGCAACTAGTAAAAACATCTGACTTTCTAACTATTCTTTCTTGGTGTACTTAAAACCAGGCACTCAAAAAGTAGAAAGATTAATCAATTCATCTGGATTTAGAGGCAACAGAATAAAATTGATGAATATAACTAATAACTGAGCTGAAGCTAAGTCCCTACTTTTTTTAACCCTAACTGAAGGAGGAGATTCTCTAGCACTGGTGTCCTCCACAGACTGATGTGGCTGCTGCAAAATGAAGCTGAAAAATCTCAGATGAAAGAAGTTTCAGCTGGGATTAGATCACATTGTTTGGTCTTTGGCTTGCACTTTATTAGGATGGACTTTAAAGCATTAACCAAATAAAAAGGATTTCCGCTGAGACTCCTTGGTCCCTGCTTAGGACTCAGTGTGTTTGTAGTGCTTCTCCAAGTCAGCAGAATAGGACTGGGGAGAGGTTATGTTCAGTTTTGAATATTTCTTCCAAAGATAGGCAGAGGAGCCACTGGCCACTTCATCTTATTCAAGGTGAAAAGGTTTGGCAATTGGAAAAATGAAACTGTTTTTCTGGCCATCTTGTGCTGAAATTTTAAAAAAATAATTTAAGTGATAAATAAACTAAATAATCTAAAGTAATTTAGATGGTAAAATTTTCATTATCAGAACTGAGAGGATTAACATGATAGTAAAATACCAAACTTATATTTTGCAAGAAATGTTTCAGTACACAAGCAGCATTAAATTTTCTCAAGTTTTACTTGTTAATTTCTTTGGTAAGTTGGATCTCAGGAGCAGAGTTGTGGCCATTATCAATATCATCACTGGCCTATTTACAGACTCCTTCCTTTTGCTCACATCAATTTATTTAAAATTCATTAATTCATTCATGAAATTCATGTTGCTGCTTTGAATTCCATAGTTTGTTTCTGTCACATTTTGTATCTTGAGTCCCCCAACAGTAGACTAACAAATCACATGCAACTCTAAGCCACCACAAACAATGCTGAGATGAGTATAACTGTACACATCCCTTTTAGACCTGTGTGCAAGTATCTTGTGCACATAATCCCAGAAATCAAATTCTGAATCATAGGATATGAATATACTCAATTTGAAGTGGATACCATTTTGTTCCTCAAAATGGTTGTCCCTGTTGGCAATAATGGCGCTGATAGGTTTCGGTTCTTACTGCACCCTTAAGCTGTTTCCCAGGATCATGGTCCTGCCTCAAGTCTAGCTTGAATTCCCCTTCTGCCCCAACCTCCAATCAGCATGAACCATAAGATCCTAACCAATCAGATCATGCCAAGTCTCACTGAGGGGATTTAAGCCCCTGCCCTTCTCTCTCTTGCTTTCTTGGCTCTCTCTCTCTCTCTCCCTTGGCCAGATCACTCCTCTCCATGTGTTCACTTTGGGGCCTACATTTGGTACCATGACTTGGATCGGGTATCCCCACTAATCCTGGTGGGACCCTGATTCTGACTCACCCCACAACCACCCTGAGGACATGACTGGCCACGATCGCCTTCGCTCGCATCCAACACTGGACATCCTTTTGGTGAGTCCAAATACCCTTCTTGGGCTCCCTTTGCGGTCTCTCCCTTCGGTGTCTCTTGGGTTTAGAGCATTTCCCTTGTTTGGCTATTTCCAGGCTCAGACAGTAGAGGGGTTCCCTTCATTTTCAGGCTTGGGTCTATTTTTGTCATGGGTCTCGGAGACCCCTCATCAAAAAGCCTGGTGCCAGGAGACCCATAGACCTCAGGCCCTTTGGCCTTGCATGCCACTAGAACTCAGTGACAACTGATTCTCGTGCGCCTTGTGCTGTTCTTGGGTATTTGAGTCACACGGGGATTCCCCACAATTCATAATATCCTCCCATTATAGCCCTCCAGGACCGGGTCCCACAATGGGGCCCTCCATGTCCTCTTTGCCATCTGAATCCCCACTGAGATGCCTCCTCAATAATTTGGACACCTTGAGTTTGACCCCAGATATAAAACCCAAAAATATGATCCACTTTTGCACTCAGATCTGGCCCACTTATCCTTTAGACAACAAAAGTCACTGGCCCCTTTTCAGGTCTTTAGATGCCAACCTCCTGCGGGACCTATATAAATACTGTGAGTGATTGGGACGATGGGGAGAGATTCCATTATGTCCAAGCCTTTTCATACCTCCATCTAAATCCGGCTCTCTGCACCACTTGCAAGCCAAAACATGTTCTTCTTGCCCTCAAACCCTCCCTCTGTACTTTCTGTTCCTCTGCGCAGATTCTATCAGCCTGTAAACCAGTTTCTAAATCAACCAGTTCCTCTCCCAAACCTCCTCCTTCCCCATGTAAACAGACTTCGTGCACTGCTTACCATACCTATCTCCTCTTATCTTCCTGAAGAACTTTCCCCATCCTGGAGTTAAAGAAGCCACTCCTTGCCTTCTGGCCTCAAGGCGGTTCCAGCTCTGGGAGAGCTCATGCTCCCTCCTGTGAGCTGAGATCAAGCCCCGTGTTTATTTGGGTATGTCTCATGCTACATTGGAGGAGTCCTGTTTGATTATGGCATCTGACAACTGCTTCTCTTCCCCTCCCCCCATCTAATGTCCCTTTTTCCTGAGACAGCAACTGGAGAGTGGAGATTTCATTTTGCTGAAAGTGTGCCAGTAACCAGTCAACAGGAGCAACCTAGAGATGCAGGTGATGGCTAATCCCATAGGCATGTGTCATGCCTCCAGGCTCTGCCTTCCCTTTCCTTACCTAAGATGTCAGCACACCTTTTCTGCTTCCTCCATGGTCTCACCACATGTCCTTTGTCTCTGTCTGGCTTCCCCTCCCTGGGCTTACTGGGACCCTGCCTCCCATGAAAAACTTGTAGCATGGTACCTTATGACTTAAGTTATTCCAACTAGTTTGCCAGGCCTCTCAGTCTAAAGTAACTTTAAGTCAGCTGCTTTACAAAAGCACTTACAAAAAACTGCAGCTGCCATGTTCACGCTGTAACTCCACCCCCACAAGGGGAGGAGGGAAAGCAAACAGGTGCACCTGTGCATAGGGTGCTAGCTTCTGGACACAGCAAAAATGCCTGCCATAGCTAAGAAAACCCATAGAGAGGACCCAGCACATTCTGGGCCACCAGCCACAGGTGGCTATGGCTGCAGCCTGCTGCCACTTCCCCAAGAATAAACATGCGCAGAGTACACAGGAAGGGGGAAGGGGTCACAGGCCACAGGATCAGGCCTAGTCAGTCACTGTCATTTGTCCCAGGTGTGTGGGGAGGGAGTGGCACTTTGCACAAGTCCTGCTCCTAACCCCACTTCACACCTCAGGGCATCAGACCCACCCCTTGTAAGTCAATTGTTAGCTCGAGGGTATAGTTCCAGAAATAACAAAATAGACATTACTTTGGTCTCTAAACTTCTCATTTAGAATTTTCTATACTTTTGGTCTCAACATAAATTTTTCCCTCCAAATATTAGCACTAGTTGTCCCATATGGTACTGTTATTGACCTGAAATGCCCTCTGAATGCCCTTCTCTAACTTTACAAATGATTTCTTTGTTAAAAGGTAGCCCTTTATTAAAGAGGCTGCCTGCTGTTAGCTAAAAGACAGGATCCTAACATTTTGTTCTTTCTAGATGGTATCTGCATCTTCCAGTCTTCTGGTTGGTAGATGTTGGAAGCTTTGTACTGAGGTTGGCCTCAGTATGCCTTGGATGACCAAGAGAAGTGGCCTTCACAGGGTTCCTTTTTTTTTTTTTTTCATTTTTCTTTTATTATTCATATGTGCATACAAGGCTTGGTTCATTTCTCCCCCCTGCCCCCACTCCCTCCCTTACCACCCACTCCACCCCCTCCCTCTCCCCCCCTCAATACCCAGCAGAAACTATTTTGCCCTTATCTCTAATTTTGTTGAAGAGAGGGTATAAGCAATAATAGGAAGGAACAAGGGTTTTTGCTGGTTGAGATAAGGATAGCTATACAGGGCATTGACTCACATTGATTTCCTGTGCGTGGGTGTTACCTTCTAGGTTAATTCTTTTTGATCTAACCTTTTCTCTAGTTCCTGGTCCCCTTTTCCTATTGGCCTCAGTTGCTTTAAGGTATCTGCTTTTGTTTCTCTGCGTTAAGGGCAACAAATGCTAGCTAGTTTTTTAGGTGTCTTACCTATCCTCACCCCTCCCTTGTGTGCTCTTGCTTTTATCATGTGCTCATAGTCCAATCCCCTTGTTGTGTTTGCCCTTGTTCTGATGTCCACATATGAGGGAGAACATACGATTTTTGGTCTTTTGGGAAAGGCTAACCTCACTCAGAAAGATGTTCTCCAATTCCATCCATTTACCAGCGAATGATAACATTTCGTTCTTCTTCATGGCTGCATAAAATTCCATTGTGTATAGGTACCACATTTTCTTAATCCATTTGTCAGTGCTGGGGCATCTTGGCTGTTTCCATAACTTGGCTATTGTGAATAGTGCTGCAATAAACATGGATGTGCAGGTGCCTCTGGAGTAACAGTCTTTTGGGTATATCCCCAAGAGTGGTATTGCTGGATCAAATGGTAGATTGATGTCAAGCTTTTTGAGTAGCCTCCAAATTTTTTTCCAGAGTGGTTGTACTAGTCTACATTCCCACCAACAGTGTAAGAGGGTTCCTTTTTCCCCGCATCCTTGCCAACACCTGTTGTTGGTGGTGTTGCTGAGGATGGCTATTCTAATAGGGGTGAGGTGGAATCTTAGCGTGGTTTTAATTTGCATTTCCTTTATTGCTAGAGATGGTGAGCATTTTGTCATGTGTTTTCTGGCCATTTGAAATTCTTCTTTTGAGAAAGTTCTGTTTACTTCATTTGCCCATTTCTTTATTGGTTCATTAGTTTTGGGAGAATTTAGTTTTATAAGTTCCCTGTATATTCTGGTTATCAGTCCTTTGTCTGATGTATAGTTGACAAATATTTTCTCCCACTCTGTGGATGTTCTCTTCAGTTTAGAGATCATTTCTTTTGATGAACAGAAGCTTTTTAGTTTTATGAGGTCCCATTTATCTATGCTATCTCTTAGTTGCTGTGCTGCTTGGGTTTCATTGAGAAAGTTCTTACCTATACCTACTAACTCCAGAGTATTTCCTACTCTTTCTTGTATCAACTTAAGAGTTTGTGGTCTGATATTAAGATCCTGGATCCATTTTGAGTTAATCTTGGTGTAGGGTGATATGCATGGATCTAGTTTCAGTTTTTTGCAGACTGCTAACCAGTTTTCCCAGCAGTTTTTGTTGAAGAGGCTGCTATTTCTCCATTGTATATTTTTAGCTCCTTTGTCAAAGATAAGTTGCTTATAGTTGTGTGGCTTCATATCTGGATCCTCTATTCTGTTCCACTGGTCTTCATGTCTGTTTTTGTGCCAGTACCATGCTGTTTTTATTGTTATTGCTTTGTAATATAGTTTGAAGTCAGGTATTGTGATACCTCCAGCATTGTTCTTTTGACTGAGTATTGCCTTGGCTATTCGTGGCCTCTTGTGTTTCCATATAAATTTCACAGTAGATTTTTCAATCTCTTTAATGAATGTCATTGGAATTTTGATGGGAATTGCATTAAACATGTAGATTACTTTTGGGAGTATTGACATTTTTACTATGTTGATTCTACCAATCCATGAGCATGGGAGATCTCTCCACTTTATATAGTCTTCCTCAATCTCTTTCTTCAGAAGTGTATAGTTTTCCTTGTAGAGGCCTTTCACATCTTTTGTTAGGTTTACACCTAGGTATTTGATTTTTTTTGAGGCTATTGTAAATGGAATTGTTGTCATACATTCTTTTTCCGTTTGCTCATTGTTAGTGTATAGAGATGCTAATGATTTTTCTATGTTGATTTTATATCCTGCTACCTTGCTATAGCTATTGATGATGTCTAGAAGCTTCTGAGTAGAGTTTTTTTGGTCTTTAAGGTATAGGATCATGTCGTCTGCAAATAGGGATATTTTGACAGTTTCTTTACCTATTTGTATTCCTTTTATTCCTTCTTCTTGCCTAATTGCTCTGGCTAGGAATTCCAGTACTATGTTGAATAGGAGTGGAGATAGTGGGCATCCTTGTCTGGTTCCTGATTTTAGAGGGAATGGTTTTAGTTTTTCTCCGTTAAGTATAATGCTGGCTGTAGGTTTGTCATATATAGCTTTTATAATGTTGAGGTACTTTCCTTCTATTCCTAGTTTTCTTAGAGCTTTTATCATGAAATGATGTTGGATTTTATCGAAGGCTTTTTCTGCATCTATTGAGATGATCAAGTGGTTTTTGTCTTTGCTTCTGTTAATGTGGTTTATTACGTTTATTGATTTTCGTATGTTGAACCACCCCTGCATCCCTGGGATGAAGCCTACTTGGTCGTGGTGAATAATCTTTTTGATGTGTTGCTGAATTCGGTTTGCCATTATTTTGTTGAGGATTTTTGCATCAATGTTCATTAAGGAGATTGGCCTATAGTTCTCCTTTTGGGAGGTGTCTTTGCCTGGTTTTGGGATAAGTGTAATACTGGCTTCATAAAATGTGTTTGGCAGTTTTCCTTCCCTTTCTATTTCGTGGAACAGTTTAAGGAGGGTTGGTATCAGTTCTTCTTTAAAGGTCTGATAGAATTCAGCAGAGAATCCATCAGGTCCTGGACTTTTCTTTTTGGGGAGACTCTTGATTGCTGCTTCAATTTCATTTTGTGTTATAGATCTATTCAGGTGATTAATTTCCTCTTGGTTCAGTATTGGATGATCATATGTATCTAGAAATCTGTCCATTTCTTTTAGATTTTCAAATTTATTTGAATATAGGTTCTCAAAGTAGTCTCTGATGATTTCCTGGACTTCCATGGTGTTTGTTGTTATCTCCCCTTTTGCATTCCTAATTCTACTAATTTGGGTTTTTTCTCTCCTCATTTTAGTCAGTTTTGCCAGGGGTCTATCGATCTTGTTTATTTTTTTAAAGAACAAACTTTTTGTTTCATTAATTCTTTGTATGGCTTTTTGGGTTTCTATTTCATTGATTTCAGCTCTTATTTTTATTATTTCTCTCCTTCTATTTGTTTTGGGATTTGCTTGTTCTTGTTTTTCTAGGAGTTTGAGATGTATCATTAGGTCATTGATTTGGGATCTTTCAATCTTTTTAATATATGCATTCATGGCTATAAACTTTCCTCTCAAGACTGCCTTAGCTGTGTCCCATAGGTTCCGGTAGGTTGTGTTTTCATTTTCATTGACTTTCAGGAACTTTTTAATTTCCTCTTTTATTGCATCGATGATCCACTCTTCATTAAGTAATGAGTTATTTAGTTTCCAGCTGTTTGCATGTTTTTTGTCTTTACTTTTGTTGTTGAGTTCTACTTTTACTACATTGTGGTCAGATAGTATGCACGGTATTATTTCTATTTTCTTGTATTTGCTGAGGCTTGCTTTGTGCCCTAGGATATGATCTGTTTTGGAGAAGGTTCCATGGGCTGCTGAGAAGAATGTATATTGTGTAGAGGTTGGATGAAATGTTCTGTAGACATCTACTAGGTCCACTTGATCTATTGCATATTTTAGATCTTGGATTTCTTTATTGAGTTTTTGTTTGGATGACCTATCTATTGATGATAATGGGGTGTTAAAGTCTCCCACAACCACTGTGTTGGCGTTTATATATGCTTTTAGGTCTTTCAGAGTATGTTTGATAAAATTGGGTACGTTGACATTGGGTGCGTACAGATTGATGGTTATTATTTCCTTTTGGTCTATTTCCCCTTTTATTAGTATGGAATGTCCTTCTTTATCTCATTTGATCAATGTAGGTTTGAAGTCTACTTTGTCAGAGATAAGTATTGCTACTCCTGCCTGTTTTTGGGGGCCATTGGCTTGGTAAATCTTCTTCCAGCCTTTCATCCTAAGCATATGCTTATTTCTGTCGGTGAGATGAGTCTCCTGTAAGCAACAAATTGTTGGATCTTCTTTTTTTAATCCATTTTGTCAAACAGTGTCTTTTGATGGGTGAATTAAGTCCATTAACATTGAGCGTTAGTACTGATAGGTATGTGGTGATTCCTGCCATTTAGTTGTCTTAGTTGTTTGAAGGTTTGATTGTGTGTACCTAACTTGATGTTACTCTCTACTGTTTTGCTTTTTCTTATCCTGTGGTTTGGTGCTGCCTGCCTTTTCATGGTTAAGTTGGGTGTCACTTTCTGTGTGCAGGATCCCTTGCAGAATCTTTTGTAATGGTGGCTTTGTGGTCACATATTGTTTTAGTTTCTGCTTATCATGGAAGACTTTTATTGCTCCATCTATTTTGAATGATAGCTTTGCTGGGTAGAGTATCCTGGGGTTGAAGTTATTTTTGTTCAGTGCCCGGAAGATCTCACCCCACGCTCTTCTTACTTTTAATGTTTCTGTTGAGAAGTCTGCTGTGATTTTGATTGGTTTACCTTGTATGTTACTTGTTTTTTCTCTCTTACAGCCTTCAATATTCTTTCCTTAGTTTCTGAACTTGTTGTTTTAATGATGATATGTCGTGGAGTAGTTCTATTTTGATCTGGTCTGTTTGGTGTCCTGGAGGCCTCTTGCATCTGTATGGGAATATCTTCCTGTAGATTTGGGAAATTTTCCGTTATTATTTTGTTGAATATATTACGCATTCCCTTCGCTTGCACCTCTTCTCCTTCTTTGATGCCCATGATTCTCAAGTTTGGTCTTTTGATGGAGTCAGTGAGTTCTTGCATTTTCTTTTCACAGGTCTTGAGTTGTTTAATTAATAGTTCAGTTTTTCCTTTAATTACCATTTCATCTTCAAGTTCTGAGATTCTGTCTTCTGTTTGTTCTATTCTGCTGGATTGGCCTTCCGTTTTGTTTTGCAGTTCTGTTTCATTCTTTTTTCTGAGGTTTTCCATATCCTGGCAGTTTTCTTCTTTAATGTTGTCTATTTTTGTCCTGAGTTCATTTATCCGTTTATTCATTGTGTTCTCTCTTTCACTTTGGTGTTTATACAGTGCTTCTATGGTTTCCTTTATTTCTTCTTTTGCTTTTTCAAATTCTCTATTTTTATTGTCTTGGAATTTCTTGAGTGTCTCCTGTACATTTTGGTTGACCCTATCCAGTATCATCTCTATAAAATTCTCATTGAGTACTTGTAGTATGTCTTCTTTTAAATTATTCTTGTGGGCTTCATTGGGTCCTTTGGCCTAGTTTATCTTCATTTTGTTGGAGTCTGGATCTGAGTTTCTGTTCTCTTCATTCCCCTCTGGTTCCTGTACTAATTTTTTGCTGTGGGGAAACTGGTTTCCCTGTTTTTTCTGTCTTCCCATCATTGTCCTTGGTGTTGTTACTGTCCCTGTACTGTGTGCAATTAAGTATTTTCTAGCTTGTAATAATAATAATAATAGCTTGTAGTAATAACAATGGTAATATTTAGAATGGAAGGGTGAGCTGAGATGGAAAGCAAGAAGTTAAAGAAAAGGGGAATACAAATATACAGACAAGAGGGAGAAAGCAGAATAAGATATCAGACAAGAGAGTTTCAAAGGTAGAAACAGGGAGTGTTAGTGTACTAATTGACAGTAAGCTGAACAGACATTAGAGAGACAGAGAGAGGATTGAAAATCAAAGATTAGAAAATAAAAAATAAGTAAATGAAAGTAATATCTATATATAAAAATGAATTAAAATAAAATGGAAAATAGAAGATTAAAAAAAAAAAAACAAAAAAACCCCCAAAAAACTTCCAAGTTTATATGCAATGCAGTTTCAGTCTTAATAATTTGGGTGTCCGTCTCAATCTCCAGTCCTGGAGTTGGTGCCTCAGATGTTGTTCTGTTGTTGTCTCATCAAAGGGGATGCATAAAGTAGAACAAAACTACACACTCACACACACACACACACACACACACACACAAAAAGCCCCACCAAGTGTCCCAAGTTCAAATGCAATACAGTTTCAGTAAGTTTTTCAGCTTGCAGGTGTAATTCGGTTGTTCTCTCATCAAAGGTAGGGAGAAAAAGAAAAAAAAGCATCTGGAGGCAGTTCTGAGAGTGGTATCTGCAACTGTGGCTTGCCTGCCTGCTGCTCTCAGCCTGTAGCTGGCAGCGTTATTTATGCAGATCTCTGGGGTGAGCTTAGCACTCATCTGGTCCCACAGGCTTTGTTTGCTCAGAGTTCTCCTGTGCAGGAGCCTCTGCTACAGGCTTTCCCCTTTCCAAGCACTGGGAAAGGTGACACTGCCCCCGCGTTGTCAGGCCTGTGTGTTTATTTACAGTTCATGTGGGAGGTGGGTCTTCCCCCCTCTCCTCTGAAGTTTTCCTCCCACTGCCACTTTCAGAAGCTTTCCTGCTCCTGCTTACTGGGTGGTGCTGCTGCTCCTGCTGGCCGCCATGTTTGTTTACAGTTCACTTGGGAAGTGGGTCTTTCCTCCTCTCCTGTGGAGTTTTCCTCCCTCCTCCATTCTCCCAAGCTTTCCCGCTCCTGGCTGCTGGGTGCGCACCCCACTCCCGCCAGAGGCTCTCCGGCCCGCCCAGCTTGTTTATTTACAGTCCTGGGAAGGATTCCCTTCCCCCAATCTTCAGCACTCAGGGCGCCCCACCCTCTTTCCAGCGTGTCTTAACTGTTCTTATTGCTTATTACTCAGTTTCTCTTTTTTTCCCTGGTGGAGGTCAGTCTGTCCAGGGGGCTATGCTGCTCTGGCCCAGGCTTGTCTGAGGGGGTACTGCAGTACCGCGAAGCTCACCTGGTCCGCATCTTCCCAAGTCATATGGGCGCCGGCCACTGGCGGCCCTGGGGGCCCTCCTCGTTTCTCCATTTAACATGAAGTGGAGATTCTCTGCACCGGCTGGAGATGGGGAGGGGTCAAAGTTATGCCTTTTCTCAGTGATTATGCCTCCAAAGTGTGTCTCCAGCGTCTCTCCAAGATTTCACTATAGGAGGGTCGCTTTCTGCTTCCTACCTCTAGCCGCCATCTTGCTCTCTCAACAGGGTTCCTTAAATTACAATACCATACTCCAATTAGACCTTTTCTATAAAAGTAAAAACGTAAACTGAGGTCCTCTATAAAAGTTTCTACCTTCTAAGCCTCTCCAATACTCAGAACCTTTTAACAAGTGGTTCTCTCTTCAACAGGCCATGGTAGGAAAAGGGCAAGTCATATGTCCCCTTCCAGTTATCAGATCTAAGGTAAATTTAAAAACATCTAAACACAGACGACATGATCCTATACTTTAAAGACCCAAAAAACTCTACTCAGAAGCTTCTGGACATCATCAATTAGCTATAGCAAGGTAGCAGGATATAAAATCAACATAGAAAAATCATTAGCATTTCTATACACTAAAAATGAGAAAACTGAAGAAGAATGTATGACAACAATTCCATTTACAATAGCCTCAAAAAAATCAAATACCTAGGTGTAAACCTAACAAAAGATGTGAATGACCTCTATGAGGAAAACTATAAACTTCTGAAGAAAGAGATTGAGAAAGACTATAGAAAGTGGAGAGATCTCCCATGCTCATGGATTGGTAGAATCAACATAGTAAAAATGTCGATACACCCAAAAGTAATCTACATGTTTAATGCAATTCCCATCAAAATTCCAATGACACTCATTAAAGAGATTGAAAAATCTACTGTGAAATTTATATGGAAACACAAGAGGCCACGAATAGCCAAGGCAATACTCAGTCAAAAGAACAATGCTGGAGGTATCACAATACCTGACTTCAAACTATATTACAAAGCAATAACAATAAAAACAACATGGTACTGACACAAAAACAGACATGAAGACCAGTGGAACAGAATAGAGGACCCAGATATGAAGCCAGACAACTATAACCAACTTGTCTTTGACAAAGGAGCTAAAAATATACAATGGAGAAATAGCAGCCTCTTCAACAGAAACTGCTGGGAAAACTGGTTAGCAGTCTGCAAAAAACTGAAACTAGATCCATGTATATCACCCTATACCAATATTAACTCAAAATGGATCAAGGATCTAAATATCAGACCACAAACTCTAAAGTTGATATAGGAAAGAGTAGGAAATACTCTGGAGTTTGTAGGTATAGGCAAGAACTTTCTCAATGAAACCCCAGCAGCACAGCAACTAAGAGATAGCATAGATAAATGGGACCTGATAAAACTAAAAAGCTTCTGCTCATCAAAAGAAATGTTCTCTAAACTGAAGAGAACACCCACAGAGTGGGAGAAAATATTTGTCAACTATACATCAGACAAAGGACTGATAACCAGAATATACAGGGAACTTATAAAACTAAATTCTCCCAAAACTAATGAACCAATAAAGAAATGGGCAAATGAACTAAACAGAACTTTCTCAAAAGAAGAAATTCAAATGGCCAAAAAACACATGAAAAAATGCTCACCATCTCTAGCAATAAAGGAAATGCAAATTAAAACCACACTAAGATTCCACTTCACCCCTGTTAGAATAGCCATCAGTAGCAACACCATGAACAACAGGTATTGGCGAGGATGCGGGGGAAAAAGGAACCCTCTTACACTGTTGGGAATGTAAACTAGTACAACCACTCTGGAAAAAAATTTGGAGGCTACTCAAAAAGCTAGACATTGATCTACCATTTGATCCAGCAATACCACTCTTGGGGATATACCCAAAAGACTGTGACACAGGTTACTCCAGAGGCACCTGCACACCCATGTTTATTGCAACACTATTCACAATAGCCAAGTTATGGAAACAGCCAAGATGCCCCACCACTGACGAATGGATTAAGAAAATGTGGTATCTACACACAATGGAATTTTATGCAGCCATGAAGAAGAACGAAATGTTATCATTCCCTGGTAAATGGATGGAATTGGAGAACATCATTCTGAGTGAGGTTAGCCTGGCCCAAAAGACCAAAAATCGTATGTTCTCCCTCATACGTGGACATTAGATCAAGGGCAAACACAACAATGGGATTGGACTTTGAGCACATGATAAAAGCGAGAGCATACAAGAGAGGAGTGAGGATAGGTAAGACACCTAAAAAAATTAGCTAGCATTTGTTGCCCTTAACGCAGAGAAACTAAAGCAGATACCTTAAAGCAACTGAGGCCAATAGGAAAAGGGGACCAGGAACTAGAGAAAAGGTTAGATCAAAAAGAATTAACCCAGAAGGTAACACACATGCACAGGAAATTAATGTGAGTCAATGCCCTGTATAGCTATCCTTATCTCAACCAGCAAAAACCCTTGTTCCTTCCTATTATGGCTTATACTCTCTCTACAACAAAATTAGAGATAAGGGCAAAATAGTTTCTGCTGAGTATTGAGGAGGTGGAGGGAGAGAGAGGGGGCAGAGTGAGTGGAAAGAGAGGAGGTGGGGGCAGGGGGGAGAAATGACCCAAGCCTTGTATGGACACATGAATAATAAAATAAAATAAATAAATAAATAAAAATTAAAAAAAAACATCTAAACATCTGTACTGATGCCCGGACAAATACATTCCAGCCTTTATCTCTGTGATCCAAATCTTTCAACTGACATGAAAGTATATTATGCTTCTACCATACCAGACTCTTATCTCATTAGAAAAGCAATGGGTTCTGGCCCAGGCCACTCAGGTTGTAAATGATTATATGACTCAAGCAGTAGAGTGCCGCTTTACAAGCATAAAGTCCTGACTTCAAGCCCAGTACAGTCAAAGTAAAAAAAAATAATAATAATAATATTTGGGGCTGAGGAAGTAGCTCAATGGGAGAGTGTCTGCCCAGCATATGCAAAGCCCTGGGTTCAATTCCCCAGCATTACTAAAAAAAATTAAAAAATGGTAAAGAAGATAAGTGGCATTAATGTCACTTCAGCCATTTCATAGTGGAAAAACGTAGTTTAACCTAGACTAGATCCCTCATTCTTCAAGTGAGGAAACAGGCCCAGTTCAGAGACTTGCTCTCCAGAGTGTCAGGTGTCAATGTAAAATAACAACTTTACTTTACAGCAATAACCTAAAAAAAAAAAATCCTCTTACCTTTCTACAGCATCTTAAGGATGCTATTAGAAAGCATACCACAGTGGACTCAGAGTCACAGGTGAGAGAGGTTCTCCTCAAAGATAAATTTCTAACAGTCAGCCCCAGATATTTGTAAAAACTCAGACTGTGGCTGAAGGGAAAAGTCACTGAACCAAGTAATACAGCTAGCCATGTCTGTATTTATAGCTATGTCTGTATGTCTGGGACCTTACTAACAGGAGAGAAAACGATAAGAGACCATGGCCTCATTGCTGCTCTCAGAGGGCCCCACCCGACTGGGGCCTGTATCCTGAACTTGCTACCATGGTGGACAGGAGGGGCACTTCTGCAGAGAATGCTTAAGGGGGGACAGCTCGGGAGACAGCCCCACCCCCAACTGTGACCCTGCCCTCTGCAAGGGTAACCACTGGAGGTGTAAGTGCCCCCATCACCAGATGGAAGGCGAGGTGCTACCTCCTATGGATTGATGGGTGATGGGTCCCAGCCTCCTGTCCATACTCCATTTGTTGGTATCAATGTTGAGGAGCCATAATGGCAGGAAAAGAAAAGGTCGTTTTCCTCCTAAACAGTGAAGCCCATTTCTCTGTTTTACCTTTTTCTTCTGGTCCCTGGTCCAATGACAAAAGTTATCATCCAGGACAAATCTGTCCAGCCCCTAGAGGCCTGCTCCTGGGGAGACCTCCTCTTCTGTCGCTCTTTCCTCATAGTACCTAAAACTCCAGCATCCCTGTTGGGACATGCTTTACTATCACAATTAAAAGCTCAAGTTCTCCTCCCCCCAGTCAGCTATCTCTGCTGCCCCTTCCTTCAGAAACAAAGAGATTCCACAGTGTGGACTGATGAGTGTAGGGTGAGCCAGGACGGCCCTCTCTATTCAAACAAAACTCAAAAATCCCTCACAGTTTCCACACCTAAAACAATATCCCCTCAAGCCTGAGGGATGATGAGGCCTTATGCCTACTCCTTAAAACAATAAGGGCTACTAATTAGTTGCTCCAGCCCCTATAATAAATTTAAAATTCTTATAAAAGTTAATTTTAAGATACAAGTTACAAAGTAAACAACTGGAAAGGATATAGATAGGTAATAAATGTATTTTTTGAGAAGTTAAAGGAAAAAGGAATGGCTTTTTGGATGAGAAGGGATTTTGTAAAGAAGGGTTTGTCCTAAAGATTGTTTCAAGTAGGAAGGATAAGGACAAACCATCAAAGGGTTTAGTATGTTGTATGAAGGTCTGAGTAAATTTGAAAAGTGTATAATAAAAACTTCGGTGTGTGATAAAGTTAAAGTTGAATATAATCTAAGAGTTGCCTAAAAGATTTTTAGGGTCATGTCAAACTAAAATCAAATCCTCTGTGTCTATGAAATAACAAGATTATCTTAATATTGTTCTGCTCTGAGTAACATCTACAAAAAACCATTACAGAGAAAGATTTTATCAAAGAAATTATTTGTGTTTTCTGCTGATCTTGTCAAGCTTTAAGTACTACTAAATCAGAGTTCATTTACATATTTGCTCATGTGTCTTAAATGACCACCTTGTAACTATGTTATCTAAATATGGTACAAACATTTAAAAAGTTAAAAGTGTCAATTTATATAAAATAATGAGCTAAAGCTCTCTTTTATCCAAGAGTGTTACATTTAAATCCTGACAGCCCCTGCCTCCCACAGGTCACCTACCTAGATGTGGCCTTAAAGGGACAGACTCACTCCCTGAGTCATAAATGCATCAACCCAATCTTCTGTTTCCCAACCCCCATACCATAAGACAGCTTACAGCTTTCCTGGCAGTTAGAAGATTTTGCAGAATTTAGATCCCTATGTATGTAGTCCCCTAACAGACACCTTTTTATGCTTCTCCTAATATTCCTATTTGGGTCTTAGATAATGTATGGCCACCCATTTCTCTTAGAAAAACTTGCCTCCAACATACTCTGCTCCTCTGGTTGACTACCTGCCTTCTCAGGGAACTTCTCAGAGAGCATGCAAACCAGATCCTGTCCCACCCTATAACAATTTCTGTTAAACCAGGGCATCTTGTTCTCCTAAAAGGATCTTCTACCCTCTCCATTGGGACTTTGATGGACCAGCCCTCATCTGGTCATTCTCATGACACCCACTGCTGTCAAGCTCAATGGGTCCCCCAATGGTGGCACCTCTCAAGAAACAATTAGAAAAATGGAGAAGGGAATTGGAGGATTCTTGAAATTGTCTAGGGAACAGCATTTCACAGTGGTTCTCCTGGCCAATGCCCATCCCAATGCCTATGTTTCTTGCTCTTCTATTCTTAAGCTTCCTCCCTTGTATCACACTGCATGTCTGCTATTGCTAATCAAAGTTTAACCAGTTGTACCTCCAGGGATACCGACCTCTCCAAAACCATCCAGAGGACTTCTATGAGGGCCCCCACCGGGTTATGAACATCAAGACCCCCTTACAAGACGCCTGCTACAATTCCTCGACTCACTACATGAGGATAGTTGGCTGATAACCACCATGCGGAGGTCGGAGGATTGGCTCGAGACTCTTTACGACCTATGGCTACAAGGGACCTTCATCAAATTCAAAGAAGAAATTTTCATTTTCGGAGCCTGGGTGTATGCCATCATGAGACTCACCACCCCAATGCTGTTTGCCAACTAACCCTCCCTTCTCCTATGCCGCCCCTTGCCAGCTATAAGAAGTCAGAGTGAACACAACACCCCCCCTTCCTTAACAAACAAAAAAGGGAGGAATGTTGGCAATAATGGCGCTGATAAGTTTCTGTTCTTGCTGCACCCTTAAGCTTCTGTTTCCCTGGGTCACCGTCCTGCCTCAAGTCTAGCTTGAATTCCCCTTCTGCCCCAACCTCCAATCAGCATGAACCATAAGATCCTAACCAATCAGATCATGCTGAATCCCACTGAGGGGTATTTAAGCCCCTGTCCTTCTCTCTCTTGCTCTCTTGGCTCTCTCTCTCTCCCAGGCAGAAATAAAGAATCTCTTGGCCAGATCACTCCTCTCCAGGTGGTCACTTTGGGGCCTACGGTCCCAGCCTACATTAACAGAAGGATCCCCACACTCACAAACTTGCCCACTCTTAACATTATATAGCTTCCTAATTTTTAACAATCTAACAAGTAAAATGATAGTTTGTGTTGTTTGAATTTCTGACTATTAATGCATTTAGTTTTTCATATATTTTTGTGTTTCCTCACTTGTAATTAGTTTCGAATACTCTATATCGTATATTACTGTTTTTGTTGATTTGCAAGAGCTTCTTATATTTTCTAGATATTAGTCCCTTGCAAATTTTCAATACCAAAAGTTCCTTATAATCAGTTATATTTGTGAACTGTTTATAATATTCACATAACATTTTTAAATGTGTTATATCAAAAATTATTCTCTTTTCAATGTTTTATTTTCATCTTTTCATTCTCTATAAATATTGCAAATAAATAAGAATGCTACTTATAAAAGAAAAAATGTAGAGCTAGAATCTTACAAAGCTGTCATTTTTCACCAAATAATTTCTAAGTTTAATTCAGTTAACTAAAAATATCATCAGATGTTTTTAGGAACTTAGTTCACTGATCTAAATAAACACAACAGAGTAGCTAGGGTAGAAATTTAAAAACTAGAACATTAAGAAATGTCCTCACAGATATTAAAATGCAATTAAAACTACAAAAAGAAGATGAAAGGGAGGGAAAAGAAGGAAAGAAGTAAGGAAGGGAGGAAGAAAACAGAAGAATAACACTGAACTATGGTCAGAACAGTACTATAAAACATAGAGCAATTAAAAATGACCTGAGTATATGTAATAATATACATGTTAAAGAAAAATCAATTGTGAATTATTACACAAATAGGATTGAGAAGTGGTGTAGCAAAGTGCATTTGTACTTTGGAGCCCAACTGCCTGCCTTCCAATCTTGTCTATTTACTAGCTTCTTGACCTAAAGCATGTCACTCAATGTCTCTCTACCACTATTTACTCACTTGCATAGTAAAGATTATGAGTTAAAATGCAAAAAAATAATTTGAGCAGTGCCTGGCTGGCATATCCAAAGTATTATTTAAATGTTAGGTATATTTTCCTTTTTGAAAATGACAGATTAAAGTTCTATCAATCTTTTCTGTGATGCTATACAAATATCATAAGGGTAATGAAATATAGTGTCAGTTGCCCAAACCATAACAGAAGAGGAAAGGCTGCCCAGTGAAGGAAACATCAGACGAAGCTTTAGAATGCCACCAAAGGAGGATTCCTGAAGTTGGAAGAGCAAGGGCCCTAAAATAAGTGGTAAAATCTAAGAGAAACAATCAGAGATCCTTTTTTGAAAGGGGTGTGAAAGTCTGAAGCTGAGGTTTCCTTGATCTCTTGGCTCCATGGAAAAGCAGAGAAGAGACAACTGAATGAAGAAAGTCACAGCCTCACTATCTTTGTAGGAAGTGGTCAGGCAGTGAGGCAGAGAGAGGAGCAGCCTTGAGATTTCTTTCCTTGTTTTCTAGGGAGAAGTAATAGCTTAAGGATTTTCTTTTAATGATCTGTATTAAATGTGTATTCCTGCAAATAACTTTGTTGATTGTGTTTAGTTTTTAGTTCTCTTTACTAAATAAAAATCAAATACATATAGAGGAAGATTGTTTTAAAAAGAAGTGGTGAAAACACAACAAAATGAAGACAACATACCTGTATTGTCAAAAAATGTAGATGGACTAATATTTTGGTTGGAAGAATGTGAACTTAATGTCAGACAAGTTGATTTCTGGGCAAAAAGCATCAAGAGTGACAATAAGTGGCCTAGATATGGTTTGGATAAGTGTCCACATGATAAAAGCATATTCCTAACCATGGCACTATCAGCAGGTGGTGAATCCTTTAAGAGGTGGAGACTAGTGGGAGGTCTTCTAGTCATCCAGGGAATGCCCTTGAAAGGAATAATGATGATGAAAGTGTTTTTTTTTTAAAGGATATAGCTGCAAGTCTGTTCAGAGAAGGAAGAAAACTGAGGAATTCAGATATTTGAGGCTAAAGTTTCTTTACCCATTAATCTAAAGCAAAATAAATTCCAGATAGCTTGAGAATTAAATGCATTTTAATTTAAAAAGTTGGACAGAGAAAAAGCAGAATAATGGAAGAGATTGCAACTTATAAATGCTCCCAATAAAAACAATTAGAAAAAAAGATAAATTGTAAGAAAATTTTTTTTTTCAGAAACTAGAGAATCATTGAAGTACAACAGACTGAACCTAAGACAAAATTCTCAAGAATTTGAGAAACCACTGCAACACAGAGGAGCCATCTTTCTGCCATCCACATTTTCCCTCAGAGCATTTGGTACTGAAAGAGATTGAGGGTCCAGGCTAGGCCACTACCAAGAAGCAGAGAAGCTAGCAAAGCCTTTGGCAGAATTTTTGGGTTAGAATGACTATATTCTGCTAGCTTTTTCCTCAAGATGTTTGCTGACTCTTAGAGCTGCACATGGGAGGAGGATAAGAAGCAGGAAAGAAAACCTCTGAAAAGCAAGGAGGCATTGGGGTAGTTTTCAAGTGCAGATGAGATAACTAGAGGAATGCAGAACCCATGAGGGGCAAGAGGCCCAGAGATCAACCCTGGATTTCAGTTAAAGCCCTGGAAAGCCACATAATATAAAGCAGGGTCCCCTGAGGAATAAGTCCCTTGCCTACCTAGTACTCAACCTTAGGGATGAAGATGTAGCTACAATTTCTTGATTATTTAGGGTTTTAGTCCTACTGACATGCTGTGATGGTTGATTTTATGTCAATATGGGTAAGCTTTTGTGTATAGGTATTTGGTCGAACACTAGTCTACATGTTAGAGTGATGGTATTTTGTAGATCTGAGTAGCCTGTATAGTCAGTTGACTTTAAGAAGATTACCCTTATAATGAGGATTGGTTTCATCCTATAAAGATTTAAGACCAGAAACGGAAGTTTCTTGGAGAAGAGGTAATTTTGTTGCAAACCATAATGTGGAAATCCTGCCTAAGTTTCCGGTCTGCTGGTATGACCTGTACTCCAGACGTGAGACTTCAACTTTTGCCTCAGTTTGAAGCTCATTGCTTACTCAAGGAAGTTCCTGTTTTCTAGCCCCACAATCCTGTAACCCAGTTCCTTAAATCTCTCTCCTTTCCTCCCTACCCACTGCTTCCTCCCTATAAACTGAGGTGCTTCTCAATTTATGATGGGCTTATGTCCTGATAAACCCATTATAATTTGAAAGTACGGTAAGTCGAAAGTGCACTTAATATACCTAACCTACCAAACCAATGTAGGTTAGCTGAGGCTGTCTTAAATGTGCTCAGAGCACTTATATTAGCCTAAAGTTGGGCAAACAAAACCTAATTTATAACAAAGTGTTGGATATCTCATGTAATTTGTTAAATGTGGTACTGCAAGTGAAAAACAAAATGTTTCTATAGGTACATTTTTGCACCATTGTAAAGTCAAAACATTTAAAATCCAGCCATTATAAATAAGGAACCATATTCATAATATAATGTAATACTATATAATATAAAATACTTGTATAAAAAATGCCCTTCCACCAACCCTAACAAGTCCTTCACATAAAGGAGATACCTTAAAACAAATAATGGTATCTTATCATGGGAAAATCAATATATTACTTGTAACTTGTCAGCTCACTGAACACAAATTTGCTAAATGAGAGTAAAAATGCCATCATTTCAACATGAGGCTGTTTAGGGCAATGATTAAACAGTTGGATTTAGCCATTTTAAGATTGACTTACATAACCAACCCATTTATTGCAGCAATTGAAGGACCAGCTGTAGATTCCACTTAATACAGCTGCTTACACAGCTGCAGTACCACAATGATTATTTTCAGAATGCACCGTTTACATTTTAATCTAGTTTATAGAACATTTTAAGGTTCTATAAAAAGACAACATTTATTTTATTGAATGTCATAGCTCAAAGAACATATTACAGGGATAGATTCAATTTATGAGAAAAAAATCATTAATCATTACATGGTGTGACCATGCTGAATGCAGAAATTGAGCCTGAAAATTTTTCTGAAGTAATATTTCCATGAAAATCATGAATTATATTAAAGTTAGGACCAAGTGGCTTATGGGAATGTATTTTTTATTTCTTTCATGTGACCCTAAGACCTGGTGCAGTGATAATGTATCTAAAATATCATTATTGAGTCAATATATAAAATTTGTTTGAAGGCATCCATGTCTTGTATTAAGCATGTCCCCATCTGTCTTTGCAGCTGTTATATAAATGTGTAAGTCATGGGTGGACCCCTTTGGATCATTATTCCCTTTATTCTCTCTCTCTTCATTCCTATCCTCTTCCTCTACTTTCTCCTCTCCCAACTTTTTACATCTCTCTAGTCTTAGATATATGGACTAGATCCTCCTCAATAGCATTTTCAAATCAATTAAAATGAAATCCATTCACATTTCAAACCACAGACTAAGTTATGAATGTCTCACCCTGAAAGATTATGTTATGGAAATGGAATGTTAGCTAAAATGTATTTTCATTAATTTGCTTTTCTCAGTAAGGGTTAGGGTTAAGACTATGGCCAAAATGTAAGCTCTGAGAGAGCAAGAATTTATTTCTTACTATTTAATGAATGTCAATTTTCTCTGCGTTTTCAATAAAAATGTTATGTATTTTGCTCTAAATATCTTTATAGCAAAGATATTTATATTTATCAACATCAACAATAGTTCTAGAACATTTTTTGTGACAAGTATGGCATAGGACTACTGTAATATTGCAGATATCATCAATTTATGAATTCAGAGACAGAGACAGCCCCAATGTAAGGTTGGGACTGGCAGATATAAAATTAATAATAACCTTTGATTATTAAGATATTGTGGTCAATTTAAGTTGGACAAGTATTTTTAATTTCATGAAGAAGAATATGAAATAGCCATGAAAGGGACGATGAAAATGTGGATAGGACCATCAGAGATGAATGTAACATGAGTAAGCAGTGGGGAGCTCCAAGATAGGTATGATGGTTAAGTTTATGATTGGACTATAGGTTCCAAGATATTTAGTTAAACTTTATTTCTGGGTATGTTTCTCAATGAGATTAGGAAAATTGCCTTCCTCAATGGGGTGGTCATCATCCAACAGGTTGTGAGCCAGATTCAAGCAAAAATATAGAAGGAAAGCTAATTCAAGCTCTTTCTGTCTGACAACTTGAGCTGAGGCATCAGCCTTTTCCTGCTCTCAACCTGGGACTTACACCACCAGGTGCCTTGGTTCTCAGGCATTCAGACTTAGACTGAAACTATACCACCAGCTCTCCAGCTTGCTGACTGCAGATCATAGGATTTCTCAGATTCAATTGTCATATAAGCCAATTCCTCATGATAAATGTAAATTTTTATTTATTTTTTCTCTATATGTGTATGGTTCTATTTCTCAGGAGAAGTCTAATATACTGAGTCAGGGAGGAGATATTTGAACTGGGGGTTATAGTATAAAAAAAACAGTAAAATAATGGCAAACCAAGGAGACAGAAATAAAAGGGAAGTTCATTTTTTCTAGAAACCTCTTCAGAAAGGCTACCTATAGCTAACATATCTCATCCTACATACTTTAGTCTTTTGGGAGGGTTGGGAGTTAAAAATTTTTGTTAGTATATATTAATTGTACTTCAGTTGTATGTTAACCCTCTAATTCAAGTAACTCTCACTCTTCACTCCTCCAATTAATCTCTGTCCTAACATAGTGTTTATATAAATCATAACTCATATAATAATCTAAAATAACTTACATGTCTTTTACTTGGAGCTTGTTATGAAATGTTCCCCAAAAGGATCATATTTTGAAGGCCTGTTCCACAGTTGGTAGAGCTATTGAGGGGTGATTGGATCATAAGGGCATTAACTTCATCAAAAGGTTAATCCATTGATGAGTTTATACCTAGCTTGTTAAAGGAAGGTGGGGCCTGGTTAGAGGACGAAGGTCACCGGGCACATGCATTTGAAGGATATATTTTGTCACTGGTACCTTCCTATCTTTCTGCTTCTCAGCCACCATGAGATGAGCAACTTTTCTTTGCTATGCCCTTCCACTATCATATTTTTGCCTTACCACAGACATAGTGCAATGGCACCAGTGGCCATGAACTAAAACTTCTGAAACCATGAACCAAAATAAATCCTTCCTCCCTTAAGTTGTTGGTGTCAGGTATATTGTCCCAATGATGAAAATTCAGATTAACATAATCTTCCATAATCCTTTGATGGAGGTAAAATTACTAGCCTCATTTAATGAATGAAGATTCTGAGATAAAAAGTGGTTAGGTAATTTATTGAAAGTCCTACAAAATATAACAATCTGACTCCATACACCATGCTCTTGACCTCAGTACTAAATTTCCTCTCATGAAAGAGCTCAGTAAATGGTAGCTATTGTCATTAAATGTGAGGACAACAGGTTCTACAAAAATATTCAAAGAGCAGAGTAGCAGAGAAAGAACCCAAGAGATGAATCACTTTATTCAAGAAATTTTGAAAGCTGCTGATACTTCATAACCAGGAGAAAACTCAGCAGTTTCCTATTGGTGAAGTCCTGGAAACAACATCAAGCCTGGATATTAGGTCTACTAGGAAAGCATCTTTGAGGCTAAAAGGTGTGAGTATGACTCAGACAGAAAAGAGCCTTGATAAAGACAGCATCATAGCCTCAAGACATTGTACAGCATCCTAGCACAGATACCTGGGAAGGATTTTTAGAGCCTGAAATATCTGCCATCAAAGTATGCTACCTTGCCCCCAACTTGGGACCATTCATGATTAAAATTTTTGCCTGTTACTCTCAGATTTATTGTTTCGGGCAAGGAAAAAGAGGGGAAAAAAGAGCACTTGTTGAAATGACATGTATCCTTTCATCTGTTTCCTTACATTTTAAAATATTGTTTAAAATATATCCATGACTCAAGGGCCAAATTTACATTATATCACTGGAAAGGAAATAGTGGTCCTGCACGTGACACGTAGAAAAATATCCCACCACTCAGGGCCTTGGGAGCTTGTTTACATTCTGGCAAAAAAAATGTACTATTAAGGAGTGGAACAACAGCCTCCCCTTTATAAACTAAACCTGTGATCAGAACATTTGGCTAGAGGTCAGGAAACAGCAGATAAAAGTTATTTCTTTTGGACTCATGTTCACTAGTGACATTCAAAAAGAGATTTTTAAAGGAAATCACATCTGGTGCTTGGATAATTAGCTAATGGTGCTACAGAGTCATAACAGAAAGGGAAGAGAGTAATTATTTCCTTACCATTCTATAACTCAGCTGCAATATGGAGTGGAGAATTGTGAATAACATCTAACAAGATGTTTTCTTCTCAAAGTATGCCTCACTTTAAGAAACACAGTGTAAAGTTTTTTTAAATGGAAGAATCCATTATTTTGAGAGAAAGTATTGCTATTATGGCTTCAGAATTTCCTATCCTCAAGAATTTGCTTGGAATCACAGCCTTGCAAAATTTTGAAGCTGAAGGGAACATTAGAGGTTAACATGGATCTGTGAAGCACTGTTTGAGGAAGAGGGACCAGAAAAGGATGTCATATTTCTGCTAGTAAAATAAAATTTTATCTACTGATCATGTTTCTGACTGGTCAAAAATAGGGTTGGGATAAGGAGCAGGCTGTATATATTCATGGAATTTGCTTCTTTTTCTAATGAATGATTATGGTTTGTTACAAATATGCATAAGGAAATCCTCTTTCTTTCAGGAGTCACCAAATTTTATTATATTTCCTTCAGCCCAAAATAGTTTGAAAGATGTTCTTTATACTTGATGAGCATCTGAAGTCAAAATTCTAGCAAAGGGCTAGGATTTCAAAGTTGTTGAAAACTGTGGAATTCTATGATCTTCCATGAGTTCAATTATATTACTAGTTTACCCTTCACCACCTCAGTCAGTATAAAATATATATAACTATAAACTGTGTGATCAGGGCTTTGCCTCCTCCACTCTTCCGAAAGTACTGAGTATGTTGCCATGAATGTTGACCAAGGATTGACAGCACTTCCTAGCATGTCAGCAGGGAAGGCCCAGGTGAGATGCCACTTGCCTAATCTCTCACCCTCCTCTTCTTAAAACCTGAGCAAAGCATCCCCAAATACAGTGGTCAGATGTATGCAAGGAAGGTTCTTTTAGAGTTCTAGTGATCCATGAGATCATATATACATTAATTAATTTTTAAAAAATTTATGGAGCACCTGAATTTTAAGTGCTGTTCTAGATGCTGAGGATCAAAATATAAACAAGACATAGACCCTTCCTTAAAAGGACATATTTGTCTTACACTAAAAACATGATTCAGTTGACGTAAGTTTTGTTTACTCTTTACTTATCAGAAATATATCTATTGCCTTCAACTGTGTACATGTTTAATGTCATTTATTTTTAAAAAGACTCCAAATTTGGGCCTGGAATGCCTTATCTTTTCTTATTAGTGGAAAATACCGAGAGCTACTACTTTGGGAAATGATCCTGTCTTCATCTAAAATAACTTTGCTTTTCCTTTTCTTCTACTTGTCTTTGTATCTTCTGTATATATTTTGGTCAAGTCATCTACAATGACTTGAAAATAATTGGAATAATTATTTTCAGTGATAGCTTTGAAAATATTTTGAAATCATTATGACTAAGGTAACAATGTGACATATGCCATGGGGCTGGTACTAGATCTGCTTTGTTATTTTGGATGTGATTCTTTAGATGTTAGATGTTGAGGGTGTTCATAGAAAGGGGACAATGATATAAGGGTTCAGGCTCAAGACAGTACAATCCTTATAGCCTGACCAGCTGTATCATAGTATTTCAACATTTCCACAGTGACAAGCTATATCAGATACTAAATAATGTACCTTTATATCTAGATTCTGGCAAGCACAGAGTTTCATGTAATGCTGAGTCTTAGGATACTTCCACATTCTCTGAAACATGAAACCCATCATCATATTCCAAAGTGACCATGTGTGGACTTTTATATAAGCTCTTGACTTTTTAGTAAAATGACAATTTCTGATTGTCAGAAATTGACAATTTCTGATTGCCTAACCCAAATGGCTGCTCATTGAATATAAATTACAGAGTGTTTGTTGTTTCTCATTCTCTTTGGAAACAGTACTTTAAACATTTCATACCTTCATATTATAGTTATACCCATAGACCTAGTCATCATGTGAGTTTCCTAAACTGGCAGGTCATATACTGAAAGTTCTAAAAAACTGACATTTTAGTTACTGTTTTACTTTGTTTATGCAGATTACTATTTATTTTCTAAAATGGTGTAGGCTGCAGTGGTTGCTTGGTGTAAGAGGAAGAGTTAGAGGGTAAGGGATAATCTTGCTTATCTTTAGTTCAAAATACAGAGAGGAGGCCCATGTTGCTGTAAAGATTTGGGGGATTCCTAGAGAAACCAGAGAGTTCAAGTAGAGGCCTGCCTGGAATGTGTCTGTTGCTCAGGGAAAGAGAAAAGATAAGGACCAAGGGCAAGAAGGCCTCTTCAGAGAGGAAAGACAGCTTGTTATGTGGCCTACTCTGTGCAAAGTTTGGAGAAAAGTCTACTGCTATGCACTCAACTGAGAAAGACTGAGAAAACAAAACAATTCTGAGGAAAAAATAATACAGAGAACTATCTTATTTCACTTGAACTTCTGGCTTTGCCCTAGATTAATGGTCAATTGCAATATTAAATCATTTAGCATAATTAAAAAGTTCTTGAACATGTTGACAAATTGAAGAGAATGGGAATTGTGACTTTTTCTTTGAAGGGAGAGAGGGGATATTCAAGTCTTCTCTTACAAGTCCAGGACCCATCTGTGTTCTCTAGAAATTAAATCTTATTAGCGACCAACATACGTGTAGCACCAGTGCCTCTGAACAGATAACTGCAATGTTTGACAAGACCTTCCTGTTTTCTAGCTCTACTCACACTACACTCTCCAACTCCAACCCAAGATACATAAAACACAATCCCTGAGTGTAGACTTAAGCTAAGAAGAAATCTATGGCTTGCTGAATTTTTAGAGTATATCAGAGACCCAATGCTCTCAAGAGTTTCCCCATAGTACAAAGCACAGAGGAAGTATCCAGAGAAAATGTTTGAATAAATTATAATAAATTCATAAATAAAGTTTAAATACAAAAAGCCTAAATGTACATGTCTTACAGTGCTACATGTTCATGGGGAGGCTTCACCTTACCCCAGAAGTTTCATACAAAAGTTAATTGCTTTTATCAAGTTCTCTTTCTTACCCCATGACCATTTTCATAAAAGACCATTTATCAGTTGATGAGATTTACATGGTGGAGAGCAGTAAGCAGCAAAGTCACATTCATTCATTTTTCTCTGCAGGTATTTATCATGTCAGACACTTTTTCATAGATGCCAGGATGCAACTGGGAACAAAATAGAGTCAATCTGTGCCCTCTAAAAACTCACTTTCTATTGACTACTTTACATCGCCCAGATTGGGAAATGGGCCAGATTGCCCAGAGCGAGGTGATTCTCTCAGCATATTACTCAAAACTTTAATCACTACACATCATGGTTAGTCACTGTCCCTGGTGGAAAACGGTAGAAGGTCATATGCTAGTAAGAACACATGCAAATGTAAGCATGTAGCACACCTAAAACATCTAGGAAGATGTTATCTCTTCCTTTCATTGAGGAGATACTTTTATATGCATGGTAACTTTTTAGACCTTAGAAGAACAGTGTAGAGCTTGAAATGTGCTCCCGTTTCAAATTTAACAGCAATTAAAAATAAGCTCAAAGTTCTCACAACTGATCCATGTTCAGTACATATGTGTGCTGTGAGCTAATTTTTTTTCAAGAGTAGACAAAGATTTGCATTGTTTTTACTAAATTATTAGAGCCAGTTTTTTTTCTGTAAACAATAGATACATGTGAAAGTAGTAGGTGTAGTTCTGGGTGTAGTTCATGACCTGGAACATGGACAAGTAACTGCCCACATGGGGCTGGAAACCACCTGTGGTGTGTTGGAAACCACTGTGCAATCAATTCCAAGACCTGCCATAGGATCAGCCTGGCTCATGGAACTGCCTGTGTGTGCAACATATAAGGAGAAATGGTGTCAGTCCAGGCTAAACCAAGCAAACAGAAATCATGACTGGTAGAGTTGTGCACAGAATTATTGTTCCAAAAGAGGGCTTCCAAGATCAAAAATTTGGAAGCAATAAAACAAAAAAGAAAAAAGGTGTCTGGGTGAGAGAAAAGGAATGTCTGAAATTTAATAAGATTCAACATTATAACCAGGAGTAGCCAATGTGGGAAAAGCAGAAAAAGGAAGACAGGGTACACAAGGAAGGCAGGGTACCTCAGTGCTAAAGTGTTAAGAGATTATAAACGTAGTCCTAAAAACAAAGAATTTAAAAAATTCTTGTTCTCTGACCCAAAATGGCAGACCTAGGGCAAGATACGAAGAGTAGAAGCAGGCTACAAAATAACTTATCCAATTGATGTGGATAACAGGATTTGCTTTAAGAAAAATTTTGCTTCCAGTATCTTGTCTCATATGCTGAACCTCCAAGCTCACCTCTCCTGTCTTGTTCCCTTCTCTCCTGTCTTCATCTGTTACATGCTCTACAATGCAGAGAAGTCTTTTTTTTTTAATTTTGTCCCTTATCCTTATCCTCCAGCCATGACTTCAAATGGTGGTGAAGGTGGTAAAAGAGCAGAATAATCTGAATAATTGTGATTATTCATGAATTGGAGATGAATAATCCTTTTAATTCTCAAGATGCTGAAACAAATGTAGCTATTTGTCTCCATGCCAAGAAAACATTGAGATGGTTTAATGCATTTTCCACCATGTGTGGAATCATGCAAACATTACTTGAGTATTCTAACCAAATTCTTTTCAAAGAAATGGAAAAATTTCCCCCTGAAAGAAAATTAAGATTCCCAAGATACCTGACCCTTCCCTAAACTCAGTTTTAAATTTAACTTTAATTCCAAAATTCCCAGGGAAAATTATCTGATAAATGAAGCTGTTCAAATAAATGTCTTTTGATGTTCTATTCTTTTAAAGAAGTCTGTGATGGGCAAGTTACAAGTTACTTGATGAGTATGCTTTAAGTAGACCAGGCTTCCTCATTCTCTGACAAAGACACAAAGAAATAAGTAAACAAAAATGAAGACAAAGCTGCCTGTGGTGAACTAGTGGCTCCCAGCCTAAAATATAAGTGTGCCTGTAATCTCCAAACTTGATCTAATATATAGCATGGGAATTTTGGCAGAGTTGGAACACCAAACTTGACTGATATTTCATTCAATTGCCATTTCATTCCAACTGATACTCTTCCACAGCTCTGTTATAACACATGAAATCTTCTTTTGTAACTATTTGCACACTTAGCAGGAAGATATTGTAAAGTAATAATAAGATGTTTCCATTCCTCCTGCCTTCTCTTTTTTTAGGAGCTTGATGTTGTCCCAATCCTATCCTTGTTCAAGAAACCATTCATGCTTACCCATTGTCTTAGGGAAAAGCCACAGAAACAGCATTTCCAGGCTGTGAATTTAAAAATGGAGTAGGTAACATTAAAATAGTTGAAAAAACCCCAGAGAAACTGTTTCCTTTCCCCCAACCACCTCCAAATTAAGAAAATATTCCATAGACTGGGGAAACGGGAGAGAAGCTGTATTTCAGGAAATGGGGGAGCAAATAGAAGAGAGGAAGGGGCCCATTAATGGACAATCCACCTTCAGGCGAGTAAGCATCACTGCTTTTGTCAAGAAAGCCACTGACCTAAGGCTTTCCATTTGAGGACACTGCATGTGCAGGGCTGGCGCTTTATATCAGTTTTACTCTAAGAAGCACCAATGGATAGCAGCTGCTACCACCTCTGTTTATCATCCTATGGGTGAATGCCCATCTGTGTTCCAAAATGGCACTTAGGTCCTGCCTTCCCCCTCCACCAACCACTCTACAGCACATGCACAACTCCCAAGTCATTCATGCACCATTTTTCCCTGACCCTCTTGGACACTTAGATTGGAATTGATACTTTCAGAAGAAAACTCTCTTACATATGAACAATTTCGGAATAGCTGGACCTTTGTCTTTTATCTTGAGTCATTTCTGGTACATTACATGAAAACAATTTGTAGTCATTTCTTAATTTTGTTTAAGTTTTCAAAGTTTTTCATTTATAATTATTCATAATAAAACCTCTTTATCTTTTTAGTTCTCTGCTTTATCTGTAGTTGCATACTTTCTCTTTTTTCACAGTATTCTAATGTGTAGCTTGTGTATTCTTCCAGAGATTGCTTTTTGCCAGTGTTGGTCTATTTTATTAGCCTCTTAATAAAAAAAATAACTTTTTTTGTTCTTCTCTATTGTATACTTACTTTATATTTCATTGATTTTTACTGACTTTTTACTGTATTTTTCTTCAACTACTTAGGGTTCATTTTTTTTCTCTTTTTTTCTTATTTCTTAAGATCCACATCTAGTCTATTTTTTCATGTTTTCTTGATTTTCTAATATAACTATTTATGGATACATATTTGCCTCAAAGCACTCTTATATACTTCACAAATTTTATCAGTCTTTTAAAACTGTTACTCAGATTGTTTTTTTTTTTAAATCCCTTGTACATTTATTACATACTAATAAAACATTAAAAAAATTGGTAAGGAAGGGTGAAACACAACTTAATTATGATTTCGTCATATCACTTGCTTGTCCTTTGTCCAAACCCTTAAATAATTTATTTCTTAGAAATCAAAGGCTGTATTGCTTCTCTTTACTTTGAGGTCCTAAATAATCTGTTCTCTGACCCTTTATTTTTCTTTTTTTTTTTCTTTTTCCTTTTTCTTTTATTATTCATATGTGCATACAAGGCTTGGTTCATTTCTCCCCCCTGCCCCTACTCCCTCCCTTACCACCCACTCCGCCCCCCTCCCTCTCCCCCCCATATTTTTCATATTTCTTTTTTAGTTCAAGAATTATATAAAGCTTGTTTTATGTTCTAAACATGTGGGTTTTCTAAACTAATATATTTTTATTGAATTTGTAACATATTTATACCATGATTAAAAATCATGATCTGTGTATCTATTCTTAGATATATGTATTGAGGCTTGCACTATGGCTCAGTACATGATCAAATTTTAAACGTGTTCTATGTGTATTTGAGAAAAATTTATTTCCTCTATCAAATGTAGAAATCTATGTGTGATTATTTGCTCATGAATAGTTTCTGCATTATTTAACTACTCTACATCTTTGCTGATTGATGTATGTAGCTTAATAATTGACAGTGACATGTCTAAGTAACCTATTTTCATGATGAATCAATATCCTGCAATTTTGTTTTGTTTCTATAATTTTATCCATTTCATTACATATATATTTATGTATATGTTAGAGGTAACATGTTTAATATTGCTTTATATTCTTAGTGATTTAAAGCTATCATTTTTACATAATGATGATCTTAATTGCCAATAGTGTTTTTGTTTTAAAGTCTACTTCATATGGGCTGGTGGAGTGGTCCAAGTGGTAGAGCACCTGCCTAGAAAGCAAGTAGCCCTGAGCTCAAATCCCAGTACTGACAAAACAAAGTCTACTTCATCTGCTTCAAATACAAATATATCAGGGTTTTTGGCTTAAGATCTACCCCAGCCCTTCAAAGGAACTGTTTCAGAAATAACCTTCCAACAAGTACATGTACACACACACACACACATACATTCCTCCCCAGGAAATTCACTGAGAAAATGAATTTTAACTTGGAAAATTAAAAAGGGCATCTGGGATTGCTCACACATGGCAGATTTATGCTGTGCCATCACCATATTCCTTTTTCCTGTCTCCCCACTTCCTTGCTCAAATATGAAATGAATTTAGAACTATAATTCCAGGCTTGTTTTACTTCCACATTTGCAGTCCAGATTGTCCAACTAGACTTTTTGATAAGAATTGTTTTATTATTATTATTATTTGGGATTGTGCTGGGTGGGGGTACATTGGATTATTTACAAAAGTTTTTACAATGTATCAAATATATCATACTTGAATTCATGCTCTCTGCTGCTCTTTGATAAGAATTCTTGGTAGACAACTTCCATATAGTAATAGTTTCCATGAGCCCTGGCAAAATAATATAAACAGATGTTTCCGTCTCTGACCACACCTCTGGCTGCCAATACCCTGACATCAACTGATAGTTGCTCTAAACTCTGCCTAAATTACTCCTACATTATGCTCTGAAGTCTCTGTTGCCCAGGCTACTGTGCATTTTCTTTTAAGGTCTGTCCTCCTTCCCTTCTACTGGTTTTGTGCTGAGAAACTCACCTTCTCCCCAGCTGGCTATCTTTTAATGCTTCAATTTCTAAATTTTGAAGATAATTATTTCTATTATAAAGCTATATGATAAATGATATAAATATTTGTAAATGTATAGAAGGGAGAATATTAATATCCCTAGTAGTCACACCTCTTAGACAACCATTACTAACCTATTACTATATCCTATCCCCAAGGATTCATTTATCTATCCATCTATCAATCCATCTATCTATCTATCTAGTTATCTATCATCTATCTCTGTGTGTATATATAAATATATATGTAATATTCCCATCTACATTCTTCCTTAAGATTATATCATAAACATTGTATCATAGCAATAATTACTTTCAAGGATATGTTTTTATGTTAACATTTGTTTGAAATTCTTACTTAGTTATGGCTATTTAGTTAATGTCATATTCTTGGAGATTTGAATTGCTCCCAATTTATTGATATTGATCTTGCTCATAAATTCTTGCCTTCAGCTCTTATTGGTTGCTTATGACTAAGTCTTGGAAGTGGATTTCTATTAAGTTTTTTTTTTTTTTAATTTCACTGAGATGCTATGTTTTGCATCACTCCCTTTGACAAGAGATCATCAACTCAGTCTTCTACAGATTTTGTGGTCCCATCAGGCCTCTGTCAGTGAAGGGAGAAGAGATGTATAGCAAATAGTTCTTTAGATTTTATCCATATGTAAGTCTTTTTGTGGTCATAAGTGTTGCCTATCCATTTACAACATGAAATCCATAATAAGAAATAAGAAAAACATCTTTTCTAAATTTCCTTGCCTGGCACCAAGTAAAATGTGAGCATTACCCACTTTAGGAAGTTACCCACTTTAGTTTCAGTGACCTTGTGCCTGGTTATGAAAACTACAGTTGAAAATAATGACTTCGTGGCAAAGTATTTGGAACCCAAATTGCTTACATGGGTATTGCCGCCAACATTTCCAAATGCTCTATCAATCCACATTTAAAATTTGGTCTGAGCCTCACTTGAAAATTAGATTCATCTTTTGACTTGTCCACTGGTCTGACCTGCAGGTTTGGGCAAGAACATTGCTTTTCATATTTTCCTATTTGGAACCAATATTGGAGCCTACTAGCCAATCTACTGAGATCAATTAATCATTGTTGCAAAATTTCAGGTCATCCACTTCAATTGTACTCCTACATTGAACCCTCAAGATTATGCTGTGTATATTAAGAAAAATCTGTGATAATGTGATGAATAATGATAGCTTCCATTAATGCAGCTCTTCCTTGTTCCAGAAGTTGTGCTCAATGCTTTACATCTCCTACAATCCTTTCACCATCATGAATTGAATATTATTGTTTTCACCATCTCACAAATGAGAAAACTGAAACCAAATTAGGTGGGTAGTTCAATATAAGGATCTAACTCAAGAAAGGCACTGAGGATTAAAATGGAGCCTTAAAAACCTCAGCCCACAGCCCTTGTAGATACCATGGACCTCCACTTTCCATGATGCATGAGGATGACTTATGCAATATAAGTTGAGGCCTGGGATAGAGCTCAGTGGAAGAAATCTTGCCTAGCAAGTTCAAGGCCCTGGGTTTGATCCCAGCACTAAAAAGAAAGAAGGAAGGAAGGAAAGAAGGAAGGAAGGAAGGAAGGGAGGAAGGAAGGAAGGGAGGAAGGAAAGAAGGAAGGGAAATTGAGGGAATGGAAGATAGAACCTTGAGTCACATCAATATTTAAGTGCAGGACAAGGACAAGAAAAATGAACCAGTAAAGGTGGCTACAAAAGAATGGTCAGATTAGAGGAGAAATAATTTCCAAAAAGAAAGATGTCAACAAATATCACCAAGCCCAAGAGTATTTAATATAAAGCCTAAAGTATGTCTATTGCTCAAATGTCCATTAGTGGAAGATTCAATGCTCTATGTTATATTCACATAATAGGTTGTTAGATAGCAGTAAAATCAATGAAATCAATTCATATGCAAGAATATGGATGAATCTTGGCAATATAGCATTCAGTTAAAAAAAAGTTCCTAAAAGAATAGTGGATAGCTTGGTGTTCTTTTTAAAGACAAAACACAGTTCAAAGCTAAAATAAAGGAATGATGACTATAGCATTTAGTACAATGATTTACTTGGGCGAATGAAGTCAGGGGCTTGGATGGAGGAATTCAGCATAGTTAGACTACTTTTGAAACCTAAGCCTTTATTTCATGGGTATATTTTAAAGTTAACTAAATGAAAATAGGCCTTAAATGGATCAATGATGAGTGTGTCATGAACCAGATATTATGACCCATTCAATTCTGTGCAATGAAAAAAAGAAAGGAAAGAAAGAAGGAAGAAGAAAAAGAGGGCAAAAAACCCCATGTCCTTTGGATTGAGTAATCAGTGTTAATCACTGGTGAGCAACAATTTCTGTAATTTCAGAAGCAGAAGAAAGTTTATAGTGTAAAAAGTGAAAGCAACATATACTTTTTGAAAACCTTATTGAAGAAGTAAAAGGAGGAGGTCGAATACTGAAGGAAGATCAAAGAATAGCCTCGTTGCCTCTAGGTCAGACTTTCTGGGCCTACTAATTCCCAGTTCTGCCATGAATAGTTCTGGTAACATTAGGAAGGTTAGCTCACTTCTTCCCTTTATCTCAGATTTCTCAAATATAAAACTAGAATAGGTAATAATAGTGTCAATAGAGTTTTAGATTAGCAATGAAATACTTGAAACAATACTGATATAAAAAATGCTTTACTTAGTAACCTTGCAGCTATGTGGACCAGAGCTGATTTTTTAACAGGGCAGAGTAACTTGCATAAGGTCACTTGAAAATGGTGTTTCTTAAGACTATACTTATATTCTTATAAAGGTCTATAAAATGTGGTAGTTGGAAAAAATTGTATTGAAATGTTTGGAAAATCAGAAGCTTCTTAACATGTGGATTTTGTCTCAAATAATGTGTTTCCTAAAATAGTTTATTCCCTATGCCTACCTGTAAATCTTTTCCCTTATCATTGATGCTTTTGTTTGTATTATTATTGTTGATCTAGGGCTTAGTTATTGCTTAGTTTTTCTTTATAAGAGTACCATCAAAGTGCATGCTTTATGTTTTTCAGACAAGGGTATGTTTGGATGAAAGTAAAAAAAAAAAAAAAAGAAAGAAAACCATTCACTGTTAAAAAAAAAAAAAAGCCTTAAATGTGTTCACTAAATAAGTGTAGCTAGAGGAGATACAAAGTTGAGGGAATTTTGCAAGTTTTAGAATGGGAGTTACTGGCTACTGGACGAAAAGGTGATTATCAAAGAGAAATTAAGCAACTAATGGGATAAAATACTAGAAGAGATGGGCAGGAATGGAGTCTACTCTAGAAAACAGAGGAGATTTTTCCTAAATGAGTAGGCCAGAATTTGTCCTAAATATATATATAAAAAAAAGAGATGATGATGAAGGCAGGAGTAGATCATTTTAAGTGAGCAATACAGAAAAAGGAACTCAATAAGAGAATTTCCATTTGATGGATTTTAAAGTCATTGCTAGTTAATAGTCTAAGTGTGCAGAGAACTTGATGAAAGTAATGATGACCCCTGAGGAATGGGACAGGAAGGAATACATATATGCACAAATGATTATGAAATGGTAGTGAATATCTACCTCAAACTGGACACTAGCATTTATAGTAATACTGATATACATAATTATGTGTGCTTCAGTATTTCAATAAGTGGTTGTAGAGACAGAGAAGACAGATGGTTGGATGGTACAAAGGTTTGGTTGCTTGCAGTTTGGATGCTTAGGGAGGAAAACAGGGCTGGATTGTTGGAGATTCTGACCTAAAGATGAAGTACATGGGTAAAGCATACTTAAATAAAGAAGTCAAGAAGAATGGCTATGGAGACAAAAGGCAGTTGCAGAGGTACTATAAATCTCAATTTGTTTATGAATAGGAGAACTGAAGGGAGAGGAGACTGATCAGAGTGGCACACTCGGTTCTGCCATAGAACATTTTCGGTTGATATGTAGGACAGGGGTGGGGATTATGAATATAGGGCAGAATAGAAATAAAGTAGATAATATTAAAGAATTTTGAAGTGAAGAAACTACTTTAGTAATTCTGCCTCAATACATGTACAAACGATGAAGAGGTGATAGCAGCTGTGGCAGTAGCACAGACTTGTGTCACTGAAATAGATACAATCTTCTGTATAACCCAATGGCATGATGAAATTCAAAGAGTATGAGCTGAGAGTCTGGTGACTCTTACACCTTCTTGGATGATGACAGCTAATGATGCAAATTGAGGATGTGGGTGGAGCATCTGAGGGTGCAGCTGGAGGCCTGCTGAAGACACTGCAGTGAGTCATGGGAACTCTTCATAAGAAGAATCTCGCCACCTACCCTTGGCCTGAGCTGGAGGAAGTTCTAAAAATGTCTAAGACAGGGCATGGTCTCAGAGGCAGCATCACTTGTGGTAGACTGAACCCTCCTTCGCTAAGTGTTTCTGGAAATATGGGAACAAACATCCTCTCTGGTCTCCAGAAGAATGTTCTAAAGCTAAACTGTTTTTAATCTCTGGAGTTGCTGATGTCAAAGACTCATTTTCTCTACTCTCTGGAGCTCATTCAAATCAGGACAAGCTTTTTATTACACTTTTCCTGTTTCCTCAAGCATAGGAGAGCAAATCTCTTCAATACGCCTTGCCTGTCCTCACCCAGCTACCCTCAGGGGCAGAAACTGTCAGTTCTGGCTTGTTAACATCAGCAGTTAATAACCCTGTTTGCTTAAAGACAGTCTGTTGTTGCAGAACAAACAAATCAGTCGTACACCCACAGAAATTGATATGGGAGGACAGAGAGGATGAAGGGGAAAGATAAGTTTTTATGACTCTGTGCAAAGGAAAAATATGGATTGCAGAAACTTTTAGATCTGAATTCATATTCTTACTCTGTCAGTGATAGTTTATCATCTTAGAAAATTGATCTTTTTGTGGCTAAATTTTTTTCATTCTTGAAAATGTACACATTAATACCCATTTTATAGAATAAATGGTAGGGTTAATTATAATGACATGAACAAAACAACATGTATAATAGTAGGTGATTTGGTTATAAATCTATATGTTCCCTACATATTTCTTTCTTTGCTTATGTAAGTGTCATGTGCTGGGGCTGTGATGGGGTACAATATGACATGTGACCTGATATTCTGCTATTAAAATCTTAAGGCTATAATAAACTCATAATGTGAGCTTTTTTTTATGATCTTTCAACTGTTACTTATTTCCAGGTTGACTTCTACCTCCTTATATCATTTTCATATCCTGGCTTTAGGTATGGAATGGAAAGATGAAGTCTAGAATACCAGCCTCTGGAACCTCCAATAAGATTGTGAGTTACATGTCACAGCCAAACTCATACACTACAACCCAAGAGTCTTTGAACCACTCATTCTTTTAAAGTTCACTGTCAATTATTAAATAACTTAAGACTGATTCTTTAAGGTACATTATCTAATCTTGCTCCTTTGTAAATCCAGTCATTATGAAAAGAGAGCTAGAATGGTGGCCCTAAATCAGAAATCACCATAATTTGGGGAGGAGCTGCTTCTGAGAATGATTGAAAGCAGCAAGCCTCAACCCAGAAACAGCTGGTCTGGAGAGACAGCCCAAGGACTACTGACCTGGGGAGATAAAGAACCACAGCACCTGATAAGGAGAATAAAAAGAGCCTCCCCAAACCCTGGAGGGGGCAACCAGTTTCCAAGGCTGTTGCTTGAGGCACTCCTCAGCTTCAAGAGCAGCCTTTACTTTCTCTTCTTGGCAAATAAACCTTTCTTACTTTCACCTTGCTGAAGTTTTCCAGCCTCAATTTTTTGGGGCCTTAGAGAACAAGGACTTGTGATGGCTAAACATAGTGCACCCATGCATCAATTATATACCCAAATAAAGATATTTACCTATTATGATTAAGTATCTTTCAGATAGTGTTCAATCATGCATTAAAAGTATACTAAAATAGTAGTTCTCAAACTTTGTTGTACATTGGAATAGCCTGGGGATCCTTAAAAATTGCAGGTTCTTCTTTGTCACTTCTAGATATTGTGACTTAATTGGTACTGAGCACAACCTGAGCATCAGGATTTTCCCAAATATGACTTTAGCATACAACAACATTTAAGAACCATTGTTTGAGGCTACTCTCCACCCAAGAGCCATCAAAAAAGATGCTTATATCTACACGTGTGTGTTTACATTAATGGTACTCAGCTTAATTTCACTGACACATTTAATAAATATTTATACAACACATAGGGAAAAGCATCCTTATTAAAATATATGGCTTTTAGTAGTATTAATTCAAGTGTAATTTCTTCCTTAATTAAGGAAAATACCTTAATTCAAGTTAAAGACAGAATTTGCTATTCAAGTGGAGACTTATTTTTCAGAAATAGATAAACTTTACAAGCTATATGACAGAATTAGCCCATTATCATTTTCTCTTTTATTTTCTCAGTCATATACAAAAGTACAAAAGCAGGGGGGGAGCAGACTAAGAGGGTAGATTGTTGACATTCCTGTACCCTAGCGGTGACCAAATGTCCCAAAAAAGGAACATCAGAGGATCCCAAAAGGCACTCATGAGATCACAAAACCTTCTCTGAATCCACAAATAGAGAAACATCTAATCATGGGAAGAATGGGAAGAATGACCTGCAGCTCAACACCCCTAGTCCCAGCCGTTGAAGTCGCCACACAGCTCCAGTCTCCATTACTCAGCAGAAAGTCCCACTGCCTGGGACACACACTGGAACTCAGAGCTCCATGCTCTCCCTTAATACATGACCTGCTACCTTCACCTTGAAACACCAGAGAAACCAATGCCCCTGTGTAAGCAGGATCCATGACTCCTGTTGTTCCACAGGTAACACAAGGCAAAAGCCAGCAGGTTTGGTTACCCTCAGCAACAGCCCCACAGAACTAAGTTCAGCTGGAACTCTGGCTGCACACAGACTGTTCTCCTAAGCTGGTGAAAGTGCCACAGGACTGCACTTCCAGAAACCTGTGCAAAAGATTGGGCCCCAAAACTCCTGCCACCTGCTGGCTCAGTTCTCCTGAGTGGGCAACAGTCCCACAGAACTGCACTCCCTTATATCCATGTGAGAAATCAGGCCCTAGAAGCCTGCTGCCTGCAGGCTCCATTTTCCTAAGCCGAAAGCAGCTGCTCTGGCTTCTGGAAGCCAATGCTCCAACGCAAGTAGACCCCGGGGCCACCACTGCCTAGTGGGCACAAGACAATTCAAGCCTGCTAGCCTTGCTACCCCATGGGAACCTTCAACTAGCTACACAGTGCCAGGAGCCTGTCACCACACACCCAAGTGAACTCCAGGCCCCAGGCCTTGCTAATCAGCTGGTGCCAAGAGGCTTCCCTCCCCACAGAGCACAAAGGCCCAGCCGCTGCACTGTCTCTGACATCAAGAGAGCCCTTGCTCCCCCATCAAAGAGCAAGAACGCCAGATTACCCACTGAGGGGAGGAAAACTAAAACCTGCTACTCTGCAGGCAGCACCAGAAGTCCTCTTCCTCCAAGGCACACACTGTACCCCCCTGCAGGAAAGTCATGTCTCTCCTGTCCAAGAGCTGGAATCCCAGCACCTCCACCAAGTGACAATCCACTACCCTGCTGCTAGGAGGCTTGCTCCCCACACTAGGTACAGAGACCCAGTGCCTCCCACTGCAACTGCAGGAGAGCCCCTGCACCCCCATCAAAGACCAGGAACTCCAGCCCCCTCACTGAGGGGAGAAAGGAGGCAATTGGTACCACAACAAGAGCCCTGCAAGGGGTAATTTATCCAGCATACCCCTCCAGCACTGGTGGATCTCCAGGAGGAAAAAAATCTCAAAATACCAACTACAGGGGCACAAGAGATTAAAACCATAACCAAAAACAACTCCGGATGAGTAAATCTCAATGCAGAATGAAGCGGCAAGACAACCACTCTCTATCAAAAGCCAATTCTACCACTAAGTATCCAAATACCTGTGTAGAGGAAGAGCTATCAAACAATGACTTCCAAAAAACAGTAGTGAAAATGATTAAAAACCTCAAAGAAGGAACAGAAAAGTTAGAATTTGACCTCAAATAGAACATGAATAAACAATTTAAATGAGCTCAAAGAAAATACAAACAAATGGTTGAATGAAAATAAGCAGACTATCCAGATATGAAAGAGGAAATCAATAAAGATATGGAAACCCTGAAAAATAATCAATCCAAAATAAACAAGTCAATATTCCAAATAAATATCACAATCAAAAGCTTGACAAACAGAGTGGAGCAAGCTGAAAATAGAGTATCAGGATCTGAAGACAGAGTAGAGGTATTAGACCAAATAGTAAAAGATTATGAAAAAAATGCTGAGAAAACATGAATGGAACATGTAAGAAACCTAGGACACCATGAAAAGGCCAAACCTATGAATTATGGGTTTAGAAGAAGGAAATGAGATACAAACTAAAGGCATTGACAACATATTCAATAGAATAATCACAGAAAACTTCCCTAACTTTGAGACAGAGAGTCACACAGGTATAGCAAGCTTACAGAACACCAAACCATCAGGACCAAAAGAGGAATGCTCCAGATATATCATAATCAAAACAATCAGCACACAGAACAAAGAAAGAATTCTGAAAGCTGCAAAAGAGAAAAGACAGATCAAATATAAAGGCAAACCCATTAGAGTAAGAGCAGATTTCTCAATTCAAACTAAATGCAAGAAGCTCATGGGAAGACATAATCCAGGCTCTGAAAGAAAACAACTGTCAACCCAGACTAGTCTACCCAGCAAAACTATCCTTCCTAATTGAAGGAGAAACTAAAACCTTCCACAACAAGGAAAAACTAAAGGAATTTGCAACCACCAAGTCAGCACTGCAGAAAATACTAAAAGACTTTTATATAGAGAAGAAGAAATTATAGAGTGAGACAGGTATACTCAAGAAAGAATAAACCCTGTTGAGCAAGCAGACTAACAAACAAGGAATAGGTAAAACTAAACCACAGGGAAACAAAAATGACTGGAAACAACAGGGACTTCTCCATAGTAACACTGAATGTAAATGGCCTCAATGCCCCAATCAAGAGATATAGAATAGCAAATTGGATTAAAAAACAAGACCCAACCATATGTTGCTTACAAGAGACTCATCTAACTAAAAACAAATAAACACTGGCTCAGAGTCAAAGGGTGGAAAAAAGTTTTCCAAGCAAATGGACCCCTTAACAAGCAGAAGTAGCTATACTCATATCTGACAAAGTAGACTTCAAACTAAAATCAGTCATAAGAGACAATAAAAGTCATTTCATATTAATGAAAGGAAAAATTCATCAAGAGGAACTATTAATCCTTAACATATATGCACCAAACACAGGGGAACCCATCTACATTAAAAAAAAAATACTCTTATGGCCATAAGAGCACAGACAGACACTAACACAATGATAGTGGGAGACCTGAATACCCCACTGTCACCAATAGATAGAACACCCAGACAAAAGATAAACAAACTTCAGAGCTACTATAAACACATTAGACCAAACAGGTATGGTTGACAGGTACAGAGTATTTCTTTTCTGAAGCTCATGGAACTTTTAAAAAACTACATCATATTTTAGGACACAAATCAAGTCTTGATAAATTCAAGAAAATTGAAATAACCCCCTGCATCATATCAGATCACAGCAGAATAAAACTAGACCTTAACAACAAAATAATCCCTAGAAAATACTCAAACACATGGAAACTGAACAACACATTGCTAAAAAACAAAAAAACCAATGGGTGACCTTAGTCATAAGAGAAGAATTCAAAAAATTCCTAGAATCCAGTGAAAATGAAAATACAGCATACCAGAATCTGTAAGACACTGCAAAGGCTGTACTAAGGGGAAAGTTTATAGCCATAAGTGCCTACATTAAAAAAACAGAGACCTCTCAAATAATCATGATGCATCTTAAGCTCCTAGAAAAACTTGAACAAACCAAACCCAAAACCAGCAGACAGAGAGAAATAACAAAGATCAGGGCAAGATTAATGAGATCAAAACCAAACAAACTATGCAAAGAATCAATGAAACAAAAAGTTTGTTCTTTGAAAAAGATTGACAAACTCTTAGCCAATATGACAAAACAGAGGAGGGAGAAGACCCAAATTAATAGAATCAGAGATGAAAAAAGGGACATAACCACAAACATCAACAAAATCCAGAAAATAATTAGAGAGTACTTTGAAACTTATATTAAAAAAAACTGGAAAATCTATATGAAATGGATAAATTCCTCGATGCATGCAACCAACCAAAATTGAACCAAGATATTAACCACCTAAATATTCCTATTACATGCAATGAAATTGAAACAGTAATAGAGTCTCCCTACAAAGAAGAGCACAGGACCTGATGGATTCATGGCTGAATTTTACCAAACCTTTAAAGAAGAACTAACACCAATACTCCTCAAACTTTCCCAGGAAATAGAAAGGGAAGGAGCACTACCAAACTCATACTTTGAAGCCAGAATTATACTCATCCCCAAACCCAATAAAGATGTAACCAGAAAAGAGAATTATAGACCAAAATCTTTAATGAATAAAGATACAGAGATTCTCAACAAAATACTGGCAAACAGAATTCAACAACAAATGCAAAAGATCATACACCATGATCAAGTCAGTTTCATTCCAGGGATGCAAGGATGGTTCAACATATGTAAATCCATAAACGTAAAACAGCATATAAACAGATACAAGGACAAAAAACACATGATCCTCTCAATATATGCAGAAAAAGTCTTTGACAAAATTCAACACCCTTTCATAATAAAAGCTATGAAGAAACTAGGAATAGAAAGAATGTTCCTCAACGTAATAAAGGATATATATGACAAACCTAGACCCAACATCATACTAAATGGAGAACAACTGAAGCCATTCCCCTTAAAGTCAAGAACAAGACAGGGCTGTCCACTTTCTCCATTCCTATTCAATATAGTTTTGGAATTCCTAGCCAGAGCAATAAGACAAGAACAAGAAATAAAATGGAATCAAATAGGGAAGGAAGAAGTCAAACTACCCCTATTTGCAGATAGCATGATCATATACCTAAAAGACCCCAAAACTCTACCAAAAACTGCTAGAAATCATAAACTCTTTCAGCAAGGTAGTATACAGAAATTACCATACAGAAATCAGTAACTTTTCTATATATGAACAATGCACAGACTGAGAAAGAAATCAGGGAAGCAATCCCATTTATAATAGCCTCAAAAACAATAAAGTCCTTCAGAATAAATTTAACAAAAGAAACAAAAGAGTTTTTAAATGAAAACTATAAACCATTGAAGAGAGAAATTGAAGACTTCAGAAACTGGAAAGAACTTCTATGCTCATGGATTGGTAGAATCAACATTGTGAAAGTGGGCATACTACCAAAAGCAATCTACATGTTCAACATAATCCCTATCAAAATTCCAATGATATTGTGCACAGAAAAAGAAAAAGCAATTGTGACATGCATATGGAAACACAAAAGACCTCAAAAAGCCAAAGGAATTCTGATCAAAAAGTCCAATGCTGGAGGCATCATAATACCTGACCTCAAACTATACTACAGAACAGTAAGGATAAAAACAGAATGGTATTGGCACAAAACCAGAAGGAAGACCAATGGATCAGAACAGAAGATCCAGACATAAGCCCAGGCAACTATAGCCAGCTGATCTTTGACAAAGGAGCCTAAAACACATGATGGAGAGAAGACAGCCTCTTTAACAAATGTTGCTGGGAAAACTGTATATCCACATGCAGAAGACTGAAACTAGATCCCTGTCTTTCACTCTACCAAAATCAATTCAAAGTGGATCAAAGACCTTAATATAAGCCCTGAAATTTGAAACAACTCCAAGAAGCATTAGGAAATACACTAGAACAGATAGGTATAGGGAATGATATCCTAAACAGAACTCAAAAGGCTCAGCATCTAAGAGAAACAATGAACAAATAGGACTGCATTAAACTAAAGAGCTTCTGCACAGCAAAAGAAACAGTCACAAGACTCAAGAGACAGCTCACAGTATGGGAGAAAATCTTTGCCAGCTACTCATCCAATACAAATCTAATATCCATAATCTACAGAGAACTCAAAAAACTCAGCCCCCAAAGAATCAACACCCCAATGAAGAAATGGACACATGAATTAAACAGGGAATTCTCAAAGAAAGAGGTACAGATAGCCAGTAATACATGAAGAAATATTTTAATTCTCCAGTTATAAAAGAGATGTAAATCAAAACAACACATAAGTTTCATCTCACCCCACATTCATTGTGTTAGAATGGCCTCAATCAAGGTAATAATAACAAATGCTGGTGAGGATGTGGTGAAACAGGAACATTTATACACTGCTGGTGGGATTGCAAATTACTATAACCATTATGGAAAACACTATGGAGATTCCTCAAAAAACTAGAGCTAGAACTGCAATACGATCCAGTGATACCACTCCTGGGCATCTACCCAAAGAACGTAAAACAGGATACAATAGAGACACCTGTTCACCAATGTTCGTTGCAGCACTATTCACAATAGCTAAGCTCTGCAAGCAACCCAGATGCCCTACAACTGATGAATGGATCATAAAATTATGGTGTATATACACAAGGGAATATTACTCAGCCACAAGGAATCAGAAACACAAAAGACTCATGTTTACTGTCATACGTAGATCCAAAGATAAACATACACAGAAACAAAAATGAGCATATACAAACTCAGTTGTAGAACATGTTTGTAACACTGTAACTACTTTATGGAGCTTGGGCAAAGAGAGAAAGGAAAAGAGAATGATAAAGCAATAGTAATATCACATACCACAAGCTATGAAGGTAGAGGATATAAGGATGTGTTGATGTAAGAAATCTGTTGAAAAATGGGGTGTAGAGGAAAAGAGGTAAGGGAGAGTATTCAAAGGGATTGAACAGACCAAAATAAAGTATAACCAGAGAGAGCATACACTGAGACACCCCTCTAAACATCAACTCAAATATTAATTATGAAAACCAGGACTGTAAAATAGGCACAGTGTGTGTGGGGGTGGAGTACTAGAGAGTAGTGGGAGGGTGACCTAAGGAGATTAAGGTGATGGTATATGGTGGGTGGACTTCATATACCTATATGAAACAGAACTCCTCTGAGGAGTTTTTCCTCAAGAAAACCTCTTGCAATTGTTTAAGTGGGAGAGAGGGGACTGACGGGAAGAGATGATGGGGGCGATGTACCTAATGTACAACATAAATCTAATCAGAACTGTCACTATGAAACCCCCTCTGTATCATGAATTTATCCTAATAAAAAGCAAAAAGCAAGCCAGATAAAGCCTGGCTGTTGCTTTGATAGAATTTATATTCTAGTGTGAGAGTCACAGGATACATTCATGACACTATTAGAAAATAATATGTGGAATCCCCTTCCCCCCCAAAATTAATGACTAAAGTAATTGTTGAAACAATTGAGGGGAGAAAGCTTTAAGTGAATAAGAGGGGAAAAGATGAAATAGGACTGATGAAGAAGTCCTACTAAAGAAGAAGTCTTTCTGGAGGAAATGAAACCTAAACTACATTTGACACTTGTGGCAGAATTTAAATAGTGAGACTAAGAGCAGTTATCCTGTAAACTAAGAATAAGTTCTTGAAGACAATAATGATGCTAATAATAACATTGAATTAAAGAGCTTGCTCTCTTTGCAATAGACACATTGACTTGGAGATATTTTTAATATTAGTTTATTCACATGTGCATACATTGTTTGGGTCATTGCTCCCTCTTACCTCCCACCCTTCCTTATCTCCCCCACCCTCTTCACTTCCAGGTAGAATCTGTTCTGCCCTTACTTGGAGATTTTTAAAGTAATCACATGATAATAAATTCTGGATGTACAGGACTTGCTTGCCAAGTTCTTAGAAGAGTATTTGGATTACAACATATACTAGTCAGTCTTCTGTTACTATAAAAAAATACAGAAGATACTTAACATCTGAAGGGAGAAAGTTGGTTCAGATTCACTGTTTTAGAGACTATAGCCCATGATCACTTGTTCCCATTGCTTTTAGGCTTGTGGCAAAGCAGAACATCATGGTGGAAGCATTGACAAAACCAAATCTCTCACCTGGTGGCCAGGGGAAAAAAGAGAAAGACACTGGGATCCTACTATCTGACTCTTTTGAGGGTACCACTTCAAAGACCAAAAGACCTCCCACTAGGTCCAATCTTAACATTTCCACCACCTCTCAAGCTCACCAAGCTAGAGCTCAATCTTTTAATACTTAGGCCTTTGGGGGGACAGTCTAGATTCAAACCCAGTGCTTAATAAATGCATGTTGAACAAATGACTAAATGGAAAAAATAAAGAAAGGAAGAAATGAAGAATGTTGAATCCATTAAGCACTTATTTGATTGACATTTATTTAGCACCAACTGAATGCCTGGTCACATGCTAGAAACTAGGGACAAAAAGATGACTAAAAGTATAGTTTTTATTTCCTTAAACTGCATTGCCTTAGTTCTTAAATTTTCAGTTGCCTAAGAATCACTTAAGAAACTTACGAAACGTACATATTGCTAGGATTCATCTCCCTGAAATCTCAGATATTCTGATTGAGAACATTTCTGCTGGGGTTCAGGAAAATGCATTGTAATAATACTTGCCCATTGCCTTAGTATTCTGATGCCACTGATCCAAGAATTATACTCTAAGAAACCCTAGCCTAGAAGAAAAGTTGCAATAATCATGACACTAAAGAAATTCTCCAATAAGTGTGAATGTTGGGTATTAGATGATGTAGCACAGCTTCCTTTTAGAGAAGATAGAATAAACTGAGGCCTGAAGAATGAGTCAGGTTCCCAGAGAATCAGAATGAGAAGATAGAGGTCATTGCTGGCAGAAGGAACTTCAAAGAGGTATGAAAAGCTGTAGAAACACTGAAGAAATGACAACTGGTTTGATACAAAGATTTGATGCGTTTTTGAATATACAACTTCTCTCAATTCCCTAAGAACTTCTTGGCTTCTTGGTCTGTGTCATTAGGAAAAGCAAAGACTAGTAGTGTTTAAATTTTGTCAGATCAGTTGAACCAAGGAAGAGCTTCAGAGGGCTATGAAACAGAGACCACCACCAGGTTGTTGTGATTGTATTTCTAAAAATCTAACTCTGTTCAACTGCCTAAATTTGGGTTTGACTACAAGCACAATTAGTTTGATATTCTCTACTTGTAGAACCTTCCATAATTCAGTTCTGGGAAAACTGGTCTATAAAAAGCAGAACAAAACATTTTCTTAGTACTAACTTCCTCTATACTAAGAATATTTTTGTTTAATCAGGAATATGTGACCTTCCATCTTAATTATCAAGAATGAATCAAGTGATTTTCCAATTAAATGCAAATCATTTATATATACATTTCAAAAAGAGAAACTTGGGTTATTAGCCCAACTTGAACAAATCTAATGACACATTTGGTCATGCTCTCTGCTCACAAATCTATAGGCTGATCTTTAACCCTCCCCGAAAAGAAAAACACACAGAAAAGGATAGCAACAACAATATCTAATTGGTTTCCTTTATAGTGACTCTCCTGGTTTTCCTTTTTACATGAAATCTATGTGAGGTGAATTTTGTGAATTATCCAAAGAGAAAGAACCAGGTTGATAGAAAACTACCATTCAGCTTCAGAATCTACTGTATTTCTCCTCTTGAATAATTCAGGTATTTTGGCTCAGGCATATTTGGTGACCCCTTAAACATGGAACATGCTTACAGAGAGACTGTCAGCTATCAATTTGGGAGAGCCTAAGGACATAGCACCCATCTACCTATCTCTGAAAACAATTACTAATTTAAAGCTCAGAAGTCTTCCGGGGCTTCTGTGCCTGCAGGGGTTTTGGAGGGGTTCCTTTCTTACTCAGCCTAATGGCTCAGAGACTAGGATAATATCTCCTATCAGCTAGACAGACCACTGCCACTGTAATCTAGTCATGCAAGGGATCAGCAGCAACAGGTGAGCCAGACAGTGGGAAGTTATATCTACTATCTAGCAGAAGAGGGTCCAAAGTCAAATTTCTTCTGCTGCATTTCCTGTACCCTCAAAGTCAAGGCCCTGTTCTGTGTCACAGACTTTCTCATCAGCAAAGAACTGTGTAAAGGTAACCCTTTCCATCTCAGTTTGTCCCTCCAAGCTTTCTCTCTCATGGGGCTGTAGTAGCTTCTCACTTTGGCCCTCAACAGTATTTCATGATCATGTGTTTTTGAGGGACAAAATAATTTCTTATACATGTATGACCTGCTACAAGATGCTAGTAACTTCTTAGAACCAAAACAATGGGATATTTCTAACTTACAAAGTGCTTTTTTTTTCACTTTTCCTTAAAAAAATTTTCTCTTGTGTCCTACATGCTAGACAAAAAGTCTCTAAATTTGGAAGCAATTTAAAAGTATAAGATACATATTATTTTCAGGAAGCTGTATTCAAAGTGGGGTCTTCATCTCCACTCTCTGGAACACAGTTTTTGGGCCTCTACAACTAAAAGAGTTGAATCATATTTGCATACTTGGATTTAAACAGACATCTCTGAACCTAACTTTCCTCTTTGGTCTTTCTCCCTAACATTGCTTCATATTTCCTCTGTTTTTCATTTTCCCTAGTGATGTCAATGAGAACATGTGTGGAGTGCCTTTTGATCTTTTCAAGTGTCCTGTTGGGTTTAATTTAAATTGCACTCCACAGCACTATGTGGTAAATTTCTTTGTGGAAATCTTAACAATTGTACAGAAGTATTTCCTCTTCTTGCCAATATGTGGTCTGTACCCTGCTATGCAAATCCTAGGAACTACACACATCATTGCTAACCTTTGATGTGCTCCCAGATTTTCTGACAAAAAGGGCCAGTTATTTACACTTTCGTAATGATTAAATTCTTAAAATTAGACCCAATAAACTATAGGGCAATTGACTCTCTATGTTTCTCAATCTCCAAATCCAAGTTCCCTGCAGCAGATGCCATTTGTTACTTTGTTCACAATGAAGGACATTTGTAGATAGTTCCTACTGAGGACGATGTCCTCTTTCAGCTCTCTACCTAGGCCTATTCATTGACCTTACAGTCAGCCTGCATATAGGGCAAATGGAAAGTGTCAGGAAGTAAAGTCACAAGAATCATCCTCTTCTGTTGAGAAAGAAAAGACTCCTTGTCCCTCTTTTGACAATCCTGAAGTGTATGATATACAGTTTCTCAGACAACCCCTAGTGGGATTGAACGCTAGACACCCTCAGCAGTCTCCTGCTAATTAACTCATCCTTTATTAGCTCTTCTCACTTCTTTGTCTTACTTCCCTGACTCCATTGACATGCTTTCTGGGATCACCGCCAAAATAAATGCAATTATGTGCTACATAGAATTTGTCAGTCAATGATGGACTACATATTCAACCATGGTCCCAAAAGATTGTAACAAATCTGAAATATTTTCTATTGTCTAGTGATGTAGTCATCATAACACCATAGTGCAAGGCATTACTCACATGTTTGTGGTGATGCTGCTATAAAAAAGCCTACTGTGGTAGAAGTCATATAAAATTATAATACATTCAATTATGTACATTATACAATACTTGATAATAATGACTATTACTGTTTCCTGTATTCACTACACTATATTTTTAGTATTTTAGAGTGTACCCCCTACTTACAAAAATGTTTACTGTAAAACAGTAAACATTTACCACATCATTTCTGGATTGCACCAATTGGCCATTCCAGTTACATTTACGTGTGTTCTATGAGGTTTGCATGACAAAATTGTCTAATGACACACTTATCAGAATGTATTCATTCTGTCATTAAATGACAGATGAACATACTTACACTCATCTTTATCTTTGGGTTTGCTTTTAGGAGTACTCAAACTAAGATATGACCCTGGAATATCTGGAACATGCTTAACCACAACCCCAAATCATTTTCCTTAAAATCAGAGACTACAATGCAAAAAAAGTTCCAGGATTCTGCCAGCCTGTAGAATTGACCAGAATTTCCAATGCATGATTGATAGTTCTATCTACATCAGTGGTTTGTCCAGTTTCCAGTTATTACTATGTTGGTAGGTAAAGTGAAGAAAGGCCTGGGTTCAATGCAAGAGTACCTGCCCCCGTCCAAGAATGACTCTAGTGTCACAATGTGTGGTTTTTACATGAAGTCTGAAATGAACGCCACTCTCTTCCCTAGTTTCATGAGTTCCTTAGACAGTCTTACAACACCCACACAAAGTTGCATGCACCCTACTCTTTTGCAGGATAATCAGCTGTTTTTTTTGTTTGTTTATTTGTGGTATTGGGCTTGAATTTAGGCCTACACCTTGAGCTACTCTACCAGACCATTTTGTGTTAGGTATTTTCAAGATAGGGTCTTCCAACCTATTTGTCAGGGCTGGCTTCAAACCATGATCTTCCTGATCTCTGCCTCCTGAGTAGGAGGAATAGGATAAAGGTGTGAGCCACTGCACCCAGCAGGATCATCAACTCTTGAATGATTCCTCTCCCAAAGCTGTACCCCCTATTGAAGACTAATTTGTATAACTTGCTCAATATTGGTATTGAGCAAGTATTGGGAAGTTGGCTCCAGGCAAAAGTGCTATGTGTGATCCTTCAGGCACAACCATAGATGATTACAACAGGGCTTTGCCTTGCAGAACTTATGAAGGAAACTGGCCTCCCCCACTAGACTTAGTGCCCAGTCAGTGAGTTATGGTTTCTGAGAGGAGCTGTAGTCAAAGATTCAGGTTATGCCCTCTACCCTTCAGTCAATCATGTTCAGATGCACATTCCTCAGTATTGGATGCCTTAGTTCAGACCCCTTTATTTGGGCTCTTGGCTAACTCACTTTTCACTACTCTTAGTATCTCTAACTCCTAGTCTTTCTCCCTTTTCCTACTTCTGCCCTGAGGTCCATAAAGAGGTCAGGATCATTAGTTTGAGCCTCCTCAGCAGACAGGTGATTTTTCTCATCTATACTGCATGTCATTGGATCCTCACTAGTGCTGTTCCATAGAGAAAAGAATAGTGGTGGCAAGCTGGTGCTTCTCATTTGGACCTCTTGCTTGTATTGTTACAGTAAATGAATAAAGGCTTGATTGCTACTTTGAGTTTGACTTATTATCCTAACTGCCCACTTTGACACCTGGAAAATCAACAACATTCTGCAGACCATCGTGGGCCAGACAGAGTTGCTCAGGTCCAGCACTTTGGCTCTCGCAATAAAGGCATACTCCTGCATCAATTTCTAGTGGTAGAATGTTGTTGTCAGAGTTATAGCAAGGAAAGGCACCTTTATTTAAATATCAAACATTTCTAATGATGTCTACAAATTCTGGATCATACTCCTCACAGCCTCTTATCTCTTGTGCTGATATGGAGCCTTGACACTTTTCACCTGGACAAAATGTTTATCTTTTTACCATTTTCTGCCAGAAATCCCATCTCAACCAGCATATGGTGAATTTTTTGGATTCATTAGTATTTATGAAGTCACAGAAAAGGAAGCTGTCACTTCTTTTGGGGACCCTTCTATGAAACAAAGCCCTGAGATTTTTTTCCAGTCTCTACTCCAAAAGGTTGTCTCTTGGGGAGCAGATCTGATGACCAACTTGCATTTTTCAGTTCTCATAGTAATTCTACTGAATAAAAATTACTTTTTCATAGAATTCTTATTCTCAGTGACCTTCATAATAGAGTCTTAGGGGATATATCTTGAAGAGACATAATCTGGCAATCAGAAACAATCCCAAGAAAACCCAAAATCATTCTTTGAGTTTTTCAAAAACCACAAGGTTGATTCTTGCTTTCTCCTCCATCCAGTTACTCCTCATACCACAATTCTTCCATTTCCCTTACTTCAAACTCTGAAACACTTCTCCCATACCCAAGCCAGAATGTTCTTCTCCTTTCCTTCAACATTTCCCAGATCTGAAGAAAGGAAAAGAAGAGGCAAAATTCTCATCAGTGGGGGAGTTTGGGAAGTGTATGGCAAAATAGTGGACCACTTATAAGTTAATAATTTTTGTGCTCTCACAACTATGAAAAGTGGCCAATACTGGTGTCAAGACAGAACTATGGATTTAAATCCTAGCTCCACAACTTTCAAGGCATTTGGTAGTGAGAATGCTCTTAACTTCTCTCTAAACTCATAGTCTTTTGAAAAAATGGGAAAATAATAGCTATAGTTAAGGCTTGTCAGATATTTAGCATTTGTGCATGGCACACAGTGACCACTCAATAATTAGTAGCAATCGTCATCCCTGGAAAAGTTAGATTTTACCGGAATCTCTTATGTCATGTTCCTGGTTCCCATTAGAATTCATAAAAACACTCTGTCCTTCATACAGTTCAGGTAACTCTGTTCTTCTATTTTTCTCCATCATATGGAACAAAGTGAATCACATGGCTCCCTCCTCGGTCCTTTTTTTTTGTCAGTGCAGAGGGTGTCACTCAGAGCCTCAAGTTTGCTGGGCCAGTGCCCTATCACTTGAGCCATGCCAGCTCTTTGTGTTGGTTATTTTTGAGATAGAATTTCATTTAATCCCCAGTCTGGGCCACAGTCTTCCTATTTGGGTTCCGACCCTCAAAAAAGGTAGACCATGCTCAGCCATTGATTGAAATGGGGTCTCAAAAACTTTGTTGCTCAGGCTGACCATGTTCTATGATCCTCGCAATGTCTACCTCCCAAGTAATTAGGATGACAACCTTGAGCCACAGTGCCCTGCTTCTTCTCCTTCCTCTATTCTTGAGAGTAGTTCAAAATTGAAAAGGAAGGAGAACTGTCTAAACAGAAAATAGAAGATGAAAATTGCATTGACTTTTAAGATTTTTCCAGCTATATGTAAATATGTTGCTGTATTTTTTGAGTAAGTGTTTTGTTTTTTGTTTTTTTGGTACTTGGGGGTTAAACTCGGGGCCTTGTGCTTGCTAGATAGGCACTCTACCATTCGAGCCATGCCTCCAGCTCTGACCAAGTGTTTTTTTTTTTTTAATGTGGTTTTGCTAAAACAAAGTGGAATATAGTTAGTACAGTATAGTAATAAATGAATTACCAACTGACTTGCTAATTTGATGCCTAGATTGAAGGCAATTTTGTTGCAATTAAATTATAAGATAAATTAGCCTCTTGGGAGACTCTAATTGTTCCAGTACCACTTGCCACGATCTGATGAAAGCAAAGGAAAAATTCATGTGAAAGACATTTTTGCTATAATTTTTCAGTTATTTTGTCAGAACTTTAATTTACTTACTAGATTAATAAAATCACTATCTCAGTTTATTTCTCTAGTTTGCCTGAGTCAGCAAAATCAAAAAAAAGAATTTCAAAGTGTTAAAAAAAAACCATCACCTAAATTAGGATTCATAAAATTTAACAATTGCAGGATATCCTATCATTCCCATCAAACATAGGTGTTAATATACTTCTCTGAAAATATTGCAGGAATGACAATATTGTGACATAATAGACTAGCCAATGAAGCTAGCCTTTACTATTTGGATCATTTTTCTCCTGAATAATAGCATTAATCACAATCTCTGACATAAATATAAAATTTATCAGCTTGCACCTGAAAACACTTAACTTTTATAGTCCTGAAAAAACAAAATTCTAGAGTGATAGTAGTTAAGGAAGGGGTGCAGGTCAGGAAGGGAAGCTTGGCCAGAAGAATTCAGATAATAAAAGTTTTAAGACTGAACATAGTAAAGCAAGATCTGAAATATCCAGGCATGTTTTCAACTTGGGTCTTGAGTGGCAGGTTAGGTCTGGAATTTTTCCTCAATGCCATACAAAAGTTATATTTTGAAAAGAGTGTCACCTAAGTGTGTCCTGCTTTTCATCTTATGTATCATTGATTCAAAGTTAAAACAACATTTGGAAGGTGCTGCTCAAAGCCCCTTGAAGCATATTGCTATTGTTAGGTCCCTGGCATTCTTGGGGCAAACAGAAGGTCCCGAGGTTAGCACTGAAACCAGACCCCCTGATTTATGACCACTTGCTTCACCCCTGCTGTTTCCCTGCCTGATTGTTTCTCAGCTTGCAAAACACCTCAGGAACTTCCAGTTACTCAACTAGCCAGGCATGTCGACCTGTTCCATCTGGAATTGCAGATAATCAGAGACCAGAGACTCTCTCCCTCCCCCATGGCTTGGCCCCTCCTATAAAGCCCTCTACCCATATTCAGCTAAGCCAGCTTCAGTCTGAACCTGAGAGTGACAGCCCTGTGGTCTGGTTCCAATAAATCTTTCTTTTCCACATGTGGCTAGGTCTTTATTTGACAATTCCTTACAGTCATAAATGTGGAAAATACACATTCCTCCATGTAATGTGTTAAAAACTACAGTGTATTAATTTAGCAGTCAAGATTATTAAAATACAAAACCATAAGAGAGACACTCCTCAAGAATTATGCATGCCAACTTCCTTGGCAGTTAACTATGTAGCTCATAGCCAACCTGGTAGCAGGCCATGGAACTACTCACATGGCCTTTGGTTTGCTGACTTTTCCTTCCCACAGCTTTTAGTCTGCTCCTTCCTGGTGGTTTCCAACTGTGAGGAGGCCAGGTTCTGCTGTCTGTGCCAAACATTACTTTTTGGATGGAGTATAATATATAAACATCAGGCAATTAGCTGTGGTGTGATGAGAAAGTTCTCAGGCCCCTGCTCTGAGGAGCTGCCATTTCTCACACACCAGTACCCCACCTAAGCCACTGGAATCTCTCCTTACAGACAATTTTCAGCTGTATTCACCTGACCTCAGAGGGTCAACTCAAGAAATCTTATCTTTTTTTTTTTTTACTTTCAACATAATGAGAAACTTGGAATAGGAATAGATGAGATTCTGACTTGCAGTCAAGAACAATTTCGTATTCACCTTAATGTACAATGCCTAGTACATTGCCTGTCATGTGTTTCCACATCTAAGTGTTTGGAACAATTAGCAGTCTCACAACAAACTGCTTTTCTTTCCTATGATTTGTTTCTGTTGGTGTCATTTCCTGTCATAAGCCCATTTTTAGTATAGTCAGTCATCTAACAGTCCTGGAAAAGTCTTTCACTTCATTAAACTCTGAAGATAGGAAATTTTGAGACTTGTAAGAAAAAATGTAAATGCTAGTGAATTAATATCATACATACAAAGGTTTCTCTAGAAAGTCAAAAGGACAAATCTGGCTATGAATCACGAGCCTTTGTCCTAAGAATAATTCCTTTTCATGGACTGCAGTTGTAGAATGTGAAAGATATTCTTTAAGTGTCAATTCCAACATATTCAACTTAAATTTAATTCTTTATTCCAAAATACTACTTTTAAGCAGGAAGCAAATTAGAGATATTAAAGAGAGAAGCTTTACCAGAGGAGAGTGCTTTTGTCTAAGATTAATTTAATTTTTAAATTTTTTTCATTGTTTCCCCTTTCCTGTCTTATTAGACATGAATTTTTCTTTTATACTGCACAAAGTAATAGACTTTGTTATATAAAAATGTAATTTTAATGGTATAGGAGTTTAAATTCCCAAAGAGGATAATTTTTATAAAAACTAGAAGGAAGTAAAACTTTTACCTCTGACACTGAAAGTGCAGATGCAGTAATTTATACGTTTGCCTAGTACGGAAGCTGAAATATGAGAGACATTGAACAAACTCATTCTTTACCTCTGCTCAGCCTACAATTAACTAAGAGAATGACAAATGATTGTTGGACACATGCACTGTCCTGTTCACTTCACACAAATTATTTAATCAGATCCTAATAAGAGCTTGTGAATTAAGTCCTTGTTTATACATTTACAGATGCAAAAGCTAAAGCATCTACGGACTTGCAGGTTGTCCTCGTCACACAGCTAGTGACTGACAGAGCAAGAATTTGAACCTGAATCTGTCTAGCTCTAGGTCATGTGGTCTTAATCTATCTGCTATGTTTTTCATATCCTAAGTCACCAATTTAGTTTGGAGTTGCTAGGTAAAATCTTCTGGGAAGAAGAAGAGCATGACTTAGGGCCATATATGACATCTGTGGCATGCCAAAGCATCATATGAACATTAGAAAACAACCAGTAAGACATGTTGGGAGACATCCAGCTAACTGTTAGAAACTCAGTCTTCAGATATTCTGCCAAACACTAGAGAGACATTACCCAAATTTCTAAATTGGAATGAATTGGAATGAAATTTTGGTTAATGGACCTCAAGTTGACTCTGGCAATGTTCATACTTCAGAAAATAAAGTACATTTTTCACAGGACAAGAGTCCTATGTAACATATACTACTATAACTTAAGCACTCCTCAAATCCAATCTGGCTTTCCATATGCACACAGTATCATAGGGACAGTGGCCTAAGATACAATTGGGTAGCAGAACAAATAATTGCAGATGTTATTAATTCAACAAACCTCTAGTCATCACTAAACTAGATCAAAGCACTGTGGGGAAACACAGGATACAAAAGTAAATTAAACAGACATGCATGCTACACAGGAGTTTCCCATTCTAGATTTATAATAAAATAAGTTCACTGAAGGCAGCAATGCAAGGCACTGTGTTAGATTCATTAATAAATTGGTAATAATTACAAAAGTAGCACAAAGCAACAGGAGTTCAAGGAAGGGACAGAGATCACCTATGTTTGGGATAGAGAGGGAAGACTGAAGATAATTTTGAACTGAGCATTGGAGGAATGGATAGTATTTGCAGAGGAATTGTCAAGATGAAAATTCAGGCATTTAGGAATGGTAATGTGTACCTGTCATCCCAGCTACATGGTAGGAGTATCACACTCAGTCTGAGGTCCAAGATCAGACCCAAGCAAAAACATGAGACCCTGGTTGAAAAATAAGTAGAGCAATAAAAGATCTGGAGACTTGATTCAAGTGGTAGAGAGCTTGCTTGGCAAGATCCAGGCCCTGAGTTCAAGCCTCAATACTGACAGAGAGAGAGAGAGAGAGAGAGAGAGAGAGAGAGAGAGAGAGAGAGGAGGGAGGGAGGGAGGGAAATCCAGGCTTTAAGGAATAATGGAAACAAAGGCACCCTGGTAACTAAGTAGTAGGCCTTAACTGCAACTTGATATGCTTTTATCAAAAATGTTACTGTTGTTTTCATTTATTTATTTCACTAATTTTTTTTACTAAGCTAACAAATTCATCTCTACTAAATGTTTCTTAAAGTTCATGAAGTTTATTTATTTAATTAATTTCAACTATGTGTCAGGAACTGTGCTGTGCCCTAGAGATAAGGAAAAAGCCAACTTCCTGTCCCCAAGAATTGATTTACTTAGTAGACAGATGCGTAATCATATTGTTAATCACATTTATATTAGCATGATTTTAAATTTTCTCAATGAGAATAAAAAATCATGTGAAATCTGCAAGGAAACTTTCTTTGGAAGAGGGTGGTACTAGGGTTTGAACTCAGGGATTCGCATATGCTTGGTAGGTGCTCTACTCCTTGAACCACACCTCCAGCCCTTTTCTTGCTCTGGTTACTTTGGAGATAGTAACTTTTGCCCAGACTGGCCTGGACTGAGATCATCCTCCTATTTTAGGCTGGGATGATAGGTGTGTGCTTTTTTCCATTGAGATGAGATCTCACAAACTTTTTTTTGCCTGGGCTGACCTGGAACTGTTATCCTCCTGATCTCAGCCTAATGCTTAGCTTGGGATGACAGGCATGAGCTACTGCTCCCAGCTATTGGTTGAGATGGGGGTCTCTCTGTTTGCCAGGACTTGCCTGGAACTGTAATCCTCTCAATCTCAGCCTCTCAAGTAGCTAGGATCAGAGGCATGATCCACCAATACTAGGCAGGAAACAATTTTTAAAGGGCCCCAAAAGAATTTATCTTCAAGTTCAAAAATTTTTTTGGCTTAGAATAGAGAACAATGGGTTTGAAGCTCAAAGGAAGTCAAGTGCCTGGGGTTAGAGGAAAAGGAAAATGAGTCAGAAAAAAATATTAAAAGAATATGAGATGAGTTAAGGTTTGAAAAGAGTAGCATTTAGGAGTACAGGACAATTCCTAGGATCAAGATAAAGATGATATGCAAGGAAAAGATTAGTGTCAGGAAATTAGGAGAGAGTTAAATTGAATGAAATAATTAGTAAATCTATGTATTCCCGACACTTGTATATAATATCGCATTATAGTGTGATTCAAAAGATGGAAAATTAAGACTAAATATATAAACTTGATATAACTATAATTGCATATACAATACAATTTTCTCTCTCCTAATGACAGAGCTACGGTTCATAACTTCAAAGTTTAAACTTTTTGAATCTCTAGAATTGTAGTCTTTTTAAGTCATAAGAATTTCACTAAGGTATATTTAAACAGTCTGTAGAAAGCAAAAGGTGACCAAATAAAATGCATAGCACTTTGTGCATTGTTTGAGAAAAGGAAGTATCTAATGGCAAGTGAACAAAGTACAGATGAAAGTAACAAGGTTGGACAGAAGTAGAAGATGGCTTTTTGGCTGTCTATTTGGCAATAGACCTGAATATTCACACTGTTTGGGGAACTGCTAACAAGTTGATCTACTTAAACAATAATTCATTAAAATGGTGATAACACCTAACTCAATATATGCCAAATAGAATCTTCCCATAAAGAATTAAAAATTTGGACTCAGTGACTCCAAAGAGACAGGTGCTACAACTTGAGTTAAGAAGCATGTTGGGAACTGGAATGACTTTGAGAAAATAGGGGAAAGATCAAGATCAGACAGAAGCAGGAAATGGGAATGGCAGAGAAGGAGAAGTACAGAAGTCAAGACATATCACTTGAAGATAAGGGAGGGATAGGAAAAGGTAAGAAAGAAGCAAAGTTCCTAATGGCTGTTTTTCTTTTGCATTCAGTCCTTGTGTGGTTCAAGTGTACTTCTTTCCTTGGTTTCTATGAGATAATTGCATTAAAATTCCCCTTTATTTCTTAATAAAAATAATTTGAATGGATTTTTAAAAAATTATTAATGTGACTCCAAAGAAGTGACCTCTAAAATACAGAGAGTATCTTATATCTTAAGGTTATAATTTTTTTATGTTCACTCTTACTCATCCAGGCTATAATGTTACAACTTTAATATCACTAAGGATCTTCTAAAGTTACCTGCTACATCTTTTGAACAGGATGGATTGGAGAACTTTCACAAATGTCTATTAAAAATAGGGTTTTTGTGTATTAAAAAATACGAAATGAGAAATAGAAAATACGCTGAAACATGGCCATTTGTGGTAGGTAGAATAATTCCACCCACCAGTGATGCCTGTAGCACCTGTGATATGAATATGTTACTTAATATGGCAAAAGGGACTATAAAGATGTGGTTAAGACAAGGATCTTGAGATAGAGAGATTATCCTGGATGATGCAAAGGTTTCCTATTTCATAATACTTCTTAAAAGTGGAAGACTTTGAAAGAAGATCTTATCTGAAAAGGTAGAAAAAGGAGGAGATATTGAAACTGCAAAGGCCTTTATCTTATCATTGGTAACTTTCAGAATAGAAGAAGATAAACATAAGACAGGAGATGTAGATGACCTTTGTAAGCTGGAAAGCTCTACAAACTGGGAAGCTTAACTAACAAGGCAAAAAAGACCTTGATAGTAAAACCACATGGAACTGAATTATGCCAACCACCCAAATGAACATGAAAATTCAAGTGTCCTGTCAACACTTTTGGCCTTGTGAGACTTGTCAAACCACAGAACTATGAAACAATAGCTTTGTATTGTTTTAAGCCACTAAGTTTGTGGCAACTTGTTACAGCATCTGCAGAAAACCATACTTTCTTAGTCAAATGCCAGAATTCTCAGTCTGGTAGGACATGACAGGAGAACTGAAAAAGTCAGACTTTTCCTTTGAGGACCACTTTGCATTAAATTGCTTCGGTAATAATGTTCTCCAACTGTTGTGCTGATTAGCTTTTTGGTCAAGTCTTTGATTACATAAGGGAATAAATATGAAACTGATGTTGAGAGTATATTTTTAATTAATTTTATATTTTAAGTACTTTTTTGTGTGGGGTTGGGGGTGGAACTGGGGTTTGAACTCAGGGCTTCATGTTTGTAAAGCAGGCTCTCCACCACTTGAGCCACACCTCCAGTCCAAGAGAGTATATTTTTAAAACCTTTCTAAAAATAAAAAAAAATTTGTGGTACTGGATATTAAACCCACAGTCTCACATGTGCTAGGCAAACACTCTACCACTGAAATACATCCCCAGCCCAATAATGTATTTTGAAGGTAGAAAATGAAAAAATTTATATGTTTTTTAGGAATACTCTTCTTCATATTTACAATATAAAAGTGAGATGACTTAATTAAAGTATACTAATTTGTAAAATTCATTGGTGACTTCTAGCACATTTTCACAGATTCTCATTCTCAACTATTTTCACACCTACATTAATTTCCTCCTTTACATTTAACTATCAAAGCATACTCAGATATTCTTTATGGTTATTACACATTGCAGTTGATCAGTTATAGTGTAATTAGTGTTTTCCTACATACTGCAAATTCAATAGAGAAAAATCTTTCTGAGAATTTCAGTTCAAATGTGACATAATTTGATCAATAATTACATGTCTTGATGTTACTGTTGAAGAACATGTAACATCATGTATGGCCCAAGTTTAGTTATAAAGTGTGGTTTTGTACATTCATCAATGATAACTGAGCATCTTTCATATAACTCTACTGTGCAATCCTTAGTAATGAATCATTAACAATCCCTGAACCAAATGGCCTCTTAGGTAAGATAAATGTAAACATATCTAATGTAGCTGTATAAGAGCTATAATGATCTGATTATCCAGAATTCATTTCTTAGCTACCTACCATGCACCAGGTACTTAGCAAGGCTCTTGGAAAATAAATCCCCTAAATACAAGTGAGCCTCAGCGACTCATTTCTAGCAAATAGAAGGCAATATTAGTGAGTCTTCCTGATATTCAAGGCCAGGAATACAATTCTACTTCCGTCGGGCTTCTTGGGAAGCCTGCTGCCATGTTGTGGTTGTCTGCAGACAATCCAAGTAAGTTTCCTGGGATACAGAGTGCACCAGAAAAGGGAGCAGAGGGAATCTGGAAGGGTAAACAGAAAACAGCCAACAAAAACAAATACATGCAGTCTTATAAATTTCAGTCAGTGTGGCAAATGCAAATATAAAGAAAATATGCACAATGCAAAAATCTAATGCAGAGATAGTTAAAAGTAAGTAATTCCCTTTATTTTGTGAAAGTAGTGCTTGAGTGCTTGATTTGGGTTTCTTTTCTACTTTTTATTTAAAAATTTATAAAAATGAAAATGCTCATAAGAATACAGCTCAATACATTTTAGCCACTGTCCTGGGTTCTAACACCATAGATTAATTTTGCCTACTTTTAATGAAATTTTTTTATTATATATAACATGCATTCTTTTATGTCTGGCTTGTTTTGCTCAACACTATTTGTGAGGTTTATTATACTGTTGTGTGTAGTTATTTTCTGTTCCATTTTGTGATATAATATATCTTATTATGTTTTTACACAGCAACAGATCCATTTCTATGGTAATGGCTTTTGTGAGACTCCTAGAGGTGGGTCTTTCCTTTAACATGAACAATGGAATCAAGGCATAGAACAGCACAGAGCTTTTGGGTACCTCTAGGAAGTTGGTGTCCCTGGGACATGGCATGTGAGGTGGGAGTGACAGGACACAAATCTAGAAAAACATGTAGGGTCCTGATTCTGAGGGTCTTTGGCAAGGTGTAGGGATAGGTTTCAGTGAAGGTTGTAAACAGAGGACTGACTGAACATAAAGGTGATTTTAGAAAAATCACTGTGTCTATGGCAATGAGGGTAGATTGGAGTAGGAATAGGTAAAGAAAGAGAATATTGCAATTCCCTTAATCTTTACAAATATTTCCTTGTGAGTACTGTATTATTTAGCCCTCAACTTTTAAAAATCTTCGGTTCTAAGTCAGCTTACATTCTCTCAGGTCTTTAATGCAGCAGTCAGCAAAGTCATTACAGCCTCAGAGCACAAACATGGAATCTTCATTATATTCTTATTTATTTAATTTAATGAAAATGGCTTCTCTTATGTAGACTTTTTAATGATGGATAATCTAACAAGACCAGTGCTGGTGACTTCTGTCCAGTCATAAAAGGCAGTCACTTCCCTTTTACAAGGTATCAAGATTCCAGTACTGGTAGCTGAAGCTGAGCAAAGAGGCTCTGAAATCACATGGAGGAAGTGGTTCCTGTAATATTTTTGGTGTAGTCAGCGGGGAGAGAGTCCTGCTGCTGCTTCCACTGCGTTTATTTTTACTCTGTTGGAAAATGACACTACTGTGAAGATTTGTTTGTCAGTAGGGAAATATTAGAATATTAGGATCATGCCTTATAGCTACCTATGTTGTGTTTCAAAGGAAGTACTGAGTAGATGTAACTAAAGAATGAACACAAAACATGACCCTATGAGAGAGAGAGAGAGAGAGAGAGAGAGAGAGAACCAGCTGAACAACATATAGAGAACGTCATTCTGAATAAACGAATGTGCTGCATACAGAAATAAAATCAGTCAGTGCCATTTTCCAAGCCAAAACTAAACTAAACTAAACTGGAATTAGCACTAAACTTTGTGAAGTTAGCAAGTCTGATACAGGCATTTCAAACAGAAAACAACAACGACATTTTTTGGTAGCCCAGACTGCACAGAATTGATGCATGGCATTGGACTAACTTCCCATGTTAAAAAATTTCATGGCCATGTTGGGTATGGGATCTACCACTCGTCAGAAACTCACAGCCCATTCAGAGTTAAGCTAGAATCAATGTTCTTAAAAAGCATAATACTTAGTTTTGTGGCGTGGTGATACCTAAAGTCGTAACAGTTTAATAAGATCTGAGTCTCAACATGGACCTAAAGACAGAAGCACCATAGCTCAGAATGTCCGGTACAATGATTAAGGCAACAGTGGTTTTTTTTTTTGTTTACTTATTTAGCTCTGTAGCAAAGGGCTTGTGGGAGAACAATAAAACACATATCCTATTCTTATCATATACATCTAGCTATCAAAAATCAAACTGCATAAAATTGGTAATAAATATTCAGTAATAGGAGAAATTGACGGGTGTGAAATAGTCAGGAAAACCATTTTGGAATAGTCAGGAAGTTTTAAGTACTGGTCGAATCTGGTTACTAGGATGTACAGAGAAGAGGAAACTTTCAAGTGTTTGTTTATATGTGCAGGTGGATATGTTCACCTATTGTATTCTGGGAGTTTCAGAGGGAGAGAAATAGCACCAATGTGACTAGAAGAAATAAACAGTGCTCAGGAACAGATAGAGAAGTGGATTTAAATGGTGGCAGTCCTAAGAGACAAAATGATGAGGGGTTGATATGTCAGGCAGCAACAAGTCACTTGATTGACTGGATAGAAGCCAAGTATGGTACATTAGCATCATATGGCTATGTAACAAATTACCATAAACTGCATGTCTTAAAAGCAACACACATCATTGTCTTATAATTCTGGCTGTTAGAAATCCATAATGGAACTTAGGGGCTAAAATCAAGGTACAGACAAAGATGCCCCCTTTCTGAAGCACCAGGAAATAATCAGCTTGTCTTTTCAGTCTCACAGCTGCCTGCATTTTTAGCTTGTTGCTCCCTCCTCCAGGAATCACATCACTACAGCCTCTGCTTCCATGCTTATCTTTCTTTCTCTGATTTATGGATCGTTTTTTTTTCAGTTCTAAAGATTGAATCCAGGGTCCTGAGCATGCAAGGGAAGGGCTCTACCAGTGAGATATAGCCCCAGTTTCCCTCATCCTCTTTTTAAACTTTATTTTGAGACTGGCTCTTGCTGGATAGCCCAGGCTGACTTCCAACTTGCGATCCTCCTGCCTCAGCCTTTGGGTGTTAGAATTACAGGCATGAACCATCATACCCAGCTCTTCTATGTTTTAAAGACTTTTGTGATTACATTAGACCCACCTGGATAATTCAGGATACTTGCCCTTCGATAAAATGCTTAACTTAATCATATCTATACAGTCTCTTTTGCCATGAATGGTAGCATAGTCATAGATTCTAGGAATAAAACATGGATACTTTTGGGGGATCATTATTCAACCTATCCCATGTGGTAAAATGACTTAATACTCTATCCCTGAATCAATAAATTCAGCTTTTAAAAGTTGACAGGAATCAAAAAGAAGATGCTAGGGAAGAAAGTATCATAGGCCTTATTCCTTTTAATGGCTGCTTTTGGTGCATCCCTGAGTTTTGGGTGAGCATTATATTGCTAGAAAGCCTCAGCAGAGTACTACATGCTGAGAATGTATACCTCCAAACTCCCACTTCCATGCCTACAACTTGGGGACTCTGCAAGCATGGGCAAGTTGGAAAAGCAGGATCCACAACAAATGGAAATCAAGACCTTAGGAAACAGTACAGACAAATCTAAAGTGACTGACCACAGCAAGGAACTGGATCATGTCAACAAATCCACTGAGTTTTAATTTTTCTTCCTCTTTCAACATTAGTTTCATTTATTTCCCTAATCAGTTTTAAATGTAAGTTATTATATTTAGTCCTCTGAATGGAGAAAATGCCTATGGCATCTTCCACTGCAATACAAAGTAGTGACACTTCTAAATGATTTCATAGTAATAATGATTCAATCATTTTTTCACAAATACTTATTTCAAGCTAACTTAGCGCCAGGCATTAAGGATATGGAAAAAAAAGTAATTTCGGGCCATAATCTCATGAACTAGTAATCCTCACAAAGTCATGTGAGATAGGTATAGTATCCTCCACTTCCAGGTAAAAGAATAAACTCTAAAACAGCTTAAATAACTCATCCAGGAAATACAGCTAAAAAATAACAGAACAGGAATTCAAACGCTTGTGGCCAGAACCTCTCTTCTTTTCACTACTACATAAAGCTTTATTCTGGCCTCAGACCCTTTTGTAAAAAACACTTCAGTCTGAAAGTGGTGGTTCATGCCTGTAATACCAGATTCAAGAAGCAGAGGCAGGAGAATCAGCAATTCAAGGCAAGCCTGTGTTACATATTGAGACTTTGTGTGAAAAGAAACTTTATATCTTTACCATTTTTGTTCATATTCCGTGAAATGTTTATATTCACTAAAACTGAGAAAGTTCATGAACTTGGAAAAATTTATGTCTTCTTTTTTAAACTCATGTACCAGGTCCCTAGAATTCTGAGTCTTAGTGATCTGCCTATTAGCCATGGATATAGCATGCCTGGCCCACCTTGCATGGATGCACACAGGTCATAATTTCCAAATCCTCAAAAGCATTTAAAGTCAGAAAGTGTGGTACAGTGAGAGCACATAAAATCATGCCCTGGAGGTCAGTGATATCTCTAGAAGGAGTTCAGATTTGAAACAGGGATTAAGGAGTGGTTCAGATTTGGATAGGCAGATGTGGTATGAGCAGTCAAGTCAGATGAATAATAAAAAGCAAGAAATACAATAAGCCTATAACCAGAGACAATGACGAAATTAGTTCATAATTAGAGAGATAGGTATGTGGAATATAAAATCTAAAGGGTTACATGCAAGCTGTCTCCAATTAACATCTTCTTACTATATGGGCTCATAACATTTTTAGCATATTTCTAAGGTAGTAGTTAATGCTTTGTATTATAATTGCCTGTGGGGAAATTAATGTGAGTCAACTCCCTGTATAGCTGTCCTTATCTCAATCAGCAAAAACACTTGTTCCTTCCAATTATTGCTTGTACTCTCTCTTCAACAAAATTAGAGATAAGGACAAAATAGTTTCTGCTGGGTATTGAGGGGGTGGGGGGGAGGGAGGGGTGGAGTGGGTGGTAAGGGAGGAGGTGGGGCAGGGGGAGAAATGACCCAAGCCTTGTATGCACATATGAATAATAAAACAATAAAAAAATAATAATAATTGCCTATGGTATCTTGTTAGCTATCAAATCCATAGCATGGGGCTCACAGTTGGAGAGCAAGAAATGAGGCTGGATCGATTAGCTGAATGAACCTCCTCATCTTGTTATGAACAAGGCTTAAGTCATACTCATCTTCATATCTCCAACTCTGAGTTAATGCCCCCGGGTCTCAATAAATGTTTACAAAAATGATTTACTCTGTCTGATTCCTACTCATTCTTCAAGAATTCCCCATCTTCCCATCATATTTTCTTCTACCTTCCCACTTTTAGAACCTTTCCTAATCAGCAGGCAGACAAATGTGACCCATGCCCATAAACTAGGCAACCCTCCTCTCTCTACACCAGTAGTTTCATGGGTATTTTTTAATAGCAGTGTGCTAGAGGTATCTTGTATTGGATTACAATTTTATATTGGATCGATTTTATAATCAACTTGGAACTGATCATAAAATATTCAGGAATTTTTGTGAGCCAGTTTTTAACCTTGACCACTATTAAAGGTTAATTGTATAACTTAAATTTAAATAAATATTTTTAAACTAGTCAATTATTATTATTATTTTACTATCTTTTGCAATTATCTTTGTCCTTGTGATTTTTGTCACTTATAACTTCATGATGGGGGTATTATAGGACTATGAGCTACTTGTGCATCTCTTCCCAACTCCAGTCAGTGATGTCATCTGCATAGGTTGAAATAGGCTATGGTGTATTAACAATATGTAAATTGGCAAACACCACAGAATAGAGGTTTTTTTGGGGGGGAGGGTGGCTTAGGTTTCATTTTTGTTATTTTATCATTTTTACATTTACTCACATGTGTATACATTATTTGGGCCTTCCCCCACCCCTTTCCAGGCAAAACCTGTTCTGTCCTCTTGTTCTCAGATTTTGTTGAAAAAAAAACATAAGAGATAATAAGAAAGAGACAGCGTTTTTGCTAGTTTGAAATAAAGATAGCTATACAGAGAGATTCTTAGCATTGCTTCCATGCACATGTGTATTGCAACCCACATTAGTTCATCTCTACCAAACCTCTTCACTACTTCCTAGTTCCCTTCCCATAGGGGCCTCTGCCAGTTTAAGAGTATTATATTTGTTCCTCCACAGTGAGCACATCAACCACATTCAAGTTTTAGGTTTCCTTCCCTTTCTTTATTCCTCCCATGCATGCTCCCCCCATTAGTGTGTGACCAATCTCCAATAACATTACTGCATTTGTTTTAGGTCTATATCCTCAAATGAGGGAGAACATGTGATTTTTGGCTGACTGAGCCTCGCTAACTTTGCTTAAAGTGATGCTCTCCTGTTCCACCCATTTACTTGCAAGTGACAAAATTTCATTCTTCTTTATGGCTGAATAAAATTCCATTGTGTACAAATACCACATTTTCTTAATCCATTCATCAGTAGTGGGGCATCTTGGCTGTTTCCATAGCTTGGATATTGTGAATAGTGCTGCCATAAATATGAGTGTGCGGGTAGGTGTCTTTGTAATAACATAAGTCGCATTCCTTTGAGGATATCCCCAGGAGTGGGATTGCTGGATCATATGGCAGATCTATGTTCAGTTTTTTAAGAAGCCTCCATATTGTTTTCCAAAGTGGTTGTACTAGATTATATTCCCACCAGCAGTGTATGAGGATTCCTTTTTCCCAGCATCCTTGCCAACATTTGTTGGTGTTGGTTTTCTTGATGATAGCTGTTCTAACAGGGGTGAGGTGGAATCTTAGTGTGGTTTTGATTTGCATTTACTTTATGGCCAGGGATGGTGAGCATTTTTTCATATGTTGTTTTGGCCATTTGGACTTCTTCCTTTGAAAAAGTTCTGTTTAGTTCAGTTGCCTACTTCATTGGTTCATTGATTTTGGGGGAGTTTAGTTTTTTTTGAACTCCCTGTATATTCTGGTTATATCAGTCCTTTGATACATAGCTAGCAAATACTTTCTCCCACTCTGTGGGTGGTGTCTTCAGTTTAGAGACCATTTCTTTTGTTGTGAGAGGCTTTTTAATTTCATGCAGTCCCATTTGTTCATCCTTTCTCTTAGTTGCTGGGCTGCTAGAGTTCTTCTGAGGAAGTCCTTGCCTATACTTACTGCTTCCAGAGTATTCCCTGCTCTTTCCTGTACTAACTGTAAGGTTTCAGGTCTGATATTAAGGTCCTTAATCCACTTTGAGTTGATACTAGTACAGCATGATAGGCATGGATCTAGTTTCAGTTTTCTGCAGGCAGATAACCAATTTTCCCAGCACCATTTGTTGAAGAGGCTGTCTTTTCTCCATCGTATGTTTTTGGCACCTTTGTCAAAAATAAGGTGGACATAGCTGTGTGGACTCATATCCCAGTCCATTATTCAGAATACAGTTTGAGTCATCATTTTGTTGATTGTTTAGAGGAGAGGTAAACTTGGTTCTTGGAAAGAGCCAGCTCGCAAATATTTCAGATTGAGTTGTAACTACTCAACAGGGATGTGTTTGTAGCTTGAAAGCCATAGACAACAGGGAGACAAATGAGTATGCTCATGTTGCAATGAATTGTGTTTTGTATACTTGAGGTAAGTTGGGGTCATGGAATAAATTTGGTTTTTGTTTTCCTTTTTTTTATTAGCATACACTAATAGTACAAGGAGTTTTATTGTGATAATTCCATAGACACATACAGTATAGTTTGAGCAAGTTCACCTCCTCTATTATATTCCCTTAGCCCCCTCCCCCAACAGTGTTTGGTGGGTTTCTTTATGGTATCTTTATATTACATATATATATGTGTGTGTGTGTGGTGTGTGTGTGTGTAGGGAGGCTTTATATATATATATATATATATATATATATATATATAAATATAATGTAATATAAAAGCTTGTCTTTGAGAACCAATTGATTATATGGAACTTATAATAAATGAGTATTTTGTTATTATTGGTAAATTGTATACTGTGTATCCTTTATATCAGAAAAACTTATAATAATTGTGTGTAACATACATATGGGTACATTTCCCCCGATTGGCAGTTGTTAAACATTTACCAGCATACACTAATATTATCATTCTACACTCTGATTTCTATCTTTCTATGTATATCTTTTCTTTTGGTCCAAGACTTTGTGCATATTGAAAGTAGGGATCATGTTTCATTTATCTCTTGGGTCCCAAAGCCTAAGTCAAAGCTGCGTACTTACTAGCTCTATAATTATGCATTTTGATAGTAATTATATTAAGGATCATAATGGCAATATCTTACATATATTGAAATTTTAATATGTGAGAGCAACAGTGCAAAAGATTTTATATGCTCATTTAATCCTCATGGCAACCTATGAAGTAGGCAATATTTTTTTCCATTTTATCCTTGAGGAAACTAAAGGTTTGAGGATATAAGCAGCCTGTTCAAAGGAACACATTTAGTAAAACAGCAAAGCTAGTATTTGAAACCAAACATCTCACATCACAGTCTAAGCCCTGAAGGAGGACTTTGGTGCCTTCACATATCCTTCTATTTGTACTATTATTTGCTTTATATTTTTTCTTTAAATCAATTTACTTGTTTCATTTAAGTACATTTAGTATCATTTGGGAAATCAAGGATTTATTAATCTGCCTGCATTTTTCCAAATATGTATTAAAATTTGCACATGATCATAAAATAAAGAAGTCTCACCCCTCGTGTCACATTATTGGAAACACTGTCTACCCTAAACTGCTCTGTGGGAGGGTAGCTATGAAAACATCCGTTAGAAAAGCCTGTGCCATCCAAGACCACTCTCTCTTCATTCCATAGACTCCTGGTCTTCAAGTAGTGAGTTAGTTGGCTAAGATGTGTCCTAAAGGACAACAGCCCTCATGTGTCAGCATGGAAGACAAATATGATTTGGAGTATCAGGCTTGTATTTGGAATTAGAAATAAGAAAAAGTTTACATATTTAGGCTATTTTCTCAAATTTAGGCTACCAGATTGCTCTGGATTATGGTTTTTATATCCCTGACAAGATAAAAATAAATGCCATTTTTCTATTTCTGTAGCTATAGATCCTAGCTTTATTTGGTCTCTGTTACTTAGAAAGTAGGATTTAGCTGCATCTAAGTCTCCTGGTCAAGTGATGCCACATGGAACCCCAATCTCAACTAAATATACAAAGGACAACTTTCCTGAGGTAGAACCAATGGCTAATACAGATACTCTATGAAGAATTAAATACTGAAAAAAATGTTTATGAAATGGCTAAATTCCATAAATAAAAATCCTTTCTAGACAAGTTTTATTACTATTTGGTCTGGCACATTTAATCCAGTCATCTTTTACCCCATGGAGGCACAGCCAGCTTGATTAAACTCCACTCTCATGGGGACTCTCCTGAAATGAGTGACAAAAAGGAAGGCAGCATTCTGGAATAGGAGGCCTTAAATGGCAGAGGCAGTGTTCAATCACCCATCTTATTCCTAGCTTTAAGAAGTCATTATTCCTATTGGGCGTGGTAGCTCAAGGCCTAGGGCACTGGGCAGGCATGCTGGTGGGCGGGAAGAAGTCATTAGTCCTGGCAGGAAAGACATTACTAATTTGTTTAAAATATCTAAGATTAAAAAATTAAATAAAAGTTTGGAACTCAAATGTGGTTTTGACAAAGAAAACACAGTTGTTGACAAAAAATTCTCATAAAATACAGATAGTAGGAAAAAAGAAAATTATACCAACTGCTTCTCAGCTTCAACACACAAACGTGTTTCCAAATTAGTGTGTGACCAATGTGATCAGCTCTGAGTCCCTGCCACCTCTGAACAAATCCTCTGGAAGACTTTAGAAATACTCCAAGGAAATCCAAGCTATAGTCTCTGACCTCCATTATACTGGTAACAAGGCTCAAGTCTGGCAGTTAATCATATCACATTGCCACTCTTTTCCTGTCTGTTGTTCTGTCTGTGAACAACCTGACAGTAAGAATGATGTCTTAATACCTTCTTAATCCATTTCCTACAATAATGGCTGGCACCTAGTCAGTGCTCCATAAAAATATTACTGCCTGAGTGCATGAAAGTAAACTAGGGAGCTTCTGAAAGGGTTGGGTGTCTTGTTACCAGTATTTTGTCATGTTATAATTTAAATGCTTTATCCAAGGAAGAATAAATGAGTAAAATGATCTGTTTGATGACAAAAACAAATACAGCAAGGTCATGTTGGACCAGTCATAGAAATGGTAGATGGAAAATTTGAATATAAACTTCCAAGCTTGATGCAAAGTTGAGTCCTAATTATGACATAAACTTAGTACTTCAGGAAGTCAACTAGAGCATAATTTTGGTAATCCATAGATCATAGAAGTCACAGATGTAAGAAACTTAGCTTAAAAACAATAATCATTTCTTCAGCTTTATAGAAAATAATAATGAGTAGTTTTGTTTTGGTTGCCTCAGGCAGTCAACTGCCTAAAATTCCAATAATTACAATTATTCTTTAAGGACAATCTTAAGGAACGGGTTTCCTTTCCCCTGTCTTAAGGCAAAATGACTATTTCACCTAATTAACAAGGGTTGAGCTATCTGTTTATCAAACCTCATTGAGCACTGTTGTTAGCCATCAAATACAATCCCTGCATACAGAGAAAAGGACTAGGAAGGTGTAGTTCTGTCTAGGAAAATGATTCTCAACATTAGCTAATTGACTGCAAATTGAGTTGAGGGACTTCTAATAATACAGATGCCCAGGCTGTAAGCTAGAGATTTATGTCAGATCTTTGGGAGTGGCACAAAGGTCTGTATTTCTGAAAGCTACTTGGATGACAATAATGTACAGTACAAGTTGAAAACCACTGCACTATTGGGTCTTAACATTAGTTTAATGGGGTGCAGAAAGTTTAAGGCAGTATTCTGTAAAATAAAGTTAGGATTTGTTTTGTAAAACTTTTACTTGTGTGTGTGTATATGTGTGTGTGTGTGCATGCATTCTACTATATTACAATGTAAAATATGTGACTTTGCTGTGTCCAAAACATCTGATAAATACTGACTTATGTGGATGAAACTCAGTTACCAGGAGACTTAGCATGCAAAGGCAACAGGGGAAACAGATAGATGGGGAAGTTTGTTCATTTCCTTCTCCATTTCATTTAGGGCTGGGTTTATGAATCAGTCATACTTTTAAAAGTCAGACTCAAAGAGCTGGAAGAAACTTTTTTTTTTTTTTGATAAATTGTTCTTATTTCATGGATTGACCAATTTCTCCAAGACAATGAATAAATGTGATTTTAATTAGTAGTATATGGAAATTTTTTTATTTCAATGGAAAATGATATATGGTGTCCAGAATGTTATTCCAGGACATATATTGTAATTCTATAAAAGCTACTTTACAAGTCTGAAAATTATGAAAAAGTGTTCAATTGTTTTGTCTTCCCAACTTGGAAGAAGTTACTGTGACCTTTCCATATGCATTCATTGTAGTATTCCTTAATTCCTTTTGTGACTTTGAACTGTTCATAATGTCTGTGTAGTTCTAACATTAAATAATATATTTAATATATATTCATTTTTCCACCTTTATAAGAGTCAAATCTTATCCTTTTTTAAAACTTAACTTTTATCAGTAATAATTCTCTCTTTAAAACATGATAAGGTTTTTTATTGGCCAAATTGTTGCCACTTCCTGACCCCAAACAGACCTTACAAACTACATATTCCAGCCTCAAACAGGATCTGAACTCACCACAGATGTTGAGCCTGAACCTAATTTAAGAAAGTCATGCTCATGGCTAAAGTTAAGTAACACTACGGAATGTCTGTGGTTTCATGCAAAACAGAGTATTTGCTAATGGAGTCTTGGAAATCCAATTATACAGAAAACTAGCAAACTGCTGAGTTTATCAGTTCATCAATTTGTTTTCCTCACAGACTAAATTGTTCTAGCCATGTGCTTTACTGATTTCAACAAACATTTGTAGGGGACTTCCTTTCTAGTACCATGATAGGACAGATAAACTGGAAAACTTTCTTCTATAAAATACCTAGCACTGACAAGAAAAACAAAACAAACATCCTTTTAAACACAAAGCTAATCTCAAAAGAAAATGGGACAAAGAAGTGCTGAATAGTTACAAAACTACATGCAAAATAAGAAATCTAAATATAAGCATAACATCCTTCACAAAAAGTTTATTCAAAATGATCCATAGGCCATTTTGCATTTTGTAAAATGCAAAACCATAAAATTCTTGGAAGATAAAAAAGGAGAAAATCTGTATGACCTGGTCATGGTGATAATATTTTAGATAAAATACCAAAGACATGATCTATAAAAAATAACTGATAATCTGGGCTTCATTAAAATTAAAAAGTGTAGTGGAAAGGATGGTCAAGAGGATGAGAAGGCAAGTCACAGACTAGGAGAAAATATTGCAAAAGACATATCTGACAAAGAACTGTTTCCTAAAACATACAAAGAGCTTTTGAAATCCAAAAAGAAGAAAGCAAAAAAAAAAAAAAAGAAACCTTTAAAAATAGGAGAGCCCTGAACAAATAGGAAGTAAAGAAGACAGATGATAAAAAAGATGTTCAATATAATATTTTATTAGAAATTGCTAATTCAAACAACTTTGAGGTATCACTGCACACCTATTAGAGTAGTCGAAATCCCAAACACTGACAAGATCAAATTCTGACAAGGACGTGGAGCAACAGAAACTATTTCTTTGGAGGTGAGAATGCAAAATGGTACTTAGTTTGGAAGAGTTAGGCAGTTTCTTATAAAACTAAACATACTCTTACCATAGGATCCAGAAATATTACTCCTTGGTATTTACCTAAATGAGTTGAAAACCTGTGTTCACAAAAACAAAAATCATGAACACTGATCTTTATAGTAACTTTATTAATAATTGTCAAAACTTGAAAACAATTAAGATGTCTTTCAGTAAATGAACTATAGCAACTAAAGTGTCCTTCAGGTGAATAATTGGTTATCATGGTGCATTCAGGCAATGGAATGCTATTGATGACTAAAAAGGAATGTGCTATCAAGCCATGAAAAAAATGGAGGAAACTTAAAATGCATACTACAAAGTGAAAGAAGTCGATCTGGAAAGGCAAAATACTGTAAGATTCCAACTATATGACTTTCTGGAAAATACAAAAGTATGGAGATAGTAAAAAGATCAGTGATAACCAAGGAATTTGGGGAAAGGAGAGATGAATAAACAGAGCACATAGGATTTGTAGGGAAGTGAAACTATTGAACAACACTATAATGGCTAAAACATATCCTCATAACTTTGTCCAAACTCATAGAATGTACAAGAGTGAGCTCTAAATTAAATTATGTACTATGAGTGATAACAATGTGTCAGATGTGCCAATGTAGATTCATCAGTTATAAAAGATGTACCACTCTAGTGCAAGATGTTGGGTGCTAGATGTTGGGTGTAAGTTTTTGATAGTGTAGGAATAGGGGAGGGGAAGGATATTTGGGAGCTTTTGTAACTTTTTACACAGTTATGCTGTGAACCTAAACTTTCCTAAAAGTGGGAAGAATTGCACTACCTAATCAAAGCTTACTGTAAAGCTACAGTAGTGAAAACAGTGTGCTATTATTGTCAGAGTAGACAAATAGGTCAAAGGAACAGAACTGAAAGTCTTGAAACAGACCCATGCATGTGATCAGCTTTAGACAATTGGAAAATGGGGAAATGGACAAAGGATAGTCTTCTCAGCAAATAATGCTGGAAATATTAAATATCTACATAGAACACAATGAACTTCTACCCTTACTTCACACCATGCACAACTAATTAACTCAAAATGAAAACATACAATTAAAATCATTACACTTCTAGAGTAAGATAATAGAAAATCATACCAATCTTGGATTAGGATTTCTTAGCTAGGACTTAAACACTATGAGTGATAAAAGAAACCATTGATAAACATTGAAAAAACTGACTCTGTCAGAACATAAAACTTCAAGTTCATGATGGAACTCCCAAGAAAATAAACAGGTGAGTCACAGATGGGCAGAAATTATTTATAATTTAAAAAAATGAACAAAGAACCTTTATAACTCAATGATAAGAAGATAAATTTTTAGATATAGAAAAATTGATTAGATAAAATAAAAGTGATTTGTCACAGCTCAGCGAAAGATTTTCAAAATGATTACCCTTGAAGAAAACTTATTTAAAACCACAATGAGATAATATCACATGACCATAGAAGAGTAAAAATTGGAAAGACTAATGCTACCAAGTGCTGGTGAAGATGTGAGCCATTGAAATTCTCATGTGTTACAAATGGATATGCAAAATAGTTCAATCACTTTGGAAAACAGCTTAAAGTTTCTTATAAACACAATACACTTACATGAATAATTCATGTTTAAAGTTATTTATATTTCAAAAAGTATACATATTAATATGACTATTGACATATTTAAAAATCATACACTTACATGGCTCAGCAATTCAACTCTAAGTATATTCAAGAGAAAAAATTCATATGTCTACATAAAAACATTGTAAATGAGTGCTAATAGTAACTTTATATCATAATAGAAATAACCTAAATGCTTAGCAATTGATAAATGAATTAAAATAGTTGTGAAATTTTGATAACATGGAATTTTTCTCAGCAATAAAAAATTATTGATATATACAATATAGACATATCTCAACAATAGTACACTATACAAAAGGAGTTAAACAAAAACAACAAATGACATTATTTTATTTTTATGAAACACTAGCAAAGACAAATTTAATCAATAAAGATAAGAAGCTGATCAGTGGCTGCTGGGACCATGGTGGGGTGGGTTTTGATCAAAAAGGGGCATATGGAAACTGTGGGCGGATGGATATTTTCTGTGTTGTACCTGTGTGATTAAATAACTGAATATATTTTTAATGTGAGTATTTAAAACTGGTAAATTTATATCTAAATAGATAAATGGAAGAAAATAGAACATTCAGAATTAGACTCACTCATACAGAGTCTGTTGCTCTTTGCAACACCTAATTTCATTTAAAAAGAGGCATAGGATAATAATGAAGATTGATGAAAATACTAGGCAATGATATCCAAAATTTGACAAGAGTAAAAGCATTTTTATACTCAGGTATTAAAGTTATTGAACAGTTTAGGAAGAGAGTTTTAGATGTTCATTTACTTGACTTTCTAAAGTGATTTCTACCAAAATAGAATACAGTGGAGACAAAATGTATGTTTTCACGTCAAAGTGGAAAGTAAAACTAAAAAAAAATTAAGCCATCCAAAAGTATTTTTAAAAGGTTGAGAAAATAAAGCATAGAAAAATAGCTTAAGTAGCATAAATATATTGATAAACCACAGGAAATGTGGACTGAATTTGCCCAGTAAGAGACAAATAGTGTCAGATTGGAGTGCCTACTGTATGCCAAGGCTGGTACATGGCACCAGGGTAGAATTAAGAGGTTTAGGCTAATGCAAGAGGTCAGACATATGACTGTTGAGTTTTTAGTACCAGGAGGCATAACTGAGGGCAGAGGTTATCCCAGGTATTATAGGATATGGACAAGAGGGTCATGACCTTCTCTGGAAAGATATATTTCTTAGTGAGTTATAAGGAACAACCTGTGACAAATCCTAGAGGAGAAAACAGTCTGCTGATTGTTGTTAGTCTGGGATGTGAGTATTGATAGATGATGAGCTTATCAACTCACATCTACATGTCAGGGTTTCATTTCATTCTCCATCTGGAGTATAGCATTCCAGAAAAAGATCTTTCTGAGGTTAGTGCTAACTCTCAATTCATAGAAGAAGTCACTAGTTATTGCTAAATAAGGATCTTTATCTTCAAATACTCTTAGGCTTCAGGGAGTAAGTATAGTTAGTATACATGGAGTCATAAATCCGGATTTTCAAATTGAGTGGATTTTGATAATTTACTTCTTTGCCCTATCTAATCCTTAAGATTGAACCCACCTGTTACCTCTTCAATGAATTTCCTTGAAAGAATCTTTGTCCTCTGCTCTGTTGGTATATATACCTTTGGCTTAAGAAATTTACAGATTCCTATGTGTAGCCCACCTGCCATGCACACACACCTGTAATTTCCTGGAAGACAGATCCCATGCCCATTTCATTTTAGTTATATTCCCTTGTACATAATGGGCAGACACTTTGAATTAAAATGACTGACAGGAAGTTGATGAGTTTTTTGAAAATCATTCTTCTAAAGTTCATTTTAGAATATGTTTTGAGTGGAGTCATTAATGAAGAAATTGGACTATGCTCTTTGGTGAACTTTAATTTTTAATTCTTCAAAATAGATAAAATAAAAAAGCTTAAAATATGTCTTTCTACATTCTTCTTGAAGGCCTAAGACTTAAAATAGTGGCATTCCAAGATAGCCCAAATAAATTTCACAAGCAGACACTTCTTGAAAACTCAAAAAGTACTGTTTGCTGTTTGGTGAGTCCCTCCTAGCTCAGGTGTGACACTATCTGGGAAACTAATATAATCTTCCTATAAGCACTCCAAGACTGTTAGAGTATCTACATTTCATCCTTCTGATATTTCCTATTACCCAAGACAGATTTTTTTTCCTGACATTGTTAATTCTTTTTATTCTTTAGCTATGCCTCAGGCTAGATTGATTAGTATTGCTTAAAAATTCTGGATCCTTAAGAATTCTCCTCCACCACAGACACTCCCCCCTTCTTGTCCTTTGACTTTCCATTTAAAAACTTCATCTAGTAACCCCAAAGTTGATTAGGAGAAAAAGAAGCAAAGATGAGCAAAGTGCCTCAATGTCAGGTGCTGTCCTATGCACTTTCACTTCTATATCTCTATCAATCCCAACAACAGCCCTGAAATAATAGTGCTAGTATTAACAATAACATTTATTGAGATGTACATGAAGTTCTTCATTTGGTTTTCATATCAACCTTAGTAGTCATATTATTTCCCTATTTTACATCTGGTGGTTTGGAGGAGATATGAACACTACTGGGAAGTTATGGCACTAAAAACAAGTTCTAATTAATCTAATAGCCATGCTTTTGACTATGAAGCACAACTGCCTATCTGTAAATTACAGAGCACTATTTCCATTTTAGAAATTAGTGTATAGGTTCAAAATGTGCTCAGATCAGACATTTAATAAATACCAGTGAGGCAGGGAGGAGGACCAGAAGAGAAACAGACAGGCTGTGTTCTGATAATGAGGCAGGGGAATGGATGGCAAAGCAGAGAGATAAAACTTAAAGAAATGAAACATGAAGAAGGTCACATAGCACTGGGGAAATGAAATAACCAATAAAGTCATACACAGCCACATGTGAGCTTAGTTTTGCTTTTTGCTTCTGTAGTCTGCTTGCAAGTGTATATAAAGTGAGACCTCTTTGTTTTTGGGGCTCAGCCTTTGGACATGAGTATGCTGGGCCTATGCTGGCACAATAAAACATTGCTTCCTGCTAAACTGTCTCAGTGTCACATACCTCATCTTGAGATTCCCACAGCATTTCTTAGGGACTCATCGGGTTTGTGGAGATGGTGATTTGTCACCTCCCTTGTCACTGGGGTGCATCCCCCAGACCACCAGGAGAAGATCCCACCATGCACCAATGGACAGCCTGATCCAAAGAGGAAATTCATCATCTTGTCAAGTTGGGGTGAGGGCCTCGGATGCACAATGGAACATGGTGAGGCGCAGGAGCCAACTTGGAAGCACCTCTCACAAGACTGGTAAGAACCCAGGTTCTGAGGCAGAAGGGGAGACTGATCACCTCCCAGAGACCAACAGTAACCACCTTTTGATGTGAATCCATGTCTCTCAGGTTCAGGGAGTGGGGTGGAAGTACTGTGCTATGTGAAAGTGTGTTAGACACCTCTGAGAGTTTACAGGGGTTTGAGCTTTTCCTGGGAAGTAGCCACAACTGAGGTTAAGGGATGGGTACCAAAAATTCCAAAGGGGGAGACTCCCAAGAGAACAGATGCATCATCCACTATTCCACTGGATAGCCCTCTGGGTACAATTGAAACATTTTTTTTCCTTTTTTGAGAGTGCACTCTAATTTTGTGTGTGTGTGTGTGTGTGTGTATGTGTGTGTGTGTGTGTGAATTTGTTTAAAGCACTGGGCAAAATTTAATTTGCTCCTGGAATTCCAGCTCATCTTATGCACGCTTAAGTTGACATTTTTTCCTGGCATACTTAATTTATAAAACTTTTATGTGTGTGTATGTAAGCATCTTCAAAATGGTTCTTAAACTGCTGTTATAAAGTTTATGTGATATTCATGGTAACAAAAAACCAGGGTGTTTGTTTTAAAGAGCTCTCTTATAAACTGCTTAAGCTTTTTACATATACATATGTAATCATCTTGAAGATGATTCTTATAAAGTAAATGTAAAAAAAATATTACTCTGTTCTACTGCCACTTTTAAAAAACATATTTTCAAACTTATTTCAATTAGGTCTCAAGATGCAGGCATTCGGGGGTTAACACTCGGGCTTAGACCAGAGGAGGAATAAAAAGAAAATGGGGTGGGGGTGGCCACAGCCTACGACAGGAATCTTACAATTGGGTAGTTAAGATGACCTTAGCCTGTTTCATTCTGTCACAAACAAAATCTGGGATTTAATTCTCTCTTATAATACATGGTCTATTAACAAATGCACTTTCTATAAATCGTTTTTACACAAAAATAATTTTAAAGTTGCTTTCTTTCTGTTTTTTTTCCATACAAACATAAGGTACTAAGTTAAAATGAGTGATTTTCAACAAGTTTTATATATATGTATATATACTTATATACATATATATGGTATTAAGGGTATGATTTTTAAAAATAAAAGGATAAAAAATACTTTCAAAAAATTTTTACAGAAGGATAAAAGCAAGCTTCCTCAGGGGATACAAAATAAGTTGTCATAAGAAGATGGAGCCTATAAATGCTTATGTAAGTGATTGAGTTTACTAAAATCCAGTTACATTAAAGGTTTTATAAGGTCAAAATGTAATGTACTGATGTTAAACTAAAACTTAATTCTCTAAGCTCATAACAACAAGACTATCTTTAAAAAATTGGTCTTAATTACATTTACAAAACTGTCTTAAAATGGTTTTTGGTTTGTCAAGATAACTGCCAGAAATTTTTGGTTCTACAGGTTAATCCAAAAATTTATTAAAAAAACAAAAGTTTATTAAAACAACAAAAGTTTATTAAAACACAGAAAAACAGGATATAGCTGAGCACAGGGAGTACTGCTGCACTGATTTGAGGGTTGAGACAGATTTACTTATGTAAAGCAAAAAAAAAAAAACAAAAAACTAAGCCAAAGTGCACCCTCCAGATAGAATAAAGAAATAAAAACTCAAAAAGGTCAAGACCTCCAGTTTTTATTGAAGTCAACAGAGCAGAGGTGTTAGTCCTATTCCTTCCACACTGCAGGTGGAGGGAAATTTTGGCCTGGGATGGTCAGACTGGGCCTGTTATGGGGGCTCCATTGACTACAGATTGATGGGATCCTGCAGTTTGTCAAGAGCCATCTGATAATGTCAACAGTCTGGAATATGATCAACATCTAAGCCATGATTCTTGGCCATTAGGTTTCCTAACTCCACATTTACTCCCAATAAATATTTACCTGTATTCACTGGTGATTTTTGTCAGGGTTTTAACTACTAAGGTAACTGAATCATGTTTATTGAAGAGTTGGTTTATGTTGGGCTTAACAATGAGGAGATCCATGTTAAGACCAGACCCGCTCCCCCCTTGCAGATGGCTTACTAGAAACTGCCCACTCAACCCCAAAGACTTATAAAGAGACAGTTGTTAACCTTTATCTCCTTGGATGGATTCCAAGGACAGTTGGGAAGACAGTGACCTAGCTATAACTTATCTTTCTTGGTTGCCCAGCAATAGTATCTTTTTGACCTTCCTGGTACTTTTCCACTAGCCCCCTATATCTACCCCAAGCATATGTATGGCAGTGGGCTCTAGCTCTCTTGCTGAGGTTCCCCCTACACAGGGCTCCTGCCTGAAAAATAAACCCTGTGCTGGTGTTTGAGGTGTCTCTCTGCCTTTTCCATGCCTCTTATTTTCTAACAATTCATGTAAAAATTGCTAGATGACCTCATGGTTAAACAACTGCTGTCTTGGGTGATTCTAATACAGTCAGTACCCTATGTGTCTGTGACTGGGCTATTTGGTTTTACTAAAACTGTTCTTCCCCCCTACAACTGATAAAAATCTAAGGTTTTACTTCAAGAACTACAACTAAACTAAAATGCATGTATAACCTCTATAAAGCTATGATGCTATTGCTGGTTCCTTATACTAAATATATTTATATTTTCAAGTATATCAAGCTTTCTAAAATACAAAATTTAGATTAAAAATGGTAACAAAAAATAGTGGTACTGATATACTGTTCTGTTAGTTGCTAAATTGTCCATCAAAATTTTAACCATGGTTCTTTTAAGTTTTTGTCATTACAGTTCTCATCCTTCTGGGGCATTTACAATCAAGTCCATAAAAAAACGACTCTAATAAGTGATTATGGGTCAACCAGGTTAGCTTTTTAGACATCTGCTTTTCTTGGATTTTGTTTTGTATTGTCCTTGTCTAAAAGCCCATTGCCTAAGGGCCACTCCTTCTAAGCCTCTTTGTTGCTTCAGTTTGGCCAAAAGGGTCTAGTTAGCACTGACTCCCACCTGATCTGCTCATTATTTCCCCCCTGACATGGGACCAAAACCAATCAACCAAACAAAATCCAGGAAAAAGCAAATCTTCAAGATAAAGAAAAAAATGACCAAGAAAGATCTTCAGTCTAAGGCCACACCACCCTGAAAGCACCCAATCTCATCTGGCATCAGAAGCTAAGCAGAGTCAGGCCTGGTTAGTACTTAGATGGGAGACAGATCTTCAGAAGAGACTGCTCAGAGGGAAGCAGTTTGGAGACAAGGGGGGAATTCCATCAAAGTTCAAATGGAGTCACTCATGTCAGACTTCTCAAAAATAACCAAGGTTGAGAATTGAAGAAGTGGTTCTTACATACCTGCGGCCATCTGGCTCTAAACATGTCCTTTGAGAATCTATAGTCTAGATCATCGTACCAACATCCATGCCCAGATTTCCTCATGTGTGAAGTGGGAGTAATACACAGGGTATTTTAGGATGATAATAAATGCAAAGAGTCTACTACAGAAACTGACTCATAGTAGGGACTTCAGAGATAAAATCAATCACAATTTGATGGTTACTCTTATTATTTCAATTTTCTGTAGGCATTACTGTGTAATTTGGAAACTTCATTTCTTTTTCCTGCTCTACTTGATTTTTTCCTGGTAGCAAAAATATATTTGGGATTATTTTTCTTCATCAGAATTACAAAATTTAAAAACCCCTTCCTGATCCTCTCCATCTCCATCATTGAAAATTTTCTTCTTCTTCCCTTTACACCAAAGACCCTTGAAAGATTTACCCGGACACATTGTCCTCATTTCTCTCTCTCCTCTGTCTCTTGCATCCACTCTAAACTGTTTTTTTTTTTCTCAATCACCCTCCAACCAGTTTTTCTCAAGGACACCCATGACCACCATCTTGCTAAATCCAGGGGTCATTTCTCCTCTTGCTTATTTAAGGTAACAGTATCATTCTGCCTTCAAATTCATTTTCATTTTGATTCCAGGATGCCACCCTCAGCTGGTTCTCCTCATACATATCTTGCTATTCCTTCTCAGTCTCTTTTGCTGGCACTTACTTTTATACTCATGATTTTTTTTTTACTCATAAATTTTGATGTGCTGTAGGGATCAGTATTTTGAGCAATTGTATTTTCTGTCTATAATCACTTTCTGATAACCCCATAAATCTAACAGTTTTAATTATATTATGTATTTGGTGATAACTTTCAAATTATACCTCTAGCCTGGATCTTTTTTTTTTTTTTTGCAGTACTGGGATTAGAACTCAGGGCCTACACCTTCAACCACTCCACCAGCCCTTTTTTTGGAGTAGGGTCTCATGAACTGGCTTCAAACCATGATCCGCCTGATGTCTGCCTCCTGGGTAGCTAGAATTACAGTTTGTGAGCCACTGGTGCCCAGCTGTATAGCTTGGATTTTTAACCTAAGCAATATGTTTGTGTTTACTACCACCTTCTTGCCATCCCCAGAAATCTGCATAACTTAATTCCTCACTTCCTTCATCTATTTACTTAGAAAGTCACTTTCTCAGTGAGTTGCCCTGGGCATTCTACAATTCCTGCTATTCTATCTCCTCACAAAAATTCACATAATCTTTTTGTTCATTTTTTATTTTAGCATTTAACACTACCTAACTTATTATATATTTTAACTTTAATGTATGATGCACTGGACAATGATTTGTTTCCTTTATTCTCTTCTGTATCCGGTGTGCCTAAAATAGTACATGGAATATAGTTGCTGCTCAATAACCACTGAATGAATGTAAGATCACCTTTTATAGTAGAAGGCCCACTGACTGGTTCCGGATAGTCTTTCCCAAGGTCAGAGAGCTATTAAGTTGTAAAGGTGTGCATTGGACCTTTGTCTGACATCAAGTACTTATTCATGGTCAGTATCATATGCCTCCATTTAAAGGGTTTAGCATGGTCACTTTCACTTCTAAGCTTTCATTTTTGGAAAGAATTATGTTTTGGGGAACCCAGTGCTAGTCTCTTGAGCAGAGCTTTCTTCTTTAGCAAGACATGGTAGCAACACACATTCAAACAATTGGGAAATGTCGGAATGACATCTTGTCTGAGGCATGGTATTTCCAAATAGTCTGTTTCAAAGAACTTGAATCAGAGAAAAAAGGGAAATGTGTAGTGCTTCCACTCCACTCCTTCCTGTCACCACCCTCTTTACTCTGCCTTTGCAAATAGTTCTAGAATATTGTTCCTAAAGAAAGAGCATAGGAAGTAGAGGTTGGTCACATTGTATGACTCCTCTAAAAATAAGGTCTGGTTTAGAACATCAGGAAACACACTTGCTTCTTTTCTCTGACTAGAAGAGAGCATCTTTGCTGGTGTCTGCCACTGCAGCCACAGCAACAAGACTCATGGACTGTGAGTCTGAGTTGCACAAAAGCTTTACTCCCAGCTCTACCACTTTCTAGCAGTGCTAACTGAAATTCCCCAAGTTTCATTTTCCCTCTCTCTAAAATAGGCATAATAGCACTACTTTGAGGGGTTTCTGCAAGTATTAAATATAACACACAAAGTTTAGGGGAAGGCTTACAAACTGATTTGAAAGTCAAGTTGTTTCTGACTTCATTAAAATCAGATTTTCTTGGTAGGATTTGTTACTGCTTATTCACTCCAGCAGCAAATAATTAGACTGACTCCCTGGGAGAAAGAGCAAAGAATAAGCTTTACAGAATGTTAATGTGTGCCATGTTGCAGTAGAACTGCTTAGTACATGCCATCGTAGTGTCACATTGCTTCTACAAGGTTTGACAGAGTTAGTTCCATCTCAGAGATGAGGAAACTCAGGTTCAGAAATGGTAATGAACTGGCTCTGGGTCATTTATAAGTGACAGAATAAAAATTCAAACTCAAGCTTAATTCAAAAGAGTGCATCATTTACACCAGAGCATCATCGCCAACATCACATAGGCACAAATAGCACCTCTCCACTCCCCCACCCCCCAAACACACACTCCACACAATTGTCTCTAATCAACTCTTCCAGCCTTGGGAAAAATGTCATGAACTCTCAAACAGGAAATAGCATGTTCAGTCCCACCAATGGACCCTCCTAAGGCATTTCATATCTACTTTGTACTTTCTATTTTTTAAATTCATATGTGCATACAATGTTTAGGTCATTTCTTCCCTCTTCCCCCCGCCCCCTCCCTTAACTACCACATCCACTCCCTCTCTCCCTGACATCCTTGCTTCCAGGCAGAAACTATTTTGCCCATACCTCTAATTTTGTTGAAAAGAGAGTATAAGCAATAATAGGAAGGAACAAGGGTTTTTGCTGGTTTAGATAAGGATAGCTATACAGGGAGCTGACTTGCATTGATTTCCTGTACATGTGTGTTACCTTCTAGGTTAATTCTTCTCAAACTAACCTTTTCTCTAGTTCCTGGTCCCCTTCTCCTATTGGCCTCTGTTGCTTTCAAGTATCTGCATTAGTTTCTCTGTGTTGAGGGCAAAAAATGCTATCTAGATTTTTGGGTGTCTTGCCTATCCTCATATCTCCCTTGTGTGCTCTTGCTTTATCATGTGATCAAAGTCCAATCCCCTTGTTGTGTTTGCCCTTGATCTAATGTCCGCATATGAGGGAGAACATAACATTTTTGGTCTTTTGGGCCAGGCTAACCTCACTCAGAATAATGTTCTCCAGTTCCATCCGTTTACCTGTGAATGATAACATTTCATTCTTCTTCATGGCTGCATAAAATTCCATTGTGTATAAATACCACATTTTCTTAATCCATTTGTCAGTAGTGGGGCATCTTGGCTGTTTCTATAACTTGGCTGTTGTGAATAGTGTTGCAATAAACATGGGTGTGCAGGTGCCTCTGGAGTAACCTGTGTCACGGTCTTTTGGGTATAGCCCCAAGAGTGGTATTGCTGGATCAAATGGTAGATCAATGTTTAGCTTTTTAAGTAGCCTCCAAATGTTTTTCCAGAGTGGTTGTACTAGTTTACATTCCCACCAACAGTGTAAGAGGGTTCCTTTTTCCCTGCATCCTCACCAACACCTGTTGTTAGTGGTGTTGCTAATGATGGCTAGTCTAACAGGGGTGAGGTGGAATCTTAGTGTGGTTTTAATTTGCATTTCCTTTATTGCTAGGGATGGTGAGCATTTTTTCATGTGTTTTTTGGCCATTTGAATTTCTTCTTTTGAGAAAGTTGTTTAGTTCACTTGCCCATTTCTTTATTGGTTCATTAATTTTGGGAGAATTTAGTTTTTTGAGTTCCCTATATATTCTGCTTATCAGTCCTTTGTCTGATGTGTAGCTGGCAAATATTTTCTCCCACTCTGTGGGTGTTCTCTTCAGTTTAGAGACCATTTCTTTTGTTGAGCAGCTTTTTAGTTTTATGAAGTCCCATTTATCTATGCTATCTCTTAGTTGCTGTGCTGCTGGGGTTCCATTGAGAAAGTTCTTACCTATACCTACTAACTCCAGGGTATTTCCTACTTTTTCCTGTACCAACTTTAGAGTTGGAGTCTGATATTAAGATATTTGATCCATTTTGAGTTAATATTGGTATAGGGTGATAAACATGGATCTAGTTTCAGATTTTTGCAGACTGCTAACCAGTTTTCCCAGCAGTTTTTGTTGAAGAGGCTGCTATTTCTCCATCGTATATTTTTAGCCCCTTTGTCAAGACAAGTTGGTTATAGTTGTGTGGCTTCATATCCAGGTCCTCCATTCTGTTCCACTATTCTTCATGTCTGTTTTTGTGCCAGTACTATGCTGTTTTTATTGTTATTGCTTTGTAATATAGTTTGAAGTCGGGTATCGTGATACCTCCAGCATTGTTCTTTTGACTGAGTATTGCCTTGGCTATTCATGGCCTCTTGTGTTTCCATATAAGTTTAATGGTAGATTTTTCAATCTCTTTAATGAATGTCACTGGGATTTTGATGGGAATTGCATTAAACATGTAGATTACTTTTGGGAGTGTATACATTTTTACTATGTTGATTCTACCAATCCATGAGCATGGGAGATCTCTCCACTTTCTATAGTCTTCCTCAATCTCTTTCTTCAGAAATTTATAGTTTTCCTTATAGAGGTCATTCACATCCTTCGTTAAGTTTTCACCTAGGTATTTGATTTTTTTTGAGGCTATTGTAAATGGAATTGTTTTCATATATTCTTTCTCTGTTTGTTCATTATTACTTTATAGAAATGTTAATGATTTTTCTATGTTGATTTTATTTCCTGCTATCTTGCTATAGTTGTTGATGGTGTCTAGGAGCTTTTGAGCAGAGTTTTTTTTGGGTCTTGAAGGTATTGGATCATATTGTCTGCAAACAGGGATATTTTGACAGTTTCTTTACCTATTTGTATTCCTTTTATTCCTTCTTCTTGCCTAATTGCTCTGGCTAGGAATTATAATACTAGGTTGAATAGGAGTGGAGATAGTGGGCATCCTTGTCTAGTTGCTGATTTTGGAAGGAATGGTTTCAGTTTTTCACTGTTAAGTATAATTCTGGCTGTAGGTTTTTCATATATAACTTTTATAATGTTGAGGTACTTTCTATTCCTAGTTTTCTTAGAGCTTTTATCATGAAATGGTGTTGGAGCTTATCAAAGGCTTTTTCTGCATCTATTGACATGATCAAGTGGTTTTTGTCTTTGCTTCTGTTATGTGGTTTATTATGTTTATTGATTTTCATATGTTGAACCACCCCTGCATTCCTGGGATGAAGCCTACTTGGTCATGGTGAATGATCTTTTTGATGTGCTGTTAAATTTGGTTTGCCATTATTTTGTTGAGGATTTTTGCATCAATGTTCATTAAGGAGATTGGCCTATAGTTCTCCTTTTTGTAGGTTTCTTTGCCTGGTTTTGGGATAAGTGTAATACTGGCTTTGTAAAATGTGTTAGGCAGTTTTCTTTCTCTTTCTATTTCTTTGAACAGTTTAAGGAGGGTTGGTATCAGTTCTTCTTTAAAGGTCTGATAGATTTCAGCAGAGAATCCATCAGGTCCTGGACTTTAATTTTTAGGGAGACTCTTGATTGCTGCTTCAATTTCATTTTGTGTTATAGATCTATTCAAGTGATTTATAGGTTCAAAATATATAGTAAGCATTTATTATCATTTAACTATTTCCCCCAAAAGTTCATAGATTAGAAATGAATCCCAAATTCATATGGTATTTGAGATGATTAGAATTAGATGAAGTAAGAGGTTGAGGCTCCAATGATAGCATCAGTGACTGTATAATGAGAAGAGAGGACTAAGCAGGAACACTTGTTCTGTCTCGCCTTGTGATGCTTTCAATGTTATGATGTAAGGAAACTCACCAGATGCCAAACAGCTGCCAGCACCATGCTCTTGGACTTCCCAGATTTCAGAACCTTGAGAACATTCTTTTCTTTAAAAATTATGCAGTTTCAGGCATTCAGTTACAGCAAAAGAAAATGGACTAAGATAGCATGCATTATTTTTATATTTATAAAAAACTTTAAAAGTTCCTGTCCATTCTTTAAACTCAAGCACCAATGCTTCTAAATCCTTCCCAAGTCTGAATGAATTCTTCTTCCTCTGAACTCTCCCACTAGCCTTGTTCTATTTTGTCTCCTGTATCTCATACAGTGGGTTATTTATGTCTTCCTCAATAACTCAACTGCAAAGATCTGTGTATAAGCTATATGTCTCACTCACCTGGCACAAGATTCACACATTCCAGGCAACCTTGTTCAGAGAGGATTCACTGGAAAATTAAAGGAGGGAGATTGATGCATTTCATACAGTTTCATAACTGATTTACTTATCCCAGGACTCATTTGGAGTAGAAATGAGCTTGTACAAGAAATCATTTGAGTGTTTCATTTCTGCTTCTAAATTCTAATGCCCTTAAATCTATCCCCAGGGAACCTGTGAACACACGCTCCTCACAGCCATGAGTCCAGGCTGCCTCCACACCATTGCCCTTGTGTTGATAACCACATAATATTTGGAGTGGAGGATATTTTTGAACCTTAGACATATTTCACAACAGTTTATCGTTCTACTTGTTTGAAGTTGTTTCATTAACAATGCTATGATTCTGAAGATATCTTGGAAAGATAAGTTTCAAAGTTATATCCCTAGCAATTCCTTTGCGTTTACTTCATTTGAATGAATTATTCCCTCTCATATAAGACACTTTTTCCATTCTTCTTGAGATATAACTATTTAATCCTGATGATCTAAACCCTGACTTCATGGCTTTGTGGATTGTTATGGCCTGCTAACCATGAACTTAACTGTGAGTGTTCCTTGACATTCTTTGAATTCTATTCTTATGTTTTTTTAAGGACCAAAATCACAAGAAGAATTTATGAGAGTGTAGCACAGGAGGAAAAGGATCAGAAATCATAGTATTCCTTGATTTTTCTTCTTCTTATTTCTGTCTCAATTTTTTTAATCCCTGACATTTTTCCCTACACTTCACGTGATATGGCACAGAGGCTAAGAACATGGACTTGGTACTAAGATTAGGTGAAAATCCCCTTTTCCAACTAGCTTGCTGGAGCTCGGAAAATTCTTTAAATGAGTATCAGTGCTGTCATCTAGAAAGTGGGAACAATTAGGCCTACTGATAATGAGATAGCAGATGTGAAAGTTTAATACTGTTCTCTCACTCAGTATGTCAAATATTTATGTGGCAGAATGATTTATCAAAAATTGCTTTTTATGCTCTTGTATGACCTTGTGTCAATTTCTGAGTATTTTTGCTACCCATTTACTTTTAGTCTCTTCTTACTTCTGAGAAGGCAAGTGATTGGCTAGTTATAACATTAAAATCCCTGATGTTTCAGTTTAGATGTTTGCCTCATGGAGAATCTGCTCACAACAGTTTTCATCAAGTCTGTGGTTGATTCTGTTTCTTTTCAATCTCTCACAAGTAGTTAAAGAAAGAGTAATCAATATTACTGAAATGTGGTTGAACCATTACTATAGAGCAGTAGTTTTCAAACTTCTTTCATTACTGTCAAATTGCATCATCTATAAAATACTGGCACAGAGCAGAATTCAGTAATGAATCATTTAATGAATAAATAGGCAAATTCATTTCCCGACACTGTACCTACATGGGAAAAAACAAATGTGAGCAAGCATTTATAAGTATGGTATTTAGTCACTATGTTTGTATACTAGTTTGTTAATACATTATTAACAAACACACACCAAAACAGACAATAAAATGGATGAGATGGAAAGGATCTAATATTATCTTCACAAGTTTTTTGAGAGGTTTCTTCCTCACTGTGCTTCAGGGAAATCAGAGGCTGGAACAAGGGTAATGCCAGCAATGACCCCAAACCACCATTCCACTTTTCATCAATCTGTACAAAAGCTAAAGCCTCTATGTTCTTCTGTGCTCCCACTCACCTCTCCCTGTTCCTAGTTAGGAACTCAAAATTCTGCAGGGGGGTAGCTTCTGCATAGCTAGGAATACTCAGTAATTTTTTTTCTTGAAAATCAGAAGGAAGAAAATTGTATACCTTCTCAAGAACATAAATAGAATTCTATACTACAGTTTATTTTTTCCAAGGTACCTATGAAACAGCCAAAATTTATTACAAACACATTTTTTCTTTTTAAAATTTTAATTGATGCATAATAATTGTACATATTTATAGAGTATGATGGAGTATGATATATGCAATATGTAATGATCAAAGCAGGGAAACCAGAATATTTACCAGCTTAAATATTTATCACTTCACACACATTGTTTTCAGGTACTAAAAGCTAAGCAATCGCTATAGCCTCACTCATTCCCCTGCCAAAAGAAGAGCAACTTCCAAGACACAGCATTCATCTTATTTCCTTCTACTGTGGCTAGGAACAAGACAAATTTCTCTAATCCTCCACAAACATCTTCTTAGTCAGGCAGAGGTTTCTTAAGTGAGGAGTATGAGACAATGATCATTGTAACAGAAAAGAGAGGGCAACTTTTTAGGGGGAAAAAAGTAAAAGCAAAAGATAAGCAACAAGAAAGTCAAGAACCACATAGGACTAGATTTGAAGGAAGTTTGCATTGAATCAAAATTGAGAGATTGAAACAGAACCTTCATGATTGCCAGATTGAGGGAGATCTTGAGAGCAAAAGAAATGAGAAAAATAAACCTTACAAAGAAATGGGAAATGAGAATTTTGTTGTTGGATTTAAATTTGTCCTCTTAGGTGTTTTACAGCAGAGTCCAATAAATATTTGAATTTTTAAAATTTTTATTTTATTCATATGTGCATACAATGTTTGGGTCATTTCTACCTCCTTCGCCTGGCCCCCTCCCTTACCCACCCCTCCCGCTCCCTCCCTTACCCCCCCTTACCCCTCACTACCCAGCAGAAACTATTTTGCCCTTATCTCTAATTTTGTTGAAGAGAGAGTATGAGCAATAATAGGAAGGACCAAGGGTTTTTGCTAGTTGAGATAAGGATAGCTATACAGGGAGTTGACTCGCATTGATTTCCTGTGCATGTGTGTTACCTTCTAAGTTAATTCTTCTTGAACTAACTTTTCCTCTAGTTCCTGGTCCCCTTCTCCTATTAGCCTCAGTTGCTTTAAAGTATCTGCTTTAGTTTCTCTGCTCTGAGGGCAACAAATGCTATCTAGTTTTTTGGGTGTCTTACCTATCCTCATATCTCCCTTGTGTGCTCTCGCTTTATCATGTACTCAAAGTCCAATCCCCTTGTTGTGTTTGCCCTTGATCTAATGTCTGCATATGAGGGAGAACATATGATTTTTCATCTTTTGGGCCAGGCTAATGTCACTCAGAATGATGTTCTGCAATTCCATCCATTTACCACGAATGATAACATTTCATTCTAAATCACTTTAATTTGTAGACTGTATTTCCTTGGATAAGATTCCATAGCAGACTACAGGAAGTCCCAACTTTTGCTCACTTTAAGCAAGTGGCAGAGAGGCTGAAAACTTTGTTCAACCATTTGAAGAGCCAAATGAATTGGCACATAAACAGTTTGAGGTGTTCCCAAATATTGCATTGGATGCTCACTTTGAACCACACACATAGCAATTCAGTGGGATGGAATTTGTTCACTCACACTGGCCATAATAGTTGATATATTTTTCTCTGTCATAAATGTTTTAAAAAATCAAATGTATTTGGTAATGAATTCTATTTGATAAGCAAGATGAAATCCTTTAAATTTTGACATGTCCATATTTCAGAAAAATACAAAAGGAGATCTATTAGTGAAAGAAAAGTTTAGAGCAGGTCAATAGTTTAAGAAGCTTAGAATCTGGCTTTTGGGATTCTGCCCCTGCATGTAGTATAAGGATAATGGTCAGCTGCAAGGATGGTAGTCCCAGGAGGAATTTCTTAATAGTCAAATAGCAGAGGGTCTCCCCAGAGTGGAAAATCCCCCAAGCCAAACCAAAACATATGAAACCCAGATTGGGCAAAGACTCAATATTATTAATTAAACTCAAATTATTACTAATTCTATAGGTAATAACACCTAACCTATTTCTAGTTTGTTTTCCTAAAATTTGCTTTAGAGAACAAATGTTTGATATTTTTACATCAGCAAGGAAAAATGTACAAGTGTTGTGATTTTACAATAGCAATAAATAAATAATAGAATGATAGATAGATAGATAGATAGATAAAGTTAAATAAATGACCCATACTTAATAATTTCACCAACAGTAAAATATAATAGGGTGGAGATACATGCACTGATCTAAAACATCTCCAAGACATATTACTAAGTGGAAAAAAATTGCTATAAAGCATGTCTGATACAAATCTATTTGTTTTTATAAATCTACAAAATAGCAGCCTACATTTCTAAGAGTGAACAAATTAATAATCAAATCTTACAAAATTGTTTATGTTGGATCATTTGTGACCTGTAAAAGCAGCAATTTTATATAATCCAACCTAACAACTATAGAAGAAAAGATATAGAGAGATGTATGTTAATTATTAACCATGGTTATCTCTACAAAGGGGGGCTGGGATTGAGTCAGGGATTAAGGTGACATTTTGATTAATTGAATTGTTTGAATTTTTACAATGTGAAGTATGTTTGCATTATTTATACAATTATTTACAGCAAGTGGACTTCACATTTAATAATGAAGGAAGAAAAAAAAACCAGGCAGACAGGAAGGAAAACATCATCTGCATTGTAGGTCCAGGAAAACTGGAGAAAGAAAAAGAAGAACTTTAAAGACAGTCAGAGACACTGGGGTAAAAGGAGTAACTCAAAAGAATTTTAAGGAAGTATCACTGTTGTAATAGAAGAACTTTTTGCTCTCTGGCCCTGAACTTACCTCAGATATTTTCTTATAAAATTAAATGAGAATTTAAATCACATCTAACTGATTGGAAAAATCATAAAGAAAGAAAGACACAGAGGCATCTGATCTTACTAGGCAAGAGAAAGCTAGAGTTAGATGAAATTGGTGTAAGATCAGTGCCGCAGGGTTAGTTTTAAACAAATTGTTATATGAGTCATATATACAATGTTAATTGCCTCCCATAAAGGATTAACTGTGATGGATGTGATCAATGAAGGAAAAAGTCCATGAGGAAAGGCTACGATGATTCCAGACATTCTGGTGTCAGCAGTGGGTCACAACTGGACATCACAACCACTGTCTCTCAATTATGCCTTGGAGACCTCTCCATTTCCATATGTGTACAATCACCCTGTTGTTGTTTCCACGGGTTCTTCATCTGTAGTTTCAATCAATCTCAATTCAAAAATATTTGGGAACAATTCTAGAAACTTCCATAAAGCAAAACTTGACTTTGTTATGTGTGGAGTAATCTGTTGTATCCACACAAATGAAGTGATGTGTAGGCATTACATTAAGTATGGAAACTAATCTAGACATAGCTAAGAGTATACAGGAAAACTGTGTAGGTTGTATGCCAATACTAGGTTGTTTTTATGTAAAAGAGTTTGAGTATCTATAGAGTTTAGAATCTGCAAGCATCCTGAAACCAATCCCTCATGGATAATGAGGGACAATAATAATTGTTCATGTAAAAGACTCAAACAGTATGATTAACTCAATTTTACTTAGGAGGAATTAATTTTTAACTTTAATGGCTCACTTTAGAGTGAAAATGACTTTGAAGTCAATCCAAGACATTTTCTTCTCATTTAATTCATTCAGTGACACCACAGCAAGATCTTATTATAGCTTTTTAGGAAAATGAGGCCTAGAGATATCAGGTCACCTAAGTCACACAGCAATACACAGTGCAGTGGGGATTTGATGTAGACTAGTTTAATCTGAAATCCAGGTCTTAGGTCATAAATAAATCACGTTCAAGATTATTTTTCATCTCCAGTCCCTGGACCACGGAGGCAAACCGACCTCCTAGTCCTCATGCCTAGAACTCCACCCCCAGACCAGCACTTCTGTATTTAATTATTTTTTTATTACAGTATTGGGGGATACAAGTATATTGTGAAATTTACAAAAGTTCTTACAACATATTATAGCTGAATTCACCACCACTTTACCTTTCTGTATCTATGGTGGAGAATTTAGAGAACCTCCCAATCCTCGTAGTATTTAGACCATAAATACAAAAGTAAAGAATGTAGTTACTATATGCTTACAAATATGTACATAAATGTAGAGTTACTGATAAAATTATTACAGGTAAGTATCTTTCTACTTTATAAATTTGTGAAAGGAAATAAAGGAATGTGTACATAGCTGCAGCCACTCAAACATATCTGCCTTACACAGACTAACCTTTCAAACTGGCTCTGTAGCAGCGTTTAGGGATGGTGCCGACTCAGACCAATGACACTGCTTGGCGTACCTGTGAATTTCAGGAAATCCTCAGACAGAGGAAGTCGTGGGCTGATGATACATTACTCTGTTAAGCACTGTGAAATCTAATCCTATTAGGTATCAGGTTGGGTTAGCTGGAAAAGCCAAAGGGAAAGAAAGTATAAGAATTTTTTCCCCAGGTGAGTCAGAGTGCTAGGTCTCTCATTTGACAGACTTGCATTACATAAGAGAGCACTGGACTGAGCACACCAAGATCAGAACATCCCAACTTCACCTCTATCAACCAAGTCACTGTCTTTGAATCTCATTTCTTCAAATATAAAAAGAGGGACCTAGGCTGGATCAAATGACTTAATTTCAATTCCATCTAAAGTTTTATTGTGGTTAAAAAAAATGCCACACAACATTAATATCTTCTCTTAAATTTTTAAATGTTAACTACATACACATTGCTGTACAACAGCCCCCTAGAATGTTTTTATCAACACCCATTATGCAGAAACTCCCCATCTCCCCTCTCCTCCCTCCATGTCTTGGCAGCCACCACTCCACTCTCCATTTCTTAGAGTTCAAATACTTTAGATACCTCATATAAGCAGAATCATGCAGTGTTTCTTTTTTGTGATTAACAAATTACACTTAGCATAATATCTTCAAAGTTTATCATATTGTAATGTTTGAAAAGATTCTCTCTCTCTCTCTCTCTCTCTCTCTCTCTCTATCTCTCTCTTCCTCTCTTCTTCTCTCCCTTTCATACTAGGGTTTGAACTCAAGGCCTTGCACTTGTTGGGCAGGATTTCTACCACTTGAGCCACACCCCAGTCAAGAATTTTCTTTTTAATAGCCCACTAATACTCCATTGTGTGTGTGTGTGTGTGTGTGTGAGTGAAACATTTTCTTTATCCACTTATCTATTTATGAACATTTAGGAAACTTCTACATCTTGGCTATTGTGAATAATACTGCAATGAAAATAGTTATGTAAATAACTCTTCAAGATCTTGTTTTCAATTATTTTGTGTATGTCTACAGACATAGGATTGCTGGATCATATGATAGTTTTGTTTCTATCTTTTGAGGAACCTGTATTCTGTTTTCCATAGAGGCTTCCTCATTTTACAATTCTACCAACAGTGCATGAGGGTTCCATTTTTTCTGCATCCTTTCTGATCAATGCTTCTTATTTTCTGTTTTTGGATAGTAGGTACTTTAATGGATATAAGGTGTATCTCATTAGTTTTGATTTGCATTTCCCTGATGATTAGTCATTTTTAACAACTTTTTATATGGTTGTTGGCCACTTGTGTATTGTTTTAAAAAATGTCTATTCAAATCATTTGGTAATTTTTATTTTAGATTTTTTTGTTATTGAGTTGCAGGATAAAAAACACTTTTTGACAAAAATATTGAGGCCCATATATTATCTTTTAGATTTTGGAAATTGGCATCATTCTCTATGGTGGTTTTGAGAGTAAAATCGGAGATATAAATCAGTGGATTTAGATATAATCAGATGATATAGATCAGTTCCTGGCACATGACAAATACTCAATAAATGTTAGTCATTGTTTTCTTTTTGCATCATGCAATCAAAATGATTGTTTTTTTCTTTTCTTCTCTCTCCTCCTCTTCTTTTTTCTTCTTTTTAATCTCTCTCTGTCTTTTTCTTGCCTTAGGATAAATTTCTTCCCACCATCTCATGAATATATTTGTTCATCTTATATGCGTCATTGTAAAGAAAGTAAGGTGGATTTGTGGTCTTTGAAGAGTTCAGACTGATGCACATCTGCTCCTGTACCATTATTAGTTAAGTAAAATAATTAGTTAAGTAATACTGCATAACCTCTCTGAGCACTCAAATCAATTCCAGAGAAGTTTCAGGCACATCTGCTTCTCTTTTCATGGTGTATGTATGGTTGTGCAAAAAAAGTCGAGCTCCAGATACATTTATCAATTATAATATATGTGCTTATCACACATTTTAGTTGCATATTTTACATTTATAATAAATTATGCAACCACTTGTGTGATGAATGAGTAATCCTTCTTTCTTGCTAAAACTATTCAATAAGATTTCCTACTTCTTGTGGCAAATAAGAGCTTCACAAGGTCACTATTAACTTCTAAACTAACACAGTCAGATCACTCCTTAGGCTCCATCTTACCCAGTATAATAATGGATTAGCTTATATCCTTTTCTCGGATAATTATTTGTCCCTTGGATTCTCTCTCATGTGTCCTCCATCACACCAGTTACTCCTCTGCACTCCCCTTTCATAGTTTTTAATGTAGCATCTATATAAGGAGAAGTGTTGGATATAGTGAACTTAGGCAATGCATTCAAGGAGTTTAGCTATAAATCAAAGAGAGAAATAGAACTGAAGTGGATTATGTGAGAGACATATCAAAGAATCATTTTGTTGTGGAAAGATGAAGGCTCTGGTACAGCATGACTGGAAGCTATTTGGAATGGTCCAGTAAGAGGAAGAAAAATGAGTGATCCTGAAAAAAAATGTACACAATTGCAAGAGCCCTGTCTTTGGGAGGCAGGGAAGGGGATCCAGGAGACAAACGGCAGAGTTTATTTCAATAGAGATGTCACTGCTCACCCTTAGGATGAGGGAAAGCAAACTTAGGCAGAGTAGAGAAGGTACTGGAGACTGAAGGGTGAAGAGAATCATCTCACACACTTGGAGAATGATTGGAATATTATTGGTCGGAACTAAACATGATCTTGGATTAGTAGTGTTACTTACATGAACTAAAATCATTGACTGACATACAAATATTTTGGTACTAAGCTTGTGAGATCGTTGAGTTGGATTTTTAAATTAATAATTTTAAATTCATTTAAGATGAAAATTGTCTTAATATTTAGTTATATGTTGGTTGACTGATGTAGAAATAGATAATTCTCACAACTATTGCAATAAATTAGAAGTTATACATTTATTTCATGGATTGTCAGCAAATTTTTGGACTTGGTAATAGAGACACAAGACATTATGTGTCCACTAGTTCATTTGTTCTTCTTTCTCTTCTGTCTTTGATCTTAGAATCACTCCCCATCTTCTGACTCTCTCTGTCTCTGTGCTCTATCTGTGATAACTTGTTCTACATGAAAGCCAGTGTTCAAGATTGTTTCTGTGACCTCCAAAAGTAACCTTAACTTCTAACAGGTCTGTAATTTTTATTGGATTATTTTATTTAATAATATTAAGCTCTAGTAATAATATTTAAGTTATATCTCTTTTCCCTGATTGAAAAAATACCTCAACTTTCCTATGTTAAATCTGATCCTTACTTGGAAATTCCCTTTTTTTCCCCACTACTAGAAGTTAAAAATAAAATAAAATCTAACATATTCTATATTTTTGTTAAACAAAGAGTTCAAAATTATAATCTTAAATTAACCATGATCAATTTTATAATAATAAAGAAGTATTTTGATTCTAAAATACTATATTAAAGGAAATAGTTTTCACAAATTGGGATTATGTAATGATCAAACCCAAACCATTTTATTGCTTATTTTTATAAAATTCTCCCTCTTTTCCTTTTTCTTTTTGGTGGTACTGGGAATTGAACCCGGAGCTTCACGCATGCTAAAGAAGTGGTCTATCACTTTGAGCTATGCCACCAGACCTAATTTTTGTAAGAATCTCATTTACAAGAATTAGTCTAATGGATAAAAGAGAATGGTGGAAGGGGTGAATTCAAGAATGATGTATTTGATATATTGTAAGAGCTTTTGTAAATGCCACAGTGTATCCCCACCTAGCACAACAATAAAAAAGAATTAGTCTAATAGATAGTAGGGCTTCATATGTTTCTAACCTTAGGATAAATCCTGTTGATACTTAGTTTAATCAAGATATTTAAGAAATTAAACTTGAAATATATTTATTCACTTTTAGGAAAAGAACTGGCTATGAAAGATCCATTTTATCTTTATAAATTGTAATATTTTTCCATTTTTGTTCTATGAAAGGAATAAGCATTAAGATGATGAAATCCATTTTTTCTTTAATAGTTTCCCTATTCTACTAATTCTATCAAACATTTAAATTTTGTTATATTCTTGGGATAAAAGGTCCTATTTATTGGGAAATCTGGAAGAAAGTATAAAAGAGCACAGGAAAGCTGGTTCTTGAGCCTGTAAAGCAACAAAACTGAAAATGTAAATCATGTGGTTTTTGTTGCTTTAAACACACACATTACAGAGTAGAGGGGAATCAATTAGAATGAAAGTGATCTTCAACTTATTTCTCAACAAGTCTGACTCTCTGAATTTAGCAGAAAAGAGATTACTTACAGATTTAGATTCATATGGCTTCAAGAAAAAAGAAAACGTTAGGATGTAAGAACTAATAGAATGGAGAAAAAGATCTGGTTCTGCTGATCCATCAGAAATCAATGACTGATACAAGAACACCTTGACAAAATCTAAAAAAGCAAATTTCAAGTAGCTGTATAAGAGGATGTGAGGAAAATGTGGCCCCACCTGAATGGGTCTAGGTAAGTCATAACATGGTTAATGGCCAGTTTCCATATATATGTTTAAAATTTTAGATGTTTTAAGCAAATTGATGCTTAAGGAAGGAGAAGGAAGGAAGGAAGGATGGACAAAAGGAAGGAAGGATGGACAAAAGGAAAGAAGGAGGGACAGAAGGAAGGAAGGAAAGAAGACTGGGAGGAAAGCAGGAAGGGAGGGTGGAAAGAAAACCAAAAAAGAAAGGTCAGCCAGTAATTGGGTGGAAGAAAGATGACTTAGGAAAAGATAAGAATGAACTCTATGGCAGATCTCAACCTTTTATGGTCAATAAACCATAAACTACTCTATCAAAGTAATTAGATTCAAAGATACTAGCAACATAAATAAAAACTAAAGGTAGAAACATACTAAATACTTTTTTGCATATTATTTAGTCATCACGACTCTATGAATAGTATTTAGTATTATTTTCAGCCAATGTCTTTCTGTCCTAATCCTTGTAAGAACCAGTTAGCTACTACCCATTCTGATTTTAGCAGGAATTAGATAAATTATTTACAGGTATAGAGCTACATGATTTTAAGGAAGACAAATCATTAGGACTACGAAAACCAGTAGAATAGAGAAAGACCCCGTTCTACTGATCAGTCAGAACTGTTAATTGTTGCAAGGATATTTTGATATGATTGAAGTAAGTGAATTTGTATACTACTATTCAACTTCCTTCAACTTTGGGTTTTACCAGGATGCTATAAATATTGTAATAATTCTCAATAATGCCTATATCTTTCCTGGATTACCTATTTCATGTTGTATACACATATAGTAAGTAGTTAATATCCAAAGAACTAAAAGCTCTGAGGTTCTACCAACAATCTTGGACAAAAAAAAAAAAAAAGTGAAAAAAAAAGATCCATCCCCAGACTCTACCCTGACTGACTAAATTGGCCTTTTGTTAAATCTCCCAGATGATTCAAATGTGTGGCTAAATTTGAAAACATATACCTAGGACCTGTCTTTGTCTTAAGGCAGCCCAAGATAGTTAACTGTTGGTAACCACATCACATTTTTGAAAGATTTTGATCATAATGCTTAACAATAGCTAGTTTATAAGCTACATATTCCTCCACTCTGAATTTCAGCATATGCCCTTGGGAATTGTATGGTAGATCTGACTTTTAGCTCAGTTGCTTTATCTATTGTGTCAGATGGCTAACAAAGCTGTTTCTACCAGTGAACTTGACATTCTTCTTGTTTTGACGCCATACACAAACATGATCATTATAATTTAAGGCCTGTTATAAATTACTAATACACAACACGAGGTAGAATCAAGAATAGAACATGATAGCTTAGTATTAGAGACCTTCCTCCAATCTGCCATTAATTACTTTATTAATCATCTTCCTTTGTCATTTATCTTATCCAAATTTCACCAAGTTTTTCTGTCTCATAGACTACTTTTGACATTTTGACCATAATAATGAGATGTTTTCAGATAATTTCCTTTTAGGAATTTCTTACGTATTCCTGTGGCCAGTATAAATAACATTTATGGTATCAGAACATTTTATCCCAGCAGACGAATAGCCAACTCAATTTTGATCAAACTTTGTGTTTAATAAGAAAGTTTTAACAAGAACTTTGCCTCAGGATTGGCAGTTGAAACTTGGAAGTTGCTAACAAGAACTGGAATTTCCATGGGGAGTTAAAATGAAGATGAATTGGATGCATGTTCACTTGTGAGAACTGCTGCCTCAACACTGGAAGTGCCTGCTTACCGGTTGTGTCTCCTACTTTAAAACGCACCTTTCTAGGCGCGTTTTGGTCTCATCACCAGTGAGATAAAAGATGGTTTTAAGTTTTTCAGGAAAAAGAGACAGAACCTTGGGAATCTTCAGAAACTGTAAGAACACAGCCTTCAGATAGTCCCTAAAATAGTTACAGAAGAATAAAAATGGTCATCCAGCAATAACATAAAATTGTATTTTGATCAGTTGGCTCTTGAAAAAAATCTCTCCCTTTTTCTTTTATGAAACAACTAAATGTTTTATTTCTAATTTTTCTTTAAAGCTTATAAAGAAATGTATATACTTTTAAAAATCTAAATAAAAACAAAAGTAGATATTGTATATGGAAATGTCATAATGACCCCTCCCATATAACTATTATATACTAATAAAAACATTTAAAGATATGAAAAATAAAGTAGATATCGAAGCCTCCTCTATTCTTCCTGTTCCCTTAAGGCAACAGTTACTGAAAGTTGAGTACCTATGCTTCAAGGTTACTTTTCTGTATTCATGGAAATAAAGCTTTACAACACAAATGAAATAACATTGTTCACCAAAGTCCTTCATAATTTTATAATAAATTATACTCTTCTCAGAGTAGATAAGTCAATTATGTTTTAATGGCTCCAAAGTCCATCATAAGGAACCACCAGAAGTTATTTAATCAAACCCTTGTTAGTTTTTTTTCCATTTTTCTCTATTCCATGCAACAGAATATTGAATCTTTACACAGGAATTTTTGCACAAGTGAAAGATTTGTTAGCAGGACATATTCTAGAACTAAAATTTCTCAGTAAGTAAAATATTTAAAATTGTAATAGCCATTTTAATATTTGAAACTTTGAGAGTATTCATGTGTATTTGACATTTGCAATTAACATTTTAAAATTCTGAAAACATACTATTTAAGAAATAACATGGTTTTTATTGGTTATTGATTTTCAGTAAATTTGTGATTTTACCATAGCAGTTATATTCAGATTACTAACTTAATTTTCCATTTGCTTTCTTTACTAGCTTAATGGTTTCTTTCTATATAGTAGATATTAACCTTTTATTGTGTATATTACAGAATTTTTTCTAACTTATCATTTCCCCTGTAACGTTATTTATGGTTACTTTTGCCCCAATAAGATTTTATTAGTCCTATTAGCTACTACCTTCTCTCATTATTTATGGGCTGCATATTATAGGTATAAAGGGCTTCCACTTACTCTGCTATCATTTAACACTCAAATAAGAGTCACAATAATTATTTTCTATAATGTTAAAAACATCTTACTGTTTAATTGTTTTACATTTTGGTGGTTGACTTGTTGAGTTAATTATTTGTTTTGTTTTGGTTGGATTGAGAAGATTAAGGCAAAATAAATTATTATTCACTAGATACCTCTTTTAACTTTTCTAACATATATCATCAAATCTATTACGAATGGCTCCAATTTTCTGCTAAGAAATGTATGCCAGAGTATTGTACTTCTTACCTCATATTTAGGGAGAGTCTAACTTTTAATATCTTTTCAGTTAGAAGTGAACTTAAAGTTGAAAAGTGGCAGAAACTAACTGTGACCTGTTTCTTCATTTTTATTAAAAACATTACATTAAGAAATTATTGCATCTTTAATGATTATCTATAAAATTTTTGTCTCCTCCACTAGATTGACTATAATCACCATAAGTGCAAAGATTCCATTCTCAGCCTGGTACCTGGCTCATAGTACATACTCAAAAAATTTTTCTGAAAAATGAATGGAATGACTTGTACATCCAATATGTACTCTAAAAATATTTAACTTTTAAAACAGCCTTTTAAGAAAGATGCTTTAAAACAGCCTTTTAAGAAAGATGTTATTATTTCCATTTCACAGATGAGAAAATTAAGCCCAGATTTAATGAACCTTCCCAAGATGCATGATCTACTCTGGGGCCTTAGTATCTTTAGTGCTGGTGACCCAGGCAGGTCTGACCCTGGGTGGAGTCTCAGCTTGGTACTTTCTAAGGGAAGCTTTCCATTCTGTTCCTGATGTCAGTCTTAGCAGTTTCCTTTATGTGAAGCAGAATTAGATTCTGTGTCAAGTAAGGTCATTTCATATCTCTGAGAACCTCAAATAAACATTGTGTGACAGTGATCATGCCTCACCCTCAGCAAATGAGGCCCGAATTCCAGTCTGACAGGTGATGAGCTCTCTATTGATAAACAGGTTGCAATCCAGTTTCAGAAAGTAAAAGAATGACTGGGTTTGTGAAGGAATAATCACTTGTAAGTTGGGTTATTTTTTCCTGTAGCTGTAGGCTTTCTGAAAACTCTGGCTCTCTGCCTATGCTCATTTATACCAGATGAGCTGCAAAGCAAGACTTGTTGGGAAACTGAAACTTGTAACCAAATAGAGAGTCCATTGTCACACAGCATGTCTCAGCATTGCTCTGTCAGCATCACAACTTACACAATCACCTGCTTATGAATCAAGGTGTTTGAATTTGACTTGGTGCAACATTAGGTTTGATTTCATGTCATCTAATAAGCAGCCATTTATTGGGAAATCTAGTTGTGATTCTGCTAACTATGTGATATTAAGACTCATTTAATGTCTCTGGGAATAATATAATTTGCAAAGCCAACTTGACAGAGTTCTAAGGAAAAATTAACTTTTACCCATGGGAAAGCACAGTGCATGCCAGTAAAGAAGTAGCATGCCTACACAAAGTGATTAGAAGAGAAATGAATGGCTGACAGTGGCTCTTATGGAGACATTCCAGAAAGTAAAGGAGGCAGAGGGCAGTATATGGACTTCAGCCAAGTAGAATTTGGTAGAGAAAATAAAATTAACTGTACGAGCAATTATATCAAGCACACAACTGGAGTTGGCAGGAGTGGGGGTTGGGTTGAGTACACTGAGCTTAGAACATTTTGTGCCTGGATAATTCTGGGATATGTTGTCTGCTACAAATGGACATAGAAAGAGAAGAAGAATGGAAAAAATTAACAAACAAAAACAAAAGAAGAGAACATTTAAAAGAGGAGGGGCAAAGGAATGAAGGAAAAAGAAAAACATCAGATTCGGGGTTTTACATCTTTGGTGTTAGAGTGCAAAAAAAGAAGCTTGTGCTCTCTACTGATTTTTGTCAGTTTTTTGATGAATGAGGAATCTAAGTTTAAACTAAATGAAAATTCTTTTAAGTGTTTAAAAGAACTGATCAATTCAGAATTGTAGTTAAACAACTATTCTTTTGTCTAATACAGCTAGAGCTTTATATGTGTCTGTGATTAAAGATGAGTTGAGCTACATATTTAAACTATCTAAATGTACAAATATTTGCAGTTAAATATATGTAAGTTTATTACATGTAAAATAAACATCTGATGTTCTTTTTTATCTAAGATAAATTGTATCTAAACCTTTTACATATAAAAAAATAGTCAACAGGATCTTTCACATCTCTCTTATTTGTGGTCAATGCAAAGAGACCTACCATTTAGAGGCAGCCTTGCTGTTTGGAACCTGGAAACCACATCTGTTTGTCTTGGCTAGATAAAAATTGTTATATATATGAGATGCAATTGAGCATTAGAAATAGGGACTATTTGGAACTATAGACATTGCCTGTCAGAACATTCAGGAGAAAGCTAATCCTGGTGATGAGAGACCAAAATGCCCAATTAGCAAAATCTTCAGAAAAGGTTATTCAGAAAACAGTTTTAAAAAGAATACTCAAAAAAGAGGGGACAGTCTCACTTAAGCCAGACCTGTTTTTTAAAAATAACCAAAACTGAGAGGCTTAAAGAAGGGGTTCTTAAGCATGTGCTATCTGGTATTACAGCCTGCCAGGCTTCTGGCAGGAGGCAAATTCCAAATTGAGATCCTATTACTCACAGATTATAATGGTTAAAATTTAAAACACTGACAACACCAAGTGCTGGTGAGGTTGGTGAATGAATGAAAGTTTCTATTTCATTCATTGCTCATGGGAATATAAAATGGTACAGTTACTTTGGAATGCAGCTTTATAGTTCTTACACAACTAAACATACTTTTACTATATGATCCAGCAATCACCCTCCTTGGTATTTACCCAAATTGGAAGCATGTCCACATAAATACCTGCACATGAATGTTTATAGTAGCTTTATTCATAATTGTCATTCACCGACTAAAAGGATAAATATACTGAATGTATGAATGTTTTCATACCAATTAGTACAAGTTTGGGTCCAACAAAAAGATCAGGGTTTGAATAGAGAAGTCCAATACTGGAATAAAAGCCTTATGAAACAGCAAAGTCCCCATCATTTTAAAGAGCCTAGACAGTCTAAAATACTGAATGGTAATTGGACTCAGGTCGTCTAAAAGACTTAAAGGTTCTGTGACTTTTTTTTTAATTGTTTTATTATTCATATGTGCATACAAGGCTTGGGTCATTTCTCCCCCCTGCCCCTATCCCCTCCCTTACCACCCACTCCAACCCCTCTGTCTCCCCCCCACTCCCTCAATACCCAGCAGAAACTATTTTGCCCTAATCTCTAATTTTGTTGAAGAGAGAGTATAAGCAATAACAGGAAGGAACAAGTGTTTTTGCTGATTGAGATACGGATAACCAAACAGGGAGTTGACTCACATTAATTTCCTGTGCGTGTGTGTTACCTTCTAGGTTAATTCTTTTTGATCTAACCTTTTCTCTTGTTCCTGGTCTCCTTTTCCTATTGGCCTCAGTTGCTTTTAAGGTATCTGCTTTAGTTTCTCTGCGTTAAGGGCAACAAATGCTAGCTAATTTTTTAGGTGTCTTACCTATCCTCATCCCTCCCTTATGTGCTCTCGCTTTTATCATGTGCTCAAAGTCCAATCCCCTGTTGTGTTTGCCCTTGATCTATTGTCCACATATGAGGGAGAACATATGATTTTTGGTCTTTTGGGCCAGGCTAACCTCACTCAGAATGATGTTCCCCAATTCCATCCATTTACCAGCGAATGATAACATTTCATTCTTCTTCATGGCTGCATAAAATTCCATTGTGTATAGATACCACATTTTCTTAATCCATTCGTCAGTGGTGGGGCATCTTGGCTGTTTCCATAACTTGGCTATTGTGAATAGTGCCACAATAAACATGGGTGTGCAGGTGCCTCTGGAGTAACCTTTGTCACAGTCTTTTGGGTATATCCCCAAGAGTGGTATTGCTGGATCAAATGGTAGATCAATGTTTAGCTTTGTAAGTAGCCTCCAAATGTTTTTCCAGAGTGGTTGTACTAGTTTATATTCCCACCAACAGTGTAAGAGGGTTCCTTTTTCACGGAATCCTCGCCAACACCTGTTGTTGGTGGTGTTGCTAATGATGGCTATTCTAACAAGGGTGAGGTGGAATCTTAGTGTGGTTTTAATTTGCATTTCTTTTATTGCTAGAGATGGTGAGCATTTTTTCATGTGTTTTTGGCCATTTGAATTTCTTCCTTTGAGAAAGTTGTTTAGTTCACTTGCCCATTTCTTTATTGGTTCATTAATTTTGGGAGAATTTAGTTTTTTGAGTTCCCTATATATTCTGCTTATCAGTCCTTTGTCTGATGTGTAGCTGGCAAATATTTTCTCCCACTCTGTGGGTGTTCTCTTCAGTTTAGAGACCATTTCTTTTGTTGAGCAGAAGCTTTTTAGTTTTATGAAGTCCCATTTATCTATGCTATCTCTTAGTTGCTGTGCTGCTGGGGTTCCATTGAGAAAGTTCTTACCTATACCTACTAACTCCAGGGTATTTCCTACTTTTTCCTGTACCAACTTTAGAGTTGGAGTCTGATATTAAGATCCTTGATCCATTTTGAGTTAATATTGGTATAGGGTGATAAACATGGATCTAGTTTCAGATTTTTGCAGACTGCTAACCAGTTTTCCCAGCAGTTTTTGTTGAAGATGCTGCTATTTTTCCATCATATAGTCCTCTATTCTGTTCCACTGGTCTTCATGTCTGTTTTTGTGCCAGTACTATGCTGTTTTATTGTTATTGCTTTGTAATATAGTTTGAAGTCAGGTATTGTGATACCTCCAGCATTGTTCTTTTGACTGAGTATTGCCTTGGCTATTCGTGGCCTCTTGTGTTTCCATATAAATTTCACAGTAGATTTTTCAATCTCTTTGATGAATGTCATTGGAATTTTGATGGGAATTGCATTAAACATGTAGATTACTTTTGGGAGTGTAGACATTTTTACTATGTTGATTCTACCAATCCACGAGCATGGGAGATCTCTCCACTTTCTATAATCTTCCTCAATCTCTTTCTTCAGAAGTTCATAGTTTTCTTTGTAGAGGTCATTCACATCTTTTGATTTTTTTTGAGGCTATTGTAAGTGAAATTGTTTTCATACATTCTTTTTTAGTTTGCTCATTGTTAGTATATAGAAATGCTAATGGTTTTTCTAAGCTGATTTTATATCCTACTACCTTGCTGTAGCTATTGATGATGTCTAGAAGCTTCTGAGTAGAGTTTTTTGGGTCTTTAAGGTATAGGATCATATCATTTGCAAATAGGGATATTTGACAGTTTCTTTACCTATTTGTATTCCTTTTATTCCTTCTTCTTGCCTAATTGCTCTGGTTAGGAATTCCAGTACTATGTTGAATAGGATGGAGATAGTGGGCATCCTTGTCCTGTTCCTGATTTTAGAGGGAATGGTTTCAGTTTTTCTCAGTTAAGTATAATACTGGCTGTAGGTTTGTATATATAGCTTTTATAATGTTGAGGTACTTTCCTTCTATTCCTAGTTTTCTTAGAGCTTTTATCATGAAATGGTGTTGGATCCTATCAAAGGCTTTTTCTGCATCTATTGAGATGATCAAGTGGTTTTTGTCTTTGCTTCTGTTATGTGGTTTATTACGTTTATTGATTTTCATATGTTGAACCACCCCTGCATTCCTGGGATGAAGCCTACTTGGTCATGGTGAATGATCTTTTTGATGTGTTGTTGAATTTGGTTTGCCATTATCTTGTTGAGAATTTTTGCATCAATGTTCCTTAAGGAGATTGGCCTATAGTTCTCCTTTTTGGAGTTGTCTTTGCCTGGTTTTGGAATAAGTGTAATACTGGCTTCATAAAATGTGTTTGGCAGTTTTCCTTCCCTTTCTATTTTGTGGAGCAGTTTAAGGAGGGTTGGTATCAGTTCTTCTTTAAAGGTCCGATAGAATTCAGCAGAGAATCCATCAGGTCCTAGACTTTTCCTTTTGGGGAGACACTTGATTGCTGCTTCAATTTCATTTTGTGTTTAGATCTATTCAGGTGATTAATTTCCTCTTGGTTCAGTTTTGGATGATCATATGTATCTAGAAATCTGTCCATTTCTTTAAGATTTTCAAATTTATTTGAATATGGGTTCTTGAAGTAGTCTCTGATGATTTCCTGGACTTCCATGGTGTTTGTTGTTATCTCCCCTTTTGCATTCCTGATTCTACTAATTTGGGTTTTTTTCTCTCCTCATTTTAGTCAGGTTTGCCAGGGGTCTATCAATCTTGTTTATTTTTTCAAAGAACCAACTTTTTGTTTCATTAATTCTTTGTATGGTTTTTTGGTTTCTATTTCGTTGATTTCAGCTCTTATTTTTATTATTTCTCTCCTATTTGTTTTGGGATTTGCTTGTTCTTGTTTTTCTAGGACTTTGAGATGTATCATTAGGTCATTGATTTGGGATTTTTCAGTCTTTTAATATATAAACTTTCCTCTCAAGACTGCCTTAGCTGTGTCCCATAGGTTCCGGTAGGTTGTGTTTTCATTTTCATTGACTTCCAGGAACTTTTTAATTTCCTCTTTTATTTCATCAATGATCCATTGTTCATTAAGTAATGAGTTATTTGGTTTCCAGCTGTTTGCATGTTTTTTGTCTTTACTTTTGTTGCTGAGTTCTACTTGTACTGCATTGTGATCAGATAGTATGCACGGTATAATTTCTATTTTCTTATATTTGCTGAGGCTTGCTTTGTGCCCTAGGATATGATCTATTTTGGAGAAGGTTCTATGGGATGCTGAGAAGAATGTGTATTGTGTAGAAGTTGGATGAAATGTTCTGTAGACATCAAGTAGGTCCATTTGATCTATTGTATATTTTAGATCTTGGATTTCTTTATTGATTTTTTGTTTGGATGACCTATCTATTGATGATAATGGGATGAAATTTGGTGCGTTGACATTGGGTGCATACAGGTTGATGATTATTATTTCCTTTTGGTCTATTTCCCCTTTTATTAGTATGGAATGTCCTTCTTTATCTCGTTTGATCAATGTAGGTTTGAAGTCTACTTTGTCAGAGATAAGTATTCCTACTCCTGCCTTTTTCGGAGGCCATTGGCTTGGTAAATCTTCTTCCAGCCTTTCATCCTAAGCCTATGCTTATTTCTGTCGGTGAGATGGATCTCCTGTAAGCAACAAATTGCTGGATCTTCCTTTTTAATCCATTTCATCAAGCAGTGCCTTTTGATGGGTGAATTAAGTCCATTAACATTAAGTGCTAGTACATTTTAGGTATGTGGTGATTCCTGTCATTTAGTTGTCTTAGTTGTTTGATGGTTTGATTGTGTGTACCTAAGTTGAGGTTACTCTCTACTTTCTTGCTTTTTCTTTTCTTGTGGTTTGGTGCTGCCTGTCTTTTCATGGTTAGTTTGGGTTTCACTTTCTGTGTGCAAAATCCCTTGCAGAATCTTTTGTAGTGGTGACTTTGTGGTCACATATTGTTTTAGTTTCTGCTTATCATGGAAGACTTTTATTGCTCCATCTATTTTGAATGACAGTTTTGCTGGGTAGAGTATCCTGGGGTTGAAGTTATTTTCATTCAGTGCCCGGAAGATCTCACCCCAAGCTCTTCTTGCTTTTAATGTTTCTGTTGAGAAGTCTGCTGTGATTTTGATGAGTTTACCTTTGTATGTTACTTGTTTTTTCTCTCTTACAGCCTTCAATATTCTTTCCCTAGTTTCTGAACTTGTTGTTTTAATGATGATAAGTCATGGAGTAGTTCTATTTTGATCTGGTCTGTTTGGTGTCCTGGAGGCCTCTTGCATCTGTATGGAACCATCTTTCTCTAGATTTGGGAAATTTTCTGTTATTATTTTGTTGAATATATTATGCATTCCCTTTGCTTGCACCTCTTCTCCTTCTTTGATGCCCATGAAATTCTCAAGTTTGGTCTTTTGATGGAGTCGGTGAGTTCTTGCATTTTCTTTTCACAGGTCTTGAGTTGTTTAATTAATAGTTCTTTGGTTTTTCCTTTAATTACCATTTCATCTTCAAGTTCTGAGATTCTGTCTTCTGTTTGTTCTATTCTGCTGGATTGGCCTTCCATTTTGTTTTGCAGTTCTGATTCATTCTTTTTTCTGAGGTTTTCCATATCCTGGGTGGTTTCCTCTTTAATGTTGTCTATTTTTGTCCTGAGTTCATTTATCTGTTTATTTATCGTGTTCTCTCTTTCACTTTGGTGTTTATACAGTGCTTCTATGGTTTCCTTTATTTCTTCTTTTGCTTTTTCAAATTCCCTATTTTTGTTGTCTTGGAATTTCTTGAGTGTCTCCTGTACATTTTGGTTGACCATATCCAGTATCATCTCTATAAAATTCTCACTGAGTACCTGTAGTATGTCTTCTTTTAAATTATTCTTGTGGGCTTCATTGGGTTTCTTTGGCATAGTTTATCTTCGTTTTGTTGGAGTCTGTATCTGAGTATCTGTTTTCTTCATGTCCTTCTGGTTCCTGTACTAATTCTTTGCTGTGGGGAAACTGGTTTCCCTGTTTTTTCTGTCTTCCCATCATTGTCCTTGGTGTTGTTACTGTCCCTGTACTGTGTACAATTAAGTATTTTCTAGCTTGTAATAATAACAATGGTAATATTTAGAATGGAAGGGTGAGAGGAGATGGAAAGCAAGAAGTTAAAGAAAAGGGAAAAACAAACAGACAAGTAGGAAAAAACAAAACAAGGAATCAAACAAGAAAGTTTCAAAGGTATAAACAGGGAGCATTAGTGTACTAATCGACAGTAAGCTGAACAGGCCTTAGAGAGACAGAGAGAGGATTGAAAATAAAACATAAAAAGAATAAAGATAAGAATAAAAATAAAAAATAAGTAAATGAAAGAAATATATATATAAATAAAATAAAACAAAATGAAAAATAGAAAAAAAAAACCCTCCAAGTTCAAATGTAATGAAGTTTCAGTCTTAATAATTTTGGTGTCTGTCTCAGTCTCCAATCCTGGAGTTGGTGCCTCAGATGTTGTTCTGTAGTTGTCTCATCAAAGGGGACACATAAAGTAGAACAAAACTGCACAAAAAAACCCCACAAAGTGTCCCAAGTTCAAATGCAATACAGTTTCAGTAAGTTTTTCAGCATGCAGGTGTAGTTTGGTTATTTTCTCATCAAAGGTAGGGAGAGAGAGAAAAAAAAAAAGACTCAGGAGACAGTTCTGTGAATGGTATCTGCGGCTGTAGCTTGCCTGCCCACTACTGTCAGCCTGCTGTTGCTGGAGGCGTTATTTATGCAGATCTCAGGAGTGAGCTTAGCACTCACCTGGCCCTGCAGGCTTTGTTTATTCAGAGTTCTCCTGTGCATGAGCCTCTGCTACAAGCTTTCCTCTTTCCAAGCACACTGGGGGAGATGACACTGCACCCACTTTCTCAGGCCTGCATGTTTGTTTACAGCTCAAGTGGGAAGTGGGTCTTCCCTCTCTCCTGTGGAGTTTTCCTCCCTCTGCCACTGTCACAAGCTTTCCCTCTCCTGGTTGCTGGGCACACACCCCTGCTCCTGCCAGAGCCTCTCCAGCCCGCCCAGCTTGTTTATTTATAGTTCTGGGAAGGATTCCCTTCCCCCAATATTTAGCGCTCAATGCGCCCCACCCTCTTTCCCATGTGTCTTTATTGTTCTTATTGCTTATTACTCAGTTTCTCTTTTTTCCCTGGGTGGAGGTTGGTCTGTCCAGGGGGCTATGCTGCTCTGGCCCAGGGTTGTCTGTGGGAGTACCACAGTACCGCTAAGCTCATCTTGTCTGTGTCTTCCCAAGCCATCTGGGCATGGGCAACTGGTGGCCCGGGGGCCCTCCTGGTTTCTCTGTTCAATGTGAAGAGATGCTCTGCGCCTGCTGGAGGTGTGGAGGGGTCAAAGTTTTGCCTCTTCTCAGTGGTTTTGCCTGCAAGGTGTGTCCCCAGCATCTCTCCAAGTTTTCACTATCGGTTCTGTATCTTTTGATAGTGACTATCACGATAAGCAGAGGATAATAAGAGTAATATGTCTTGTGCAATGGATTTGTGCTGAATGATGGATGCACATTAATTGGGAAAGAAGACTCCCTTGTCTTGCTGCATGACCACATTCAATCTTATTCTATTCAACATTTCAGGCATTGTCTTGGATGACAACATGGAGAGCTTGCTAACCATACCTGAGGCTATCATGATCTAGGAAAGATAGTATTTAAATAAGTAAACAATTCTAATATTTTGGCCATGTGAAACTAAGTAGGTGGGATGTTGGGATGAGAGAAAAAGTCAGAACAAGTTGTGTTATTAGTAATGCAAGTGGCTTTTGTGTTCAAGGAGAAAGTGGGTAAACAGTGGGATGCCTCTTCAAAATATCACTCATCAGGGAAAATGATGAATTTGCAGCTTGGTAAGAGGATATACAATAAGATGTCAAAAGCCTAATAAGGTTAAATGAATTAAAGCAAAGACAAGAGTATAAGACAGAGAAAATGGCATCTTTAAAACTAACAGTAAGTTTGAAGTTATCTACAGATACTATCAGCTGATCACTATCAGCTCATAGTTAAGATCCTCTGGGAAGTTTCCCTAATTTTCCCAGTCCCAGCACTGATTTGGAGAGTCACTGTGTGTACTTGAATGGCAAATTGTCTTACATCTATGATAGCCCTTATATTGTAACCATCAACTTACTTGTCTATCGTTACCACAAATGTAAAAAAGTCTTCAGGGCAGGGTTGGGACTTCATTCTCTCTCATGAACCTAGAACCAAGGTCACAGGCATGGTGAATAATGAGCATCCCAGTAATATTTGCTGAAAGAATGAACAAGCAGAGTCTGATGCTATACAAAATAATGGTAACCCCACCGAAAAGCATCAAGACCACAGACTATGGGAAAGTGTAAGAATGTAAAAAAAGAACATGAAGGAAAAGATGGCACATTGCAGACATTCACTATATTTCTGTGCCTCCATGAACCTGAAATAAAACCTCAGGTATGTGGCAGTAAGGACAGTTGGACAAGTTACCAAGACAACATAGGGTACCAGTAAAAGACTAGACAGATAGTGGTTGGAGAAAATAAAAACATCAAACTTGAGTTATACAAAAGAAACAAAGTAGAAACTTTGCTGGGGCAGAACCCAGAACCACCTCATGGAAGCAGAACTGGATCAGGTCCACCTCTTGACCATTCCAGCCATGTTTTGTGTTGTTATTGTTTCTGTTTTTGTTTGGTTTGGCTTGGGTTTGGTTTTGTTTCTGGCATGGGTCACTCACATGTGCCACCCTGTAACTGAGGCAACTACACAGAAGTCTAGGCACAGGCCAGAAAGCCTTGACTTGGCCATCAGACAGAAGCCAACTGGAGACTTTGTCTCTCTGCCCAAGACAAAGGTTGAACAGGTGGGAACGTGCAAGCTTGGTGGATTTTACTACACCTGGCTACAGTCTTAAAAGCACTGCCCAGCCCAGCTTGTATATGTGAATACACCTGCTCATGAGAGACAGATGCTCCCATGCCTAGTTCTGATTTGGAAGGTAGGTGAAATCACTCAGCAACTGGGTCCCCAACCTTACACAAAGGTCTGATGTAGGAGGAGCAAAGCAGGCACAGGAGTGCCCAAGTCCAGCAGACTTCCCCTAGCTCTCTGTAACCATGGAGGCAATGCCTTGCCCAGCATGTACATATGAATACAACTGTCCAAGCAGGACATAGAATCCCACATTGCGCACAAGCCTGAGCTGCCACTGGATTCTGTGTACAGGGCAAAACATGGTCTTAGAGAGAGGCAGAGTGTTGCCTGAACCACTAGCAGTTCTTGGAGACCCTTTAGCTACCCCCAATTCCTGCCTAGACCTATCCTTGTACTGATAGAGTCTAGCAGGCATTTACTCTTCTCCTCAACAAGGAAGAAATGCTGATTTTTTTCCTCTCTCTTTTACAAATCTTTCTATTTGTGATATATTTTACCTCCTTTTATGTATTATTGTTAATTTTTCTATCCCTTTGCAAATCCTGACTATAGCATCACTCCGCCTCCACAATAATTGAACTATATTCCTGCACACTATCATTTCGCTTATCTTCAGCCCACACACTTCATCCCCTTTCCCTTTCATCCTTCTTCCTTATTTCTTTCCTCATCCCCATTATTTTTAGTGCCCAATTTTTAACTCCCATACAAATGTTTTTTCTAACACCCTACTGAACCATATAAGAAGGCTAGTGCCTTTCATGTATAACATGGTTGGTTGATATAGATAATGTTGCCAATGGTTTGTTACTTTAGGTAACTATCTGACCTGGTATTGAATAAGTTAACTTGCTATTGTTGAGCTATACCCCCAGACCAGTGATGAGAAATGTTGCATTAACCTTACCACTACTTAGCCCTGCCAGAACATAGAGAATAATACATCTGATTAAAATGAAACAATAACTTGACTTCAGGTGAGCAAATATCAACACAGAAGGAGGCTGAAAGCAATCAGAAGTAGACATTCTCAAATATAAAAAAGCAGGCTTCAAACTAAAATTAGTCTCAAGAAGACACAGAAGATCACTTCATATTTATAAAAGGAACAATTCATCAGGAGGATTTAGCAGTCATAAACACATACACACTGAATGTCAGCACACCCAATTTCATAAAGGAAACACTATTAAATGTAAAAGTTCAGATAGACACAACACAATGACAATGATTTTAATGCCCCACTCTTGCCAATAGGTAGGTCATTCAGACAAAAAAAATCAACAAGGAAACAAGAATTGACACTATAAGTCAAATGAACTTAATAAACATCTATCAAATATTCTACCCAAAAGCCACAAAATACACATTCTTCTCAGTAACCCATGGAACTGTCTACAAAGTAGATGTTTTAGGACATAAAGCAAATCTTAACAAAAAAGAAAACTGAAATAACTTCCCAAATTTTATCAGACTACAATGGCATAAAACTAGAAATTAATAACAAGAGAAATTATAGAAAATATTCTAAGGCATGGAGACTGAACAATTCACTTTCGAATGATCAGTGTGTCATAGAAGAAATAAGAGAGGGACTAAAAAAATACTAGAAGCAATGAGAATGAAAATACAACTTACTAGAATCTTTGGGACACAGTAAAGGCAGTGTGAAGAGGAAAGTTTATAACCATGAGTGAATGCATTAAAAAATAAGAGAAATTTCAAATAATCTAATGATGCATCTTAACCTCTTAGAAAACAAGAAAAACTCAAATCTAAAATCAGTAGATAGAAACAAATAATGGAGATCAGAACAGAAATTAACTAATTACAAAGAATCAATGGAATAAAAAATTGGTTCTTTGAAAAGATAAACAAGGCAAACTTTTAGCCAAAATAACCAAAAGAAAATTAATTTAGGAAAAGACCCAAATTAATAGAATTAGAGGTAAGAAAGAGGAAATAACAACAAAATATTAAAGAAACACAAAAAACAATTGAGGAATACTTTGAAACCCTATATTCTAATAGTCTGGAAAATCTAGAAGAAATGGATAAATTTATAGATACATATGACCTACCAAAATTAAGCCATACATATGACCTACCAAAATTGAGCCAAGACATTATCAACCACCTAAACAGACCTGCAACAAGCAATGAAATTGAAGCAGTAATAGTCTTCCAATAAAGAAAAACCCAGGACTGGATAGATTCACTGCTAAATTCTACCAGATCTTTAAAGAAGAACTAGCAACAACTAGCAAAAATACTCCTCACATTATTCCATAAAATAGAAAGGGAAGGAATGCTACCAAACTCATTCTATGAAGCTATTATCATGATACCAAAACCTGATAAGGACACAATAAAAAAGAAAATTATAGATCAATTTCTTTGATAAACATAAACATGGAAAATTCTCAACAAAATAGTCACAAACAAAATTCAACAATAGGTTAAAAAAACCATACGCCATGATCAAGTTGATTTTATTCTGGGGATGCAAGGCTATTTTAACATATGCAAATCAATTAATGTGATACAGTACATAAGCAGAATGAAGTACAAAAATCACATGATTATCTCAACAGATGCAGAAAAAACCTGTGACAAAATTCAACATCCTTTCATGATGAAATCCTTGAAGAAACAAGAATGGAGGGAACACTCCTCTACATAGTAAAGGCCATATTTGATAAATCTATAACCAACATCATACTAAATGAGGAAAAACTTAAAACATCACCCCTAAATCAGGAGTGAGACAAAGATGTCCACTCATATTCAATATAGTGCTAGAATTCTTAGCCAGAGCACAATGAAAACCTCTTTGTATAACTAATACATGTGATATAGGAAAAACTAAAACTGAAGAACAAGTAAGAGGAGGAAGACTTGGAGGGGTGAGAGGAATAAGAAGAGGAGGTGAAGGAGACATGGCAGGAAAACAAGGGGGAAGAAGAGAAGGAAGAGGACAGTTTCAATGAAGAGAAGCAGGAGTAAATTTTACCTCACAGAATGTCATGATGGACATGTGGCTCAACCTTCAGATGGAAAAGAAATATAGAACAGTAAGTATCTTAGATACTCCCAGGCTCTAGTAAGCAGACTTGCAGTAGGAATGGCTGTGACTATGTGGAATCTGTATTATGGTTACCAGGGATATAGTCTTAGAGTCTGTTCATGAAAGCTACATGATCCTTAACTCACTGTTCTCACCTGCTGAGACTGGGACAGTCTCAGAAGAGTTCAAGGGATACTAAGTGTGAAGGGAGGAAACTAAAGTAGCTAAGAAGATATACGGAGAAGAAACTTGGTACCTCTGAATTTACATTTGCATTGTAACTCACTCACACTCATCAGGTAATCCTTGCCAAATTATTGCATCTCCATTTGCTTCAGTATTCCTACTTGTAAAGTGGTCATAACACCTTTCTCTCTGGGTTGTAATAAAAGTGAATGAAAAACATATTACCAGCATAGTACATCTGGTCCACTAGATCCCTGACATATAGCAGACATTCAACAAAGAATTGTTCCCTTTCTCCTTCTTAGTTTCAGTTTATTTTCCTTATTTCTCCCTACAGGCATTTAGGAATCCAGAATAAAGATCTAAGAGTACAGTAACTGCTCTATAATGATGGCAGAGTTAGGGAGACTTATCACTGCAATCTGTCCTCTGTACTAGCCTGTTTTATATTTTTCCCTCAATGACTTACATGCAGTTAGAGAGAAACTTCAGATCAAAATGTGCAGGAAACAAGAAGCCAAATTGAACAAGCCTGCAAATGTTAGCAGCATTTGAATGTAAAGTGATGCTTGCTAGCTGGAAGAAAGGATCAAATGTAAGTGGATGTAATAAAAGAATGATGAAACAAAAGAATGAATACAAGCTCCCACACCTAGGTCCACACCTAAGCAAACATTATACCTAGATTGACTGAAGTTGGAAATGATATTTTTTATATAGTTTACTTTAATTCGTACAGTGACATAAAACCTCAGCCAAGTACAACTATAAGATTTGTCACCTTAGTTTGAGTTTATGGAAAAAGTAAAATAATACCTGTTCCTGCATGAATCAAATGGATGAAGTGGTCACTTTTATTTTCTCCAGTTGTCTTTAGACCAGTCTAATTCAACATATCCTAGATGACTCTGAGGATAATACAACAAGCCCTGTCCTTGTATGAGAACCTCATATTTTCTGTGACTGCTTTCTTATAAGCATGAAAAACAAGTAGAATCTAGACTTGAAATCCTGAAAAAAAAAAACTCTGAGAAATAGCAAAACAATGAGTAAGCAAAAATCGCTGCTATGATCACTGCTATCATAGAGCTGAGAAATTGCTCACAGAAGAAAAGATCTCTGCTCAGTGCTAAAAATGGAGAATATTGACAGATCTTTAAGGTAGTTTCAGAGACACATGTGTTCAGTCCTAGTCTCTTCAAGGACTATGAATTAAGGGAAATAAGGTTGCACCTTGAAAATAAACTTTTAGGGTAAAGAGGAAAAAATATTCTAAATCTATATGCGTAAGTACTACAGTGGGAATGGCTTCTTAGGTAAATGAGGGATAATAATTCAAGTAAATAAAAAATGTAGCAAATGATGGAGTTGAGAGCTGAGAGAACTGTAGTTTGGAAAAGCAAAGATGAGACACAGTGACCTATGTGGTACCAATGTGGCAAAGATAGCAATGACCTAGCTGCTAACTCAACTTCCTGGATACAGAAATACTAGACACCAGTGAATAAAGGGTGTCCCTTCTTGTTAAATATAAAGTGTGCTATATATTTATGGCAGTTGCCAGTAAAATTGTAATCTGGATTTACGGTTTAAATCAAGAGTCTAGACTGTGTGCTGTGTACTACACAGTGGTGAATTCACTTTCATTTGACAAATACTCAGATCAAGTTCTGAGAATGGAATGATAAACGACAAAGATCCTATTTTTATAGCGCTTGCAATCCTATTTTGTGCTGAAAAATTTCTTCATATGAAGTTAATTGCCTCCCTGCAATGACCTTGTAATACCAAAAACATTCCTTCAGACCCCAAGAGATGTGAAATCTGGTTAAATTTCTCAGGGTACCAAGGACTCATCAGAAGCTATCGTGAGAAGCAACATTTTTACTCTCCTACTGCACAGAAATGTCAAGAAACACACCCATGCATTCTTTAAACATCTCTTAATTCCAGTGTTAGGAATAACACATTGGACTGGATTCCTCAAAACAACAATGGAATCCTCCTATCCCCAAGGTTCCATTACAACCCCACCTAGAAAGCATACCTTCTCCCTAGACTTTGTAAAATGAAAATAGCAAAATGAAAAGTTATTCTAGGTATATGTTGGACCCATAAACCAAGTGTAGGCATAAAAATGAATTTGCCAGCTAGGAGAAAATCATGAATCTGATTGCTAAGTAGTATAGTATAGGGTAAAGAACAATAAACTTTGTAATTGCAAGTCCTGGACTAAGGCTGAGCTCTATGACACTGTGGTACTACAGATTTTGTTAAGAATGTCTTCCTCTGGAAATACTTTATTTCTAATTGCCTCCACAAATTGGGAGGCATTTAGATATAATTTTGTCTTGTCTTTTAGTTAAACAAATAAGTCTGCTTTTCTGTTAGATAGACAATTTACTACAAGAATGAGTCTGGACACATGCATGGAGTTGACATGGGGAGGAAGGTAGATTCAAGTAAATCTCTCTCAACCCATAGTCCCTCCTCAGCCCATCCCTTAAATCAAGCACAGGAATCCAGTCTCCCCCTTGGAAAGAAGCCTTAGCAGACCACTATTACTCTAAAGAAAGGAATAAATATTCCTTTCATTGCATTTGTAGAAGGACCCTGATTTCTGAGTAGACCAGAACTGGAGCTGCTGAACACTCAACTACCAAAACTAGGGCTAGCAACATTCCTTAAAAACAAAATCTGTTCAATGTTTGACTTCACATGACTACCACAAACAGATGTTCAGTCAGAACTGTTCCTGGGTTAAGGATAGAAGATCTGAGAGCAAAAATAAATCAATGACTGGTGTCAGAATATTATTTTCCAGGAGATGCCCATAGATAGTCTATAAAGAAATAGTTCTTTAGTCCAATAAACTTAGACAATGTCACAAACTAAAGCATTCTTTTTAAGATCCACATTTCCCAAGGGTACATTAAAGCCCTTCCTTCAATAACTACACTTCACCTACACTGGTCTTTCAACCACACCAAATATCAGAATTTCTGAATGAGCCATACCCTCTGCCTTGACCCTCTTCCTGAATAGCACTTGATTACTGCCTTCTTGTTAAGAAAATCTCAGGTAGCATGGCACCATTCCAGAGAAACATTCCTGACCACCAAATCCAAACTAGCCATCAACCCAATCTGTCATATTTTAGTGATACCTATTTTAATTTTCTGCATATTAAGTGAACTCCATGAAAAAATTAAGACCTTTTCTTCCTTTTTGCCACTGGATCTTTAGTGTATAGATAGCCATGCTATAGTACTCAGTAAGTGTTTGTCCATAAACTGTTTGCATTTTCATAGAATATGAAAAGAATGTCCAGTTTCAACCATTTCTTGGGTAGGTGGGAACATGTCTGCCCACTGATATTTACTGGCTTGCCCAGATCATACCATTCATTGCAAGCACAAGGAAAAGCAAAACAGACCTAAATCCCAGGATGAGGAAAGAACTAGTTATTGACTGATTCCTATGTGCTTTTCAAAATTAGGACTATATCACCATTTATTACTTACCATAGTTCTACAAGATGAGTGTTATGTTCGTTTCTTTGCAGGAGGGTATCAGAGCTTAAGCTAATAAAGGCAGGACGGAAATATGAACCTGAGTGTAAGACAGTTTAAATCCCATGATCTCATATTGCTCCACATTGTTGTTAATTAATTTTCTGGAGAAAACAGTGGGAACATATCCAAACCAAGTGAAATGCAAGTACCCAGTCACAAGCACAGCAGTCCAAGGTCAGAGCACACCCAGGAACCAGTCTATGAATGCCAAAGCTGCTGAGTTAAAAGTTTTGTAGATTCTACCTTACAAGACTCTGGTGCCAATCCCAGAGTCATGATCAGCCTGAAGCTAGGAGCCCAGTGCTTTCTGCTTGAGGGATTTTTAATGTGGGAACAAGAAATAAGGAAGGTCATTCTAAATACCTAGGCCAGGGTTGGCTTGGAGCACACTAGAAACTGAAACCCTCCAAAATATTATGACTTATTTATTCAACTGACACAAAAGAAGAGAATTTACACATCATTAATTCAACAAGTACTCAGTCACTTGCCACATTCTGGGCACTGTGTTATATGCTGATAATACAGTAGAAAATAGAACAGAGAAAGCCCCTGTCATATTCAATAAATACTGAATGAATGAATCAATCAAATGTAGGATAAATGTATTTGAAGATGTGCAGGGTTTCCAGGGTTATTAACTATGCTTCAAAGAGTGTGCACTTAGCATTGTTCAAATAAAAAAAAAAACCTGAGGAAAAGCATTACAGTATCTCACTATTTCTTTTGTAAGTATCAATTTACCTTGGGTAGATTCAGTTTTGAGTTCTGCTCCAAAGTGAGCTATTTTACTGTGTTTCCGTTTAATGAGGCAGATCTAATTAAGCATCAACTACCATCTACATCTTCCCACCCGTGGTAAACTGATACCTGGGAAACTACTCTAAAAGGATTTTATTTAAAATCCCTTTTCACTTTCAGCGAAAGATGTTATATGATCTTTATATCAGCCAGGTTTTCCCCAGAAAAATGGAACTAATCGGAAATGTATGTATTTCTAGAAAGAATTATTGTTAAGAAATGGCACACATAATTGTGGGACCTGACAAGTCCTAAGTAGGAAGGTCAAGCCAGATGATTTAAATTTTCAGCAGGATTTCTCCATCACAACTTTAATGCAGAATTCCTTCTTCTTTGAGAAAACTGCTTTTGTTCTCAAGGCCTTAAAGTTCCTGGATGAAGACCACCCATGTTACCAAAGGGAATCACTCTTACTTAAAGCTAACTAATGGTAATAATCACATCTACAAACATCTTAAATGGCAACATCTTGTGTTTGACCAAACTGACACCATAACCCAGCCAAGGTTACACTATTGCAGCCCTTCAAAAAGCCAAAGCTTTTTATGTGACCTAACTGAAGCATTTGGTTAAGCTGCTGTTTCTTATTCCTTAACAATAGTTCCAAAGTCAATTATATGTGGAGAATTTACTTAAAAATTAGACATGTGAAGTTAGCCAAGAAAACAGAACAATAATTGTGTTTTTATTGTTTGCAGAGACTCTGGCTTAAAATCTACTGACCTTTAGTTGCTGCGTGATAGTTACCAAAACATAAACACTACAAAACAGCCAACCTAATTATTACAGTCAACAAAATAGCCAGGCTGCCCAAAAATATGCTGAATTATTATGGGCTACTGGCTCCCTTAGCAAAATTAGACCTAAGGAAACTTTAGAGAAGTAAATGAACTTAGAATTAAGAAGGAGGAAAAAAAAGGAGAAAGAGGAGAAGATCCAGGTGTGGTTGTACACACCTGGATCCCAGAAGGATTGTGGGTTTCAGTCTACCCTGGGCTATATAACAAGACCCTGTTAAAAGAGAGAGGGAAGAATGGAGGGAAAAAGGAGAGAGAAGTGAAAAAACAGAAGAGAAAGAAGGAAGAATAGGAAAACGAAGAAAAGGAGGTAAAGGAAGAAAAGCAAATGGGAGGAAAGTGAAGAAAGAAGGCAGGTAAGAAGAAAAGGAATAGGCACAGAAAAAAAAAAAATCCTGAAAAGTAGAAGCCTGAACTCGTGTTCATGTGTGTGTGTGTGTGTGTGTGTGTGTGTGTGTGTGTATAATGCAGAATTAAGATCAAGATTTCTAAACTCAATAAGATTGACATTTGGAGCCAGGTACTTCTTTCTTGTGGGAGGACATTTCAGTATGTTTTAGCAGTATCCCTTGTCTCTTAAAAGATTTTAGTATTTTGCTCCAGTCATAATAATCAAAAATGTCTCAGGACAATGTTAAATGTCCCCTGGGGTGACAGTTGCCCTTGGTTGAGGATGTTTGGACTAGGGTCTCCCCAGCCCTACCACAGTCAGTGGTATAAGAGTCACCAATCTGAATTTTAAAAATAGGGTTAGGTAGGCAAGCTCAAAAGAAAAACAACAAATTGGAAAGCACAATATAGAAAAAATGAGTTTTAGAAGTGGGAGGGAAAGTAACTTGAAGTGGGAAACTAATGGATTAAGGGAGTGGAGAGACACACCTCCAGTCCTAGGGATTGCTTCTGGAAAGCAGTATTAGGGGCTGAGGGACTGAGGTGGTAGGGAGAAGGCATGTTTTTCTATTTTAACATATTTTTATTGTAATACTGTTTGTGACAGATACAAAAACAAATATGAACAGTTATTTTGACAATTAAAAAAGTGAACACACATAAAATCACCAATCATGTCAAGAACTGAACAATGCATTTTTTCTCAACTTGAATAACTTCTCTTTCCCTAGAAGTAACCATTATTCTGATTTCCATGGGAACTACATTTTTGCTTTTTATGTCTTTATTACTATACATGTATTCACTGAGTTATACAGTTAGCTTTGGCCAAGTCAACTCCCTGTATAGCTATCCTTATCTCAACTAGAAAAAAACGTTGGTCCTTCCTATTATTGCTTATACTCTCTCTTCAACAAAATTAGAGATAAGGGCAAAATAGTTTCTGCCTGGTAGCGAGGGGGTAAGTGAGGAGAAGGAGGGGGCAAGGGAAAGGGGAGAGAAATGACCCAAACATTGTATGCATATATGAATAAAAGAAAAAAATGGAAAAAAATTGTATAAAAGGAACAGTATTGTATATGCTCTCCTTTTACGCAATGTTAAGTAATATTCTTACATATTGTTTTATCTACCTGTTTTGTTCATTTTTATTCTTGTACAATAATTCATTACATGAATATGCCACAACTTATCTACTCATTGTACTATTGCTGGTATTTATGTTGTATTCATTTTAAGGCAGTAATGAAAAATGCTGCTATAAATTTTTTGTACATGCCTTAGGGGCATATGTGCTTACTTATCTCTAGGCATATTTATAGAAGTGGAATTGCGAAGCCATAAGGTCTTCATAAGTCCAACTATACAACATAATCCAAACAATTTACTAGATGGTTTTATCAATATACACTCCCAGAAATTGAATGCACATTATTCTTGCTTCAAATTCTCCCCAGTTCTTGGTTTGTCATGGTTTGTGGTTTGTTTGGTTTTTTTTATTTTTGCTAACTTAATGCATGTGTCATGACATCTCATTGTTGGGATTGTAGTTTCATGATGATTTATGAGGCTGTATACTTTTTCACATTGACTGTTGGATATTTTCATTAGTGAAGTTTATGTATCTTATTTCTGGCCATATACTTACCATTTACTTCTTTCTTTACCTCTTACGTATCAAATCTTCTACCTAATATAAATTATCTTTTCATGAAATAATTTATCTTTCGAAATTTCCTTAGCTGGGGTCTGCTGAATTTCTAGATTTCTCACATTAACCTTTACTTTACGTTCTTAAAAACAAACATTAAATTGATAGCTATTTTTTCAGCAAACCTTTGAAGAGATCATTATACTGATTTCTGCCTTTCAGTGTCACTTTCGTTAGGAAATTGTTCATTCTAATTGTTATTCCTTTAAAGGTAAGATGTCTTTTCTCATTCAGAGACATTGCATTTGGATTTCTGTAGTGTCACTGTGATGTTTAAGTGTAAATATTTTTTAAAAATTATCTTGCCAAGATAAGCCCTTATACTTATAAATGATTGAGCATAATAAACTCCATAAATCTTACCTTTCCTATATATTTTTCAGCATTTTATTTCTTCATGCCAAATTCCAGATAGTTTCATCTTCTTTAACTTCTAATTTATGAGTTTTCTATTCTGCTATGTTCAATTTCTACTTATTTTTATTTATAATAAATGACTTATTGCAAGGGCCTCAAAATGTAAATAAGATTGGAAAGAAACCACAAAAGAGAAAGCATAAAGAATTATAGGAGGGTAGTTAACATTTTCCAGCTCCTTAAAAATTTTTTGAAATTTTTTTTTTTATTGTGCACTAAATGTGGACTATTTTTTTTCTCAAGCCTACTATTCATCCTTTATTTTTTTTTTCATTTTTCTTTTATTATTCATATGTGCATACAAGGCTTGGTTCATTTCTCCCCCCTGCCCCCACCCCCTCCCTTACCACCCACTCCACCCCTTCCCTCTCCCCCCCCAATACCCAGCAGAAACTATTTTGCCCTTATTTCTAATTTTGTTGTAGAGAGAGTATAAGCAATAATAGGAAGGAACAAGGGTTTTTGCTGGTTGAGATAAGGATAGCTATACAGGGCATTGACTCACATTGATTTCCTGTGCGTGGGTGTTACCTTCTAGGTTAATTCTTTTTGATCTAACCTTTTCTCTAGTACCTGTTCCCCTTTTCCTATTGCCTCAGTTGCTTTAAGGTATCTGCTTTAGTTTCTCTGCATTAAGGGCAACAAATGCTAGCTAGTTTTTTAGGTGTCTCACCTATCCTCACCCCTTCCTTGTGTGCTCTCGCTTTTATCATGTGCTCATAGTCCAATCCCCTTGTTGTGTTTATAAACTTTTAAAATATTTTTTGAAAATTCAAGTGGGGCACCAGTGGCTCACGCCTGTAATCCTAGCTACTCAGGAGGCAGAGATCAGAATGATCACGGTTTGAAGCTAGCTCAGCAAGTAGAGCTAGCTATCTCAAAAAACCCTTCATAGAAACCCTTTTTTGAGAAAGACCCTATCTCAAAAAACCCTTCATAGAAAAGGGCTGGTGGAGTGACTCAAGGTGTAGGCCCTGAGTTCAAACCCTAGTACCACAGAAAAAAAAGAAAAAACATGATTAACATCTCAAACATTTTTTATTAAAATTTCTTACACAAAAATAATAGGAGTTGAAAACTTTAATGCTATAATCATGATACCAATAACATTAGGCTACATTACACATTTGACAGATATAAAGCTAAATAGAAAACAGTTTTCTTTTCTCATTAATAAAAACAGAGTTTTCTTATTAAAAATGTGTTAAAATAATTTATGACTGGGTGTGATGATGTACACCTATAATCCCAGGTACTCAGAAGGCAAAGACAGGAAGGTCAACAGACCACACTGAACAAGGTTAGTGAGACCGTGTGTGAAAAACAAAATAAACACAGAAAAGGCAATGGGCATGGTTCAAGTGGTAGAGCTCTTGCCTATCAAAAAGGCTCTGGGTTCACTCCCAAGCATCACAAAAAAAATTTTTTTAAAAAGAAAGAAAAAAGTATTTATGTGTGAGAACAATCTAATTTATACCCATTTTGATGAAACAAAAGCCAGCTTTTACAATTTAAGTCATAGACCCCATTATTTTGACAATACTGTACTATTTAATCTAAGACAGAGGAAAAAAACATTTCCTTTTAATAAAGAAGTCAGGAGAATGCAAACCATACAAAGTGTTCAACATCAGGCACATTTCCAAAAGAAAAAAATACTATATAAATTAAAATAGAATTACATTGTTTGAGGGTAAAGAAAACAAGTTTTACAGCATAAAAACACTAAGAAGTTGTAGGCAGTGTCATAGAATTCCATCCTACTGCTATTCGTTCAATCCCCTCATTGCCTTGTTTTTATTTACTTGTTTATTTTGCAGTGCTGTAGATTGGACTCAGAGCATTGTGCTCGGCAAGCACAATGTAGCTACTGCTGAGCTACATCCCCAGCCCATCTCGCCTTCTTCTCATGTTTCTAGTAAATCAGAGAAAATGCCTCAAATTAGTGCTTACACAATACAAACTCTCTCCCCACTAGCTAAGCTTCAGTAAAGCTGCTTGTCCCCAGAAGAGCCAGAGGCAGTGTAATCATAAACTTTCAGAGAAACTAGTGCCCTGGCATCTTACTAGAAAGAAGTTGTTTTTGAACAATGTCAAGCCACAAAAGGAATATTTGAAGCCAAAATTCTTAATTCTCCCATTTCCTAAACTAACTTGTCCTGGTTCTTACCTGCTCCACTCTTATTGAGGTATGGATTAGACCCAACTTCTAATGAATTCAAAAGCCTTTTCATTTTCTAAACTCACATTTGCCTTGTATATCAAGTATCTAGATTCAAGTTTTTGATTGTTCTCAAGAACCTAGACATTGTCACAGAGCAAGAGGGACCTCTTTATTTGTCACCAATTATTCATGAATATTGATGCATATGCTTCTATCATCCTTTAGACACAAAGGACCTGTGTTGTGTGCTCCCATGGAAACTACATATTAACATAATAGTAGCAGAGGAGACCACTTGGAAAGGGGTAGAACACCTGCCTAGGAAGTGCAAAGGCCTGAGTTCAAACCCCAGCTCCACCAAAAAAAATTAAAAAGATTATTGAAAGAGTTATTTCAGTATAAGGCTGCTTACATAGTCATACTAGTCTACTATTACATAGTCTACTACTGGAATAGTAGAATACATTCTACTATTAGTCTAAAATCACTGCATAATTTGGAGAAACTTTCAATGTTCTCTACACTGTTGTAGTGAATCTCTAGGTTTAGAACTTGAGAAAGCAAAGGGTTTAAGACAATGACCTCCAAATGGATACACAGTCGCCATAGACATCTTTGAAAAGAAAACTCAAAAGTTCACACTTACTTGTTTTGTAAACTTGTATGTCTTGCTGAGCATCTCTATGCTCAGATTCACATCTCTACTTTGCAAGACATAAAATTATTCATCCATGCACCCTCACAAAGTTATAATCTATCAAAAGGCTCCTGACTGTGAAAACATTCTGCACATTTTGACTATTAATGAGGTAACTAAATGAAGTCATTAACTGGGGCCAACCCAGACACTAGACCTTTCTCAGTTCCACTGAAAGCTGGCATTTTACTGCCTCCACTTAGGTAGCTGTCCCAGAGAAGAAGGAAACATGTCCAGTTGAAAACTTCTCACATCCTCCAACTTATCCCTAAATTCATATTTCCTCTCAAATATAGAGACATATCAAAGGTACAAAGCAATATTAAGCTAAATTGTCTGGAAAAATGAAACATGTAAGGGTTTATTTCATTCAAGACTGCCTCTAAGACTTTCGGTGGTTTAAGCATATACTTGTACATGAAAGAAATCTCCCAAGATGAACTCAAAGAAAAGATAGTAACTGCTTTTCCCCTGTGTTTTGGCATCATACTGCTAAATCCAGCCAGGCAATTTCTTTTTCAGTGATTTTTTGGGGAGGTGGCTGGCACATAGGGACATGTAGAAGTAAATACTCATAGGCTACCACAAATATAGGCTACTTACCCTACCATGTTAAGAAAACCATGCCACATGGTGAGAAGTGATACATTCTGGTATATATGGGCAATTTACTCAGACTTACAAAAGCATGGAAAGTACCTTCAGGAGTAATTGAAAGGAGAGATGCCAGGTGAGTTTGTGATTGTCAGCAAAACCTTCTAGTCTCTGGGTAAAACACAGCTGACCTAGAGCCTTCTCACACAGGACTGCCAGCTGTGCATTACAAAGCTCCACTGGGGGCGGGGGTGGCACCATTCACTTTACCGCTATGAAACTGACATGCCCTATAAGTGTTCAGTGTACAGTCTACATGGCTGTGCCTGCCAGATACAGCCATACAAAGTTTCCATGTCACCTGATAGAGAGAAGAAAAGGGAGGTGTGCAGAAGAAAGAAGGTTTGCTTTAAGACTGAATTTGTGTCTGGTTTTTCCATTTATGCTTTGGTTAACCAGAGGCAAGTCATGTGACCTCTCTGAACCTTGATTTCCTTCTCTGCAAAAGAGAAAATATTTTTAAAAATCTACTGAGTTAGAGAGAGGCTAAATGAAATGATGAAGATGAAAGTGACCAATACATGGAAGGGACACATTAAGTGATAGTTATTAATACTGAGTCACACACAAGCCTACCAAACAGAAAATGGAGGAAGCCAGCATCTTTTATTTATAAAGAGAATAATAGTAGTAGTAACAATAATACCAAACACTTAAGGAATTTTATGTATTAACATCAAATAACCTTTGTGGAGAGGTTACTAGAAACCCATTTTATTTTTTAACATTTTATTACAATATATTAGTTGTACAGAGGGGTTAATTGCAACATTTCTATGTATGCTTACAACATACCTTGGTTAGGTTTATCCCTACTATCATTCTACCTCATCCTACTCTCTCCCTACTTAAAACAACTTCAACAGGCTTCAGTATAAAGTACACTGACCCTATGCACCCGCTTCACTATCTCCACTCACCCTCACCCCTCGCATAGTACTTACCTCTTAATAGGATCTATTTTACGTTCCTGTTCTTCATTTGTTAAGTGTATGTTCATTGTTTGGAGGGGTTTCACCATGGTATGTTACCATGAATATATTATTCATTAATCAGATTACTCTCCCTTACTGTTCACTGTTTCTCACATTTTTGAAGAGTTTTCAGTGCATTTCACTACGCCATCTTCCAACACAGATGCAATGCATTTTGATATTATTCACTCTATCATTCTCTTTTCCTCTCCCTCCTCTCCCTTGTCCCCTCAAACAGTCTCACTATTGCAAACATGTTTATATGATCATGTTTGTATTTGTGTATGTATTTATCTTTTGGATTTATCTTCTGCATATGAGAATAAAAATGAGACCTTTATCTGAGCCTGGCTTATTTCACTTAACAAGATGAGCCCCAGTTCATCTGTTTATCTGCAAACCATACAATTTCATTCTTCTTTATGGCTGAATAATAGTCTATTAAGTACATAAACCATATTTTCTTAATCCATTTATTAGTTATAGGGCATCTGGGCTGTTTCCATAACTTGGCTATTATAAATAGTGCTGCAGTAAACATGGGTGTGAAAGTGTCTCTATTATATCCTGACTTACATTACTTCAGATATTTGCTCAAGAGTGATATCACTGGATCATATGGTAGTTCTATTTTTAGCTTTTTGAGGAACCACTATACTGCTTTACATAATAGCTGTACTAATTTACATTTTCATGAGCAGTGTACAAGAGTTCATCTTTTAGAACTCTATTTTATAAATTAGTTACATAACATTGATAATCACAAAGTTAGTAAGTGGAAGCACTAGAACTCAAGTCTGTCTTTTTGACTAGAAGTCCAATGCCCTGTCTCTGGGATGGGAGAGGCTCCTGAATGAAGCTTAAATTTCTATTCTCCAACTAGGGCTGGCTACTGAACTTTCTTGGCAATGGATTTCATGGACTCACCAAAGCCCATTTAAAACATGTCTTTCTTTCTCATCAGCTACTATGGGACTGCTTTGGTACAACCCAGGAATTAGAAAAGAGAGATCAATACTCAGGCTGCACAGATCTACCAGGAGAGAAGAGCAGAAATATGTGTCATTTAAGAGCTTTAAAAATTCCAAAATACTTTTGGGAATGTAAAGGTCCAGGTCTATGTCATGCTCAAGAAGATTTAAAAGGGGCTAAACATTCACCAATAGCTAGCTGATCTTTAGGCTTTGTGTAAGCAAAAAATGAAGGCTAAGGCAGAAGGAGAAACTGCCAAACAAAGATGACAGTGTGACCAAACACACACAGTCTTCTTGCAAAGAATGGAAGATCTGTTAGTTCCATGTATTTTAAGGTACACTAAGGTCACTAAACAACAAATGCAAAAAAAAAAAAAAAAAAGGAGGAAAAACAAAGCCTAGGGAAGAGTAAGAGTTTGATGTAACACATCAACACATTATAAAATTCAAAATGTCTGATTTCAATTAAAAATTATATGATATGCAAAGAAGCAAGAAAGTGTATCCTGTTAATTGGGGAACAATAGAAACTATTGCTGAAGAAACACACCTATTGCACTTATCAGATAAAGACTTTAATTATCTTAAAAATGCCACAATAGCTACAAAATAAAAAATCTACCAAACAAATAAAAAATGTGGACAAGAACTAAAGAAAATGAAGAGAACACTGTCTCACCAAGTCACCAAGAAGGTAATATCAATGAAGAGATTAAAATTATAAAAAGAAATCAAACAAATTCTAGAGTACAAAAACAAATAAAAAATAAAAAAAGCTAACTGAGGGACCCAAGAGCAGCTATTAGAAAGAAAATGAATGAACCATCAAACTTGAAGCTAGGTCAATTGATATTATTCAGCCTAAAGAACAGAAAGAAAAAGAATGTCAAAAAATGAACAAAGCCCAAGTGGCCTATGCCACCATCAAGCATAGCAACATAAGCATAAATATTGTTAAGATGACCAAAGATTCACAGCAATTCCTATCAAAATTCTAACTGTTTCAATAAAGGCAACTGCACACCCATGTTTATTGCAGCTTTATTTGCAATAGCTAAGCTATGGAAACAGCCAAGATGCCCAACTACTGATAAATTAAGACAATGTGGTATTTATATACAATAGAATTTTATTCAGTCATAAAGAGGAATGATTTTGTTTGTTTGTTTGCAGGTAAATGGGTGGAACTGGAGAACATCAACTCAAGTGAAGTTAGCTAGATTCAGAAAACCAAAGGCTGCTTATTTTCTCTCATATGTGGAATATAGACCCAATACAAACAAAGAAATATGAAAAAACAGGTCACACTAAGGGGAGTTCACATACAAGAAAGGGAGGGTAAAAGAAAGAGTTAAGAAGGTGAATATAGTTGATAAATACCTTCTATATAAGAATGAATATAGAATTTTTAAACCTGTTGAAATCACCATCAGAAGGGGACTAAGGGAGAAAAGAGAAAAATAGAGGAGATGAACGAATTTGGATTATAATACATCTATACATGGAAATGTCACAAGGAAAATCCCTATATACTTATCCTAAATAGACAAAAATGTCTTTTTTCTTTTACAAAATTGGAGAACAGGAGGGCAGAACATATCCTGCCTGGGGGGTTGGTACCAGTGGAAGGGGAGAGGATGTGGGGAAAGGGTGTAGGATGGTGCAAATACTGTGTACACATGTATGTAAATGGAAAAATGATACCTGTTGAAACTATTCCAGGAAGGGGGGAAGAAGGGATAAAGGAGAATGGTGGAGGGAATGTATTTAAATATGATATAGTTCATATATTGTAAGAATTTTTATAAATGCCACAATGTACCCCCGACACAAAAAATAAATAAATAAATATAAAACTTCTGTTTCTTTTGCAGAAATGGAAAAGACAGTCCTAAAATCTTACGGAATTTTGAGGGACTCTGAATAGAGAAAATAATCTTGAAAAAGAACAAAAAGCTAGGGTACTCACATTTCCCAACTTTAAAACTTGCCACAAAGTCACAGTATTTGAAATAGTGCAATGACACACATGTGGATCAGTGTAATATAATTAAGAATCTGGAAATATGTTCTCACACCAATGGTCAATTCATTTTTCACAAGGACTCCAAGACCAGTCACTGGAGAAAAAATAGTCTTTTCAAAATGTTATGCTGGAGCTACTGAATACTCATGAGAAAGGATGAAGATGAATGTTTACCTCACACCATCCATAGAAAATAACTCAAAAGAACCCAAAACTATAAAACCCTTAGAAGAAAATATAAGGATAAATCATCATGAATATGGAAAAGGTAATGGTTTTAAGTATGAGACAAGAAGCACAAGCAACAAAAGAAAAAAGTACATAACTAGACTTCAACAAAATTAAAAAACTTCTGTGCATCAGAGGACACTAGCAGGAAAGGGAAAGGATGACCTGCAAAAAAAAAATCTATATATCATGGATCTAATCAGGATCTAGAACTCTAGAACAAAGAGGAATCTGATGAAGGGCCACATACAAAAAAAAAACTTACAAAAAATATCATAGAGAGGCTACAAGATGGTGGTTAGGATAAGGAATCAGAAATCTTAAGCTCTGTGATGCCAGAAAACACCTTGAGACAATGGCACCACACTTGGGTAATTCTGATTGCTCTAACAAAAATAATAACCATCATCACATTAGGTGCAGATAAAATTCAAAGACTGACTGTTAAATCAGCATTCAATTGCACTTAACAGCCATAAATATCCCACACAACACAGCCAGCAAGGTGTGCCTGGCCCTGGGGGAAAAAAAAGCCTGGCCAGTGTTCTCTCTCTTTTTTTTTTTTTTCTTTCCCCAATAAACAGAAGACAAAGAGTCAATCAGAATCAAACTCTGTGACATCTTAGACCACTAGCCCATGAAAAACCTCCTTATACCACACCACACTGAGAAAAGTGGTACCATTTCTCCCCACTGGCTGGCTCCAAAGTTGCTTGTATGAATTTGCAGAATGAACAGGTAAGCATCATACACCCCTAGTGACTACCCTACCTACTCCCCAGGAACATAATCCAGCACAGTTCCTGGGCAGGCTGAACCTCCCCAACAAAACTGAACAACATAAACAGCCAAGTGTAATCTAACACTGATAGCAGAGGTGGGGGTGGAATGTTGAACCAGACCTGGAGAATGGGGGTGGGGCAAGAAGCCACACTCTCAATGTCCAACTCTCCATGATGAACAAGGGTCAAACAACAAAGACTGAGAGGGGGGTCGGGCAACAAGCAAACCTCCCAAAAGAAGTGAACTAGCACTGAGCAGAGGTCAAAAGAGGCACAAAGGCTGAGAGCAGGGGTGGGGCAACAGGCCAACCTCTCAAAGTGGGGCAAGTGGTGGATCCCAGTGCTGATCTCATGGAACAGAGGACAGCATTCAAAACTGAATTGCCCCACATTGCTGGGGGAGGAGCTGACCAAACAGAGTTGCAGCTGAAGGACAATGAAAACAACAACAGCTCTGACCATCCTGCACACAGACTCATGTCACCTCCCAATTGCAACTAATCCTGTGGACAGAAGAAGCCAAATACCACTCACAAGCCAGTTACCTGGTGAGACCTTATCAGAACTTCTACTTGTATGCCAATACCAGGATTAGACACCTAAGGAATAACTCCAGACCTGTTACCAAAAACTGAACTTTTTGTTGTTCCTGTACCTGGTGTTGTGTGTGTATGTGTCTGTGTGAGGTTTTTTTTTTTTCTGTATTATTAACATCACCATCACTATTTTCTTATCCCTATTCTCACCCCCTCACTTTCCCTCTTTTTTTCTGTGCTACAATCCATTGTTCTCCCTCCCAACTACTCTTTCTGTCTCTTCTCATCTACTCTCTCCTATAGTCTTTACCTCCCCCTCTTACCCTCCCCCAACCTATCACCATGCTACCCTTCCCTCCTACAGACTCACTACCCACTGACTATCCTACTGTGCCAACTGTGCACAACCCCAGGCCCCTGCAATCCCTGACACAAGCACCCTCCACTACAACAGAAATACACCCAAACATGCACAAGGGCTACAAAACCTAGCAGCCACCATAATTCTTCCACTACCCACTCCTTTTCCTGCACCCCCTTTAGTGCCAACTTTGCCAATTTCCCAAATTTCTATATCTAGCATAATAACAATTACCCTCTCCCAGCTCCCACTGCTTACACATATTATCACCAAGGAGTTTTATATATAATATGTAAACAATCGGTCTGGTATTGGAACTGTGGATTTGTTACTGCTAAATTACACCCTTAGGCCAGGGACAGAAAGAGCACATCAACCTAGCTAACAACCAATTCAGTCACAACAAAAAAAATAAATCAAGGGAAAGAAAACAGGCAATTAAAACCACCAATTAGCCTATCAAGAACATAACTTCACAGTACCTACTGGAGTGATGGGAAGAAGAAGGGATGGAAACCACTCTCTTCAAAAAAATAATTCAATACAGGATTCAGTGAGAAATGAACAAAATGAATACCCAGTTCCTGACATCAACAAAACAATGATAAATGTCACTAAGGAGCCCACTGATGCCACACACACACAGCAAAAAAAACCCTCAAAGAAGAAATCTCTGAGAAATTTGTGCAGAAGATAATAGACATGGTTAAACAGAATGTACAAGATACACTCAAGAAATTTCAAAACACCAAAAATAAAGAATATGAGAAGACACAGAAACAAATAAATTAACTCAAAGAGGACTTCAACAAACACCAACATGAAATAAAGGACACTATAAAAAGAGAGAGAGATGGATAAAAGATGACAACACAAAATATAAAAGAGTTGAACAAAGATATGGAAAAGCTCAAAAAAAAGAACCAAACAAAAATCCTAGAAATAAAAAATCCCTTTAGTCAAACAAACAACACAGTGGAAAGCCACTCTAGCAAACTAGAACAAGTGGCAGATAAAAACTCAGTTTTAAGATAAAACAGAAATTAAAGAAAAACAGAAGAAATCTTGGTCAAACATTACAAGAGCTGTGAAAGGAATATGCAAGAACTCAGCAACTCCCTCAAAAGACAAAATCTGAGTATCATGAGCATTGAAGAAGGAGGAGAGGTACAAGCAAAAGGTATACATAATATATTCAACAAAATAATAACAAAAAATTTCCCAAATCTTGAGAATGGTTTGTCATTCAGGTACAGGAAGCCTCCAGAACCCCAAAAAGACTTGACCAAAATAGACACTCCCCATGGCATATTATCATTAAAACAACAAGCACAGACAACAGAGAAAGAATATTGAAAGCTGTAAGAGAGAAAAAAACAAATAACATGTAAAGGTATACCCAGATTTCTCAACAGAAACCTTAAAACACAAAGGACATGGTGTGAGGTATTTTGGGCACTGAATGATAATAGTTTCAGCCTGAGGATACTCTACCTAGCAAAACTATCATTCAAAATTGATGGAGCATGTCTATCACCCTGTACTAGTATCAACTCAAAATGGATCGAGGACCTTAAGGACCCAAGACTCTGAAGTTAGTACAGGAAGGAGCAGGAAACACTCTGGAACTAATAGGTATAGGAAAGGACTTCCTCAATAGAACCCCAGCAGCCCAGCAACTAAGTGAAAGAATGGACAAATGGAACTTCATAAAATTAAAAAGCTTCTGCACAACAAAAGAAATGGTCTCTAAACTAAAGAGACCACCCACAGAGTGGGAGAAAATATTTGCCAGCTATACATTAGGCAAAGGATTGATAACCAGAACTTTAGAAACTAAACTTTCCCAAAATCAATGAACCAATTAAGAACCAATTAAGAAATGGGCACCTGAACTAAATAGAAGTTTTTCAAAAGAAGAAATTCAAATGGCCAAAAAACATATGAAAAAATGCACACTATCTCTAGCTATAAAGGAAATGCAAATCAAAACCATACTAAGATTTCACCTCACCCCTGTTAGAATAGCCATCATCAAAAACACCACCAACAACATGTGTTGGCAAGGATGTGGGGGAAAAGGAACCCTCGTACACTGCTGGTGGGAATGCAAGCTGGTGCAACCACTCTGGAAAAAAATTTGGAGGCTTCTTAAAAATCTAAACATAGATCTGCCATATGATCTAACAATCCCACTCCTGGTGATGTACCCTAAGGAATGAGACACAGGTTATTCCAAAGTCACCTGGACACCCATGTTTATTGCAGCTGTATTCACAATAACCAAGTTATGGAAACAACCAAGATGCCTCACTACTAATGAGTGAATCAAGAAAATGTGGTACTTATACACAATGGAATTTTACTCAGCCATGAAGAAAAATGAAATCTTATCATTTGCAAGTAAATGGATGGAACTGGAGAACTTGACTCTAAGTGAAGTTAGCCAGACAGAGCAAAAATTGTATGTTCTCCCTCATATGCAGTCTTCAGATCTAGGGCAAATACAGCAATGTTGTAGGACTTGGGTTACATGACAAGGGGAGAACATATATGGGAGGTACAGGGTTAGATGGAAAACCCAAAACATGAAAACATTTGATGTCCCCACTCCAGAGGAATTAATACAGAAATCTTAAAGTGACAGAGGTCAACATGAGAAGGGGATCAGAAACCAGTATAAAGATCAGTTAGAGATGAATCAACCTGGGTTGTAACACATTTGTACATGGAAGCAATGCTAGGAATCTCTCTGTATAGCTGTCCTTATCTCAACTAGAAAAAACATTTTGTCTTTCTTATTATTGCTTATTTCTACTCTTCAATGGAACTGGAGAAAAGCACAGAACAGGTTCTGCCTGGAAGCGAGGGGGGAGAGGGGAGAAGGTGGAGGTGGGGGCAGTGGGGAGAAATGACCCAAATAATGTATGCACATGTGAATAAATGAACAATTTAAAAAATTGATGGATCAATTAAAATCTTCCAAGATAAACAGAAGCTAAAACAATACATGACTAGCAAAGCCACCATTACAGAAGATTCTACAAGGAATTCTACACACAAAAGATGAAAGCAAACAAAACCATAAGAGGATGGGAAGTATCAAACCACAGGAGAAGAAAGAACAAGTAATCAGAGAATAGCATTGATTCAGCTGCACACAATCAAATACTTAAACAACAAAAACAACTAGATGGAAGGAATCACCACATACCTATCGATATTAACACTTAATGTCAATGTACTAGACTCACCCATCAAAAGACACTGTTTGGCAAACTGGATTAAAAAGGAAGATCCGATAGTCTGTTGTTTACAAAAGACCCATCTTATTGACAGAAATATTCACTGGCTTAGGGTGAAAGGCTGGAAGAAGGCTTACCAAGACAATGGCCCCCAAAAACAGGCAGGACTAGCAATACTTATATCAGACAAAGTAGACTTCAAACTTACATTGGTCAAATGAGATAAAGAAGGACAATTCATACTAATAAAAGTGGAAATACACCCAAAGGAAATAACAATTATCAACCTATATGAACCCAACATCAATGCACCCAACTTCATCAAACATACACTAAGGACTAAAATCACATATAGACTCCAATACAGTGGTGGTGGGAGACTTTAAAACCCCTTTACCACCAATAGATAAGTCATCCAAACAAAAAATCAACAAAAAAATCCTGGTACTAAATGACACCATAGATCAAATGGTCCTAGCTGATGTCTACAGAATACTTTATCCAACTTCTGCACAATATACATTCTTCTCAGCAGCCCTTGGAACTTTCTCCAAAATAGATCATATCTTAGGGCACAAAGCAAGCCACAGCAAATATAAGAAAATAGAAATAACCACCTTCACTCTATCTGATCATAATGCAGTGAAACTAGAACTCAACAACCAAAACAGCAGCAGAAAACACACAGATAATTAGAGACTGAATAATACATTGCTCAACAATCAGTGGGTCATAGTAGAAATAAGAGATGCAATCAATAGTTTCCTGAAAGCTAATGAAAATGAAAACACAACCTAACAGAACCTATGGGACACAGCAAAAGCAGTCTCAAGAGGAAAGTTTATAGCCATGAGCGCATATATTAAAAGGACAGAAAGATCTCAAATAAACAAGCTAATGCTACATCTCAAACTCCTAGTAAAACAAGAGCAAGCAAAACCTGAAACAAGCAGAAGGAGAGAAATAATAAAAATAAGGGCAGAAAATAATGAAATAGAGACCAAAAATAAAACGTACAAAGAATCAACAAAACAAAAAGCTGGTTCTTTGAAAAAACAAACAAGATTGACAACCCCTGGAAAATCTACTAAAATAAGGAAGAAAAGACACAAGTTAGTAAAACCAGAAATGAAAAAAGGGAGATAACAACACCAAGGAAATCCAGGAAATCATCAGAGACTACTTTGAGAATCTATATTCTAATAAGTTGGAAAATCTTGAAGAAATGGACAAATTTCTAGATACTTATGACACTCCAAAACTGAACCAAGAGGATATTAACAACCTAAACAGATCTATAACACGTAATGAAATTGAAGGAGCAATAGAGTCTCCCAAAAAAGAAAAGTCCAGGACCTGATAGATTCTTTGCTGAATTCTACCAGACCTTTAAAGAAGAACTAATGCCATCACTCCTTAAACTTTTCCACAAAATAGAAAGGGAAGAAACACTGCCTAACTCATTCTATGAAGCCAGGATTATATTCATCCAAAAACCAGACAAGGACATATCCAAAAAAGAAGACTACAGGCCAATCTCTTTAATGAACATTGATGCAAAAATCCTCAATAAAATAATGGCAAATCAAATCCAACATATCATGACCAAGTTGGCTTCATCCCAGGGATGCAGGGATGATTCAACATACACAAATCAATAAGGGCAATTCAGTACATTAATAGAAGCAAAGACAAAAAACACTTGATCATCTCAATAAATGCAGAAAATGCCTTTGATAAGATTCAGCACCATTTCATGTGGATGCTATAAGAAAACTAGGAATAGATGAAATTTACCTCAACATTATAAAGGCTATATATGACAAACATATAGCCAACATCATACTTAAGAGGGAAAAACTGAAACCACTTTCCCTAAAGTGAGGAATGAGACAAGGATACCCACTCTCCCCATTCCTATTGAACATAGTCCTGGAATTCCTAGCCAGAGAAATAAGGCAAGAAGAAGAAATAAAAGGAATACAAATAGGTAAAGAAATAGTTAAATTATCTCTATTTGCAAATGACATGATCCTATAAAGACCTCAAAGACCAAAAAAATCCACCAAAAAAACTCCTAGACATCATAAACAGCTTCAACAATGTAGCAGGATACAAAATCAACTTACAAAAGTCAGTAGTCTTTCTATATGCCAACAATGAACAAATTGAGAAAGAATAGAGAAACAATTCCATTTACAATATCCTCAAAAGAAAATATGTGGGAATAAACCTAACAAAGGATGTAAATGACCTCTAAAAGGAGAACTACAAACAACTGAAGAAAAAGATTGAAGAAGACTACAGAAGGAGAAAAGATCTCCCATGCTCACAGATTGACAGAATCAACATAGTAAAAATGGCTATACTACCAAAAGCAATCTATAGGTTCAATGCAATTCCCACCAAAATCCCAATGACATTCATCACAGAGATTGAAAAATCTACCCTAAAGTTCATTTGGAAACACAAAAAACTATGAATAGCCAAGGCAATACTGAGCAAAAAGAGCAATGCTGGAGGTATCACAATACCCCATTTCAAACTGTACTTCAGAGTGAAAGCAATAAAAACAGCATAGAATTGGCACAAAAACAGACATGAAGACCAATGAAAGAGAGTAGAGGACCTGGATATGAATCCACACAGCTATGCCCACCTTGTTTTTGACAAAGACGCCAAAAATATACAATGGAGAAAAGACAGCCTCTTCAACAATTGTTGCTGGGAAATGTGGCTATCTGCCTGAATGATCTGTGCCTATCACTCTGTACTAGTAGCAATTCAAAATGGATTAAGGACCTTAAGTCAGACCCAAAACCTTACAGTTAGTACAGGAAAGAGCAGGAAACACTTTGGAAGCAATAGGTATAGGCAATTACATCCTTAGTAGTATTCCAGCAGCCCAGCAACTAAATGAAAGGATGGACAATGGGACTACATGAAATTTAAAAGTTTCTGCACAACAAAAGAAATGATCTCTAAATTGAAGAGACCACCCACAGAGTGGGAGAAAATATTTGATAACCAAAATATACAGGGTACTCAAAAAATTAAACTCCCCAAAAATTAATGAACCGATAAAGAAATGGGCAACTGAACTTAACAATACTTTTTCAAAGGAAGAAGTCCAAATAGTCAAAAAATACATGAAAATATGATTACCATCCCTGGCCATAAAGGAAATGCAAATCAAAACTACATTAAGATTCCACCTAACTTCTGTTTCAGGAAGTTGCTATCTTAGATACAAGACACTGAGGCATTTTAGCAGGAAGCAACTTTTTACTGTGCCAGCATAGACTCAGCAGACTCGTGTCCAAAGGCTGAGCTCCGAGAACAAAGGGGTCTCATCTTATATACCCTTGCAAACAGGTTGCAGAAACAAAAAGCAAGATCTAATCCATAAATGGTTATATTTAATTTTATAAGCTTCTTTACCCTAGCTATGTGACTTTTTCCCCTCCCCAGTGCTATGTGACCTTCCTCATGTTCAGATTTTTCAGGTTTTATCTCTCTGCTATGCCATCCCTACCTCCCTGCTACTTTCTCAGGATTCAGGCCTAGTCTGTTTTCTTCTGATCCTCTTCCCTGCTACATTATTCCCCCCTTTGATGCTCAGACCTACCTAGGGTCAAAGAGCATCATCTTGATCTAGAGGTTTGTATTTTCATAACATCATTACATGTGTGGCCATTTTCCTTTTTATAATGGCCTTTATAATAGTCTTGATAGACTGTAGCACCAGGGGAACCAGGCAGGGCAATATTAAGCATGTTTTTAGAATTAGGCCCATTGCCCCTATCAGGGTTTTGAATCCACCTAAGGAAGAAAACCATCCTTCAAACATGTCATTGGGATCCCAACCTCTCCAAGTCTGGATGGGGACATGGGCAAGGTTTCTCATTTTGTCTGATCCCTTTTATAACCTTTTTTTTTCATCATTAATCTCTAAGCAGTAGTTTTTATAAACTCCTCCCTCAGAAGCAAGTAAATAGTCCAAAGTCAAGTGGTTCAATAGATGGCATTGTGCATCTTAGTGCTTGTCTTGTCAGCAAATTGAGGGCTCTTCTATTTTCATTAGTTATAATTTTAACAACAGTCTGTAGCCTGATGATGTGGTTGAGCATATATATAGGGGTGCGATAGCCCCAGGACCCATCTTCTCCCCAGGTGTCAGGACCATAGTATTGGATGATTTACTCAGGAGGCCACTTGTCATCTTTTTAATTGCCAATTTGTAAGGCACCCAATTTTTGTCTACTTAATCTTTTGTTATAATGCAGCCTTCCAGTTTTTCAACTTGTCTGAGGGGAATCAAGAGGATGGATGGTCTGATTAGCCTAGCACATAAGACCCAAACCAGCTTCTAGGTAGCACTGTATAAAAATGTTTCTCACAGATCCAATAGAGCCCCCTGGGTGCCTGCCAATCTATGTTTGCAGTAAGATTTTCCAATTTTTTTTTTTTTAGATTAGAAAAGTTGGCCAGTGGGTAGGGCTGGTGTTCTGTATGGTTTGGAGCTCCCCAACATTGGGTCTCTTGGGCAGTGTCATTGTAAAACTTCTGTCCTAAACAAGTTAAATCCCCCATCAAGGTGGAGAATTTGCCTTCTGGGCAGGAGATACAATAATTTCTGATGATGGAAGTTTTTAGGAGTCAGATGCCTTTCCTGTGTTTTGGGAAAGCAGTCTTATTAAAAGGCTTCTGTGGGCCCAGCTCCCTTACTTCCCAAAGCCAAGAGTCTCTCATGTTGGTCCCCCCACAAACATGGCATAAATTGTATTTATGTCTGGACTATAGACTGAGCCAGTGAGAGGAACAAGTTTTTAGCTTTGACAGAGATGAAAAATTCACCATTTGATATATAGGCTCTTTCTCAAGATAGACCTCCACAGCCACAGCCTGTACCTCCATATCTACCTTTGTCTATGGATGCACATGCATCAAAGAGCATTGATACTGGTTTAGCAGGACTAAACACCTGGGTGTGGCTGACAAGGTAGGTTCCCAGGGAAGCAGACACTCCTGATCTCTAACCATTGCTCCTGGGGACAGTAAGTGGGGTTGAAACAGATATGCTGATTACCATGGGAGCACACTAGATAGGTGGTGTGATTGTGAATGCATGACCCTATGACAGAGCCTGCACAGTAATAGTAAGTATGGAAAAGTAAAGTCTTAGTGACAACACTCCCTGCCTGAGTAATATGCACACATAGGTCACAAGAGGAGAGCTCTGGGGACATGAAGGTAAACCAGATCAGTAACAATAAACAGTAATTATGCATCCTGCCCAAAAGACATAAAAGAGAGCAAATAAAAAACCCTTTCACCGGAAGTCCATCAATGGGGGCGGTTTCTGCCAAGCCTATGAAGGAAGACTAGAGTGAGGACTACAGCTACAGATACAGACAAGGAGTGTCAATGCATTACAGTGAGATAACTGGTGTGGAAAACAGCCCATTTGTCCCATTGGAGAGTTGCCTCCTCAAGCTTCTGCTATGCATAGACTAGTTAGCTTGTAGGGGTGACTAGAACAGGGCAGTCATCTGTTCTCAGTCCCCTGTTGTTTCCTTAGAAGCTAAATCCTGCCAAGAAATGGTGCTCAGCTTCCAGAGGATGATCCTGTATGGTGAAGCTGGATCAGGGATGCACTCCCACCCAAGAGAAGCTGGCTTGACTGGACTATGGTGGATCTAAGGAGCAATCACTGCTACTTTAACTGTGGTGGAAGTAGTAGACAAGATAACTACAAAAGGGCCCCTCTAATGGGATTTTACTGGGTGGACATTTTATTTTTTTACCCAGACAATGTCTTTTTTTTTAACTGAGTAGAATTACCATGGCAAAAATATATTATCAGTATATATGTCCCAGAAAATGTATTGTTTAAAAAAAAAGTTAAAACCACCACCTTTAAGTATCAAAGGACATGTTTAGAGCCAGTAAAAATAGTTATTTTGTCTCTATTTAAGTAGAAGACCCTGTCTAAAAATATGAGTTTGTGTCTGGAAGGGCTCTAATGCCAGACAGCCACACATGTATAGGAACCATTTCCTCAATCCTCTTGCCTTTGGTTATTTTTGAGAGATCTGGCACGAGTGACTCTATTTGAACTTTGATGGCATTCCCCCCCTTGTCTCCAAACTGCTTGTCTCTGAAAAGTCTCCTCTGAAGATCTGTTCAAGTACTAAGTAGACCTGACACTACTTGGCTTTTGAGACCAGATGAGATTGGGTGAATTCAGGGTGATATGGCCTTAGACTGAAGATCTTTCTTGATTGGTCATTTTTCTCATCATCAGGATTTGCTCTTTTCTGGATTTTATTTGGTTGGTCTGTCTTGGTCCCACATTTGGGGGAAAATAATGAACAGATCAGTTGGGAGTCAGTGTCAACATGACCCTTTTGGCCAAATTTAAGCAACAAAGAGGCTTAGAAGGAGTAGCTCTTAGGCAGTGTGCTTCTAGACAAGGAAAATACAAAACAAAATCTAACAAAAGCAGACTCTAAAAAGCTAACCTTGTTGACACATAAGTAGTTATTAGAGGCATTTTTTTTATTGTTTTATTATTCATATGTGTATACAAGGCTTGGGTCATTTCTCCCCCCTGCCCCCACCCCCTCCCTTACCACCTACTCCCCCCCTCACTCTCCCCCCCCACCCCTTCAACACCCAGCAGAAACTATTTTGTAGAGGCATTTTTTTAATGGACTAGATTGTAAATGCCCCAGAAGGATCAGAACTGTAATGACAAAAACTTAAGAGTCAGGCTTAAAATTCTGATGGATAATTTAGCAACTAACAGAATAGTATACCAGTACCACTAACTTTTGTTGCTGTGTTTATCTAAATTTTGTATTTTAGAAGGCATATTTTAATAATCATAACTTGTTTTCTATTTACTTTTTATTTTTAAGACATAAAAACTCAACTGAATGAGTGTATTAAACCTTTTTTTCTGTCTCCAAATATTTCATGACATTTACACTTTCAATTTACTAGACTTCATCCTTGAAGTCCTCATCCCAATCTTGTTTCCATTTCTCCACTTCCCCCTCTCTACATTCACAGCCCTTCTGCAATATTCCTTTTCTTTCAAGTCAGGCCAGATCTGATGTATCAGTGCAAGTCCATCCTTCATGTGCTAATTTTTATAAGAGCTCAGTTAGTGCTGAACTTCAGTCCTTCTTCAGAATGCCCATTTTGTGTGAAGATGTGCAAACTGGGTACCAAAGCTACCCATCAAGACTGAAAGACTCTGATTTCTCCTCAGTCTGCCCAATAAATTGCTATCCAAATTTAAATAAACAACAGAGTCTGGTCTTTGAAGACCAGTTTTAGCCTCTTGGCTTTTCCCATTCTCCTGGGCGTTAGGGTTCTTTTTATAATTACTCTGTAAATTTCATTAACTACAGTTTTATCTAGTGACACTTCTGGGGCCATCCTACACCAATAGCAGGCCAATCTACTTCACAAAGGACAATTAGCTTCTTAGGAGTTAACTTAACTCCATAATCTCCATTAAATCCCTTTTTAAAGTTATTACTCATACACTCCAAGGGAGTGGTCTTACTCTGACTTCCACTAATCTCCTTCCATTACCAGACTGCCAGACAGACACATGGGGGGATGGTTTTGGAAAAGCACTTGCTTCATCTGTCTCCAGCCACTCCCTTAGTGGGGACTTAGGCCTCTCTTTGGCCCTAGTAAATCCATTAAACCCAGGACTGGAAGCCCTGTTAGGGTTCACTCTTGACCTTATGAGTTTGCCACAGAACCATGGATTGGGACTCTCTCTCACTTTGCAGCTGGGTTGCATCTCAGGCTCACACTTTCATACACTTTCACACAGCACAGTACTTCCACCCAGCTCCCTAAACCTGAGAGACACTGTTTCATGATGGTTACTAGTGGTTACTAGGTGATCAGTCTCTCCTTCTGCCTCATGAGACAAACCTGAATTTGAATGTGGGTTCTTATGAGCAGTATTCCCCTCCCCTCACTGGTTCCTATGCCTCACTGAGTTCCATTGTGCATATGAGGCCCTCACCCTGACTCTCCAGGAGGATGAATGCCTCTCCAGATCAAGCTGTCCATTGGCACCTGGTGGGATCGCCTCCTGGTAGTTCAGGGGGATGCACCCAGGTGACAAGGGAGGTGATAACTCACTGTGTCTCCACAATCCTGGATGAGCCCCCAAAAAATGTTTCAGGAAGTTGTCATCTTAGATACAAGACACTGAGGCAATTTATCAGGAAGCAATACTTTATTGTGCCAGCACAGACTCAGCTGTCCAAAGGCAGAGCCCTGAGAACAAAGGGGGCTCACTTTATATACCCTTGCAAGTAGGTTGCAGAAGTAAAAAGTAAGGTCTAGAGGAAGGATCCAGATGGTGACTAGAGCACAGAAGCAGACAGTATGAGCTCTGTAAATCAAAAATCTTGCTGAGATGCTGGAGCCACACTTGGTGGAAATCAAGCACCAAGAAGAATCAAAACTTCAACTCCCTGAACCCCTAGCCCATACAAAGCTTCTCCATGCCATGTTACACTGAGAAAACAGGAGGGCTCCTGTGCTGCCAGATGTTGACTCCAAACCTGCTTGGAAGACATTCAGCATACCAAACAGGTGAGCACCAAGCATCATGCAGCATTCCCCCAGCCACCCCTTGGGGATAAATCAGAATAGCCCCCTGAACAGACTGATCCCCTGCACCACAAAACAAAAGAAACAACAACTGAACAATAAACAAGCAAACTATCACAAAGCGCTGACAGCAGGAGGCCAGATGATGGATCACTGACCTTGCCCCAGAGAAAGGGGACAAGGCAAAGAAACAAGCCCCCAGTAAACCAACACAGCAAAAACCCAACTCCAAGGCAGGATGTCTGGTGGGCTACAGAGCTGATCTCCAGAACCTGAGGACAACATACAAACTTAAACTGTCACACCTCACTGAGGGAGGAGCTGACTAAGCAACTGCAACTAAAAGATAGAAGAAAAACTGATGAGACCCCCCCAGTCACCTGGTGAGACTAAGACAGAGCTTCTGCTTAAATACCAACACTAGGACTGGATACTGAAGGAGTAACACCAGAACTACAAAGACTGAAATTCTATTGTCCCTTAACCTAGAGTTTTTTGTGTGTTTGTTTGTTTGTTTATTTTGTCTCTTTTTTCTTTATTCATCTTTCCAAGTTGATTTCTTTGGTTTTTTGTTTGTTTGTTTTGTTTTGTTAGTTTTACTATTGTGAGTTAGTTAATACTAAATAACACCTAGACCAATGATAGCAATAGCATACATATGCTAAGCTAAAAACCCAATACACCCACAAAACAAAATTAAACCAAGGGAAAGAAAACAGGTGACTGAAAACACCAATAGCCTATCAAGAACATAGTTACACAGTACCAAGTGGAGTGATAGGAAGAAGAAAAAGGGATGGAAACAATTCTCCTCCCCAAAAATAATTAAATACAGGATTCAGAGGGAAATGAAGAAAACAGATACCCAGTTCCAGACCCCAACAAAACAAAGATACACAACATCAATGAACCCAATGATGCCCACGAGAACAACCTGAAAGAAGAAATCCTGCAAGTAATCACTGAGAATTTCATGGAGATTTTACCAGACATGGTCAACCAAAATGTACAAGAGGCACTTAAGAAATTCCAAGACAGAAAAAATAAAGAATACGAGAAGACACAGAAACAAATAAATGAACTCAGAGGAGCCCTAAATAAACACCAAAGTGAAACAGAGAACACTATAAATAGAGAGATAAATGAATTAAAGATGAAAATTCACAATATTAAAGAGGAAGTGGCCCATGATATGGAAAACCTCAGAAAAAAGAGAAACAGAAATACAAAACACAATGAAAGGACACTACAGCAGACTAGAGCAAGCAGAAGACAGAATCTCCCAACTTGAAGATAAAATGGAAATTAAAGGAAATACTGAAGAGCTATTAGTCAAACAACTCAAGACCTGTGAAAAGAATATGCAAGACCTCATGGACTCCATCAAAACCAAACCTGAGAATCATGGGCATTGAAAAAAGAGAAGAGGTCCAAGCAAAAGAGATTTATAATATATTCAATAAAATAATAACAGAAAATTTCCAAAATCTAGAAAAAACTATGCTCATTCAGGTACAGGAAGCCTCCAGGACACCAAACAGACTTGACCAAAATAGAACAACCCCACAACACATTATCATTAAAACAACAAGCACAGAGAATAAAGAAAGAATATTGAAGGCTGTAAGAGAAAAAACAAATAACATACAAAGGTAAACTCATCAAAATCACAGCAGATTTCTCAATGGAAACATTAAAAGCAAGAAGAGCATGGAGTGAGGTCTTCCGGGCACTGAATGAAAATAACTTCAACCCTAGGATACTCTACACAGCAAAACTATCATTCAAAATAGATGGAACAATAAAAGTCTTCCATGATAAGCAGAAACTCAAACAATATATGACACCAAAGCCACCACTACAAAAGATTCTTCAATGAATTCTGCACACAGAAAATGAAAGCAAACAAAACCATGAGAGGACAGGCAGTATCAAACCACAGGAGAAGAAAAGACATGGAATCAGAGAGTAACATTGATTGAGCTGCACACAATCAAACCCTTAAACAACAAAAATAACTAAATGACAGGAATCACCACATAATCAATGAACCAATAAAGAAATGGCAACTGAACTAAACAGTTCAGTTTAGTTAGTTTATCTTCTTTTTCAACAGAAGATATTTAATTGGCCAAAAAACACATGAAAAAATGCTCACCATCTCTGGCCATAAAGGAAACACAAATTAAAACCACACTAAGATTCCACCTCACCCCTGTTAGAATAGCTATCATCAAAAACACCACCAACAACAGGTGTTGGCGAGGATGTGGGACAAAAGGAACCCTCATACACTGCTGGTGGCAAGGCAAGCTAGTGCTACCACTCTGGAAAACAATATAGAGGCCTCTTAAAAGTCTAAACATAGATCTGTTATATGATCCAGCAATCCCACTCCTAAGGATATACCCTAAGGAATGTGACTCAGGTTACTCCAGAGGCATCTGCACACCCATGTTTGTTGCAACACTATTCACAATAGTCAAGTTATGGAAACGGCCAAGATGCCCCACTACTGATGAATGGATTAAGAAAATGTGGTACTTATACACAATGGAGTTTTACTCAGCCACGAAGAATAATGACATCTTATCATTCGAAAGTAAATGGATGGAACTGGAAAACATCATCCTGAGCAAAGTTAGCCAGGCTCAGAAGGCCAAAAATCGTATGTTCTCTCTCATATGCAGACTTCAGATCTAGGGCAAATGCAGTAATGTTGTTGGACTTGGGTCATACGCTAAGGGGAGAGCACATACGGGAGGAATAGGGATAGGTAGGAAACCCAAAACTTGAAAGTATTTGACATTCCCTCTGCAGAGAAGCCAATACAGTAACCTTAAAGCAACAGAGGTCAATGTGGGAAGGTGATTGGGAACTAGTGAAAAGGTCAGGTAGAGATGAATCAATTCAGGTTGTAATACACTTGTGCATGGAAGCAATGCTAGGAATCTCTCTTTATAGCTATCCTTATCTCAACTAGCAAAAATGCTATGTCTTTCTTATTATTGCTTATGTCTTCTCAACAAAATTGGAGAAAAGGGCAGAACAGGCTCTGCCTGGAAGCGAGAGTGTTGGGGGGCAAAGGGAGAAGGCAAGTGATGGGGGGGAGAAATACCCAAACAATGTATGCACATATGAATAAATGAATAATAAAAAAGCAAGGTCTAATCCATATGTGGTTATATTTAATTTTATAGGCTACTTTACCCTGGCTATGTGACTTTTTTCCTTTCCCAGTGCTACGTGACCTTCCTTATGTTCAGATTTCTCAGGCTTTATCTCTCTGACATGCCATCCCTACTTCCCTGCTGCTTTCTCAGGACTCAGGCTTAGTCTGTTTTCTTCTGATCTTCCTCCCTGCTGCACTCCTGTTAGAATAGCTAGCATCAAGAACACTAATAACAACAAATGTTGGCGAGGATGTGGGGAAAAAGGAACCCTCATACACTGCTGGTGGGAATGTAAGCTAATATAACCACTCTGGAAAACAATATGGAGGTTTCTTTAAAAACTAAACATCTATCTGCCTATGATCCAGCAATACTACTACTAGGAATATACCCAAAGGAATATGACTCATATTAATACAAAGACATCTGCATACCCATGTTTATTGCAACACTATTGACAATATCCAAGCTATAAAAACAGTGAAGATGCCCCACTACTGACGAATGGATTAAGAAAATGTGGTGTTTATACACAATGGAATTTTATTCAACACCAAGAAGAATGAAATTCCAAGTAAATGGATGGAACTGGAGAACATCATCTTAAGCGAAGTTAGCCAGCTCAGAAGGCCAAAAATAGCATGTTCTCCCTCTAATGCACATTATAGAGACAAAACAAATGTAGTAATATTATTGGCCATGGCTCACACACTATGAGAGAGAATGTGCACAAAGAATAGAGAAAGAGAAGGAATCCTAAAACATGAATGTGGTTGATGTGCACACTGTAGAGGAGCAAATATAGTAATCTTAAACTGGCAGAGGTCGCTATGGGAAGGGGACTAGGAAGTAGTAAAGAGGTTTGGTAGAGATGAACCAATGTGGATTGCAATTCACATGTGCATGGAATCAATGCTAAGAATCTCTCTGTATAGCTATCTTTATTTCAAAGTAGCAAAACGCTATGTCTTTCTTATTATCACTTATGTTTTCTCTTCAACAAAATCTGAGAATAAGAGGGCAGAACAGGTTCTGCCTGGAATGGGGGTATGGAGAGGTGGGCCAAACAATGTATACACATGTGAGTAAATGTAAAAATGATAAAATAAAAAAGAAAGAATATCATAAAAATAATGACATGCTTACTGGTGAAATAATGAATGTTTTTCTCCTAAGATCAGGAACAAAACAAGGATATCTCCTTTCTCATTACCTCTGTTTAATATTTTACTGGCAATTCTTAGCTTCTAGCCAGAGCAAGAAAGCAAGAGAAGGAAATAAAACAAATCTAGTCTGGAAAGAAAGAAGTAGAATGCCTTGATTTGCATGCACACTTTATTTTCATACTTCTGCTCTAATCTGTTGAGTATGACCAACATACTTTTCCAACTTACTTTTTTCAACATACTTCTTTCATACTTTTTTCAATATACTTTTTCATACTTCTGCTCCAGTCTGATGAGTTTGACCACCATCTTTATTTTTCAGTCTGGGATATAAAATGGGGCGGGTCTCTTAAACCCCAAGGACATCCTGCAAACAAACTACACTGACAAACTCATGCATAATATCAGCTCCATGGCAATTACTAAGACCTCATGCCATCTTAAAAGATGATCTATAGCTGCCTCATTAACTAGCTAATGATTTTTAACTGGGAAATCAGAGGTCAGAGAAATGGGTAACAGAAACCAGAAGCAAGAGCTGTTTGTCTGCTCTTAGACAGGTGATGCAGTAGCAGTTAAAACAGGAAATAACAGGGATGGCACACTGAGTTGACTCATGGGAAAAAGCTTGAGGAATGACCTAAGACCATCTGGTCCCAGCTTTGGTTCTTACCATGAGCTAGTCAATCTATGACAATTCACTTAACCTCAGCCCTGGCTCTTACTATAGAGCTATTTGATCTTGACAATTTATTTAACCTTTCCTTCTTCTCTGTGAAATAGGAATAAGCACACAGTGTTCTTCATCTGGCTGTCTCCCTCTTGTCATTCAATACTTATTTTAAAAAGCAGTTCTTTAAAGAGGACTTCCCTAACCCCCAATCTATAGGACCCCCACCCCACTTTCCAGGTCCTCTATCATCACATCATTCTGTCACATTTTCTACATATCATTAACATAATTTGAAATTAATTTTCTTCTTTATTTGTTTAATATCTGCTGTGAAACCTTGATATCAGTTAATAAAGGTATTACTTAAACCAAGCAGATTGTTAGCTCTGAAAACACTGTTGTTTTAAGGATGGAAAGGAATCATAGGTACACAGCATCTAACACTGTGTCTGCACCATAATAAGCAATTGTTATATCATTATCATTATTATTTTTGCTATCATGATTCCTTATCACCACACTAAAAGTGCTCATTAAGGTATAGGCTAAAGTGAAGTGCTGGGCATTAGGTCTGAGAAGCAGCATAGAGCAGTTCTGAGTGGCCTGATGTCCTAGATTATGCATAGGTCACATGGTCAGAGACAAGCCCACACTGGAGTAGACCAAACCAAAGGGTCAAACTAGAAAGAAGCTCTAACTCTGACAACAAGCCCTCAGTTCCTGGCTGAATGTAAGCAGAGCTGTCTGGCTACTCAGCTACCAGGACTCAGTCCAGGCAGTCACCTCTGCAGCCCCTTCCCTGGTCCCTCTTCATTGCCCTTCAGGAGGGCTCACACTAGGATAATGTATGTTACATCTGCACTATACACAGAACTTTTCTTCACAAACTACTTTCCTTCTTGATTCAATTCTTTCTTTTATCAGTGAACACTAGCTGTGATGCCCCCCCGCCCACACACACACATCCCACTGAGCAAGCCCAGGCGTAGGTCAGATGGCAAAAGCTGTCCTTAGAAATGTCCTCTTGAATGAATTCACAAGCTAGTTTCCTTTAGGAAAGTGCAATGCCTGCTTGTAAAAACTTATCTTTGTTTAACAAAAAGAGGAACAAATTCCCAAAGAAAAAGCCAGACACAACTCTTCTAAGCAGCCTTGGACTCATTTTTCTATGAATCTGAGGAACATGTGTAGCAAAGAAAAGATGAGCTATGAGGGACAACAGAGCATGGCAATGATAAGGGTAGGTTTTGGAGCCATTTTGCCTGGTGTGGATCCCGACTCAGTCACTTACTAGCTAAGAGAGTTTCTGTGCCATTGATGGGACTGCTGTGAGGAATGAAATGAGTTACTAGACATAAAATGAATCACAGTCTGGTGCGTAGTAAGGATTAGTGAAGCAATAAGATAACACAAAAATGAAAGAAAAGGGCAGCAAAACAGATATAGCTGGAGACAGACAGGCAGACAGAGATAGGCATCAAAATGCATCAAATGGGAAGCTCACCAATAGCGGAAGTGGGCTATGTGTTAGGAAGCTGCTACAATCAGCTGAGAACCCACAAAACCTCTGCAAGACTTCTAACCCAAAAGAGGTCTGTTGGGAAACAGGAATATGTTTAGGGTAAGAATAGGATTTGGATAAGATTTGGGCTTCCATGGGGTCTTTGATTCAAAGCCACTTTGAATCTTTTGTCTTAGCAAAAATATGAAATAAACTCTACCCTCGAGTTGACAAAGAACAGTAGCATTTGCCCATTTTGGGAATTAGATAATCAAGATGATGTTTACTGATATTAAATAATGTCAAAACACTCTCTGTGTTCACCTTGACTCCTAACAATCATACTAAATCTGTTTGCCCACCTGGCTTGTGGGGCACTGCAACCTCTAGTCAATGCTTAAGATGTGGCTATTCATTGCCTACTGATGATAAACACTCATGGACTCCTAGATTCACTTATACCTCAGGGGTTTCCTCCTTCAACCTAAAAGTAGAGGGATGCCACAGAGATATCACATTTTAAGCAATGTTCTTTTAAATAAAAGAACCAGAAAGGCATTTGGCCAGCCAAAAAGGAAAATTATTGGAAATCATGGCACCCAAGGGCAGAAAGTACAGCAGGCTTAAGGCCTAGAACTTGGGCCTGTAGAACCTCCAGAAACTAAAGCAGCTGATTTCTCTCAGAACACTCCTTTTGCAGTGAAGTATGTCACTCAATTCTCTTCCCTGAAAATCTGCTCATCCTTCTGTGGATGAGCTTACTCTGTATTGCTATTTATATAACATGGATAGTGTTCCCCAAATGGTCATCCTGACCCCCTTGTTTACATGTCCTAAGTTCCCAGGAGATATTCTAATTATTCCTATGTGGATCAGATTTCCAACCCATGTCTAAAAAGCTGTGGTCATGTTAGAGCATCATATTCTAGAACTATGGCTTTTGCATCAGAGCAAAAACTCAAGACATGGGGTTCTGTGTTAATTTATCCTTATCATCACAGCCATTATCAACATTTAGTATAATTGACATACAAGAAACTACACATATTCAAAGTATACAATTAGATAAATTTTCAATACACAGGTACATGGAAGCAATGCTAGGAATCTCTCTGTATAGCTATCTTTATCTCAAACTAGCAAAAACACTATGACTTTCTTATTATCTCTTATGCTTTCTCTTCAACAAAAACGGAGAACAAGAGGGCAGAACAGGTGCCTGGGGTGGGGAGGGAGGTGGCCCAAACAATGAATACAGATGTAAGTAAATATAAAAACTATAAAATAAAAAAAGATAAATTTTAAACATAGGTATACACCTATGAAGCCATTACCACAATCAAGATAATACACATAGCCATCATCCCTAAAAGTTTTTTTGGGCTGGCAGAGTGGCTCAAGTGGTAGAGCACCTGCCTAGCAAGTATGAAGCCCTGAATTCAAGCCAAAGTGCCACCGAAAAAAAAAAAAAAGGAAAAAAATTTTCTTGTGACTCTTGGTAATCTGAATTTGTTGTTCCTCTCCCTCCTCCAACAACTATACTGATCTATGCTTTTGTCACAATGGATTGTTTGCATTTTCTGGAAACTTATATAAATGGAGCCATATAACTGTACTCTATTTTATCAGGCTTTTAAATTCAATATAATCATTTTAAGATTCATCTTTATTATTATATGTATTAATAGTTCATTCCTATTTATTGCTGAGTTGTACTCCATTGTATGGATGCTTTCTTAAACATTTTTAAACAGTTTTCAGTTCACAGTGATAAGAGTTTACATCACTTAACTCATCAAGGTATGTGGCAGATTGATCTGAAACACTTCAAATTCCTATACATTGACACAATAATGAATGTAAATAATTGGCAAAAAACATAGATTACAATAATTTCTAAGTAGTATTCCATCACTGCATTTTTGACACTCAGCAAGAGACAGCACCCCAAGTGCTCTGAGGACCTAGAGGGTAAAAGGAAAGTAGCAGAGAGGAACAGAATGAGCATAGGTCTTTGTGCTTTAGACCAGCTGTGTGACCCAGGGAAAGTCACTTCCCATCTCTGAATCTCAGTTTCCTTATTTATAAAATAGGGAAACTGGACAGTGGCATCCTAACCTTAGCATCTGTGGAATCTGTAACTTGACAGGGTCAGCACGCAAGCTTCTTCCCTCAGCAGTGCTGGATGTGAGACCAACCAACCAACCCACAGCCGAGGACGAGCAACCTTTCCCTTTCCCCATCTAACAGGGAAATCAAACTGCATAATAAGGATGACTTTTTCCAGACAGCGTCACAGTCCAAGAGGCTTCTTTCAATAGTTCTTTGCTGCTAATTTTCACTAATCTCGCAGGTTTGGGGCTCTTGGCTTGGAGCTGATCCTTGGGATAGAAATAAAGAGCCCTCTCCTGGTGAGTATCAGGCTGACACTACCACAGATTTTCATAAACATTACAGCTCAGGCTGCTTTTGCAAGCTGCCCTGGGCTAGCTTCCTTTAATTCTTGTCACTCTGAGCAGCGCTTCCACCCCCACGCTTCCTACAACATTAGTGGAATTCTACCTCCCAGATTCTCTTGAGAGTCAGTCATGGAGGGAGAGCAGGGGCTTGCAGAAGAGAAGAATTCACAGAAAGAAGGCTAGAATGGGACCAGAAAGGCAGTAGCTAAATGGGGAGAGGTGGAGCATTGTCAAAGCAGAAATGGAGGATGTATGAGTATCTTCTTCCCTTCACAAGTGTCTAGGTCCACCTCATAATGCTGGGCAAACAGGGTATTGGTTCATCCACTCAGCAAACTACCACTTTGCCTCATTTGATCTTCAAACCAGCCTTAGGAAGTGGTCAAGGCCAGTTAATGTTGCTCTGCCCTCCATCCACTTCAAAGAGAGAGAAAGTGTTTTTTGGAGTGATTTAATGATTTCCTTCAAAACAGACCATCAGGCAGCTCAACTGCAGGTTTTTCATGCTCCACACCCTAGAGTCTACATTCCAAAGACATTTACAGAACACTTTCCAAGTATAAGAACATTGAAGGAATGAAAGATTTATAAAACATGGCCTCTTCTTTCGGAGACTTTTCTCTCCAGTAGAGGAGATTGTTTCCATGGAAGGAAAGGGGTAAAATTACTGTAAAAGAAATAAATGAAGCATCATAGACAGCAAAAGAGAGTAAAGAAAAGTTACAGGTGAATAGAGCAGGGATAGCCTTGCTTTTCCTTTGGCTTGACATCTCAGGTGCAGAGCAGGTATGCCACCCTGTCTGCTTGTCACAGCAGACACCAAAAAGATGGAACAGAGAATCCTCTTCTTGTTTTGCATTTTGACCAGGAGGTATATAAAAAAGCAAATAAGCAAAATATTTGGAGGAAGAAAATGTCTTTGGTGCTTCACGCAAAGAATGTCTGTCCACACTAATTTTCTTTTTTTAACCTCTAAAAACCATTTAATGACAGCTTAAACAGAGGAGGAGGAGGTAGTTGAGAGACAGACAGACACAGAGACAGAGAGGTTGAATGATTAACTTTTGGGTTTGGTACCCAAGAAAGGGTTATAGAATTACATCTGCAATGAGACTTAGTTAATAGAATGTTAATAGAGGTTAACTTTACACTTTTCAGTTCTTTTCCAGTGTTTGCAATCTTACCATGTGCATATTTTACTTTTATAAAAGGTAACTTTTTAAATCAAAAAGAAATCCATTTCTTTTTATATATCCTGCCTACTCTTTCTTTGGGAGCAGCTCATTATGTCTCATGTTTAATCATAACACTTTTGTAACAATTTAAATAAAAGAACAACTATCTACAGAGTGTTTGCAGTGTATAAGGCTGTGTGACAATTGTTATCTTTCTTATTCTTCACCACACTTCTAAGGGTAGGTCCTTCTACCTTCTTTATACATATGAGGAAATTGAGCCTTAAAGAGATTAAGCAACTTGCTTTAGATCACAAATTAAACAAGCAGTAGAGCCAGGATTAGGACCCAGACAGAATTTGCCATGGTTTCCTAACTGGAGTAACTAGCACTATTCTCTGTTGACAGTTATTACCCTAAACAGATATAATCACATCACATCTTTGCTTAAAATCTGTAGAACTCCTTACCTTCTACCTACATTGCTCACATTCAGTTTTAAATGAATTTGTCCATCTATTCATTATACATCAACAAATTATAGCAAACCCTAACATTTGCTTCAAATTTATTTTATGTATGGTCTCTCAAAACTCTTGTGACATAGTTAGGTGAGTAAACAGTCCTAAGCAGTGACAATGGCTTATCAAGAAGCAAGACAGGAAATGCATACCACAGGGCCCCAAAACCAGGCCTTGTTGAACAAAAGTAGAGTTCTTCACTGTCTCATGCAGTGCTCTGATCTTCCTTCAGATTTCAAGAATGTTAAGTTCTTTCATCTCTCTCCAATGTTGCAACTACTATATATTCTGCCAGGTATACCCTTTCCTTGCCTGATGAACCCATACAAATCTTCCATGATTTCCTTCCAATGGTCCACTTTCTTTAGGTTCCCTTAGCAACCTGTTAATATTCCCCATTACAGCACTGACCATATTAGGTTAGACACATTTTCATGATTGACTATCCAAGAACACTGTTACCTTCTCTAGAACAGAGATTATGAGTTATGAACATGGATGAAGCAGGAAGTTGGGATAGAGTAGGGATGGAGGATAGAGAAGAACAAGAAGGAATGGATGCAAAGAGACAGGACTATGCTTCCATTACCTGCAGAATTTTTGCAAACGGAACCAATGTGTACCAAGCAATAGGTATAGTTGTAGAGGTAAATAGGACAAAAATGGTAGTGTGTATTGAGCGAGAGAGAATGAGAAGGGAATGAAAGAAAAGAGAAAGAGAAAAAGAGAAAGAGAAGAAAATGTGTATATATAGACAGAGTTTTATACATATTTAGTATCCATGTATAGCATGTTTGTATCTGCATACATATATGTGTACATATACAGTGTGCATGTACATGTAATGTATATATCTTATGTCTGTATATATACTGTGCATATAGAGACTATTGTGTATATGTAGTTTATAAATACATACATGTGCATGTTTATAATAATGTATATATATCTATATAGTTTATATATATAGTGTATGCATATATAGTGAATATATGCTCTCATATATCATGTACATATACATGGTATGTATATGTACATGTGTGTGCACACATTGTGTGTACACTATAATGGAATAGGAATTATAAAGTACATTAGGAGATGGTAGGAAGGACATTCAGTACATACAATACATATTTTTTAAATAAAAAAAACAAGAGACTTGCAGCTTGCCTACTTGTGGTGAAGAAAAAAGAAACAGCTGAAGAATTAAGAAGGAAAAGGATTTAGAGAAACCTCACTTAAGGCCAAGCAAGAACCACATCCTAGGATGTAGCTGGTTAGCAAGAAAAAATAATAATAATTTTTTTTAAAGAGCCAAGGAGATGGAAAACCACAGGAAAGTGAGGGAAAGTCACTGGATTTGATAATTAGGAAGATAGTCAGTGGCGAGCCCAGAGTAAGTTCAGGAAGAGAGGAGGGTGGGATGACTCAGAAGTGGGGAAGTAGAATGAGACAGACAGACTTCTGTCTCTTTCTAAAGAGTTTGCCTTGAAAGGATAACTAGAGAAGCAGTTGGTGATCAAAGCAGTATCAAAACCTGGACTGCATTTGTCTCCCTATAAGATGGGAGAGCTCAAGCATGGTCGTGGACAGAAAGTTATAGTCCCAAAGTGCATGCACTCCAGGCGCTCAACACCACAGTCATGACCTCCAACCCATGGAACACTTAACATCTAATAACTCAAAAACGTCCTTACAGCTCTGTGAGAAGCTGACAATCCACATTTTACAAATGAGGAGTCTGAGGCACAGAGGGGTTAACGAGCTCGTTCAAAGTCATTCAGCTAATAAATCCCAAAACTCAGCTTCCACCCAGGTAATCTGGCTTCAGTATTTGTGCTCTTGGCCCATGGACAATGAGAGATGCAGAAAATATAGTCCTTGACCTGACTCCTGCTCTTCTAGGTCCTGTGTAGACTAGCCTACCTTCCCTGACTTCTCCCTCTGCCTCTGCAGAGGTTTTGAGCCCAAAGATATCAACATCTAAGTAGCGGGGCCAGGGGAATGCTGTGTTTTAGTAGCAATGGGCAAGGAGAAAGAGCGAAAAGAGACCTTAGGCTGGCATTGCAGGGTTTGCGTCTCTCTAGAAGTTGTGAAAATGATCACAAGCATCAGAAGAGACCTAAGTTTGAGAGAACTGGCTCCAACTCCTAGTGTTTTTTTAGTTGGAAAAAAGCATTTACTCTGTGTGGTTACTAACCCCCCATTTGTAACTGGATGATGGTAATATTAACAACTATCCTACACACCTCACGGTGTCGTTTCAAAGAGCAAGTGACATAATGAGTCAAAGTGTACCTAATTGTGAACTGCTTGTAACTATATATTAGGCTCACAAACGATCCAAAATATTGTTTGTCCTTTCCACAACCCCAATCCACCACATCTGACTTTGAGAAAGTTTCTAAATCCTAATCCTTTCCATGTGTACGGTTTGCCTCATCTAAAATTCCCTAATACGGTAAGACAATGGGACACATTTTTACAGATCTCTGATGGTGAGCTGTGACAAGTTGTTGTTATCCAAGATTCACAGGGCAGTTTTTTTTTGTTTTGTTTATTTTTTGTGGGTGCTTGGAGCAGCTAACAATAACTGATAGTTGCAACACACATTCCACATCTGCCTGTTTATCCTTCTCTTCTTTCTCCAGTCACTATGGAGAAATTAATGTACTGCCTCCAACATAGCTTTTTCCCTCACATCTCGCTTCCTCTTTCTGTGAATTTCACTTTTATAAATCATTGTGATCCTTAAGTTTCAGCCTGGTCTTGCTGAAAATGCAGAAGGAAGTAACTTAAGTCTAGAAGCCAGGGGAACACACATTAGAGGGAATGTGAGAAAATCAGCAGAGACTCCAGGCATTCTGACTTCATACTGCCTATCATTTGAAAGGACTGCAGGTTTTTCTCAGGAGTCTCATTTGACAGACGTGGTGACTAGGTCTTTAGATGGATTATTTTTACCTTTAAATGAGTCTAAAACTGCATGCAAACATTCTGTTCTTTATAGATTTCTACCTAACTTATCTTCACTTCTAATGTTATCTGATATAATTTAAATTACAAAGTTAACATTAAGATGAGTAAGCAGCAGCCAGATGAAACACTTGATGGGTGACGTGCATAATCTGTAACAGGGACAAATAATCTTCAAGAACATCTGGGACACCATCTGCTTTCACAGATGAGGAACCAGGGATCGGCGCCAAATTTTGCTTTATCTTTCTTTGAGAAAGGGCTGTATGTTTTGTGTGTAAGTCTTAATTAAGAAAATAAACTGTAGAAAAATTCCAGACAACAGAGGCAATGTTTTGATGATCAGTTGCACTGGCTAAGTATGGTTTCCTGAAAGGGGACTTCTTTGAAATTCCTTTTTTTTTATCAATCAGCTGCTCTAATGCATATACTTGACACCAGTTTCCCAAAACAAGGCAGTCCTCTAGTTCTATAAACTCCCTACACACACCCTCCAAATAATCCAGTGATTGCCCAGTGTTAACTGTCTCTGCAAATTCTTTTTGCCTATTATGTTGAAATCAGTTGAAAAGCATTCAGAATGATAGTGTCTTTCTCTCTGTAGAATCTCTAGATCAAAACAGTCAAACAGCCACTTCCCCATCTCCTTTTTTCCTACACTACCCCCTCATGATTCCACCAGATACCTCATTTTCCATGGCAGAGCTGATGGAGGCTCTGCAGAACACTTACAATCCCAGCACCCCTCCCTTTTTAGTTTTTATCCACTAATATGCAAGTGAGACAGGAGCCAGTACTTGTTTGAGTCATGTTCTTTTTCTTTCATTTTTAAAGGTAATAACATTCCTTTCAATATAAATATACACTTCTATGAAAAAATAGAAAACCCATAATCTCAGTCACTGTCCAGCAGGAACTTGTTAGGTTATTTAGAGTCAGTAGCTCTTCCACAAAAATGTTCATTTAGCCTGATTCTAAAACAATTTCAGACATAAGAAAGTCCTTGTTCTACCAAAAAGTCCTTTTAGAAAGAGGCTGGTGATGAATGTTTAATTTATGTCCAGCAGTTAAGGTTATCAAAGTGAGTTAGATTTTTGACATTAAGAATACAATTATATTTATATACTAACATTCTATAAATTACTTTCTCAGATTACAAAAATACATCAGATTTCACCTGTTACAGTTTTCATCAGTTAATAAGTTACTTGATTCAAAAAAAATAGCTCAGGTGTTTTTCTCCTGATTCAAGTGCAAAATGCACCGCAGTCCCTGGTCTGAAGGACATCTGTCACAGCCACACAACCTAGCTGGGAGTGGCGCAAGCCGCAGAGTGCCCAGTATTTTGTCCCAGTGTGTGAAGTAAGGAGCAAAGTTGCAGTTAAATTGAGAGTGATGAAGGTCGTGGTGTGCCACGCCTCCATACCATCCGAAAGGCACCAGTCTGTGAGTGGACCACGGGAAGTCATAGCCTGAGTGGTCCTCCACCGACAGCCAGATGTTGACAACGTGGAAGGTGAGGATAGTGAGCGGGTGGCACTCAAGCAGCGTGACGTTCACTATGTCAAAGAATCCCAAGGAAAACAGTTCCCAGATGCTCATGTACTGCGTCGCCAGCGCGAACGAGGACGAGTTCTGGTGGTGCACCTTGTGAAAGGTGCGATACAGCCAAGGCACCTTGTGGTGCAGCACGTGCCACACGAAGACTTCGGTGTCGAAGAGCAGCAAGCAGAACACGACATGGCGCACCAGCTCCAGCAGCTCGGGGGCTTCGGGCGGCAGCAGCGCGGGGGTGCGGGCCCAATGCAGCAGAGTCACCGGGAACACGAACACCACGTGCTGGTAGAGCGTCTGCCCCAGGCAGGGCAGCAGCTGCAGTGCAGACGGCAAAAACTCTGGGTGGATCTTGTAGCGCCGCAACGCGGGCACCCAGGGATACAGGACGTCCAACACCACGAAGGGCAAGCAGAATCCCATGTAGGTGGTGATGGAGAAGACCACCGGGAAGAAGGGGGACCGAGTGAGCGCCTCCCAGGTCTTCACGCGGTCCCAGAAAGGCTGCAGGAACAGCTGGCCGGAGCTGCTAAAGACCTGGAGCTCGGAGCCGTTGTGGCAGCTCATGGTGAGGTTGTGTCTGGCGCTGCTGCTGCAGCTGCGTCCCGCCGACTTTTCTTAGGACTGGCCCCACCCTCTGAGTGATGTCAAGTGGCTCCCTTTCCTGGTTGGGCGAAAGTTGCATTTAGTTGCTACAAAGATGCTCATTCACCGTTACATCTAATCGATTTTTATGTATGCCTTATGTAGTGTCATATAAGAACTTTTCATATGCATACAGAATTATGTTCTCATTTTTTCAGTTGCGTAGAATTTACACGGGACACAATGTACAGATCTGCAGTGAAGAGTTCCCGAGGGTTCTTTGTTTGAGACTGGGTCTCTCTAGGTATACCAGGTTGGCTTTCTGCCAGATTCCTTCCCAATGCTGGGATTAAAGTTTATATCACCACGCCCGGCTAAATTTCAGACTTTCGACAACTCAGTTCACCGGTGTCATCACGACTCCCAAACTAATGTTTCCATCCCTACCAGAAAATGCTGCTTTACAACCAATGCAGAATTACTTGCGTCTTTAAACGCACACATGTGTTTTCATCCAAGCTCAAACATCAGTGAATTTTTTAAAACTTTTTCAGGCAACGTACTTTGCACAGTTGGGGTTTTTTCTTTGTTGCCCACATTACAGCGGTCTAACCTGTTGCGAACAGCAAACGATTCCTTTGCAGAGGAAATAGTGAATCGCAGACTGAACGCGGTGGTGGTCAGCTCAGGATGGTGGCGGGATGGGAACCTCCGCCAGTTCCAGCGACTCTGAGAAGAAGCTTTCCAGTCCTGCTTACAGCCGGCTCAAGCTCCTGCACGCAGACTTGACCCTAGGGGCCAAGGTTGATCCGACACTGACGACTGTCGACAGAGCATCTAGGGGTGTCCAGACCAGCGACCACGGACCGTGAGGCACTGCTGTTAAAAGACTGCGCGGCCACTGCAAGGCTCGGGTTTGGGAAGGGGAAGGACGCCGGGTTTAACACTCAGTGCCTGTACAGATCCCGCTATAAAGCCACCGAATCTCAGTGTGGGCTGGAAGCAATTGAATAGGTAAATCACTTACTTTGATCCTCACGGGGATGGTTTGTGCGATTCTAACCACTGGGAAAAACGCACGCATTGTCGCACCTCCTCTCCTCGCCTTGACTGGAGCATTGGCGCCAGCTTTCCTCCAGCTCTCTACCTCCCTTCCCCAAACCACTCCTGGCCCAGAGAGCTGGAACACCACTCGTCGTTGCCCCCTCCGTTTCTCTACCACCAAACTGGAATGGCGTGGGGGGGGAGGGGGGAGTCAGAGACTCAGCACAACGAAATTGGTACTAAAATAGCTCTGGAGAGATCCCGGACCTGCATAAAAATCAACCTCCACGTTTGCCTGGGCGGGACACAGGGACCCCTAAAGGATAGACGTTTAGGACAAAAACTTGGAAACCTGAGACTATTGGATTTCTGCTTTTGCCTCTGAATCTATGTCATTGGGACCTGCCTTTCACTCCCAAAAGCTTGAATTTTCATATCCTCAGAAAGGAAAATAACAGTAGTCATCTTACAAGCTTGTTGTATTAAATGGAAATAGTAATAATAATAATGTCTACCGTGTCATGCTTGTATACTACATGCCTGGCACTCACTGAGTGTTTTACTTGAAGTGATTTCATCCAATCCTCAATAGCTAGTTTCCTCCTCTGTCAGGAAGTAGGCATTATTATTATTGCTGTGGGTTTAAAATCAAAATGCCTTGCACATAGCAAACAAAATAAAATGCATATTATTTAAAATTTATACTCCACATTTTATCTAAAGAATAATTGAGAGACATTGGAAATTAAAATCAAATTATGTAATGAGAAATAAAGGATATAAAGCCATATTTTATAAAGAAAGAATAAACACTATAAAATATAAACCAACAAATGAGTCTAAACTATAATACATAGGACATGTATATGTAATAGACCAATTCCTAATATATGTATATGGTGTATATGTGTGCATAATAGGCAAATTCACAATTCAGACATCATATCTGGTGTGTGTCCCAGGATAATCCTAGATGCCTGTTCTCTGGAGCCCTTAGGCAGTGGTAGCTTTTGATCCTAAAGCAACCTTCAAGAAAGAAAAAAAGGAAAAAAACCTCCATTGTGCCATGAGAATATATTCTGCTTGCATATTTGCCATTGATGATATAAAGGGTTAGAAGCAGCTTGAGCTTTTTGACAATGGTATAAAAGAGGAAAGAAGATAGATTTTCTAATGCCTCTCTGATATCTGAATGGTAGCAGAAACAGGTGCAATGCAGGTCCCAGGCCTCCCTGCTAGTGGGTTTCTTTCAATTAGGCAAGGATAGGCTTCTTACCAATATCCACACCCACACATGCTGTTTGCACTTCACCTTTAGGGCAACTTAGGAACTTTCTTCTTGTTCATTCCTGGTAAAGGTGGTCTTGCCTTGGTGTAGCATCTCAGAGAAGAGAGGAAGGCTTTTCTCTCCTTCACTCCCAGGTACCTCAGTGCCTCAAAGGGACACTAAGAATGCACATTCTGCTCATTAAAAATCACTCAAATTTACCCTCAACCAAAGTTATATCAGCCTTCAAATCTCCTTCCAGCATATAGTGTCCTTTCATTATGGTCTCAGCAATCATGCTTGGATGCTTTGAATGTTCTTGCAAAAAAATTTTTAAGTGGTTGACCTTGGTAGATTTGTTTAATTTGCATTTAGCCCTTAGATTTGCTATCAGAACTGTGTTCTTTGAGCTTGCAGCCAAAACCAATCCATTCTTTTTCTGTTTTATTGGTTCTGTCCTTTGTCACCACAAGACTGGTGTCTATGTGTACTGACATGGGAGAACTATGAAGCAAAATCTGGAAGCCAGGCACAGTTGGAATGGACCAGAATAAACTGAAGCAGAGCCATTTCTTTATTTCTTGATTTCTTGATTTCACACAGTATTCATGTGAAAATGTAGCTTGCTAGGTAAGTAGATCTGTTTAGAGTTCAAGGTGTATCTTTTCCCCACAGCATTATATCTTTTATTCTTTTTTTTTTTTTTGTGGTTCCATGATCAAACCCAGAGGCTGGCACATGCTCAACATGTGTTCTATCACTGAACTACACCACAGCCCCAGCGGCAAGTATTGTATCTTATATGTAAAGAGTGTGGAGAAGATGCTTGGTGCTCATTTTTAAAAATAGTAGCTCAAAATCAAGGCTAAAAAGCAGGGGTTTTTGTTGTTGTTGTTGTTGTTGTTTTTGGAGCACTAGTTGATGTAGTTTGTATCTGTTTCCCTACAGAGTCTATTTTCCACACAAGGGATGTTTTGATTTCAGATGATATTAGGACTTCAGCTACACTATTTCTTGTATTTCTCCAGTTGAGCATAACTTCTTGCGTACCATTTTTATCTTGGCCTGAGCCTTCTGACAGGGTAAAAGGTCAAAAGACACCTAGCTGTCACAGATATCTGCACATATTTAACTCAATCTCAAAGTTATTTGGTACCAACTCACCAAAAGATATTGAATACTGACCCCATGTACACACACACACAATAGAACATGTAGTTGGCAAAGCCTGTCACCTCTCATATATTCACTTCTTTATGGCTTTTATGATTTTTTTCCTTCCCAATATGAAGTTAGGCTGTCTTGGCTGCTTCAAAAACAGAAAGGCTATTCCTGGGTATAATCAGGGTGGAGTAATCTCAAAGATCAAAATCCAAACCTGAATTTTACAACCTCAGAAAAGTCAAGACTAGCCAGGGTTAAATAGTAAGTAACAGCCAAATCAAGAGTGAAACTTTTGTCAGTGCCAGTTCCAAGCTAAGTTGAATAGGAGACATTTGGCATTACAAGATGGCATAGGAGCTGCTTTTATGTGGCAATTTACAAAAGATTCAGAAAACATTAACTAGCCACATCAAAAGCAGTAGGAGAAGTTGATGAGGACAATCCCTCGAGGCTCCTGTTAATCCAGATATGGATGCATCTAATCTCGGTCTATCACATGGCACGTGGGTGGGTACTTCTTCTGGTCCTGTTGTAACTCTCATCAACCTCTGTAAAAAGATTGAAACATAAACTCATCCCCAATGGGAAGCATCCATGGCCTGTAAAGCAGAGAAAACAACACAATGCTTACTCAGCCTATCAAAGATTGCCACAGTAAAAAGCCTTATAAGAAGGCTACCATGTAAAATGAAGGCTTATTTTCAGTAAGACTAAGATATTGCAGAGTTTGACTTGCTTAGTGTGGAAGTGAACTTGAAATCTGCACCTAATACAATACAATAGTCTTGAATGAATGACTGATAGTCTTTTTAATCAGAACAATTACTCCCTAATGTTGCCTTTAGGCATCAGAATGTCTTTTATTTTGAAAAAAATCTCTTCATATACTAAAAAATAAGTGACAAGAAATCATCGACTTACAGTATATTTTCAATGTCACATTTAATAAATCAACACATGTAATAGCCACAAACACAAAACTATCTTCATTATTGGAAGTAATGCCACTAAATTTTGGTGTTTAATAAGTCTAAGGCCTAGGTTAATGCCTTCTCCACAATCCATCACCCATCACCCATGCCCATATCACTCATTTACCTGCTAAGCAAATTCTTATTTTTAGGTTATATTTGGGGGGCAGCTATTCCTTATGAACATTTCTCATATGTTACCCATTAGGCAAAAATTAATCTTAATCCTAGATAGAAATTACCACAGCCATAGCTGGCTTTACCCATAATCAAATTGCCAACAGGCTCTTAAAGCTTCCTTAGAGGAAGAGCCCAGAGAAAATCTCCCTACAAAATGGCTTGGTATTTCATAATTGTAATCCCAGCACCGAGGAGGGGCTAAAACAGAAGGATCATGAGTTTGAGGTCAACAGAGGCTAAAAGGTGAGGTGGTGGAGGGGTGATTTGCAAGCAAAGCCAAGAGTGCCCTCTTGTGGTAAATTAAAAATAATTTTCCTTCTTTAGGAGCCCTTCATTTCCCCCATGTAAATAGATTATTTTAGAGAACAGTTCCAAGTTGTCAGAATACAGGATTGCAGAGATCTTTTCTCAACAGAAGAAGCAAGAAATCCAGTTGAAAAGAACAGAGAAGAGCTCCTTAAAACTGTCACAGGACTTCTTGTCAGAACTTCCAACTCTCAGCTAATGATGAAACAAAAATATGGGAATACAGCTAGGATTAGATTACAAAGAGCTTATATAGTGTCCGTTAGGGCAAGAGGCCATGAACAAAGGCAAATGAGAAATGTAACCCAAATTTAGCAAGAGTGACTATGCAATATCTCTACCTTTAGACTATTTATTCACTTGACTTTAGGAAAGTCCCCAGTGCAAAATTTGGAAAGAAGACAAAGGAGAAGATGAGAAGCTTACAGTTCCTCAGTCTATTGTCTGGGTGTGGGAACTTGGATGACCACATATTCTCAAAGTTGTCTCTGGGAGTCCCCCATGGCATTGGCCACAGTTAGAGAAACCAAATCACCTATGGCACTGAAGCCATTCTCCCCATGACTGGAGAAAACAACAAACAGAAATACCCATGTAGGGATGGTTGGTTGCCCCAACCAGTTTGTCTTGGTCCAAGAAGAAAGGCTTCATTGGGGATCTATGGCCAGCAAGAAGGGTAGCATCTACCTGGGATGTGCTCTCATTGCATCTAGTAGAAGTTCACTATTATTTGTAGCTGCCCTGAAAAACCACAGTGATGCTATCTATGTCAGTCCCTAGACCCTCCCAGATGCTACCTGTGCATCTTACCTCATTTAACTAGATGAAGATGTCTGTTATTTTCACACATTTTTCTACCCCATATAATATTTATTGACCGACTATATTTCAGGCTCTGTTAGACTCTGGCTTTACAGAGAAATGGGTATATACTCTACCCTCAAGTTCAGACAACTGAAAGAGAGTACACTTGGGTCTCAAACCTGTGTTTGGGGGCTCAAAGGTATGTGCTGTCTCTCCAGCCTTAGTTGCCTCATTTGCTCATGGAGGGAGCTGGATAGACCGTCTATGCTTTTCCTGCAACTGGCCACTACCTGCAGACAGGATTCATTACTGCCTAGTCTTCACTCCCAGCCCCATTGACATGGGCCATGCATGGTAACACAGAAACCAGTGTTTCCAAACCATTCCTCAGCCCTCTGTAGCCTCAGGACCTGTTTCTCTTTTCCATGAAAGAGGAAAACAATTCATGGACTGCATCAGTGAAGTTGCCAAGAAGGAAGGAAGAAAGGGAGATGAGAAAGAAAATCATAAATCCTAGCCAGGTGTGTGTGGGGGGAGGGTTGGGCCTCCCCTGTAATCCCACCTACTTGGGAGGTGGAGATAGGAGGATTTCAGTTCAAGGCTGGCCAGGACAAAAAAAAAAAAAAGAGAACCTATCTGAAAAATAACTAAAGCAAAAAGGAATGGAGGTAGGGCTCAAGTGGTAGAGTGCTTGCCAAGCAAGAGCAAAGTCCTAAGTTCAAATCCTGTTACTACCAAAGGACAAAAGGAAAGAAAAGAAAATGGTAAATCCTGCCAGAACTACAGGATAGAATAGTCATTAAAGAGAAAACACACACACACACAATCCTTCAGGCCTTTGAGAAGGCTGAGTTTTATTGAAAATGTTACAAAGTAGCATTATTCTGCTTACATGTATTAGCCAATGCCAAGTATTGTTACTGCAGCTAAAGTATTTTTAATGCAGCTAAAGTAACTGCATCCGAAAAACACATCCTCACTCCACCCATCCAAAAGTATTGTAAAGAAATAATGCTACGAGAAAAGCAGATGAATGTGGGATTCCTTGACACAAGGTTACAAAGCAGGCTTATTAAAAACATGAATGAAACTAAACTAAAAGAATAAAATGCATTCCTGAGCTGTGCTTTAATCTGAAAATATCATGTTCACAATTTCATTTGAGTGAAAATGAAATGAACTTCTCATGGGCTTTGGCTTCATGTAGACATCGTCACAGACCTACAGAAGCTGGTTCAGAGCTCATTAATTTCAGGAAAAATAGTGGTTTAGTCTCTCCACGGGACTTTTCTTCTCAGACAAATAGGATAACCTAGATTTCAGGAAAATAATAGGTGTATCATTCTTCAAGTCATTTATAACAGAGTTTTAAAAATCAGTGCTATGTTTTTAAAGACTCCAGTAAACTATTTTGCTTGGCCTGAGAAATTCAAACATTTGCTAAATGCTTACTACTGAGGTTTGATAAAACTGATTTTATCAAATCTTTATTCCTGGCACAGCTTGGATATCATTGGATTTAACAAGGTTGTTATTACATAAAAACATGAAAAAGCGTCATTTAGATCCATAAATACAAGACCATTGGACTGGAGAGTCTTTTAAGGCAAGGAGATAAGAACTGGGTACTTTTTATAATATCGTACTCCAGTCAGTGACTGATTATTTACCAACAGTGTAAAATTCCCAACACATGTTAATTTGTTCCAGGTAGGCATAAAAAGGCAGGAATGGATTTTGAATTGTAAGGAGACACAGAACGGTTATAACGATTTTTTCACAAGTCAGTGGTATTTTTTTAAAAGACTTAAAAAGACAGTACTATAGTTGAGACCCTTGCTTCATAGTCAGTCATAATTAAAATACAGCTAGTGTTCCAAAGTCATCATTTTCTTGCATATAAAAATACAAATGATCTGGGAAAGGAAAACAAGTATTTTACAGAAATTAAGCAAACACATTTTTGCATGAGTTGGCAGTACAGGTCTCTGGGTTTTTTCACTGGTATTTCTTCATCAGATCAATAATTTCATTATATAATCGCCAAGGGGCGTCCAAGCCCCAGATGAAATCAAGATGTTCCCAGTCAGGAATGTGCTTGTAGTACACCAAGTTGGTGATCTGAGTCAGTAAGATGTTGATGTCTTTGACATCTGCGAGCCAGTCGTGACCCCCACTCCACAGGGCAGTGGGCACAAGCATATCTTTCACATTGTATCTGGGAGGGTAACTCTACAATGAAAAAGAGCCAGAGAAGGTTTTGTTGTTATAATTTTCAAAACTGCAATAAACACAATCTCCATTAAACACTGTCTAGTAAGTCTCATCTGAGAATAAGATACTAACTTTCGAAAATCACTTTCAGAATGTAGTATTTATATACAATGGAATTTTATTCAGCCATAAAGAAGAATGAAATTTTGTTGTTTGCAGGTAAATGGGTGGAACTGGAGAACACCATCTTAAGTTTTTAGCCAGGTTCAAAAAGCTGAATGTTGCATGTTTTCTCTCATATACGGAATACACATCCAATACAAATACAAGCAATATTATGAAAAACAGGTCACAATAAAGGCAGGTCACATATGAGAGGCTGAGGGTAAAAGAAGGAAGTTAAGAAGGTGAATATGGTTGATGTACTTCCTATACAAGAATGGATACAGAATTTGTAAACCTGTTGAAGTTACCATAAGAAGGGGACTAATGTAGAAAGGAGAAAAAACAGAGGGGATGAACCAATTATGGTTATATACATATATATGGAAATGTCACAATGAAATACCCTGTATAGCTCTCTTAAACAAAAATGTCTTTTTTTCCCAGAAAACAGAGAACAGGAAGGTAAAACAGATCTTGTCTGGGGGAGGGATCCAGTGGGAGGAAGAGGACATAAGGAAAGGGTGTAGGAGGGTGAATGTGATGGGACTATTATGTGCACATGAATGAAAATGGAAAAATGAGAACTGTTGAAAATATTCCAGGAATGAAGTGGGGGATAAAGGAAAATGATGGAGGGGATGAATTCAACTATGATATCCTGAAAGAACTTTTGTAAATGTCACAGTGTACCCCCAGTACAACAATAATATAATAATAAAAAAAAAGAAAACTACTGTCAGCATTCTTTTCAGGTTGCCATTATCAGAACAAAAAGAAATCTAACCCACAATGAAAGAATGCAAACTATGGAGGGGCTACCCTATCCTGAGTCAGTGAGGTCTGTTTAATCCCCAGTGAGGGCAGCACTGAACCAAGTAGGTGGGAAGGGGCTTCAGAGTCAGACACGTCTACTTTCTCCTTTTGGGTATAAAACAAGTCATAGAAATTCTCTAAGCCTCAGATTTCTCATCTTTAAATCAATGATAATCTTGTTTACATCACAGGAATTATTATGAGAATTAAATGAGAAAACACAGAGAAAGTATCTGACACTTCAGTATACTCGGGCTCAAAAACTGTCAGTATTATTTGTATAGGGAAGAAGAAAAAAATCAATGTAATGTGACCAAGGCTTTACAGCTGCAGGCAGCAATAGACTCAGACTACCTGATTCTAAAGTAAGTGTTCATGAGCACTCTGAATAACACATAACAGTGATGGATCTTATTTAGAGCTGGGGAAAGGATGAAGAGAGAAGGCTTAGCCCACAACTCCAACCTGGGTGGCTCTGGAGTGGACTTGGGGAGGTGGGGCTAGCAAACACTACCCAGTCAACTGTGTCAAGGATGTCCTTCAGCAGCTGAGCCCAAACAGAATCTTGATAACCCAGACTGGCTTCCTCAATGAGTTTTCAGAGCCATCTGAATTAAAAGACTGAAAACCTTACCTGGTTGTAATGAAAGTAATTCTTGGCACTGCTTCCCCAGTCAAAGGCTTGAAACTTTTGGAGTTTAACAGCCTAAAAAGGAAGAAAATTTGAGAAAAGTTATCTGACACTGTAGATTAAGACAACATCATAGGTTGTTGGAGCTAGCCATATCGTCAGCAACCAACTTTATACAAAAATCCAGAATTTATTTAGAATAAAATGAGATTGTTTTATTCTCTTTTACTGCCTGGTTCAATTTCTCACTGTATGATTGAAAAAAAATAACTACTAAATGACTCAAGAAAGCTGCTATACACAAATGCTTTTGATTACACTGGACCCACAGATGCTCCTATTAGATGATCTTTATTATTATTTTGGCAGTACTGGGATTTGAACTCAGGACCTCGCACTTCCTAGTCAAGCACTCAACCAGTTGAGCCACACCTCCAGCTTTTTTTGCGTTAGCTGCATTTTTCAGATAGAGTCTCATATTTTTACCTGAAGCCAGCTTCAGACAGCAATTCTATCTGTGCCTTCCACTGAGCTGGGATTGCAAGTATATACCATCATGCCTCACCTCGATGAGCTTTATGCAAATCTTTTCCACTGATATTTTCTTTTTAAATTTCTCAGAGAGTAATAATTTTGCTTGGAGATATAGATGCATAAAGGCATTTCAGACAAGGATGGGTTAAATATACTGCAGTGGATTATATCACTGAGTGACAACACAGCCATCTCAGTTTGTGTAAGAAACTGACTACTGACACATTTCTGAAGACACACGACAGTTAAGAAATGCCTGTATATTGTACATATACGTAACTGCATTTCCTATGTATGTCTATCCGACTTTTCTAGCTATATTATTTGTTACTTTTTTTAGTATTTTATTTATTGAATACCTTTTCTTAAGATCTTGTATGTACTCATTAAATTGTAGTTCATGCCATGCAGTTCTATCTAGTTAGGGATACTAGAGCTACAAGAGTGATACCGTGTATGAAATTTACATTTATGCATATTTAGAAGAGTATGATACACATGTTAACAAAAAGTCACTTATTTTTGAAATTTGAAATAATATATATTCATACTTCCTCTATGAATTACACTCCTAAATTAAAAGTTAGTCAAAACCTAAACCTCAAATTGGTGGAACTAAGTGAATCAGAAACTGCAAGTTTGGCCACATGGTGGCGCCTGGCTTAAAAAAACAAAAAAACCTACACAGTCTGTCAGAAATGCCTTTGATTTATGTGAAGCTTCAGTTCTTAACAGTTGCCTAAGATTCTACTGTTTGATGCTGAAGGAGAAATAGTTACCATTTTCCTTTGCCATTGCAAATGACAGATACTAAATACCTGATACACATTTAACAAAGCACAGATTTTCAGCACCTTTCAGTACTTCTGTGTCTAATTGTCAGGGATAAGACACCAAAGTGAAAGGTTCTGCCATGGTATGCCGATACCAGTTCCTACTTCCTCACGCATGTCTTTCTGCACTTACGTAAAGCACCAGGAGTGAGTATGGAACACAGAGTATTCTAACTCAGGCTGAACTTGACTTTCCTGCTTATAGTCACTTAGGGCTCACGCTACCCACTTCAGAGGGCATCTCCAAGGACAGAGTGTAAGATTATTTACAGAAACAGAAATCTGGGAATAAGCTAGTATTCAATAATAGCTATGTTATATCAAATAGAAAGCAGTATGTCACTGTCACAAAATAAATATAATAAAATATAAGCAGGAAACTTTATAAATAATTTCCATAAATCATACTAAGTGAAACTGAATATGCTCTGTGCATGTACTTCTATGATAATCAAATGTAAAGACCAAGAGGAAATGCTTATAGAATTAAAACAGTTTTAAAGCAACATTTAAAACTATTTTTAGATCTTGAATGCTAAGGAAATGTAAGTAGGTTAAACTTTTTGAAAGTATAATATGAATTCAAATCTTGAAGATATGCCTACCTTCTCACCATTCAGCCTACATCTATGAACGTAGCCTCCTAAGAAAATAATCTTCCTTATGTATAAGGACAGATCTATAATACAAGGGTATTTTCCCCAGGATGGTTCACTATTGCAAAAAAAAAATAGCAAAAAATAAAGATACTAAAATTTACCTAACTGTGCATGAATATCTTTAAAATTCAGTTACTAAGCTGGGAGGTGTTTTTTTTTTTATTATGACAGAGATTAACTGTCTTCTAAGAGCCATTCTTGCCTCTTCCTTTCAGTAATGGAATCCCTAAAGCTTACTAAAAGCACAGGACTGCCAGGAGAGAAACCACGCCCTCATCCCCTGGAGCAGCCAGGATGGGCCATATTGCTATAATCTCCTTTATGCAAAGCCATCTTCCCTGGACAGTCCCCAAGAGACCCTGCATGCCCTCAAACACAGTCACATCCTCCTCTACCATGAGCCCAGGACACTGTTCTCTGAACTGCATTATGAGAAAGAAATAAAGTATATTTTCAGCAGCTAGATTTGGGGGTTTCTGATACAGCAACTTAGCCTGTGTCTAAAAATACAATGCTACTTAAGTAAATGAAAAGTTACTCAAATCTGGGCATGGTGGTACACACTTGTAATCCCAGCACTGAGGAGGCAGAGACAGGAAGATCTAGAGTTTGAGGCTAACCTGGGCTACACAGTGAGACTATGTCAAAGAAAAGAAAGAGAAAGAAAAAGTTTCTAAAAAGTACACACAATATGATTCTGTTTTTGTAATGAACATGATAAATTAAAAATAAGATTATACCAAAATATTAATAATCACTAATATTAATGGTTATTTCTTAGTGATAGTGATTTTTTCTTCTTTCACTCATGTATCTTTTCAAAATTCATAAAACATATATTATATGAACAAGAAAAATTATACTGAACTTTTTACAATGAAAAAAAAAAGCCAATCAAGTGTTCACTTTTGTTTTTGTTTGCAGTTCAGTTTCAAACAATAAAGGACACCAGAATGATCTGAGGTCCTTAATAAAAGCAGATCCCAAGAATACACCCTCAGGAATTCAAGATTCTCTACAGGCCTTGGATAGGCCCAAGAGTAGCGCCTTAAGTAGCTGTGAACAATATGTAAAGATATGTTAAGACCCACATCCTTCTAACAGGAGCAAACACCTAGGCTCTGTGTAGCACTAGGGTAGGGTAACATAAAAACAACAGGCTTGACTTGGGTATCTCTGAAATTCATTAGTTTGTAAAGAAAATGGGAAGATTTGTACACTAGATTTAAATGTGCAGAACAAGGTTTTTGAATTGTTAATTGATGAACTATTAAAAACAAAAAAAAAACACTTCTGAACATACTGTAAATTAAATGGACTCAGAGGGCACCCCCAAACTCATACCAGAGGAACCTTCAAACTCCACCCCAGGCCCTACCCACGTCAGGAGAAGCCTTTCCCAGCAGGACCAAGGCTGCCTCTTGGAGAGTGGTGGCCTCAGAAGAGGGAGCACCAAGGGAGAACACTGGAAACAGCACTTGCAATGACAGAGGGATGGCACCGTGATCAGAAGGGCAAAGGGTGAAGCTGCCTTCCGCAGTAAACCTGTTAGGAGCCAGTTTGATCTCAGACAGTTAGGGCTGGGGGCCATAAAGGAGCAATTAAAGTCAGTAAGTATGTTACTGAAAAAAATAGTACTAATAAATGTCTTGGGTCTTGCACCCGGCAGGAAAAGAATGCAAGCAAGTCACAAAGATTATAACAAAAGTAGTGGTAGAGTTAACTGGGAAAGAACTGCACTTTCAGCAGGTTGGCAGGTCACTTCAAGGGAGAGAAGATAGGGTTAGACTTTAAAGTTGGGATGTTTGTTAAAGCTTTGGGATTTTTTAGCCTCTGGGATGATTTCCTAGGTTTGGGCCAATTGTCTTAAGTACACCTGTGTAAACTCAGTGCCAGACCTAGCTGACATTTAAGATGACATTTAAGATTAAGATTACTTTTAAATTAAGAGTAGATTAAATTTTAAGTATGTAGCTAACCTCAAGGCCCAAGACAGGGAGATAAAGATGGTCAAGAGGGAAGGAAAGAAAAAGAGTGCCAGGACCCTATAAGAAAAAAATCGGGTGCCCAACTATCAGAGAACTGTATTCAGGGACTTGCAAGGTCTGTCCCAAAAGCACACCAAAAGACTACATAAAAGCCTTTATACATACAACTGCCATGGCTCAGTCTTTCTGGACCACTCTAGTGCCCCAGGAGTTTCTGTCTTTCTTCACCCTCTCTTTGAAAGCCCCCAACCTTCAACTTTGTGGGCTCTACTCTCCCACGCTATACTTTTCTATCTCAATAAACTCCCTTTATTTCCTCTCATTGTCTGTGAAGTTCATTCATTGGCTTAGTAAGACAAGAATCAGACCTTCCCTTTGGCTAAATACCTAAGCAGAGACTCTTGGTCCTACACAAATCTCCTGTTTCAAATCATTCATCCAGCACATTCTAGTATATTAGTACCAAAAGCCTCAAGGTCACTACTGGGCCAGAGAGCAGGGCTCTGGCCCTCAGCCTGCAACCTTTGACCCTGGACAGCTGCTTGATAAAAGGATTTAGAATCACAGCAGAAACTAGCTTGGCTGGTAGCCAAGCCAACTGCTTTCCCACAAACCCAGAGGAAGCCTGGGACACAGAAGACTGAAGCAATATCATTCTGCAATACAAAGTAGGCCAGTCTCAGGACAGCTGTGGTTTCCGCATTCCCAGCGGCACTTGCAAGCACAGGTCTGGTGGCCACTTTTACCTTGCTGAGATATGTAGTATACACACATGGGCTGCTGGTGATCACTAAGCTAGTGAGCAGCTCAGCATCCACCCTCAATCTGGCTCTGTCTTCCTCCGGTGTCTCTGGGTGTACATTAACCCCCGAGGTGACTTTTCTGAGACATGTCCATTAGGTAAGCAGGTAAAAACACTCATGGATAACCAGGCGCCAGTGGCTCACCCCTATAATCCTAGCTACTCAGGAGGCAGAGATCGGGAAGATCGTGGTTCAAAGCCATCCCAAGCAAACAGTTCATGAGACCCTATCTTGAAGAACCCATCACACAAAAAGGGCTGGTGGAGTGGCTCAAGGTATAATCACTGAGTTCAAACCCCAGTACTGGGGTGTGGGGAACACACATGGATATAGTCGAATTTTGGTGTTAAGGTGTGAAGAAAACAAGAGATTATAAACACAAACTGTCAGCATGGTATGAACAACTTGCATTCCAGTGGTCCTTCTTCTAAGCCACAGCAAACTCTGACCTTTAGCCTTCCTCTCACTACAATGACAGGAAGGCTTGTAGAGGGTCTGATGTTAAGTGTTTAAAACCATGATTCTCACAGATATGGCTCTGAGAAAGTAGTAATAGCACACATACCTACCACGCCAACCACTGACTCCCAAACTCAGTTGGGTAGAAGAATCTGCTAGATAGATTTTTCAGAAATACAGGCTCCTCAGGAATAAAAAGAACTGACAAACCTCAAAATAATTATGCTGAGTGAAAAAGCCAGACAAAAACAAATATATACTACGTGACTATAATTCACAAACTCTAGAAAACTCAAGTCTCATTACTTCATTTTTTAGCAATGTTTTATTAAAAGATGTACATTTAAAAACAATTCAGTAATTCTGATGAAAGCAGTGCCTGACTCATGCTTGGAAATTACTGTCCAAGACACCTCCAGCATCCTGGTTTTAAGTTTAAACAGTAAATTATTTCATATTTAAGATAAAGTTGGCTGGAAAAAATTCCCAAAAACATGTCTTGAGAAGAAAATAAGTCCCTAACATATTAGAAAAAGTTATAAAACAATAAATAGGAGAAAAATAATCTGTTTTTTCATCATTTCTATCTTTAATTGCTTCTTTCTGAAATGATATATAAGCAAGAGGTATATAGAAGAATACATTTCATTCTCTAAATATATTTCACATCTCTAAATTAACATTTCTTGTCTCTGTTCAGGGTTTATAGAATAATTTTACTTTCAGTTTAAGATAATTTTCCTTTTGTCTAAATGTAGTTTCTAAATTTTCTAGAATAGACATACATTCCCTTAGTGATAAAATGATCAGAACTCTATTTTAAAACTTCACAACTCCCACTCATATTAATGATTGGTTTGCTCTGGTTTATTCACTGATGTTCCAGGCACTTTGTGCTCAGAGTTCAATACTAAATACAGCTTCTGTGACCAAAGCTGCTCTAAAATAATGTTTTAAGAAACAACACAGAAATAAAAATCTAAGACTCAATGGAAAACAGATGGGAGGTGGAAGAAAAAGAAGGTAGGGAGGGAATATATAAATCTGAGATTCAAATGAAGGAGAAGGAAGGGGAACGGAGGCAGAAGAAAAAAGTCAACCCTGAAAACTGTTCGGTGAACTCAAACACAACATAGTGTGCTCACAGAACACAATGAAAACAACACAAACACACTGACAAGGACCCAGGACCCTGCCGAAGAAAACCAGATCAGATTTGTAAACAGCTTATCTTTGAAAGGTTTGAGATAGGTGCTTCAATGAATCCATGAGCCTTTCCAACACTGATCTTACACAAACCCAGCTGCACTCCTGGAAGGCCTACCTGGCTCCAGTGTAGCATGTTCTGCACCGAAGTTCCTGCAGGACAGTGTGTCGTATACACGTCCACTCTAGACTGTAAGATAAACATGGTGAGATTAAAAAAAGAAAGAATTCATAGCTTCATATTATGGATCATAATTCATGGAGCCATAGTTTCAAATATATGAGATCAGTCTGGAAAAAATTTTATGACTACAAATATGTCCTATAAAATATAGGCCACCAAATACATAGAGTACCTATGAAGAAAATGCAATAATAAGCAAATGTGCATCTGTAAAGGTTGCAGTTGCAAGTTATTTTTATTCTTTATGCTCTTTGAATTTCTCAGTTTTAAGAGGCAATCACAACTTTCTTTAATAATCAGAAAAAATACAAAAGTTAGTATCACTTTAAAAAATTACCTAGAGAAAAAAAAATTCCTGATAGCCCAGACTTTATTCCAGACTTTTTTTTTTTTTGAGACAGATTTTCATTACATAACCAAGGCTGGCTTCAAACTCATGATCCTCCTGCCTCAGCTTCCCAAGTACTGAGATTACAAGTGTGCACTACCATGCCTGACTTTGTTTCAGGATTTTAAAACCTATTTTCAAAATGCAACATTACAAACAGTACAAATTGTAAATATATTTAGCAGTACAAGCATATTATTGATCAAGAGTTTACATTTTATAAAACAAATAAATACATAAATAACCTCATATATATACATATGTCCATATATATGAATATGTGTAATATATATAAATATAAATATATATATATATAAATATATATGGATACTTCAAACTTAAATGCACATGGAATTTGTTAAAATAAACAAATCCTATAATAAACCCATAAAAATTATGGCATAAATAGTGACAGATTCTCCTGTTCAATAGTCTCCATGTAGGTTCAGTGTAGGAAGCTGGCAACAGCTAGTGTAAGAACAGTGGGAGATGGTATGCTGGCACTTGCTGAAACTAATTCTCGTGCCTATTATACAAAAGACTGACCCTTTGGTACTCTGATGAGGCCATGCTGTGTCTGCTACATCATCCAACACAAATAAACACATTCGCAGATAAAATCACTGAAAGTATAAACTAATTTCTATGCATACCATATTTAAATTCTTCTCATTAAATCCACACAGAAGAAAAGCGATATTTCCACAAAGCTCCTTCAGAATAACATGGGTACAAACATGGGTACTCAGCCACTTCAGAAATGCATTCTGGGGAAGAAATTCTTTGTGCCCAAATAAGTCCTACAAAATAAAAAAAAAATCCAAGACTTCTGTTCTGGTGTACAGGTCTCCAAAATCCATTTGGAAACACAGACCTGCAAGTGTCTCCACCAGTGGCTCCAGGAGCAAAAGAGCAGCCAATGAACATTCAAACCAGGTACTTACTCAACAGGTTCAATAGGCTAAATCAATGTGTTAGAGATGTTGATTTATTAAATTCTCAAAGTACAGAAAATTAAACAAGTCTATAGCCCACTTTTACGAAGAGAAAAGGTCTTGACCACTCATCCCAGGATTATCACCAAACAGGTTACGTTTGTCTCTGAAGGGTCCACATGACTTCTGAGAAACAGTCAAGGCTGCACTTGATCAGCAATGTCTACCGGATGTGCATACATCTAATCCAATATGGGCCAAATTCAATCCACTGCCTGTTGTTTTTTCAAAAACATTTTTACTAACAGTCAATCATTACATTCTCAAGACAGATCTTCATGTACAGTGTAACAGGAAATCGGAGAAAGGTCTTCCTTATATTAAACTCAAATCTGACTCTTTATACTCTTGCTCATGTCTACCCACCAGAGGGACAAGCAAGAATGAGAAACTCAAATGACTACAAAAATAGCTTTATTGATTAAATTATGTCTCCCCTAAAAACCAGATGTTGAAGTCTTAACTGCTAGTATTTCAGCATGACCTTATTTGAAGACAGTCTTTATCAATGAATCAAGTTAAATAAGGCCATTAGGCTTGGCCCTTATGCAATATGATTGGTGACCTTATAGAAAAGGGAAATTTGGACAGGGGCAGAGATACAGACACAGAGAAAACATCAAGTGAAGATGAAGGCAGGAGTTGGAATGATGCTTTTATACACCAAGGAAGACCAAAGATGGCCAGCAAACCATCAGTAGAGATGAGGCATAGAACAGGTCATCCTCACGACCCAGCAAGATAATACAGGTAGACATGTAAATATAAATGAGCAACACTGTAAATGGAAAATGCTATGCCCTGCTTCAGAGTGGATGATTAGAGAGTATTAAGAACTGTGGAAAACTTGAAAGCTTATACTCAGCCTAAATACTGTTGTAACCACTACTTGTTCTCATTTGTCACTAATCCATAAGATTGTATAGCCTAACTTCCTTTTTTCCCCTCTCCTTAAAATATCAGCTATCAAGACTGCAATGTAAATATTCTACTAATTTGAATGCATAATATTATATGAATTCAACATTTCTTCCAGCAAATGTGGCTGCCCACAGACAATCTGTGATTTTTGTCAAATTAGACAATTAATCAGTATCTAAAGACAGGTATCAGGTCTTCTTGAATGTTCCCCAGACTAAAAACACTAGAATTAGCTGGGGAGAAACAACCAGGAAGTAAATCCCACATGTGGCTTTATATCTTCTTAAGGGTCACATGTAACAACTGCACGTATTTCTGAAACTCTTTACTAAACCCAAATTATGAGGCTGATGCATCACAGGACTAAATCACAATAAAACAAGCTTTTCATTCAAGTGATGAAGGGTGTGAATACTTCTGTGGATTACCTCCACTTGACACAGTGTATTGATAGAAAGATGATAGATAGGAAAGAAGTTACCTTAAACATTTGCAGACTTTCTCATATTAATTTTGATATCTTTATAATTTATGCCTTTATATTTTGAAAAAAGGATTACAGAGAATGCTGTACTTTCACAAAAGCAGCATATATTCTTTAGAGCAGCTAATTCAAAGGTTTTATGAAGATTTATTCATTCACTTTTTTACCCTTCCAGTTTATTATAAAGAACTATAGCCTCAAACGGTGGTTCCCAAATTCCAAACCATTTTAGTCTATATCAGAAATCACAGAAAGTGTTTTGTAAAAGCCCAGATCCCTGGACCCCACTCTGGATTTTATCAAACACCATCAGCCAAGTGAGATGGGATGGAGCTTTTACAAAGCTACTAAATTATAATCTCCAAGGATGAAGTTAGTTAAAAAATGCATTTAGAACTACTAAATTAAACTCTTCACAGGATTAAATTAAATTATATATTCTTTTTTTATTGTGGCACATAATTAAGGTGATTAAGGAGGGGACAGCACAGTGGGGAGCCCTCATGAGTGCAGGGCTCGCCACTTGTCCAGGGGACCACGATTAGGGATGTATTTGACCCCACAGCCATCAGGGATGAGCGACTTCTCAGCTATTAAATCCATCCGCATTAAACTTGGTAAAGCCCCACTTCTTTGAGGTGTGGATCTTCTGGCAGCCAGGGAACTTGAACTTGCCCCTGTGTGGGGCCTCAATCACATGTTCCTTAATCTGCTGCTTTGTGTAGATGGACATGTGCCCCCTGGCCACTGTGCCCTGGGGTTTCCCAAAGGAATGCCATATACCTGTCTGGAGCCTGTCAGCCCCAGCACAGGACAACATCTTGTTGATGCAAATGATGTGGAAAGGGTGCAGCCGAACTCAAATATGAAAGCCATCTTTGCCATAATTTTTTACCATGTACTTGTTGGCACAAATAAAGACAGCCTCCAGGGCTTCAGAGGAGAGCTCCTCATTCATCAGACACCATGTGCCACAAAGTGGGAATTCGTCCACTTTGCCTTCTTCCACCCCAGGTCAAAGATGCGGATCTTGGCCTCAGCAAAAGCACAATTTTGGGTGTGGTTTTTCTTACAAGACTGGTAACATTGAGTGGCGAAGCAACCCATGGTAACACCAGGATCTTTGGCAGCATGTGAAAGGAAAAGAGATAAATATATTTTCTTTTACAGCAATTTTACTTTTCCTTATCCACTGTATGGCTATTTCCTTAAACGGGCAAAAATGTATAGCACAGCAGTCTGACTAAATAAACAGTAGTTCTCTATAGTAAAAAATACTACGCAGCAGTTAAAAGAAAAGGAACTAACATGATAGTGCTCTCATTTTATGTGAATGTCAGTGTTGTTTTGGTTTGGTTTTTGTGGTACTAGAGATTGAACTCAGAGTCTCTTGCTTGCTAGGCAAGTACTCTATCACTTGAGCCATCCCCCTTCCCACCCCAAGTCCTTTTGCTTTTAATTTGTTTTCAGATAGGGTCTCGATTTCACAGTGCTGGCTTCAATGTGACCCTCTTGTCTCCATCTCCAGAATAGCTAAGATTATAGCTATATACCACCACGCCAGACTGAGTGTCAAGTTTTGGGATCAGAGTATAGTCCCTACCAAAAGTCTTAAATCGCCTAGAATTATGTTATACATGGTTTTAATTACTATCATGAACATGAGATAAATGAGGAGCACAGCACAGCATAGTGCTTTCGGGTAAACTTTCCTTTTATAAGTAGAAAGAGCACACTCTAAGATAATTGAGAAAATAGTACAGTAAATACACAAACCAGCAACACAGTCATTTATTATCATTATCAAGTATTATATGTTATGCATAATAATTGTATGTGGTGTCCTTTTTATAACTGGTAGAACAGTAGGTTTGTTTACATGAGCGCCACCACAAATGTGTGAATAATGTGTCAAACTGTGACCTCATTAAATGATAGGTATTTCTTAGCTCCACTATAATCTTACAGGGCCACCATCCAATATGTGGTCCCTCATTGACAAAAACACATGACATGGTACATGCCTGTATATCTTTCTATATGAGTGTGTACATATTTATAAAACATATAACACTGTAATAATGATCCACCTGGTCTCAGTGGACTTGAAACACATTCTCATGAGTGTCGTTTCCTCCTTGAATAGCATGGAGCTACATAGCTTTAGGGCTGAGCGTTTAGGGGTCATACTATAAAATATGATAAAACAGTGACTTTAGATCACCCTTAATGTGGCTACAGATGGGCCGTGAGAATCGTGCATTTCCTGTCTCCTGTGTCTACTGCTGTGTACAGCAACACTATGAATGTTTAAATTACTTTCTCGCACTCTCTCATGCTCTCTTTGGGTGGTGGGTAGAGAGCTGGACTAACATGTCAGCCATGAGTACCCACAGCTACAGTGTATAGTTAATGCTCTCCCCCTGCAACCCTCCTCACCAGGTTCCCCTGGCATAGGAAGTAGGAGAGAAGGGAAAAACCCACTGCTACACTAATAGCAAACTCAGAGGAGGATGTCACAGTTTCTCCCTGAAATAGGCAACTCTTCAGCTCTAAAAGAGGAAATTTGTGGGGAGGGGAGAAAAAGGGCAAAAGGGCGGGGGGGGGGGTGAACCACATACCTCAATGACAAGACTTGGCAGTCGTCCTAATTTGGTTAGAGGGCTTAAACAGAAACTCAGTGAAACCACAGGAGCCAAGGCAAAAAACATTTTAATTCTTTTGGCCAACTCTGGGATCTGTGAAAATGCTATAAAGGCTGTGGGAAAAAAAAGAAGATAAGAGGAATTCCACTTTTTGGGACTTTCTTTCAGAAAACACAAGAAGGGTCATTCATGACACGTTCCAGAGGCAACCTGAGAACCATCCAAGTAGCATTGCCCTTAGGAGGCAAAGCACTTGAAAAGGGACCCTCTAAACTGTGTGCTCAAGCACTAAATTTAACTAAACTAGCAAATCAAGTATTTGCTGGGTGCTTGTTCTGAATATAAACCTAGATATGCATGAGAAGAAATCCAGGTTCCGAGAACAAGAAAATCTTCCCAGCTCCTTTAACAATGCAAACCAGAAGTCAGTATTTCTGTAGCTTCAGTCCAACATTTTCATTCCCCTGCCCCTCCCTCTATTCCTAATTCACAAACCATTCAAATAGACAGCAAAGACTCAAAAGGAATGCAAACATTTAGAATTCCCTGGCTTTAAATTATCCTTTAACCTTCACTCAGGTCATTTTGTTACCATTTGATCCTAGAATGTCACTCTAGAAAACAGTATGGCACAGGACACAAGTAAATTAGTCATGAAAGAAGAAATATAAATGAAGAATGTCCAACTCTACTTTCCTGAGGCTGAGGCAATTTAACCATATGTATCAACATGCTTAAAAAGCATTCATACCTTTCACACAGTTAATTCTCCTTGTAAGAATGTAGTCTAAGAACATCACGTGACAAACACAAAGGTGTTAGCCATAGTAAACATGAAATAGGAGAATTAAATAAATATAGGACCGGTTCCCTAGCCCCTCAGGACAGAAACTTGCTTGTTAGATTATGAGAAATTCATCTCTTTAAACTTTGATATTTTCTATTTTTCTTTGTAATAAGAGCATTAATTTTGTAATCAGCATAAATAAAATACACACATAGCTTTTAAAAACTGTAAAGTGTAATCTATCATTCTTGTAGTTAGTTACATTCTACTTAACTTTATACTTTTTATTATCTTTTATTTATTTACTTATTTATTTGTTTGTTTGTTTATTGTGTTGTTGGGGATAAAACCCAGGGCTTTATGCATGGTTGACAAGTACTCTAGCACTGAGGTATATCCCCACTCCCACTTAACTTTAAAAGATAGCATATTTTCTTTTGAACTCTTTGACCTTAGAAAATTTCCTTTTTTCTACCCTCTCACATCCCTATATTGCTTAATTGGGAAAATACATAATAGAATATGGCTTACATCAATTCTTTCAATTTTAAGAGAACCATATACCATATTTACCAATTTATACTGTAGTCTGAGTTTCCATAGAAGGCCAAAATCCTGTGATTTCTCCTTACTGTTTTAATCAAACCTTTATTTGAACTACACTTTTTATATTTCACTTTTTAAAACAAATGTCTGCTCTGCAGTAAGGCATCACATCAATTCCAATCTTTATTCTGTACATACCTATTGTATTAATTCCAATCTTTATTCCATACATACCTATTGTGGTGCCTTGAGAATGGCCCACATAATATATTTGTTCTTGACCAGTTTTACTCAGAATGTAGTTAATTGAAGCTGGGAGGTCATACTTTGCCATCTCATCAAAACTATAATCCAAAAAAAAAGGAACACTTTTATTGAAATAGTACATAAAATAGAACAGCACACACAAACTAAGCATGAAGTTTGAGGAATTATCACAAACTAAGTAAACCAGAACTAAATGTTCAGAAAACTGAACATTTCCAAGAAGACCACAGGACTGGACTCCCTTCCAAAGGTAACCATTATCCTCATTCTTCACACTATAAATTAGTTTCACTCATTTTAGAATTTTTTTTGTAAATAAGATTATGCAGTATATCTCTTCCATATCTGGCTTCACACATGTTGGTACATGAGTTGTATTATCTATCTTCACTTTATTATTTAGTATATCACACTGTATTTGAACACTTATTCCATTCACAGCTGACATGCACTTGAGAATTTTTCAGCTTTTCACTATTACAAATAGTGTGACAATATTCTGAAGCCTGCCTTTTGGTAAAAGCTCCCAATAATTTATTTATAGTTTACCTTGCTGCTAGTTATTAAATTCCTGGGAAGATTTAATACACTTCAAGAGACATCAAGTCTCCTCTCATAAGATTTCAAAGTTATTCACAAATTTGTCTCTTTTGCTGAATTCTCATGTGTCTACTTCAAGAAACAGACCCATGTCATAATCAACTACAATGTACCTGAAAGCCCAGAATTCATCCTGAGAAACTGAAAGAGTCTTGTGTTTCCGAGACCAGGTGTTTCCTCTGCTATTTCCCATCCACACATCAAAACCAGCATCCGCAAGAATGAAGCCCAGGCTGCTGTTGTCAAGGTTGGTCACCCAGTTACTGGAGTCTGCTAGCAAGCCATGCTGCAGATAGACAACTGGTTTGGGACCTGAAAACCATTCATGTTTAAGAGATAGCAGCCCCAAGTTTCAGAATGAACATGGTATCTTGCTAAACAGATAATTACCAAAAGATAACAAAGCAAATGGTTACACAGAAACAAATTAAAATGTTGAGTTAGCATTTTGTACCTATATAACATTAGCAACAATTTTTTTAAAACAGTACTGACAGGGGCGCAGCAAAACTGAACTATTTTTGCATGTCTGGTAACAAAACACTAATTTAACCACCCCAAAAATATTTAATGTATTTTAAGAACATACAGAGATGTTTCTATAATTTGCTCTAGTAACTGTATTTTCCACAATGATTTCTAACAAAGCAAACCAAGAGAAAAACAGTCACACATAGAGCAAGATGCACCTATTAGAATGGCCAAAATCTGAAGACATTAACAATGTCAACTGCCACTGAAGATGTATAGCACCAGGAACTTATGTTTGCTGCTAATAGAAATGCAAAATGGTAGAGCTGTCTTGTGAGACAGTTTGGCAGTTTCTTACAAAACTAACCATTCTCTTACTATACAACCTTGCAGTCATGCTCCTTGATATTTTACCTAAAGGAGCTGAAAACTTAGGTCCACACAAAAACTTGCAAGTAGATGCTTATGGTGGCTTTATTAATAATTGCTAAGGTCTGCAAATAACCAAGATGTCCTTCTACCAGTGAATGTGTAAATAAATGTTAGTATATAGCCAGAGAATGGAGTATTATCTAGTCCTAAAAGGAAATGAGTTATCAACCTATGGAAAGACATGGAGGAACATTAAGTGCATATTGCTAAGGGAAAAAGCCAATCTGCAAAGGGTGTAGTCTATATAACATTCTGGAAAACTTAAGGAGACAACAAAAAGATCACTGGTTACCAAGGACTGGAAAATAGGCAGAGCAGAGAAACTTTGTATATTACCATAGTAGCGGACAGATGATTCTACATTGTCCAAACCCACACACTGTGCAATACCACAAATGCCCTAATGTAAGCTATGAACTTTGGGTGATAATTATGTACCCATGTAGGTTCATCAACTATAACCAACGTATAATTGAGGGGCATTCATAAAAGGGGTGGCTATGCATGTATGGGGTGAGGAGATGAGGGAAATATCTGTATATCGATGTTTATAACAGCTTTATTCATAATTGACAAAATTTAGAAGCCCTTGGTTACTCATCAGCTTCTGCTTGATTTTGCTGTGAATGTAAAATTGTTCTGAAGAAAACAAGAGTCTAATAAAAAATTTAATGGAGTAAAAATGTTAAATAGTAAAAAGATCACACATATATAAATTCATAAAAGTGTGTGTGTATTTGTGTGTGTAAATCTATTTTCTATTCACCTCTACCTGAGACAGTGAAATAGCAGGAAAAAAATGAAGGTTTGGAAAACCAAAGAAACCTGAACTCAAGCTGCTTGCAGTGTTGAAACCATTCAATGTCTCTCATTAAACAAATCTTCATTCAGCACAAATACGTGCCAGGCATCCTTCTTAGCACTGGGAAGTGTGTTAAACACATATGAAAACATCACAGTGGAATCCCTGTTTACAATTAACATGTGCTTAAATAAATAAATGGCTAGTACTGGGGACACAGCAAAGAACAAAGATAATACGGAAAAAAACACTACCCTCATAGAGCTAACATTATACTGATCACGAATTTTAGAGTTAGAAAACCTGGGTTCAAATTTTTTCTTTCTGAGTTCTGATGTGACACCTTAAACACTCTTTAATTATCTGTGAGATTTTTATGAAAAATTTTGAGTAAAGTGTCTGACAGAGAATAAGAATTCAATATACATCAGCTCATATTAGAACACTGTTTAACCAGCCTCAGTTTTATAAATAACCATTCAGAGGATTAAATGAGATCACTGAGCCAGATGTGGTGGTGCATGCTTATAATGCCAGCACTTGGGAGGCTAAGGCAGGAGAATTGAGAGTTCAAGGCCAGCCTAGGTGAAATCCTGTCTCAAAAAAAAAAAAAATAGGTAAGTGTGAAGCATAATAACAGATACATAGTTCAAGGTGAGCAAATAAGAACTCCTGTGTCTTCTGCTCGTCCTTTATAATAGTAAGACACTGGAAATAAGCTAATTTGCAAACGGGCAAATAATTTTTATAGTTTTTTTTTTTTTGTGGTACTAGGGTTTGAACTCAAGACCTCACACTTGCAAGGCAAGTGCTCTACCACTTGGGCCCCTTTCTGGTTGAGTATTTCCAAGATAGGGTCTTGGGAGCTATTTGCCTGGGCTGGCTTCAAACCTCTTGATCTCTGCCTCTTGAGTAGCTAGGATTACAAGCATGAGCCACTGGTACCCAACTCAAATAATTAATTGCAATCCATATGGTGCAATAATTAAGCTGCCATCAACAATATCAGCAATGACAGGCACTGTGATAACAGAAAATCTAATAGCATAACTTAAGGCAAACACTAAATTATAGACTACTCTAGACTAGATATTCAAAAATACTGTCTGTCTATGGAAAGAAGGAGAGAACATCAAAGAAAAATGGGAAGAATGATTTGTCAGAATCATGAGACTGAAATTGAATTGACACATTTTTATTTCTGTTTGTGCCCTAATACACACAACAGTTCCTTAGTATCCATAGGGCATTGGCTCCATGACTTCCAAGACAGATATCAAAATCCATAAATGTTCAAATCCCTTAGATAAAATAGTGTAGCTTTTGCATATAACTTGCAGTTCTATATAACCTGTGCCTAATACAATGTAAATGCTTTGCAAATATATCGTACACTGTATTGTTTAGGGAGTAATGATAAGAAAAAAAAGTCTGTACATGCCCAGTGCAGATGAAATTTTTTTCTAACTATTTTCAATCTGTGGTTGATTGAATCTATAGATGTCAAGTCCACAAATATGGAAGGCCAACTGCATTTGTTAACTAATAAGTTGTTTTTCAGTGGCAGTTCCTCTGATGCAAGTTCCTCTATAGACAGCTCCAAAAGCACTGTTCACATTCATGACAACATGAATGGCATGTCTTGAAGCTGTGCAGCATGGGGGTGCTGGTTCCCTTAAGGAGGTAACATAGTGGAACCTCCCAAGCTGAGGTTCCCAAATGACTCCTATGATTTTCTAACCATAAAATTGCAACCTTGTGCAGTTGTAGAGCCACACAGGTGACCTTCCTCACTTGCCTTCAAATGTTCATTTTTAGTGCGACATCACAAGACTAAATTTACTATGTAAGTTCTACATACAAGACACTGTACAGTATCTGATGAGCAGGCTCTCTGACTTCAATGAGGAAGAGTCTAATTTAGTTTGGGAAACTAGAAAAATTCTTGTCCTAGAAACCTAACTGGGAGCAACAGGAGATTGAGAAAGGACAAAAGACAGAAGACAAACATCAGAAAGCTGGGGTCAGGTGGGCTGGGTGCTCTGATGGAGCCACACAACAGCCTCATCTACCTCCAGTGAGTTTATTATACACAGTGCAAACAAGAAGGTGGAGCAACAGTTCTGGGGTGTGGGGGGCCATGACATTGTAGCTATCAGGAACAGGAGGAACCTGTGATTGCTACTCTGTGAACATAAACATGTTAGGAAAAGTAGCTGTGCTGCATTTTGCCCTCACCCCCTTCTGCGGCTGGGGCTGTGCCAACTCAGCCTACAGATTATTTGACATAGCTGTGCTTTTGTCAAGTTCTCATAGGCTTCTCATAATCCACTCCCCACAAAAAATAATCATTAAAAATTTTTAAATTATGAACTTCAGTGTAAGTGACAATTACTGAAATTCGCTCATCAAATTATAGTTGGCACTAGGAGAGCTGGGGACTAAGAAAAAAACCCTTTTTTTTTTCATTCAGACACATAAAATAACTGTATCATGAACACTAAAAGAGCCAGCACCAAGCTGACTGTGAGCAGGAGCCCAGGGGCAGTTCATCACAATGCTGCCTCCTTGGTGTAGAAGTGAGAAGGGGGATTACACAGGCTCTGGAACTGAAATGGTTCACAGGAGGAAGATGACTCACAGGTGGAGAAGTTCTTCTTGCCTCCCAAGGAACTGGAGTGTGACCCTATCACACTCCAAAATGGATGTGAGAAACCAGATAAGGTCTGGAGAAGAAGAAAAACCAAGAGTAAAGAGGAAGAAAGCCAGAGTTGAGGGTATCAGCATGAAACAGACCTTAGTTCTCATTAGCTATAAAGATTTAGGATTTGCCCAACTTTTATAAAGTTAAGTGTCCTTTTCTAAAGTGGAGAAGAAGTAATGGCCAATGCATGGGAAGCCCATTAAATAACAGTAATAATAATAAACATAGAAATGTAATAAAATATTATTAGAACACAAGCACTATGAAAAAAGATAAAGTGAAAGTGAACTGACATTCTTTAACCCAAGCAATATAATCGAGTTACAGCAAGACACAGTGTTGATCATGTGTTAGGAATGGTGCTATGTACTTCACATGCATTATCTCAGGTAAGTCACCTAACGACTCTCTGAGTTGGTGCAGGTGGAATAATGTACCCCCAAAGATGGCTGCATCCTAACTCCTGGAATAAGAGACTATGTTACCTTGCATGGCAAAAGGGACCTTGTAGATGTGATTAAGGATTTTGAGATGAAGCAATCACCATGAATTTTCAGGTGGGCCCAGTGTAGTCACAAGGGTCCTTATAAAAGGGACACAGAACGTGTTTGAAATTAACAGGCAGCAGCTAGATATAAGTGGTGGCTGCAAGAGGAAAAAAGAAAGAAAATCAATATAATTAAACCTCCAACTCCAGTAGTCTTAATTAAGATAAAGTAGCCAGAGGCCAGGGGATATCACAGGATACTCTGAAGTAGCTCAGTGTGTAAATAGCACAGGTATAGCATGCATAAAGCTCTGGGTTCACCCCACCCTCAAAGCACCATAAAAAGAGTAAATGAAAGGAAAGAAAACACTGTGTAGTCACATTCACAGCAAGATGCACACACCATATACACTCTCCAGAACAACGTCTTGTACAGTTTGCCATGTAGTCAGGATGGTGCTAGACCATTTACATCGTTCTTCCTGCTTTCTTGACCCTGAAGCTTAGACAGAGTATCAGACTCCAGGACATACAATTAGTAAATGGTGGACTGGAATCCAACCAGGCCATGCAACACCAAAGTGTCCACCATCCCCAGACCAAACTGCCTTTCTGTCTTCCTTTGCCCTTCTCTACCACCATAGACTATCTTCAGATAGATTCATATCACAGCAACTTAAGTTCACAGAGCTGCAAAGGTGGCCGAATGTTGTGAAATTATCTAACTTTAGAAAGAAAAGAGAGCTCCAGAGAGAGGAGTCCCGCAGGGGGTGACCTGGCAGAGATGAATGTACTGTCATGTGATATGCAAGCATGGTTCTGCCTATTACATTCCTTTATTAAGCATCTTCTGCCCATGGTAAATAAGTCCTGACAGTTTCCTGGCATCTTTCTCCTATAGTTTAGGATACACTCCCTGTTGAGGAGCACTGGGTAAAGCAGATTATCAGAGCCCACCATCAAATCCATCATAGTCTTTAAAAGTTAAAAACAGATGCTCAAGCTTCCATCTATACAGGGTAACATGCTTCATGGGCCTGACTGCAACAATCTATTAAATAACAAGCATCATTCTTCCCGTGTAGTAGATGAAGAAACTAAAACTCAAAGAAACTAAGTAAATTGCCAAGATCACACTGCTCCTTCAAGTAGTAGAACTAACACTTCAGCCCAAGGCTTAACCACCAGACAACATAACGAGTTTTATCCTCCACAGTAAGCCCACAAATTGTGCTTGTGGGTACCTCTGAGCCCAGAAATAGGGAAGTCTTAACCCAAATATGACCTAGAGCAAGGAACACTATTACATTGCGATGCTTTGCTCAACCCAGATCCAGGAAGTCTGCAGGAGCATTCATGGTCAGACTAAGGCCTTGAACTGAAGCAATTATCAAGCAAATGAGTCAGAAAAGGCCTTGACCTCAACAGAGCTCAAAATCGACTGAAGAAGATAGAGGTCACATGTATTACTGTTGATTGTTTCAACTAATATGAAAAGAACACACAGAGATTCAGAATAGGTAGCTCCAGGGTCCTGAGCTGTATGAGTAGCTGGGGAAATGTCCCTGACTCGTGACATTCTACAGCTGGCTACAAGAAAGAGAAGGAACGTTGGAGGAGGGAAGGGAGCAGAGCAGCGTATGTTCTTCCTTTCTACACTGGCCCTTTGTTCCAGCCCCAACCTGAGTAAATGAAACAAACCATATAGCTGGCACCAACTTACATAGCCCAGTGTCTGAATGCAATCCCCTACCCAGTGCACCATCGGTGTTCTTGGCAAGCCTAAGCCTGAGCTCAGCCCCAGTCAACAAGTTCAGGCATTGATTAATGAACCCACATCTGTTCATCCTACCACTACCAGAGGCAAGGAATTATATGCCAGATTATCAAGGCCTACTGTAGCTTGCTAGAGCACTGCATTTATTTTGAAAAGTGATTTCTTTAGAAGGGAAGAGTTTCTATAAGGAAAGAAAAATCAGAAATCAGTTGGAATGCTAAAATAAATAAGCAAAGCAAACCACAGGTCCATGGCCTTTCCTTCCAGAGACTTAACTCATAAGTCATGTTGTGAATTTTCAGTTATGACTCAAATAACTCAATGGCCAACCCTGGGGAGCCTTTGCCTGGGGTTCAATTGAAAAGCCTGTTTCTGCAGACTGCCTATAGTTATTCCAGGCCTTCCCAGCCCAGAATGTCACCACACCCAGTGGGCCATCAGATGCATAATTTTTTAGACACAAATGTGCCACTCTGGTGCTTTCTTTGACAACTGGTTAATTTTCTAGTTAGGCAAAGAGTAAACCCTGTCTTGTTCCTGCTGTTGCTTTATGAATTTTATTTTTAATGCTAGCACAACCAGCATTTCCTTGTTTTAGCTAAAAAAAACATATGTCATGACTATCACGGGACCAGCTTATTCAATACTTATTACCTAAGGCTATGTTCTCAAATTCAAGGAACAATGAATCTGCAGTTAGAATGAACAGGTGACTACCCTGTGACCTGAGGCAAATGTCTTTACTTCTTTGACCCTGGCCATCTCACTCAAGAAAATGAAGGTGTTGATCTAGAAGACAAAGATCCAGATGCCTTAGAATCAAGAGTGTGTTAAAAATATAAGCTCTGCAAATTCTTGGCCCCAGTAGCAAGCTAAGATGGGTCTGGCACTAAGACTCCTTGACTTTCTACAATAAGACTGAGCAGATGAAAACAAAACCACTTCCCTAAAAATAATTAATTTCTGAATTTCAATTCCCTTAAGAAGTTAGCAAAAAGCAAGAGTAGCTCAACACTTGATGAAAAGGTTGCTTAACAGTGAGAACAGCACGCATGTGCTCCAAGCAGCTAAATGTCACTACTGTATAGAATAGGGGTGAAAGATACAGGTAACGGCTAGGACAAAATGTTAAGGCAGGCATGTGTCTCCATTCATTAGCCCCTGAAGATTGAGGCCTATCAATCACATCATTATAGCTAGGCTTTAAGCAACTTCATCTTGCAAAAACATGTAGGATAGATGAGAACAGGGAGACTGGCAGAACGTACAAGAGGAAATGGGCAAAGATACTACTTGGTCCAGTCCTGTGTTTATACAGAACCTCCAATAACCTCCAAGTGAGGCTATGAACACTGTCAGAGGAGTCCACTGCAACAGGACTCACTGCAACAGGATGCCCACTATTCAGTTGTTAATTCATATGTCTCTAGGGAATGTGGTTCCAATAAATGAATAACATTTTAACACATCCAGTAATTACTTATAAAGAGTAAGGATTGTGGCATTATTTTATGTGTTCTAAAAGCATTATTTTCTTAAAACATAAGCAGACTAAATTTCCCTATTCCTATTTTGAAATTCTTCCTTTTCTTTAATATATGGGAAGCCTTTAAAAAAGAAGCCACACAAGCCTCTCCCAGTTTAGGGGCTGATTCAGGTGTCCAGTTAAATGATAATAAGAGCCTAAAGTAAGGTGTTGTCAGGAACAGGAGAAAGAGAAAGAAATGAACAAAAGGGATGTAACATGGGTGACCCAGAGAGGCCCTGACAGTTGCCTGAGTAGTTTGAAGAATGATCCTGAAAGGGCAGAGGTCACTCAATGCTATAGTGCTTGCCTATCTTGTGCAAGGCTAAGATTCAACCTTCAGCACTGCAAGGGAAAAGGAAGGGGAGGGAAAGGGAAAGGGAAGGAAGGGTAAGGGGAGGGAAAGGGAAAGGAGGGAAGGGGAGGGGAGAGGAGGGGAAGGGAGGGGAAAAGGAAGAAAGAATGAATTTTGTACTTTCCAGACTAGGTCTTTGGAAGGGTAATGGTACCATTAATAGGAAGTTAGGAGGGCAAGTGGCATACTGAGAAGAAGATGAGCTCCATTTTGGGTGCAAAGGACTTTGTGTATTCTTTTTGACTAGCTGGCTTTCAATGAACCAAAGTAACAGTGCTGATAACACTGCTCTTGAATGTACATTCTGTCCCATGCTTGTCTTGGACCATGGAAAGCGCTTGTGCAGTTCTTAGGAAAATCACAATTCCTTCAGAGAACTGAGTCATTTGTTATACATTTTCTTGAAAAATCCCCTCTGGGGTTGGCTCACAGCAGGTATTAAATACATGTTCCTGATCCTCTCGGGAAACTTGGAACAGAGAAAAGAAGATGGGAACCTACTGCTATGGCCAGATTCAGCTTAGAGTACTTTCAGTCTATGGTCCCCATTCTGAAGACCAAGAGTATATACTTCCCCATCCTCCAACACATCTCCCCCTCAAAAAAATAAAAAATATAACCCCAAAAAATAGAAAATGTAGCAACTAAATGGGACCTTTGAGACCATCCACATCAATCGATGGTTACGAGAGATACAGACTCTGAGACTCACAGGGATGAAAGCACAAAAGGAGTCAGCGCAGACCAGCTCTAGCACTGGGTCTCCTATTGCTTCTCCCAGCACCTGGAAGCATATCAAGACTCATGCTTACTCATACTGCAGGACACAGCACCTTCACCCGGGACAGTGTGACACACACACAAATATGGCAGGGAACCCTGGCAACTGCTGTATAGAAAGAGATGCCTGGAGGTGGAAACAGAAAAAGAAGAGGAGGCACATTCACTCAGCATGTTTTACTGAGATTCCCAGCACCTTTTAGGAATGACTCACTTTACCAATTACATTAGTCAGTGAACTGCTTTTATGAGAAATAACATCAATGTCTATTTTTCTGTACATGGAGTCTGAAATATTTACAGTTCTTTAAAGAAAAAAAAAAGGAAGGAAGGAAACAAAGATCATATGCTCACTGTAGCATAAAATAGTTGCTTCGTGTTGTCTGAGCACAAGAAAAATGATAGACCTGTACTGCAACTCATCACTCATCTGGTAACACATTTATAAACGGGAAGTTTAGTTTTAAAAAAAGTTACAAAGCTTTTTAAAACTCTCAACATTTAATTTCTCAATTAAATATCAAAACATTAACTTATCGCTACTTAAACATTATCAGATGCTTTATTATGCCTAGAATTTATGGAAGAAAAATGAGGTAAACTGGACTAGATTAAGAGAAAGCATAAAGCAAATAATGATACAAAGTTCATATTATCACAGAAGGTTTTTAAGTTTGTTTGAAAAACAATTCGGGAAGGAATCATGGTAAAGAAGTTCTTCTGCCCACATAAAACTTGAATGGAGCCAGGCGCCCGTGGCTCACGCCTGTAAGCCTAGCTATTCAGAAGGCAGAGATCAGGAGGATCACAGTTCAAAGCCAGCCCAGGCAAATAGTTGACGAGCCCTATCTCAAAAAATCCATCACAAAAATGGGTTGGTGGAGTAGCTCAAGTGGTAAAAGTGCCTGCCTAACAAGTGTGAAGCCCTGAGTTCCAAACCCCAGTACCACAAAAAAAAAAAAAAAGAAACCTTAATTAAAGACAAGAAAGTGATCCAGTTACCTTAACCTAAAAGAACAGGTCATACTGGGAGAGATAACTGAATAAATCTGTTATTCTGATATCTGTTTAAAATTTCAATTAGTCTGTCTAGCAGTTCCTTAATCTGCATCAGAAACTGCAGTTTTGCTAGGCTATAAAATGACAAAAAAGGAAATATGCAAATATATGTAAACACATACACACACACACACACACACATATGTATACAGTTTTACAAGCCAAAGCTATAAGAACTTCCATACATTCCTAGTGAGAGCAGTAGTTACAAGTACAAGTGCACACGCAAAGCAATTTAACTATCAAAACACAAATTCATAATCTTCTGGCCCAAAAATTCTATTTCTGGAAAGACAACTTATCAATAAACTTAATACACATAAAAGGTTTACTGCAGCAGCAACATTTGTTAGCAAAAAACTGGAAATAGCACAAATGCTCATTAATAGAATGCTTACTATAGAATAAGTGCTGTATGTATTCATGGAAAGATCATACAAGATATTAAGTAAAAATTCAAAGAACAAGAGTGTGCATATTATGCCAACTTTTGAATTTAAAAGGAAGCAAGGGAAGCACTTTTCACAATAGCCAAGTTATGGAAACAGCCAAGATGCCCCACCACTGACGAATGGATTAAGAAAATGTGGTATCTATACACAATGGAATTTTATGCAGCCATGAAAAAGAACGAAATGTTACCATTCGCTGGTAAATGGATGGAATTGGAAAACATCATTCTGAGTGAGGTTAGCCTGGCCCAAAAGACCAAAAATCGTATGTTCTCCCTCATATGTGGACATTAGATCAAGGGCATACACAACAAGGTGATTGAATTTTGATCACAAGATAAAAGCGAGAGCACACAAGGGAGGGGTGAGGATAGGTAAGACGCCTAAAAAATTAGCTAGCATTTGTTGCCCTCAATGCAGAGAAACTAAAGCAGATACCTTAAAAGCAACTGAGGCCAATAGGAGAAGGGGACCAGGACTAGAGAAAAGGTTAGATCAAGAAGAATTAACCTAGAAGGTAACACACATGCACAGGAAATTAATGTGAGTCCAATCCCTGTACAGCTATCCTTATCTCAACTAGCAAAAACCCTTGTTCCTTCCTATTATTGCTTATACTCTCTCTTCAACAAAATTAGAGATAAGGGCAAAATAGTTTCTGCTGGGTATCGAGTGTGTGGGGGGGAGAGGGAGGGGGAGGAGTGGGTGGTAAGGGAGGAGGTGGGGGCAGGGGGGAGAAATGACCCAAGCCTTGTATGCACATATGAATAATAAATAAATAAATAAATAAATAAAAATTAAAAAAATAAATAAATAAAAGGAGGCAAGGGAAAAATAAGAATCCATGTTTGTATTTGCTTCTAATGAGACTTTTGGAGATAAAAAAATTAAAAATGAAAAAAATTTCAAAAGGATACTTTTAAAAACATGAAACAAGGAATAAGATAGAAAGGAGGTATTTTACTATGCATCTTTCTATTCTCTTTGATTTTGGACTATGTGAATACATTACCTATTCAAAAAATTTAATAATTTTTTAATAGCAGAAGCCATCTATTTAATGTTCAAAACATTTCATTAAGTAAGATGCTTCCTTATAAAACAAAGAAAGGACACATTTTAGCATATTCTCAAAGGAATTTGACCTTTGAAACTTTCAGGAAAATATGAAATTTGATGGATTCTCCACACTTCTTTAAAATATTTTCATATGCTTTGCATAAATGTAACACATTTAGCACACTGGTCTAAAACTAATCCCAGTTCAATGTTTTCAAGTTACATGTGAATTCACTTGAAATTCCAGCAATGCAGTTACTCTTCAGAGCTCTTCTGTCTCACCCCACAAAACACCATACCTTTGTCAGAATAGCTCTTCCTCCCATGAGGGATTCGGTGAAGGCACAGAATATACCCGTCTTCTGTCTCCACTAAGTGTTCCTCAGCAGGGAATCCCCAGTGAGTGATAATTTCAATCTGAGGAGAGAAAAAACAACTATATGAAATGTAACCATATTTCAGGAAACAACATTCTACAGACAGAATCTGATGCACTCTCCCACATGAACAGGCAAAGAAGAAAACAGAATATAATGACATTTATTTAAGAAATCAATTGTTATTGACATTTGAGTCTGCTCATCTAGCAACCAACAGGCAATCACCAGAGTAAATCTCCCAAACCCACAGGTGTTAAGTCAAACTTTGGTTTTATCACTCTGGCATCTTCTATAACAAATATGTCTAATTTTACCACAGCATTTGGGCCTCCTTTTCATCTTGCCTACCAGGCACAAATACACTCATTTCTTTATTTTCTAAATATGCCAGCTAATACTGTCCTTGTTTTAAAGGTTCCATCCTAAGAAATAGAGCACTTTTAAAAAAAATCAATCCATTCTCATCAGTGGACTAAAACAAAAATTGCACTAGAATGTCAAGATGCAGTTGAAGAAAAGCTGAAAAAATAGGGAATTATAAATAAATTCACTTCTCCATAAGGAAAGCCACATTGGGCAACTGTTACTTGGAAGCTTATTGGGATATGGATGAATCAACTACCCAGAAGATTTAATGTAAATAAGTGCTTATTATCTTCCTTTCTACCATAAATACTTGAAAGGATTTAATTTTATTATTCTTATGGGAAAGAATTTGTTAAAAGAGAAGGAAGTAAAAGATTTGGGACAAAAACCTAAACTTAATCTTGAGATCCTCCTTGGGTCGCTAATTTTTCTGAGTCTCTACAGCTACCCAATTCTTCAGTTGGGTCACTGCATCTACTATTTTAAAGTTGCTGTTTCATTTAATAATTGTATTTTTCCAAAATCTTACACCTAAATGAAGTGCTTCCAGATTTGATTGTTTACTTCAGAATAATAATTTGGAAATGTTTTAATTAGTCAAGAGCCTATTTTTGCTTATTTCTTCCAATATATTTTTCAAATACTTCACTTTGTGTTGAAATATGTCCCCTGGACATTCTTAGTCACAAGCTGTGTTAAATGTAGTCTACAACCAACAGTTGGTTGTAATGCTCTTACAAAATTTTGACTCATTTTTATTGAGTCTGTGAGACTCAAAAATGAAACTGATTTAAAAAAGTCTCCGTTAATCTTAAGAAGTTTGTAGTTTTCAACAGTCACATGAAGTCTGTTACATACACTCTACCTCGTGGGAACAGTCGCGTAAACAGAATAAGATTTAAACATAGAGGAAAACATAATGAGCTATAAAGAGATTAGAGCTGTAGCTTCATATAGCCCAAATAACTATATTTAAGGAAACAACATTTGTCACAGTTCCATTTTAAAAGCACATGACTTGGAGAAACTTACCACAGTCATGTTTGCTTCAGGATCCACAGCTGACACTTTCCCTCTGGTCCCCACCAAATGCAGGATCCCAAGGACCAAACAGACCACCAACCCCAACAGCTTCATTTTCATTCTGTATAAAACAGTCAATTGTTACCTTTCCAAATTTTACTGCACAAAAATGTGCTGGCAGATAAATACTCTTACAAGTTCTGAAGCAAGTTTAAGGGAAGCAGAGTTAGGTGCATGACAAATTACTCCAGCCATATCTAAAAAGAGAAAATGAAGAGGAATTCTTTACTAAGAAACCTCCCACCCTGACACTCCAGTTAACATGTGACCTTTGGAGCCCAGCACTCCCACTTACCACCTCACCACAAAGTTAAATTGTTTCTACAAAAATAAGTAACAGGAGGCAGAACTTAGAAAAGGACAGATAGAAAGAGGAAAAAACTCCAGAACCTGTTAATTTCCCACCTTTTCCTCTCCTTGGGTGATTTAAACATTTTCATGTTTAGCCAATACTAGCTTTTCCCTCCCACTATCTACTAACTTCTGTTCTTGCCTCAAATTATAGGTCAAGACTCACAGTTGTCACTCAAGTGAAAAAAAGTGAAGTAAGAGAAAAGAGCCAGCAAGAGAAATAAGGAAGCAGAAGTCAACCCCTCTCCTGACTCTCCAACCACCAACAAAGATCATCCTAGTTTCTGGCAGTAATGGCTCAAAATCACAACACAGCAGCAAGACTTGGGACATTAAAGGAAAAGTAATGTGACTCCCCTCAGGACACACAGTTGGTTAGAGGAAATACTGGGACTATTGCCCAGGCTTAACTACATTTAAAAAATAAATAGAATCACTTAAAAAGATGTATGTGCATATGGCCATACAAAGATTTGCACATAAATGTTTTATAGCAGCTTTGTGCATAACAGCCAAAAGCTGGAAAACCCAAACCGTTCCAAATGGATAAATATATTATGGTATTCACATACTATTAGATGATAAAAAGGAATGAACGTACAGATGAATCTCAAAGTAATTTTGCTTCACCAAAGAAGTCAGACCCACAAGAACAGAGAGCAAGAGAGAGAAAATCATTTTGCTCCCATTTATTTAAAACTTAGGAAAATGCAATCTAATCTACATTGACAGAAAGCAAATCAATGCCTGGGGAGAGAAGGGGCATGAGGAAAGGAAAGATTACCAGGGGATGATGCATAGTTTCATAACACTGAATGCACTGATGATTTCACAGATGTATACTTACATCAAAGCTTAGAAATTTGTACACTGTATCTTTTTATTGAGTCAGTAACTCCTCAATACTGCTGTTTAAAAAAAATAATAAAAGACTTGCTTAAACAAGTATTCCACATCTTAAGAAAGTGGTTCTCAGACTGCAAAAGTTGAATCGACTCACTTCTGTTGCTGCAATGGCTCCTTAAGTTATTGTTCCAAGCAACAGTGAAACCTAAAATTCTAGATAGGAGGGAATATTCTTGAGCCTGCATTGATCAAGCAAGCCTTCTGCTTTTTAATTATAAGTTCCCCCGCCTCACCCTCAGGAGGTGGGAAACCATCCCAGGGCCTTGCACCATTAGGCAAATGCTCCACCACTGAGCTACATCCCTAACAGGAGTGTCTTTCACTTGGGTAGCTGGGAAGAACTGTACAGAAGTTCAATCTCCCCGAAGTCCTTTATGACTTGAGAATAAGAAGATGGAAAAGGGAAAAATTCATCATTATCACTGCAGTTTAGAATAAGCATCCGGCAGCAGCTGCTTTCCACGCGGTGCCTATTCTACAGAACCTGGACCAGCAGGCCAGAGGATGCTCCATAAGTGCCACCTGAAGCTACTCAAATGGAAATGTCACCCAGTTCATCTGGCCTGCCACCTCAATACTTAATTTCTCAACAAACTTTCAAGCAATTCTCACAGAGGAGATTATGAGAGAAATAAATTCTCTCTACACTGGACTGCTGGACTCAGAGTGCTATTCACCTTATCTCAGTTCTTCTGACTTCGTAACAAGCCGATTAAGTGCGGCTGTCTGTCTTCATTTCACCCCAGGCGGAGGGAGGGCAGAGTCTAAGTCTGACTCAACTTTGTACCTCCAGGACCGAAGCCCTCTGGCTAACAAATTAAGAGACTAGGGAAGGCCGCCAGGACGAACTAGCGGAAGAGCAGCCCAGGGAGCGAGGAGGGCTGGGTGAGAACCCGGCACTCCGCTGTCTGCGCAGTCCAGGGGCTGTGGTCAGCTTCACCGGCCAGACACTGCGCATGTCCATGAAATCCGAAAGCGCGCAGGGAAGGGTGGACCCCGCCTGAGAGCCCCAGCTGCAGAGTGCTTGGGAGAAGCTTAAGAGCCACTGGCCGCAGCCAAGGCTCCGCGGCTTCCCCAGGCAAGGCGCGGAGACCCACGAGCGCAGCACCAGCTCCCACCCGCGACCCGGGCGCACTCACCCCCGCAGCTGTCCCGCGTCGCACTGACCACTCGCGGCTCCACAGTGCGGGGAGCGGATTTGAAGAGGACCGAGGCGGCCCTGGCGGGAGGGCGGGCACCTGCCACAGCGCTATGGGTGCTGGTGCAGCCAACCAGAGCAGCCCGCCACCGGGAAGTGCCCCGGCGACTCCGCCCCGGCCTGGCCCCGCGGCTTCCGAGCGGCCCTGCTGCAGGCTTTCAGAGGAGCATGCGCCATGAGCGTCCCCAGCGCCCCCTCGTCTCTGCGGGGCTGCACCCTCTGCACCTGGCACGCAGCCTTGGGTTCCAATGATAAAAACAAATTATATGCTTCTTATAAAGTGATTGGCAGAGTTCCTGATGCAAAGCCATCTTGCTGTACATTTTATGTTTTTATTGTTATTAAAGATCTGTGAAAAGGGGAGGAATATAACAATATTCAATATGCACATATGGTGTTATTAATCATTTCACTCAACGAATATTTTATTGAGCACTTACTAAGTGCCAGACATTATTAAGACTGGAAGTGTAGCTACCGAAGTCCCTGTTTTCTTGCTTACATTCTAATGGGAAAGAGACACACCGTGCATAAATAACTCCATAATGTTTAAGGTGGTGTTAAGTGTTATGAAGAGCAATCAAACAGGGTAGTAATCAGAAAAGAACCCTCTATGAAGGGTCATGTGAGTACAGACTGGAAGTGATTAAGAGCCTCCTGGATACCGGGGAAAGAGCATTCTGAGATGGTAATATCAAGAGAAAAGGGAATGGGGCTGCAGTATTTCCTGCAGGTTCTAGCGGGAGCGATGAGCTCAATGCAGCTAAGACATAGATAAATGTGCATCACGGAAGTGGGGAACAGTACTAGAGGCAGGTGGCTGGCTTGAGGCTCAATTGTCAAGATTTTTCCTTTTCTTCTGACCAAAATGAGAAACTAGTGAAGGGTTTTCACCACAAGGCAACATAATCTGGCTTACGGAAAAATCTAGAACAGCAGGATAGAACTGATGATGGCTTGGACAAGCATGACAGCGGCAGGGGTGTGGGAAAATAGTTGACTCTAGTTATGTTCATGAAGTCCAGAGAGCAAGATTTGCTGGTTGATTGGCTGGAGGTATGAGAAGGAAAATGGTGTCAAGGATGACACTACTGTGTTTAATAAGATGAAAATACCATGAACAGAAATGAAGACAGTGCCAGAAAGAGCAGCCTGAAAGGGAAATCAAGAGTGTGTTCCAAATGTATTGATTTTGAGACACCTGTTAGAGAACTCCACCAGGTAAGGAAAAAGTAACCACTGGAGGGATTCCAAGCAGAGGAAACTGTCACACAGACAATGGAATTTCTGGGAAGCTAACAGGGCTTGGGCAGGAACTCCAAATATTATAAGCAAAGGTGGAAGGACTGAGTCATTATTGCAAGAAGATAGTGTCATCAGAGACCAAAGGTTAGCTGCAGCCTCTGTCCGAGACAACTACCCAAGACCAAAAGAGGGGAGCTAGAAATATCAAAGCTTTTCTTTCCTTCTGTGTTCCAGTCTTCTACCAATCCCTCCTGTAGGTTAAATGCAGCTTGAAACTGCAGATTTGGGAGCCTAAGAAATGCAGCCTACAAGGGTCAGACCCCTCCACTCTCTGAGACAGAGTAGAGCAGAGGAAGGACAAAGGATGATCTGAGACCAAAAAAAAAAAAAAAAGCAAAAAGCAGCAAAACATCCACATGGACATGTTGAGTAGGCATCAGGATATGTAACTCTAGTATTCAAAGTCAAAGTTCCAGGATAGAGATATAATTTGGACATAATCAGTTTAGAGACAAAATTTAAGACCATGAGATTAGATGAGATCTTTTATAATGTCAGCCTAAACAACAAAGGATGTACATAGAGATTCCACAAATATAAAAGCTGGGAACAGTTGGAGAATTGGGAGTGTTGCACTTGGCACCAAATAAAGAAGAAAATTTCAAGAGGAAGTGATCAGTCCTAGCAGTGCCAATGATAGCTTAAGTGAGTCAGCCCTGAGAAAAAAGCATCAGTTTAGCAACATTTCTACATGTCACATTGTGCTTAGCTCTTTACATGGAGTGTCTCATTCAATCCCCCATAACAGCTTCACGTTTCCATTTCACAGGTAATGAAACGAGGCTTGCCAGTCTGGGGCTGGGGCTGGAGGCTTGTGCCTAGGGAAGGTGTGTTTCTGGATGGTCTCTCATATTGCAAAGACCACATGCCCTTAAAAGTACCCACAAAGCAATTGGATAACTGGGTTGTCTTACCTTCACAGATGTACCCTCAGGGATGGGGGCCCTACAGCACCCAGAGCGGGTTGTGAAACAGGTCTAAGAGGAGAAGAGAGTATGACATCCTCGTGGGACCAGCTTCGTACCTGACATGAGTCTACCCCTCCCTGGCACTTAGAAGGTTGTATTGAGTAGCTCTTTTTCATCCTCCCTGTGGTGTCTAACAGCTGTTCAAAGCCAAGCTCAGCCCACACTGGGTTGTGCTAAGTCATCCTTGGACACCACAAATATCTCCACAGGCCTGTGGCTGTGTTTCCTCCACTCTAAACTCCCAGTGCCCCTTGCCCATAACACATTTCAATGCTTGAGGGTTCAAGGCAAAACATCTCTATGTGTTCAATAAATTCCCGTGACTTCCCTGCCTCCTAAATGGGAGGCATTTTAAACTAGTGTTTTGGTTTCTTCATTTCCATTGTAAACTCTGATGAAATGTTTATTGGCATGCAGTTGAAACAACCAAGTAAAACAAGTTAGGGAGATAGAGGAGGGAGCTGCCAGGGGGAGAATGAATGGAGTTCTAGAAACCAGAACACTGCAGGCTTTGACTTTTGAAAGAAGAACCTCAAGGACTGTTTCCTTGTCCTATTCTGGGCTTTCCAGTTAATTCCATCACAATAAGTAGGTGGTGGTTGGAGGGGGCACATCCCAGCATCAGAACAATTTCTTGAAATTATTGAATAAGGGCCCCTTAATTCCCAGCATGCAATTACTTTTGATTCCCATTAGCAACCTTTTTGGAAACCTAGTAAAGACCAGGCCCTGAGCTGATGAATAAGTCCAAATCTTCAGTATCCTCCCACGAAAATATGAATAACAGTCTACAACCTAGAGGTCCTCCAATCTGTTTCATCGCCAACATATCAGGCCATGAGTGTTCTAGAAATCTGAGTTAGTATCCACCAGTTAAAACTCAAAAGAACACATATAAAAAATATAGTTCTAGCTTCTCTTGAAAAATCTAAAGGGTCACTGGGCCCTCCATCACACATGACAAGAATGTGCTGAGCAGTAGATGCCACTTTTGACAAGGGCTCTGGTGGTCTTACAAGTGCAAACCCCCTCCCACTCTTTTCTGCCACACCCCAGGTTTGCTTCACTTCAGTAGGATATCTGCCTATCTCTACAGGTGCCTAAGTTGGGGGGGACATCTGTGGTACTCCTTGCTTACATCTTCATTCCCATTTCTGGCCACACATTCTCTCAGACCCTAAACTCTAGCCAGGTGTAATAGTTTTCAATCCCCAGAGATCACTCCTTCTACTTGGAATGCATTTGTCCATACCATACCCCTAACCCCCAACCTATCAGCTTGGTGTACCTGGTCATCTTCTAAGATGTACCTCAAACAATAATATGTTTGCAAAACACCTGCTTCTCCACTTCACATGAACTTTATCTCACTTGGATATATTAATTCCAGACCAAATAAGTTGGTCAAATACAAATTATTAAACAAAGCACCAGTTAAAAAAAAAATCAAAATCTCCAGAAACTGATTTCTTATGCATTAGCAAATTAACGGACACCATGCAACTTCTTTTACAACATTCAATATAGTCACTATTTCTTGATCTTCCCTTGTCTCAGCATCTTCAATGCAAAGTGAAGAGTCTAAGAGTGCCCACCTAATAAGAGTTCTTAAGAATGCTAAATTAATTTAAACAATTTCTGGCAAGTACTCATTTGTTATTTGTTATTATCTCTGTTCTATAAGTACATAAGTAATAATCATACCATTACATAAGTAATCCAAATTTAAAAATCCAAAAATCTATAAGAAAATCACCAACAGTTGTATATCTATACCAATTTTGACAAATAATTATTTAAGTTTAAAGTAGTAAAATATCTTATATATAAAATTTTGTACCCTGCTTCTTAGACTTGTCAGTTTGTGTGTGTGCTATTTATGATTTATTTTGACTAATTAGGTCATCTGATTATTTGTATGTATTTTTGAGATTTAAAGTTACTTTATGTTGAGCTGTAATTTATTGTCCAAAACCCAATTTTTGCAACTAGATGTTTACAACCATTGATTATGGGATGCACACTGAGAAAAGTTTTAACTTTTTATCCCTTTTATTATAAAGCAACTTTGTCCATTTCTAAGTTACCTTGATGTTTAAAATTTATGATTTGTCACAATTCTTAGTATATTGTTTCTTTTTGAAACATATACTTCATATAAGGAAAATACCAGATACAGGTCATTTGCAGACATTTAGTTTTGCTTAAACTGCAGGGTTTATATCCTGCCTCAAAGGGGAACACTGATTAACATGTGACTCAAAACAAAGTATAGTCCACTTTTACTCTTAAATTTTCTCACCCATGAATTGGGGCTGTTACTAATACAGTTGTTCCTGGAGCCCTGTAGATTCCAAAGTCTATGTAAGCCCAAATCCTTTTTATAAAATGACATAGCATTGTGTATAACCTAACTACATCCACCCATATACTCTGAATCCTCTCTAGATTACTTATCAATACGCAATACAATGTGAATGACTACATAGATAGCTGTTATAATTTATTATTCAGAGAATAATGACAAGGAAAAAAATCTGTTCATCTTCAGTGCAGAAGAAACTTTAAAATGTTTTCAAGGTTGAACCTGCAGATGTACAATCCACGTATATGGAGGGCTGGCTGTAATTTCTCCTTCATAGTATTTTTGAGAAGACAGTATAAATAGCCATGTGAAGTGTGAGACTGGTGTCTGACAAATAGCAAGGACTCACTATTAATGTTGTTTGGTTATAATGAAATAATCTCACTTTAAGAAATGCTGCATTAAAAATAATTGGCAGTTCCTCAAAAGGCTACAGTTACTTTATAAACCATCAACTCCACTCCCAGCTATACACCTAAGAGAAATGGAAAAAAGCCCCTACAAAAACTTGCATTGTTGTAGTAGCATTGCTTATAGTAGTCAAAATATGGAAACAACCCAAATGTCTATTAATTGACACATGCTACAACAGACAAAACCTGAAAATATTGTGTCAAGTGTAAGAAAACATTCACAAAAACCACATATTGTATGATTTCATTTTTTATGAAATGTCCAGAAGAGAAACAGACAGTAGATGAGTGGATGCCAGATGGGAGATAAGAAAGAAATGGGAATTGACTATTAAAGGGTACAGTGTTTCCTTTGGAGGTGATGAAAATGTTTTGAAATTAAATAAATTAGATAATGTGATTCTTGTACAGTGCTATTTAGTGAATATACTAGAACCCACTGAACTATGCACTTGAAAAGTGTGAATTTTATGGTACATGAGTTATATCTCAATACAGCCATTAAAAAAAGACATGGGCTTGAGCAAACTGATGTTGAAAGAATTTGAGCTGTGATGCACATCACGGTCTGGCTATTTATCAGCTTCATGAGTCAGAGTTTAAACTGTAGTTTCTGCTTCAATTTCCCATTCCTTCTTAAAAATTTGGCTGTCAGCAGGCCATTTTTTGCTTTATCATAGAGAAGGGCGCAACTGAGTGAAGTCCTGAAGGAAATGAGAGAGCTAGTCATACAGATCAGTGGACGGACAGTTGAGAATCTAGGTAGAGACCCAGCAAGTACAGAGGCCTCAGCTGCCCTTGGTTGGTGGAATCATAGTCAGGAGCCAATGTGGGAAGGTAAGGTGCCATCAAGTATAGCCTCAAAAACCCCTGTGACAATTTAGGTTTTTATTGCCATGGAATTGTTTGTGTTGTCTTATTTTAGTATTGGTTATTACTAAGGAATTTGCTGTTGTTCTATTATACAAATATTCAATAGTTTAAAGCTGAATGAAACTGTGGTTAGGTCTTAAAATTATCTATGCTTCCTTCTTTCCCCAATCACATTACAATCCTCTAATTTCTGTTGTATTCTATCAGCCTATTGTCAAAGTGATTCATAGTTAAAACAAACATACAAAGTAGAGTTGATAATCACTTTTTATCCATAGCATTCATTTCATTACAGAAGAGGAATCCTCCCAGAAAAGAGAAAGACTGAGCCAAATTCCTGGGACATTTAAGAGAAAAAAGTAAAAGGAAACAAATTGAGGCCAGGGAGAGCCCAGTGGATCATTGGCACACAGACCTACATTCTCCCACAAAGTCCCCAGTTATACTGGGAGCCCTGGGAATAATGGAAGTCAGGATCAATCCAGGTTCCAATGTGTTGTAGACTCTTAGACCAGTCTTACAACTATGCTTGTAAGTTTAGTCTTCCCAAGTATTGCAAGACTTATTTATGTTTCTAGAAAGCACAGCTTGGCATGTGGTGAATGAAGCAACTATCAATGGAATTAGCAGATGCAGTATTAGCTTTAAAAAATTCTCTGTATCTTTATATTTATCTGCTGGTGTGGTAGTTTTCTGTTACTTTAACAAATGCCTGAGATGATCACCCTATAAGAGATCATAACTATAAACTTTGGCTTATAGTTTCAGAGGTTTCAGTCCATGGTCAGCAGGACACATTGCTTTTGGGCCTGTGTACATCATGGCAGAAGTGTGTGATGAAGCAAAGCTGCTCACTTTATGGCAGAGAAGTGAAAACACAGTGAAAGAACATATCTGGAATCCCACTGTCCCCTTCAAGGGAACATCCCAAAGACCTAAAAGCTCCTGCTAGGCACCACCTCTTAAAGGGTCTATCACCTCCCAATAGCACCAAACTGGGAACCAAGCCCAATCCTCCCAAATGTGTGATCAGAGCTTCCCTTCCATGTGTGATCCAATCCTCCCTTCCATGTGTCACACAGAGCACAAAATTATAATCTGCCACTTTTCAAGTTTTCTTTCAGAGCAGAGAAAGCTGGCTCCTAAAAACATGAGAGAGTAAACCTCTCAGAGTGGTAACAGAATTTCTTAGCTGAGCTCAAGTCCAGCCACCCCTCAGTGCAGAGTATTGACCTTGACTTCCACCCTCTATCTTTTCTAGTTCATTCTTAGTCTTTCTTTTTCTAACCTGTGCATATGATGTCACTTTACACTGAATGGGCTGAGCTCACTGGGATATACCCATCTGAAAACAGCCATCCTTCTCTCCCATTACTGCCCTCCAATGTGCTGTTTCAGAGCTCCCCATTCTAAATAATCCCTTAGTTTGCTCCTTTGTCCTGTAGAGTCCAATGCCAATCTCATTTCTAAATTCAGCTTCTTCCCTTCTCCATCTCAGATCCACTTGAGATGGAGTCCAGTCATGGGAAGGGGTGTGCGATCTGTTCTTTCCCTCTTTCCAGGTCTCTTTCCCTTCCCATGACCCATCCTAACTTATCCAAATCAGGATCAGGAAAGATGACATAATATGGAGTTTGTTTGTTACATGAATGATGCTAAACTCTCAGTATTCTCTATGGGCAAGCAAAATTACAAATTCTCTCATTTAGCACACATACCACTGGGCAAATTTTCTGTAAGAAAAATTAGAATGCACCACCTTTCAAGCAATAGGGTACTAGTTAAATGTGTTTGGACTTCTGATAATGCTTTTCTCAGTGATCTGAGGCCAGCCTTAGACTCAGTCAATAGGCAGTTCTGTTAGCCTCCTCTCCATTTTCCTTTGGGCACTCATTGGAGTCTCTTTCTTGGTTTCTATGTGCCCAGGTAGAAGCCAAGACTCCTTTATGACTCCATGATGACCAAATGGTTGTGGAGTTTCAATATCTTTTTTCCTCTCTGAATCACAACTTTTTCAAGTGCACCTTGTGTTTTGTTTGCTTGTTTTTTAGTATTTCCATTTTTCAACTGCCATCACACTATCCGAACATTTACAACCTTGCTATAAAGACCAGCATATTGACATCACCTAGGATTATGTGGGAAATGCAGAAACTGAGGCCTGTCCTCAGATCTACTGAATCAGAATCTGCACATTAACAAGATTCTCAGGTGACTCATTCTTCTCAGGAATATTTAAGAATCATTCTTTAATATTCCTGAGAATTCTTTAATATTCCTGAGAATATGAGTCACCTCATATTCTCAGGAATATTTAAGAATCATTCTTTATCGCTGGTAGAGTGACTCAAGTGGTAGAGTGCATGCCTAACAAGTGTGAGGCTCTAAATTCAAACCTCAGTGCTGGGGAAAAAAAAAGGCCTAAATAAATAAGAATCATTCTTTATAAGATTCTAATTTAGAGGTTCATCAGCTTAATATTCACATATTAAACACATTTCCCATATTGTTCTTGTACCATCTATTAAAATAATTCTAAACCTTTTGTCCACATTTTATCAGAAACCTCAGTGAGCTGTGGTGTGGGATCCTTTCTCATTTGACAAAGTATTTTGGGAAGGGGACGATATAAACTACCAAGCCATGAACTTGGAAGAACATTTGCAGTAATTAAGTCACTTTAAAGCATGCTAACATGTGGCTGTTGACAGCTGAGCCACAATGAAGGAGGAGAGGCAGCAAGAGCTTCCTTCAAGTATTCATTAGTTTCCTCATTCTTTTTTTCCTGGAAATGTTCTTTACATACAAAATAGACATACCTCCCCCTGTTTTATTTCTTTAAATGCTCCCAATGAAACTCATTCTTTAATCCAAGGAGTTGTTTTGAAACCTCTTGTATGCCAAGGTTGTTAAGATCCAGTCTCTTAAGCACAAGGCAAAACCTCTGACTACAAGCTGCCTGCAAGGCAGCCTTAGGGGACTCCTCACAAGAGCAGGAAATCTCTTGGCCGGTGGAGGTAACCCCACATGCATGGGTCCCAGTACTTGATGGGCCTGAGTCTCCTCCTGACCCTCCTCATCTGACACTGAATCAGAATCTCCTGTCTGAGCTTTACTTTTAAGATGGGGCTGATGGTTTCTACTACCCACAGCATCTTGTTACTGCCTCTCACAGTCCTGTATGACTGGCTTTAAGGGGTGAGTCCCACATCCCGGCTTGGCTACCAAGGAGGAAAATCTTTGTTCTTACTTCTATTTACTTTATTCTACTGTTCTACCTCATTTCTTCTTCTACTGCTCTACTGTAATTCCTCTACTGTAATTCTTCTATCACATTCTACCTTATAATTCTTCTACCATATTCTCCTTTATAATTTCTGCTGTATAATTTTTCTAGCACATTCTACTGTTTAATTCTACCTTATAATTCTTCTCATCTTCTACCATATAATTCTTAATTCTTCTACCACATAATGATTAATTCTTCTACCTTCTAATTCTTCTTCTACCTTCTAATTCTTAACATAGCTTTTTAAAGCTTATATAGAGAGTTTCCCAAGTTTTTACAGCTGACTGTATTCAATTTACTCTCCCTCTCACTGGGCTTATTTTTCTGTTCCTTGCTTATTTTTCATTTCTCTATTATGCATGCACTTCCCACAGAGTGTCTCCTTGTCTCAGGCTTTGAGTTCCCCCATGGTTAAGTCCCTGTAGTTAGGTCCCTGTTTGGGTGCCATCTGAAGTGAGCTTTTTGTCACTCCCTTGTTACTACTGAGCCTAACTGGGGCCAACTGGTGGTGACGGGAGATGCAGAAAGGACACAGGATAGACAGACAGAAAGTTGGGGCCAGGTGTGCTGGGCACTCAAGTGGACACACACAACAGCCTCATTGCTTCTTTTCTCTATTATTCTCTTCATTTACTCTGCTTCTTTTGTCTGTCTTTATTCTTTAAGACCTTACTCCTTTACAGTTCTTTAAAACCTTCCTTCTAAAGTCTTTCCTTAAAACCTTGCTTTTAAAGTCTTCTGTTCTTTAAAGTCTCTTTCCTTAGACTCGCTCTGTCCCATGCTTTCTCTTAGCTGTTCTTCAGCATAATCTCTCTTAAAGTTTTTGCCCTCAGACTTGCACTGTCCCTTGTTCTCTCTTTAGCTTTCTTAAAGCCTCAGTGATCAGACTTGCACTGTCCCATGTTCTCTTTAGTGTTCTTAAAATCTCAGCCCTCAGACTTGCTAGCAATTCCCCTTTAGCAATTCTTCAGCAATTATTTTCCCTTCATCAATCCTCCCTTCTTTTCATTCAGCCATTCATTTTCCCCCTTCAGCAATCTCCCTCCAGCAATTCTCCCTTCTGAAAGCCTCCCACATCCAAAAAGCCAAAAGCCTCATGTCCTCCTTTAGCAAGTATTTTATACCCAGTGGTAAACAAGGAGGTGGAGCAATGGCTCTCAGGGAGGGGCTTGGCATTGTAACAGGAGAAACCTGCATTAAGCAACTTAAGAAAAGCAGCTGTGCTGCATCTCACTTTCTTGCTGTCTTCTGTGGCTGGGGCTGTGCCAAATTTCAGCCTACAGATTACTTGACATAAACACCTTAGGAAAAACAGCTGCTCTGCATCTTATTCTCTTCCTGTTCTGCAGCTGGGGCTGTGCCAAACTCAGCTGCAGAACACTGGACACAGCTGTGCTTGTGTCCAGTTTTCATAGGCTTCTCATTATCCACTTCCCACACATACCCTGATGGGTATCAGGGCCAATTTGACCTTGGCTTTCCCATCACTTACTTCTAATTATCCTTCTCTACCTCTATGATGTTCCCAGTGAACTATCATAAGTGAAAAACAACTTGATCTCTGTAATTCTTTCAATTTGTCATGGCAGACACTGAACTCTTCTACTCTGCCAAACATATCAACTAAAAGCAATTGACAAACATATAAAGTTATGATTAACCAAAAGTTACTTGAGAGGCATAAAGTTTAAAGAAGTCCTAATAGCATGTGGAATAAATAAACATCCTTTTGTACAAAAATATTTTTTGAAGAGGGTATAAGTCACCTTACTGCATGAATCAAATGCTACAGAAAGCATGCCTTTGTTCCTGAAGACTTGAACTTTTTCTCTTTCACATTAAAAAAATTGTTCATTGAATCAATTAATATCTATTGCACATTTATTTTATGCAAGGGCTAGTGTCAAACATTATGAGACTGAAAACTTGCACAGGTTGCTGCCCATAGATCTAGGTAAACCAGTCAAGTCATTGTTATTTTTTAAATGTTTAGAGATGCAAATTTGCCAGTTCAACAAGTGACCAGCCACTCAGATGGCCAACTGCTTTGTCAGCATTATTCCCAAAATATAAATGAAATTAAGCAGTCAAATAAATGATGATGTCTGAGTACCTTAATATGGCATATAAGTTCAGCATCCCATAGAATACAGAGTAGACAACCAATAATATCTTGCCAAATGGCTGATTTTCATAAGATCTTTATACTTATGCTTTGAATAAGAATTCTGGTCTAGTCCTTGCTGTATATATAGTGAAGTCAGATGAACTAGTTATTATTTCTCAAAATGACATTAAGTAAAAGGCAAGAGCCTGGATAAACCTGGCTAACAAATGTAACTTCCAGTCCTTATGGCAGAAGGCTTTATATAGAGACATAATAGAATTAGAAAACACTGATTTTACAAAGTATGTGTTAGATGGGCGGGGCAGGGAGACTACACTATGATAAACCTGATAACTAATTGTCTTTAGGTGTGTCCTGCATACAGGTTATGGAGCTTCTTGAATCAGTGATTTGATGCATTTTATCAGTTTTACAATTATTCATTATCTCCTCAAATATTCCCTCTAATCTTATCTCTTCTACATTTTGGTCTCCAGTTATGTATGTGACTGACTTTGTCTCATGTCTCATAAATCTCATGCTTTTTTTCCCCTTGTATTTTTCTCCATGACTTGGTCTATGTATTTTCTTCTTATGTTATACTTCTCCTCTCATTTGCCCTAAATCTCTACTAACTTCCTGCATCTCTCAATTCTGTCATATTCTACCAGGACTAACTCACCTTAAAATATCTGCTTATGTTCCATTTTATGGGCTTCCCATCTAATACAGGCAGATTTCTCAGGAAGTCCCTCTATCCAAAGCCTGATCTATCACACTCCACCATGATGATTACATCCATATCTTTAAAAAACATGTAATAAGGCTGGAAGGACACATGGAACAATAAACAGAAGTATGCTTAATAGGATAGGCAGTAACAGCTTGCCTACCAGGAAAGAGATCCTGTAGAAATACACTATAAAGAAGGGTCCAAATGTAGAGAGGATGGGGATGAAACTGGCAAGGCTACATATGTGACTGAGTGAAGGGATTCAGCCAATGTGCAAAAGAGAGTGGTAATGATGAATTGATAAATGAGATTTCAATAGTAACACTTTTGAGATAGAATGAAGTAGAATGAACTACTCAATCAGCTTGTTGAATCAAGATGCTCTTAATGAGTGTGAAGAATGTGTAAGGCTAGGGAGACACATTTTCTACATGATTGAAATCTCAGGGAATCCATATGGCCCCTCTCTGTTACTCACATGCTACCAAAATTGCTTCTACCCTATAGGAACCAATAAGATGTTTTGCCAAAAATGTAGAATGTGATAATGCCTCCTTTTCTGTAAAAGTATCTATGTGGGTAACAATTTAAGTAAATAGCAACAAGGTGATAGGACAAAGCAAAGGATTGTCTCTGGTCTTGCATGATAATTTTTGTACACTTACTACTTTGTAATGCATCCACAAAAGATTAGAGAAAGCCATTCATCTCTGTACCAAATGAAAAGAGCAAAAACAATAAAAAAGAAAAAATGAGAAGAGTACAAAAAAAATAAAAAAGAAAAAAGTTATGGGGGAAAATGAAGATAAGAAAGAAAAGAGATAAAAGCAAAGTAAAAGAAAAAAATGGAAAAATGACAAGAAAACATTTTTAAAATACCTTTTAAAAAGTAAAGAAAAAAAATAATAAGCATTATAGACATATATGCCAAGGATTTCTTTGTTGGTGTGTGTGGCAGTACTGGGGTTTGAACTCAGAACCTCACACTTGGTAGGTAGGTGCTCTACCACTTGAGCCACAGTCCCAGTCCCCTGAAAGGACGTTTTTGAAAGTACAAAAACTTGGGCCTAGCCAGAAACTTACATAAATTCTTAGAATTACAGAATAGATCTGCCTGGGTCATAGAAACAATAGACCTGTCCTGGTTGGAGGAAAATTCACAGTGATTTCTTTGTTTGCTCATTGTTATTATTATTTTTTTTATGGGGAGGAGGGTTGACAAAAAAATTATTCTTAAAAAAACTATTGAAGATGTCAAAGATATTTTTTGTGTTAGTGGGGTTATGGCTACTGATATTTACCTTAGTAGAAATTAAAGCCTATAGATCTTTTAATAGTCTGTTTCTAGTTTGAAAAGCTACAATAAATTTTGGCTTTTAACATCTACTCTTAAATTCAATTCCTTTTTCTATAAAGTCTTGAGTAATCAGTCTCAAAATAATGGCATCCTTTTTTTCTTTTTGAGATGTGGAAATTGAACTCAGGGCCTCATGCATGCTAGGCAATTGATCTACCAATGAAACACACCCCAACCCCCAATGCCATGACTTAATTGGCATTATAATACTACAGGGAAATGTTCTTCTGCACAAGACACTACAAGGCACATTGTCAACATCTATAAAGCTGAGGGAAGCTAGCTTGCATTGTACTTTCCTCTCATTTTAGTTTTGTCCAATTAATTTGGAATAAACTCCTTCCTTCCCAAAATCCCTCTTCACAGTTCTGCCCTGGCTCCTACTTCTGTCCATTCTTTCCCAGACAGTCCCATAGTCCCCCATCTACTTTTACAACCTTCTTGGTGAGGCCTTCCTTGATTCACCTATTTGGTCACACAGTACCTTTTGCATATCCTATCTTCCACCCATATCCATTGCTTTCTTTAAGGGAAAAAAAATACTTTGTATAAAGGAAAATTTCAAACATACACAAAATTAGAGTAGTATAAAGACCCTATTGATGTTGGACCCTTCCAACATCAATAATTATCAATATTTTTTCAACCTTAGTTTTTTTAAGAAACACAGCTGCCATACCAATATCAAATCTAAAAAAGTAACAGTATCATATAATAACATATTCAAATGTCCCAATTGTTTCAGTGATGTCTCTACAGTTGATATGTTTGAATAAAAATTCAAACAAGGCATACACATTGTTTTATATTTTTCCATACAAATATCACAATATAAAATACCATATATTTTACTTATTTGCTTACTGTCAGTTTTTTGCACTAGAATACTACTTCGTGTAGGCAGGGATGTGTGTGGTTTTGTGTGTGTGTGTGTGTGTGTGTGTGTGTGTGTGTGTGTGTGTTGTTGGGAATCAAACCCGAGGCCTTTTGCACACAAGGCAAACACTATTACTGAGCTGTATCCTTGTCCCACAAGTGGGGTTGTTATTGGCTTTGATCCTGGCTGTATCTTCAGAATCTCGAATGATTGCTACATACATTAGGCATTCAATAAATATTTATAGAATGGAATAAATGAATGAAGTTGGCAACACGGATGTAATAGTCAAGGAGTATACCTTGTACACATGGTTATTTCTGCTTGTTTCTAGCTCTAGAATTTATGGCAACTTTTGTGTGCATCAATTTTCCCATCTGCAAAGTGGGACTGATATCAACTTTGCAGCATTGTTGTGAGAATTAGACTAAAAATGTGTACAATGTCTGACACTCTCAATGTAATTATTTTTATTTTTCAGTAAATTAAGGATCTGGAGATGAGATTATCCTGGATTAGGGTGGCTCTAAATCCAGTGATGATGTCCTTGTGATAGAAAAGGAAAATACATGCCATGTGAAGACAGAGACCTATATTGAAGTAATACAGCCACAAGCCAAGGAACATCAAAGTCACCATAAGCTAGAAGAGGAAATAATAAGTTCTCCTTTAAAATCTTTGGAGAAAATGTGGCTTTGCCAACACCTTGATTTTAGACTATAAGTCTCCAGTCCTGTGAAAGAGCATATTTCTCTTGTTTTAGTTACCAAGTTTGTGACGATTTATTATAGAGGTCACAGGAACCTACTACACATTCCTCCACTCCATACAGTGTAGAGAACACAGCAGTGCTCAATCAGTTGAGTGGTTTGAGTGACTGACATACAGTTTGAAGCAGCTTCATTGATTTTCCAATGAATCCAGGTCCACCCCAGGATAGTTTCAACCTTTTAAACTATCTATTTCTCTCTAGCTATTCTCAATGGATCTCCTTGTCTCAACCCCCAAAAGATCTTATAATTTCTGAATGGTGCATTCAGAGGGTTTGTGTCCATGAACCAAAGCCCAAAGGGAGTGATGATGCCTCTCTGATTTGATGCCACACAAACAAGCTTTTCTCCTGCTGGGAAAGCTCAGGAGGCTGGAACTGAAGAGGGTGCTGTGGGATCTCAAGGCTAGAGGGACTGGAAGCAAAAATATTTCAAGTGGGAGAAAGCCAGTGTAGATACATATGCATGCATGGGCATTTGAGTATACACAAGTATATTAGTGCATAATCTATGTGTGCATCTACAAAAGAGAAGCAGCCTCTTGGTTTCAAAACTTATATTATGAGCTGGGGATATGTGGCTTAAGTGTAGAGTGCATGCCTAGCAAGCACAAGGCCTTGAGTTCAATCCTGTGTACCACCAAAAATAAACAAACAAAAAACCTTAAGCTGTGCTGAGTCCCTCTGACTTATGCCAAAGGAGTATTCAGGGACTAAATCTTATTGGTTATACCATTGTGTAGGGTACTGTATTTCTGGCAACCAGTTTTGGGGAGTGAGGAGGAGTCTCTTGGGAAATAATTTAAAGTAAGAAAAAAGAGAATGGAAGGATACAGGAAAACAGCACAGAGTGAAAATGAAGTGGAGGCTTTGTGAGTATTTTGTACTCTTGATCTGCCTTCTCTCCCTCACCATCTGTAGACACTTGTGCCAGTCTTGAGGAGTGGCTATTGAAACAAAAGTACATTAAAGTCTTCATCCCAGTTCACTGGGGAACAGAGTGGCCCAGGCAAGGCTTGACAGAGCACAGGCAGGAGCCCTGTCATGACACATGGAATTTGGAGGAGAGATCCTCAAGGCACTCCAGGGACCTTTCAGGCATATTCGGCAGAGGGAGGTGGATGAGGGCAGGGCTAGATTCTGCTATTATGGGTGGAAACTGAAGGCAGAGAAACAGGAATTTGTTTCTTTACTGGTGACTTAGATTTTGTCTTCAGGCTGAGAACACTGGTTACTTAAGAGTATAAAACCCATCACATTTATTGAAATCCTGTCATTGCTGAAACTCATTGAAAAACAAAAAACTCACTTTTTAAAGTTAAGGAAACAACATAGACTTGTTGCAATTTACTGAAATTTATCAATAAAAACAATTTACTTTGCACAGATAGTGATAATAAACTTGAATTACAAAATAAATCTTCCAGGGGGGCGGGGATGATGGAGGAGGGATAAAAGAGAATGCTGGAGGGAGTAAATTCAACTATGATATATTGTAAGAACTTTTGTAAATGTCACAACACACCCTAGTACAACAATAATTTTAAAAATCAGGTTATTCAGTAAAAAATAATAATAAATCTCTATGTTAGAACTCATTAAGAGTATCGTTTCTTTCTCCTATTCCCATCATAAACTTGCAATTATATGACCAAAATCTGTACCTGTAGTAACAAGGGGACTTTGGTCCTTCCCCTCCTTCTTGGTGTCCTGGAAGAGTTCCATGATAAGCCGTGTCCCTAAGGTGTGGCAGGAGGGCATCAGCCCTTCGCCTCCTGTATCAGCAACTAGGTTGTGAGGATGAAAAGAACTAATTTATGAAAAGCACAACACAAGTACATAAGCTCTCAGAAATGGGCAATGACAACTAGGCCTAGACCCCGAGGATGCGCAGCAATTCCTGTAGGGGGCTGGTTAATCGAGGGAGGAGATTTAGGGAGTGAGAGACTGACTACTAGAGTGCCTTTGAGATAAGGACCTGCGACATGGTCCTGAAAGTACAGCAAAAGCCACACAAGGGACAAAAGAGCAGCAGACCCTTTCAATGCACTGGCAGCTGAAGCCTGGGCAGTGCCAAGGACTAGGGGCTGGAAAGTTCGGCAGGTGTTCAATGAATAATGGGTAAAACCCCTCCCGGCCTCAGAAGAGATTTGGGGCAAAATGTTAAACTGCAGAAAGCTGTCTTGTGGGACTGAGGGGAAGAAGAGCTAAGAGCAGAAGCGAAGGGCACCCCCTGGAGGTCCAGAGCAGCATCCGAGGGAGCCACGTGGACGGCGGGATGGGTGTCTCCCCAAACCCGGCTCCGGGCGCCCTGTTTCTCGCAGTCCAGCTGCTGGAGCGCGGATTTGCCACGGAGCTGGAGGCCTCCTAGGCGGGAAGTGAATGGTGGGGAGGGTTGGGGGGTACGCCGGTCATTTTAGGGAACAGTGGGTGTCTGTGCTGGGGAATCCCGAAAAGAGACGAACGCCACCAATTAAACTAATTTGTTCCAACCATGAATCAGCTGTGTGTTCACCGGAGGCCGCCACACTCCAGCTGCACTTGTTACCGCGGGGTAACAGGGTCAGAAGCAGCCTGACGGCTTCAGTCGCACTCTGGACTCTGTCCCTGTCTCCGAGTGCTCCTTCCCGGCAGCGAGGTCAGAAGCCCTAGGAAATGAGTCCACAGACGCCTGTACCTACCCTTTTCCTGGTCAGCAGGGGCACGCCGAGAAGGATGAGGCTGAGAAGGTCATTGCCTTTAACAGGATCGACGGAGGTGACCTTTGCCAGGGACGTCCACCAGGGGGCGCTGGTCCGCCTCCGCCGCTGCTGAGCCGGCTGTGCGCGCCGCCGCCCGCCCCGGGGCCCCGCCTGTGCCTAGGGATGAAGTTTCTCAAGTTTCCTGTTGTTTCTTAGCTGGAAAGGAATACACCAAAAACTGGGAAAACAAAGAAAAATATTGCCCTTATTCCCTGAACTCAGATTCCTCTGTTAGCATGTTACTGTTTGATGAGCTCTGTGTGCGTGCGTGTGCGTGTGTGCCCCGGAGTTGGGGTAATTGTTTAACAGCTGGCCTCACAATTCCTCCTCGCGGGAGGGGCAGGGGGATTTAGTTCAGTGCTAGAGTGTGCTTAGCATGCTCAAGATCTTGGGTTCGTCAAAGGCACCTAAAACAAATTAATGATAAAGAAATATAAATTTTAATTTCCCCGATCCGATCAGTACACATCGTATGCCTTTGTTGAAATGTACTCTACCTCCTAAGATGTACATTTATTAATCAAAAAAAATTTTAATATTTAAAATGGAAATGCTAACTACCTTTAATTGATCTTTAAACATTGCTTGCCTATAGAAAATTATGACACTCTACCTAATAAATATATATAATGAAATTCTTTTAAGTAGTACAACTATTTCATAAATCTTAATTTGTTCTTTTTGTGTAATTAAACTCAATTTTGAGATTTATTCATTGCTGCTTTGAATAGTTTTGCCTTTGCTTTTTGCCCATACTTGCTAAAGATTTATGCACTTGACTATTTTTTTTTTTGCGATGCTTGGGTTTGAACTCAGAGCCCTACACCTTGAGCCACCCACCAGCATCTTTTTTCAGATGGGTTTTTTGAGATAGGGTCTCACCAAGTATTTGCCAGGGCTGGCTTTAAACTGGGATCCTCCTGATCTCTGCCTTCTGAGTAGCTAGGATTACAGGCCTGAGCCACAGGCGCTTTTTTAAAACCTGTATGTAGAGCATATTAATCTTTATTATTTTGTTCTTTTTTATTTATTTTTTTTTATTTTTTATTTTTTGGTGGCACAGGGGTTTGAACTCAGGATCTCACCTTGGTAGGAAGGTGCTCTACCACTCAAGCCACTCTGCCAACCTACCCGGTTCTTTTTAAAGAATGATGTCTCCGTAATTAATTCCTTTTCTTCTCATCATGAGAGAAACTCAGAGAGATGAGAGGGAACATTCCAGCAAGATTTAATGTCCAGGTGGTCCACAGATCACAAAATAGCAAGCCTATTTCTCAAAGGTGTTACATGAGCTGCAGATCCCCTTGGAGTCCCCATGATGAAGCACCAATAAATTAATGGGAATAATGAGAACCAAAACTGACATTTAATTCAGTAGGCACTAGTGTCTCTGAACCAATGGGTTTGGCTGTTGTCCATCCTGGTTGGTCAGGTGTCTCTCTTGAATGAGCAAATTCCAAAAAGATTTGATTAATATTTTTATCATTACTCTGCTCAGAAACTGATATAGTGGGCTGGCAGAGTGGCTCAAGTGGTAGAGCACCTGTCTAACAAGCATGAAGCCCTGAGTTCAAACCCCAGTACTGCCAAAAAAAAAAAAAGTCTGATGCAGTAAACTATACTCTGGGGTACAATAAGATACTACAATAAATGTAGTGATTATATTCTTAAATTGTCAGAAAAATTTAAATTTAAACATATTTAAATGTATGTCTTGTAAGTTTTAACTACGTCTGGACACAGGCTTATAGTCTTTGTTCTGAAAAAAAATAATAAACTACTTGAGTCCAATTACCATATTGAAAATATTCTTCCAAAGTTTTATTTCCCTGTCATTTCTCCTCCATTTGTCTGAAGTTGATACTTAAAATTTTAAATATTTTATGTAAGTGAATACTTAAATAAGAACCATTTCTTAGCTCCAGACAGTGTGAATATTTTTATGCATGTTAAAATGTGCTCAGTTTAAAACTTTAGGAAAAACAAAAACAAAAAGAAAACTCCCAGAGGGCAAAATCAGATTGTAGGTCTAATAATGAATACAGTGAATTCAGATGTCCAGTGGCTGCTACAAAGATGTGAAAATGTCATCAGGTATAATGCAATTGAAATAGAATGTTCTACTGTGTGAAAAAAAAAAGGTCCTGGCTTGATCCCAGCACCACAAACCACAAACACACAAAAAAATCTTTAAAAAGTGGGGCCAGGACAAGGGGAGATTAGAAAGAGTACAGAGTGCGTGAATGATCAAGGTATGGTACATGAATGTTTGGAAATATCACAATGAAATTCCCCACTTTGTACAATTCATATATACCAGTATAAGTACAATTTAAAAACAAATTCCTCTTTTGCGGGGAGGGAGGCACAATGAATTTTTTTCTCGAACAATAAGCTGATACATTTTCTGGATTCAGAGTGGGACAGTATTTTGTCCCTGGTATAAGAAGGAGAGAGGAGACATCAAAAGAAATGGTCTGTAAACTGAAGAGAACACCCACAGAGTGGGAGAAAATATTTGCCAGCTACACATCAGACAAAAGACTGATAACCAGAATATACAGGGAATTTAAAAAACTAAATTTTCCCAAAACTAATGAACCAATAAAGAAATGGGCAAGTGAACTAAACAGAACTTTCTCAAAAGAAGAAATTCAAATGGCCAAAAAACACATGAAAAAATGCTCACCATCTCTAGCAATAAAGGAAATGCAAATTAAAACCATACTAAGATTCCACCTCCCCCCTGTTAGAATAGCCATCATTAGCAACACCACCACCAACAGGTGTTGGCGAGGATGTGGGGAAAAAGGAACCCTCATACACTGTTGGTGGGAATGTAAACCAGTACAACCACTCTGGAAAAAAATTTGGAGGCTACTTAAAAAGCTAGACATCGATCTACCATTTGATCCAGCAATACCACTCTTGGGGATATACCCAAAAGACTGTGACACAGGTTACTCCAGAGGCACCTGCACACCCATGTTTATTGCAGCACTATTCACAATAGCCAAGTTATGGAAACAGCCAAGATGCCCCACCACTGACGAATGGATTAAGAAAATGTGGTATCTATACACAATGGAATTTTATGCAGTCATGAAGAAAAACGAAATGTTTTCATTCGCTGGTAAATGGATGGAACTGGAGAACATCATTCTGAGTGAGGTTAACCTGGCCCAAAAGACCAAAAATCGTATGTTCTCCCTCATGTGCGGACATTATTAGATCAAGGGCAAACATAACAAGGGGATTGAACTTTGATCACAAGATATAAGCGAGTGCACACAAGGGAGATATGAGGATAGGTAAGACACCTAAAAAATTAGTTAGCATTTGTTGCCCTCAACGCAGAGAAACTAAAGCAGATACCTTAAAAGCAACTGAGGCTAATAGGAGAAGGAGACCGGGAACTAGAGAAAAGGTTAGATCAAAAAGAATTAACCTAGAAGGTAACACACATGCACAGGGAATCAATGTGAGTCAACTTCCTGTATAGCTATCCTTATCTCAACTAGCAAAAACCCTGTTCCTTCCTATTATTGCTTATACTCTCTCTTCAACAAAATTAGAGATAAGGGCAAAATAGTTTCTGCCGGGTATGAGGGAGTGGGGGGGAGAGGGAGGGGGTGGAGTGGGTGGTAAGGGAGGGGGTGGGGGCAGGAGGGAGAAATGACCCAAGCATTGTATGCACATATGAATAATAAAAAAATTTTCAAAAAGAAGGAGAGAGCAGAGAAGTAAGGGATGGTGTCTTCTGGAATAAGGAATTCAGAGATGGAGGAGCTAGATTACACAGGGGAGGCATTTGTGACCTTGTATGAATGAATATTTGGGGGTCCTGTGAACAGGTGTTAATTTCTGTACAGGTCAAGGCAAGCAACATAAACATAGTGTCAGGGAAGCAGCAGCTCAGGAGGCCATGAGCCTGAAACCTACTTATGCTTCTTTGAAGTATCAAGAAAGACTCTAAGAAAACATATCTGATGATTAATAACATTTTGACACCCTGGAAAATCCTACAAAAATATTCTGAAATGGGAAGGTGAGAGGAGCCTGCAGAAGGTAGAGTGAACAATGCTAGGGCCTTATTTCTTCAAGATGCTCTCTGAGCATAAAGAATGTACAAGGCCTAGAACAAGGACTAACAAACCACAGCTCACAGGCTGAATGTGACCCACTGTTGTTTTTGTAAATAAAGTTTTATTAGAACATGTATTGTTATGACTGGTTGTATGCTATAGTATCAAAGTTGAGTAGTTAAGACATTGACTTTATTTCTCACAAAGCCAAAGAGAATATTTACTATTTGATCCTTGACAGAAATGGTTTGCAACCCCTGCTCTAGGACATCATTATAGCCATGATTTAGTTTTCTGGGATCTTTGAGACATAAGACTATAGGAACTGGAGATTGTGTGCTAGGGACCCTTAGTCACAAGTGCAGATGCCTGGCCCTTGAACCATGACAAGAAACTAAGGATAAGGTTAGCAGCAGGACTTGAGGTAGAAATTTTGTTTCCATATCTGGTGATAGTCTCTGCTGAGATAGACATTCTTAAAGTTTTCTTTCTGCTCCAACACACAAAGATATAGAAGGACTTAATTTGTTGATGGTTGCTGTTATTATTAGAGGATGCTGCTGATGCTGTTTCTTCTGCAATTGTTCTAGATGTAAGAAATGCATTGTATTACTCCAAAACATTTTCTTAAAATGAAAGCACTACCAAAAAGCTCACATGGCAGTGCCTGAATTAGGCAAAGAAATAGAGTGGAAAACTGTAGGCTTTGTAATGTGTCAATTTGGCTAGGCTGAACAGTGTTTCCAGTCAGGGTGAGTCAAGAGACATTACTACATTTTTCTTTTTAAGCCTAAAAAGGTAGGGCAGGTGTTTTGTAGCTTTTAGCACACTGTTGTTGCTCATTTCCTGGCTCACCTCTTTGGCTCCTGCTCCAGCATCTCCACTTTCTGGCCCAGGGGTGTGTTTCACTCCATGACAAAGGGCTCCAGCTTCTCTTACAGGGGTAGTGGAGGCAATGAAAGCTGACTCCCCGATTCTGGCCCATCCTTGGGAGCCTCTCCTTGCTCTCCCCACTACACATCTCTCTTCTCTTCTTGAAGCCATGGAAGCAGACGTGAAGACAAAACACCTTACAAAAACTACTTAGCCAGCTCCCACAATTGCATAAGACTGAATTCTGGTAAGATATATAGATATATTTCCTAAATTGCAAACCCATCCTCATCTGCTAGTGTATTAGTCAGATTTTTTTGTCACTGTGACAAAAACTACTTAAGAAAGGATGGATTTATTTTGGTTCATGGTTACAGAGGTTTCAGCCATGGTTGACTGGCTCCATTGCTTTTAGGCCTGTGGCAAGGCAGAAACAGCATGGCCGAAGGGCATGGAGTAGGGGAAGCTGCTCACCTCATATCAGCCAAAATGCAGAGAGAGAAATACAAGAAGAGGCCAGAAACAAGACATACCCTTCAAAGGTTTGCCACAATGACCTACCTCCAAGCACTCAGGAAGTAGAGGCTGCCTGGGCTACATAGTTAGATCCTGTCTCAAAAAACAAAAACAAACAAATAACAACAACAAAACCAATAACCCCTCCCCCTATAAAGCTCTAAAATTGAAGTGGGTATCTATGACAAAAAGTAAAAAGTATGTCTTAAGTAATTATTATAAATCTTGATAAAGATTTCCTCCCTGGTCAAACCTTAAGAAGTTTCTTTTTTTGTCAGAGCCATCTTTCTTTTTTTTTTCAGTACTGGAGTTTGAACTCAGGGCCTACACCTTAAGCCACTCCACCAGCCCCTTTTTTGTGATGGGTTTTTTCAAGAAAGTTTCTCTCAAACTATTTGCCTGGGCTGGCTTTGAACCACAATCCTCTTTATCTCTCATTCCTGAGTAGCTAGGATTACAGGCATAAACCACTGGCACCTGGCCATGGTATTTTTTCTGAAAATAATACTGAGACCTGGATTGTGATTCGCCTAATATCACAGGCAGTTGGTGACAGAGCTCGAAACTAGAACTAATGCCAAAACTTACTCTGAACATAAAAGAACAGATTTTTCCCTTTACATCCATTATGTGTCAGACTCCATTCTAAGAGCTTACAGATGAAGAAGTGATACAAGTTCACACAAGTGGTGGTTGGTGGAGCTGAATATGGAACCATGTAGTTTAGATCTAGAATACTCAGATCTGGATTTCACTTCTTGGATATGTGGCATAAGCTCTCTGAGTATTCATTTATTTGGTAAAAGGCCATAACTCACAAAGGTATCAAATGCAATAAATTATGTGAGTCTGACCAAAATTCTGATAAAAATCTGTCATATTAGCTATGGTGTTAGTATTAATATCACCTTATAATGAAAACAGTTTTCCTGAAGCCATTCTAGTTCATTGGTTTGTAGTTTGTAGTTCTCTTGAGGTTATATTTCTGATTCTCCCTCTTGTCAGTTTTCTTCTACCTTAAATGTCCTCAGAAATATTCTGTCCCAGTTGACTTCATCAAAGTTTTTCCTGCTAAAGTCTCTTTTTCCTGCAGCAGGAAACCAGTTGAAATCTCACACCCTGGCCAGTATAAATTTCTACTTCATTTTGCACATACACAAAAAGCTACCCTCTATCAAAAAGCACTGTGCTTCTTACTCTCAAGAATCTGTAGTCAGCTCAGGCAGGCTTCTTAACAAAATCAACCTTGGCCAGAACACTGCAGGAGAGCAAGCCCACTCTAGGCTTACCACCATGAGGTCAAGTAAGTCATTTCTTGCACAATTTCTTAAATTGTGTCTAGTGTCTTTGATAATGTCAGACCAGATTTTCTTAAAGTACTGGATTTTGACACTTGCTTAAATATTTAATGTCCCTTAATCTACGGAATGATTGTTTCTCATTAGGTCAGGCATTTGATGTTCTTTGTCACTTCTAGACTCATATTGGCTCCCCAATGGAGGTTTTAGAAACCCTAACTAGAAAGTGGCTAGAACTTAGAGCAGGAAGAATGTAGCAGATAATGCACAAATCTATTTCACTCTCTTGTCTAAACCATACTTTCCTCAGAAAGCCCATACAAGCTCTTTTTAAAAAAATTTTTCATTTGAAAGGAGATCAGAAGGGTAGGGTCATTTCATGATAATATTTAAATGTAGCTACTTCATCAGAGCTCAGCACTGGCAGAACTACTAGCGGTTGGGCTGGACTTAGTGAATTCTTTTCTGAGGAAACACTGTTGTTCATGAGCTAAACCAGCATCTTTGGTCCCCAAAGCCTCCAGAGAAGCTGGGCTCTATCAGTCAATCCCAATTCCCATACACTCACTTTCTGTTTTGTTTTCAATCCTTAGTGGTGTTTAAAAAACAAAACAAACTCGAATCATGAAAGATTTTTCTCAGATCAAAATACTGTAAGCACACTAAAGAATCTTTGGAAAAATAACAGCAAATATAAGTGAAAAAATTATATTCCCTCTTACATTAACAACCAGAAAGAAAATAATTCACTATATGCATAGATATAAAGTCAGATACATTTCATAAAACAGATTTTTGGGAAAAAATTTTCAGTTATAGGTATATATTATATTTAACTTATTCTTTTAACTTAGCATTGTAATTTCCCATGAAATTAAAATTTTTCAATAGCATGAATAAAGAGGGCTTTATAACAATGTTGCAAAATATGGGTGTGCCATAATTGGTCTCCTTTTCCTTTGTATTTTTCCACTTTTTCCTTTCTTCTGTCCTTCTCTGGTTCTCATTTCTTCTTTGTTGTTGTTTCTATCCTTTCTTTCCTATCTCCTTCTTTCCTTTGTTCATTCCTCCTCCCTTCCCTTCTGCCAGCCCAGATTCATTCTGCTTAATATTATTCAAATTTATACATTGAAGCCATTTAAAATAGTCAACATGACCTACAAGGTAGAACAAATTGCAATCCCCCACATCCATCCCACTCTATTTAGCACTCTCCAGAGGCAACTATGCACTGCATAACGATTTTAGTGACTATTTCATTATTTATTATTATGTCCTTAAATAATCTGAGTATGTTGGTAGTTTTTGATTTTTTTTTTAAATTTTGGGCAATATCAATTGGTTTTCTTCCATGGAATTTTCTTTTCACCAAACAAATGCATAAATACACACACACACATTCACACACTGTCACTACTTCCTGCCTTTGGAAAATTCAGCCTTATAAATTAGTTTATTTATTTGACTTTCTCCACTGTGGACAGGTTTCTCAAGTTTAGTAAATACTACCTATTTAGCCCTTTTAGAGTTTCAAAGATTTTGTTCCATTTAGTACTCTTCTCTTTTCTTTGTGGAATGAAATGTTCAAAAATTATATCATGATAGTAGAATTTGAGAAAAAAGCTTACATTTTCAGCTTATATTCCTATAATACACTTAAATATTTTTTTAGATCATCATCTAGTTTGTTTAAAATTTTAAGCAGTTGTAACAATTCCTGGAATGAACATTTTTAATTCAATAAATTTTGTGTCAGTCTGGGTACAATTATAGAAACAAAAGTAAGAAGAGATATATATTAAAGACTTTGTTGCAGGGATTTAGCTTAAAAATGTAGTTATGGGGGCTGATTAGGCAAGTTTGAAATAAACACAAAAACCAATCAGGAATTCTGATGCATGGTTTTATGGTCTACAAGAAGGGTGTCCTCATCAGGGATCTCAGCTCTGCACTTAAAAACTTTTCATTTGTTGATACAGGCCCACCCAGATCACCTAGGACACTCTCTCTTACTTAAATTTAACTGCCTATAAACTTTAATCATATCTACACTATACCTACCCAGCAACATAAGTGGGGACTCTAAACTAGCCAAATTGACACATTAAGAGACCATCACAAACCAGGGGTGTTGGCATATGTCTATAATCCTAGCACTTGCAAAGTAGTACAGAAGGATCATGAGTTCAAGAGTAGACTTTTCTACACAGTGAGACCCTGTCACATATAAACTAAAATAGACCATCACAACCTATACTGAATATTTGATTTTCTTTGCATTCCAGAAGTTCAAATTTTATGTCAAAAACCTCTACTATGTCTTGCACAATACCCTACAAGTTCTGTATCAAAACATCCTCCAGAAACTCATGTGTGAGAGTGTCCAACTTGTCATATTCTTATAAGCTTTGTTTTTTAAAAATTGGTCATTGAATATTCCAAAATGCCATTGAAGTGTTATTCATTTTATTTGTATTTTCTTGACTATTAGCAATGCCCATATTCATATGCATTTTGATAAATTTTAAAATATTTGTTTACATTAGAATTGTCTTAGTTTTTGGAGCTTTTTAAGTATAAAATTTATTCTATTTATATTTACTATAATCACTTATTTCCTGGTTTCCAGTTTTCCCTTTGATTTTTGTGAGTAGAATTTGAATGCAGCCAGTTTTCGTCATGTTTCTCACCTACTCCAGTGATTTCTCTCCTTTGTAGGAAACTCCTCTTCAAAGGAGTTTTGTGCCTAAAGGGAATGAGGCTGCTGACCAACGGAAAAGGGCAGTTGGCCATGCCATCAGGTAGTCCCAGGCAGGTAGGGGGTAGGAAAGCATTTGAGTTGTTTCAATTCTTGATTCAATCCTAATAGCCAACTCAACAAAGCAAATCAACAGGGACAGTGACACAGATGGTACTTTCCTCATAGGCCCAATCTCAGATAAACAAAAGCTACTGTGGACCAGCTTGATAAGCTAATTCTCCATGCATACTCCATCCCTATGAACAGACTCCTGAAGAACACACACTTGTCCAGCTCATTGACTGCTATGCATTGTGTTTGGCTAGACTGATAGGCAGAACTAACTCTTCAGAAGGTCTAGGAATGCCTGTAAACTGAGGTGGATAGAAATGATCCTCTGTGCAGGGATTGGCCTGGGAAGACCACTGACCCCATCTTTAGCCAGTATTGTTCACAATAGGTGCTTGCTTCCCATGTTAGTGTAGAAAGAATTTCTTTTTCCCTCATGCCTAGTCCATCAGTTAAATTCTTCTTACTACCTCCTTTGAGAGAACCTAAAAAATAGGGCTTGTGAGCCACAGCCCTATGCCAATAGTACTTGAGAACAGTGAAAAGGGTGCAAAATTTCCCTTCTGCTTCAGGAGAAGTGATCAAGTGGCCATGCCCCAGAAGATTGACTTGTACCTCTGCTTTCTGTCATCCCCAAATGTTCTGTTTTCTTCCCAAAGTGAAATTGCAAACATTCCTTAGACGATGCTGTATTACAACCGAAATGTCATTTTGCCTGTAATTTATATGATGAAGAAAGTTCCTCAGATGATTTAGAAGACAGAGTTTATGACTAGACAGAGTTTCCAAACACAAACTCAGAGCGATCATGTACAACCTGTTTGCCTTTGTTAAACAGCCCAGAGGCCAGCACCAGGCAGTTCTGGAATACTTATAGCAAGCAAAGGGGCTTAATCTTCAGGAGCAAACCTCACAGGGCAAAATCAAAGCCTGATCACCTGGGGGAACTGTGCCTGGGTCCAATGTCACATGGGCATTTTCTGGAAGCTCAGGCTACACTGAAAAAGTAGCATACCTTTGCAAGATGTTTGCAAGCCCCTATAGAACTAAGTGCTCTGCGATTGACTATGATGAAGGATGGGTGCTTTTAAAATGATGAGAAAGTATTATGAATGGGCAAAGGAGTGTTTTGAGAAAGCTATAGAAGAGACTGATAATTGCACTCTATATTCTAAGTGAAAAAGCACCAATAGTAAATCCCCTTTGCCTCAGAGGCAGACCATGAAACTGAATCCTGACAACAAACATGCTAATGTCCTCCAGGCTCTGATTCTTCAAAAGGTCAGGAAAGAAGCTGAGGAAGAAAAGTTGGGTAAAGAGTCTCTGAAGGCAACATCTTGTCTGACAGACAAACCCTGCAGTGTTTCTAATTATCAAAATAAAGGCTATCTGGACACAGATAGCCCTTAGAATCAGTGCCAAACAATGTCTACCAACATCACCAGATAGGATGCAGCTACAGAGCAAATATCAGACAAAAAAAAAAAAAAAAAAGCAGCGATTAAGAGAACACAGAACTGATGAGGATGAGGTACAAACCCAGAAAATGATACGGAATTGAATTGAACCTCCCTGTGCCTGCTGGGCCCTTTCCTGCCTGGATGCCATAGCAGGTCAGGTGACGAGGCAGAATGTTACTTCCAGGCAGAATTTAGCAAGCCTCTCCCTCTTGCCAAGAGTCAAGTGCCCCATCTGAAATATGGAGCAGCTGTGATGACACTGCCATCCGTCCTCACCCGGTAAAGGGAAAACTGATCATGAACCTACGAACTGCTAATAAATGACTCTCTAAAAAAGCCTCAGATGCCTTGAGTTGGCAACTGTCCAAATTCATCCACGAACTGAGGAGAAAAGACACTAACAGCTGGCAGGACTGAAAGAGAACAGGGATGCCTGTGTCTGACTCTTCCTCTCTGACTCTTCCACAAGTGGCCTAGAGATGGTACACGTAGGGCCCACCACCTAGAATAGCAGAAGACCCTGGAGAGGAAAGAGAAAAAGGAGACGAAGAAAAAGGTTTAGGAGGCCTGGTTTGGTGGTCATGAAGTTGAGGGAAAAGGGGAGACAGAGAGACTTCAACTTGTACACCTGGGCTGATGACTGGGCTTGTCATTCCTTCCAGCTTCAAAAAATTCTCTCATCCAAATTTACAATCACTTTTCTTATATCATGTAGAGTTTTTGCAAAAGCTTCTTGAAAGGGAAGTGGTCACTTTGGTACTATGTGATTCTGGTTAATCCTCAGTGAGCATTAGACTTCCAAGGAGATTTTCACTCTGTGCCCTGTACAATCTTGACACACAGATATTTGCTAGGTAATTAATAAGTAGAACTCTCTTGATGCCTGACCATCTCCTTGCTCCTTAAACCTCAAAATGAGTTTGCTATTAACCAAAGTTCTAGGTGTTCATTAAATTGAAATTGTTTAAAAAACTGCAGGAATTCTTGAGAGAAATGTTTTTAATCTCAGGGTCTGGAAGTTGTAAGTATGAAACAATATGTACAAGATAAACTACTCATACATTCTACTATATTAAAAAAGATAGAAAAAAATATCTATAGAAAAAGATATCTTAAAACAATCAAAATAAATAGCAAACCAAATGATAATATTTCAAGTATTACTAGATAATGAATTAATTTCCTCAGTGGTGAAGTAGTTTCTGCAAATCAAGAAGGAAAAACCAACTAAATGGAAAAATAAGAAATGGTCAGTAACAGATAGGAAATGAAAATGACTTTTAAACACATGAAATGGATGTTAATGTCACTCATAGAAAGAGCAAAGAGGGTAGTCAACACAGCAAGTAAGAATATTTTAGGCCAGCAAGGAAAATGTCTTGGGTGTACTGCCAAGATATAGATAAATAGGCTCTATCATGACTTGATGTTAAGATTATAGATCATATAAAAGGAGAGAATTTGTCAATGGTCATTTAATGTAACAGAATCTTTGCCTCAGAAATTCCATTCTTATTAATATTTGCACATGCATGTAAAGACATGTACGTGGACTTTCATGAAGCTTTGTTTACATTATTTTTGCTATTAGTGAAAATAGCTCACTACAGAACTTATATATTAGTTTTCTTAATTCATACATGAAATACAATGTACCTACTGCAACAATAATAATCATAATAATGCAGTTCTATGAAAAATGTAGAGCTCTATTTCCAAAATATATTTAAATATAAATAAACGGGGCTGGTGGAGTGGCTCAAGTGGTAGAGTGCCTGCCTAGCAAGCATGAGTCCATGAGTTCAAACCCCACTACTGCCAAAAACAAAAAAGGAAAAAGAAAAGTGCAGAAATGTACACGGCTCGCTAACATTTATGAAAGAAAGGGAAGAAAGAAGAAGGGAGAGAGGGAGGGAGTCAAGAAGGTGGAGGGAGGAAAGCAGGAAGGAAAGAAAGAAGAAAAATGAGGGAGAAAAACAATTATTAGAAGTATACATAGAATATTTTAGGAAGATACTTTCTCTCCAAGGTAACCTTTCAAGATGTAACTGGTTGTCTAGGAGATATAAGGGAGGGAGATTTACTTTAAAAGTGTATCTCTTTGAGTTTTGTATCTTTTGAGTTTTGTCTCCTAAGCATATATTACATAGTCCAACAAAGTAAAACCAAGGTCAAAACAAAAATATTAGACCGGAATGCTGTGACCACTCCCTTAGTACTTACTTCACAAATAGTTCCTACTGTGTGCAAAAAGGCCACACTATTCAATGTTTGAAAATCTCTACACAAAATTTATAAGTGTCTATTTCTAGGTGTTTTCCCCTAGAAAACCTCTATGACCAACCACTGCCCCTCTCACATACATAAAACTCTCTCCAATTCTTTCCTTTCATGTATAATCTTAGTAATCAAAATGGATTTTTAAAAATCAGTCACCTTCAAGTGTTTGTTCTCCTACTGAGAGTTTTCTTCTCTGTCATTTTAAAGGCATGTAGTTTGAATCTTGCGATCAGATTAAAATCCAGAAAGACAGGGACCAGGACTTTTATTTCAAAAGGAAAGTCTGTGGTTTTGGCCTGAGGTGAGTGTAGGGGATCTCTGCCTGCAGACCTTTGTTAGGCACAAAGCAAGTCTAAAGGAAGGCACAAAATCTGGTGAGAAACCCCAAAGTTCCCTAGAAGCTTGGCTTCCAGGAAGCAGGTGAAGCAGCTGATGAGCAAAGTAGAAATGTTCCACTTCTGATTTCTGACTTCAAAAAAATCAACAATGCATGTACAGCAGAATACACTTGCTCATCCCCTCTCATTTTCTTGACTTCCTTTGTTGTTACTTGTACCTTTATGTGGCCTTTTGTCATAACTTCTTACTCATCACCACTTTCATGAAAATCTTTTTTCTTTCCTTTTTTTTTTTTTCATTTTTTTGGTGATACTGGGATTTAACTCAGGGCTCTGCACTTCCTGGTTGAGCACTCTACCATGTGAAACAGAACTTTCGCTGAGTAAGTTTTTCCTAAAAGTGTAAGACAGTTGGTTCTCCTTTCTGATTTCCACTATGCTCACACAGAGCAGCTGGTGCATCCCTGTTGTAGAAGTGTTGTATACAGGCATAGACATACTGGTTTCTAAGTTACGCTTAGACACTTCAGAGCACACTGACTGTGCATAAAATCCATCTCTGTGCATCTCCCCACCCATTACCGTTACCCATATTTTAAGCATTTCTAAGAGTTTTATTTAGTGCAAATTCCAAAACCCACAACATTCCACCAGCTCAGTGACAAAGTCACTTTCATTTTTTTGGCAGTTTGAACTAGGTTTTGAACTCAGGACCTCATGCTTGCTACACAAGCACTCCAGTTGAGCCACTCTGCCAGCCCCCCAGAACATTCCTAGCTTCCTATTTCAGTGGTTCTTGTACACCAAAGTACATTTCTAGAAATATGTCATAGAACTTGTGAATAGAACTTGAACTTTTCATTCATGAGTGAGACTTAAAAAGTTAGGAATTGCAATGGAGATAGCACAGCTATGTTCCCCAATCAAAGAGTAGAGGAATTTACAAAGCACAGCTTTGCGTCTACCCCAGGCAGAAAATTCATGATAAATGTCTTTCTCCAAGACTGAGTAACCTACCTCAGCTACTTCAGTTTTCCAGGAGAATACTATGCTCTGTGTAAGTCCTTAATGGCAAAAGCAACTAGTCCTAGTAGCTGTTTCCCCCTTGGGTCTATGCACATTATAATTACTGTATTAGCCAGAGTTCTCCAGAGGTACAAACCAATAAAATGTAGATAAAATTGTAAGATGGGATTTATGAGATTTGCCTATATGATCAGAGGCTGGATAGTCCCACAATGGCCATGTGCAGGCTGTAGAACTGAGGAAAACAATAACTGCTCAGTCCAAGAAACTGGATGCTTGAGAACCAGAGAGACCAGTGACACAGCCCCAGTTGGAGGCTGGAGGCCTGGAAGTCCCCTGGAGAATCTCTGGTGAAAAGTCCATGGTCAAAGGAGAATCTGGAGTCTCATGTCTCTGGGCAATGACTGCAGCCAAAAAAAAAAAAGAAAAGAAATGCACCTGCTTAAGAAGAGAAGTATGGCCACCCATGGAAGCTTTCCCCTTCTCTGCTCTCTGTTCCATCCAGGTCCCTGTCTTCTTGATGATTCCACCCACATTCAAGACAGGTCTTCTCCACCCAGTTTGCTGACACATGCCATTGTCTGTAGACACAATGTCTCTAGCCACAGCCGGAAGTATACTTTAGCAATTTTCAAGGTGTCTCTCAATCCAGTAAAGTTGACAACAGGATTAACCAACACAGGTATGGATAGGGAAAAAGGGAAAGAAAAGGTATTTCTCTGTCATCTTAATCCTCTGTGACTGCACATTGTGATGTACCAGTGCTGAAAGCTAAGTTGTCACACAGGGATTTACATATTTTGGGGCCCAGAGGAGCCCAGACATGTAGAGAAGTTAAGGAATGTTTGGCTTAGCTTACCAATCATGATGAATTCTGGGATACCAAATGATCTAAAGATATGGAAAAACCAAACATCAAGTAGCATAATGAAACCCACTAAAACTGTTTAAAAGGAGGTAGGGGGATAGGAAACAGTAATAGAGGGGTGAATTTGATAAAAGTATGCTACATGCAAGTATGGAAATACTACAATGAAACACCTTTGTGTTCACAATTAATTTATGCTAATAAAAGGTTTCTCTCTGGTCTCTTTGGTAGATGATTTTAATCATGATAAAAGCTACCATCTAATTTTTCCATGCCAGGCACTATTCTAAGGACATTTTATATATCCAATCATTTAGCCCTCCCATCACCACTATGAATGGGTAGCAGTATCTCTCCCCGTTTACAACAGAAGAAACTATAGCAGAGACATTTAATAAGTTCTTCAGAAAGCCACAACATATAAATGCAGTCTGATTTCAAATGCAGAATGACTGATATCGGCACACAAGCTTCAAATCATGTGTTCATAGATTCAACAACACCGTTTGAATCCCTGACATACTAGGCAAACCGCACAAATCATTGCAAAGACTGGAGCTTCAGCAGTGAGTTAAAGAGACTAAAAGTTCCCGCCCTGGGGGAGTTGGCTGCTCCTGATAGTGACCTGCAGGGCACAAGGGTAATGAGGATGAGGGTAGATTTACAGGGGAACAATGAGTTAGGGTGCCTTGTAAATGGGTTAAACCACCTTGATGTCACAATGCACTCTGTCTACAGCACAGCCTTGTTCCCTGAAGGCCTTGGTTCTTATTCAAGATTCATTTTTCTTAGAGTCCTAGCAATCTCACCTTTCAGTTTCAGTTCCTCTTTTGTAAAGCCAACTTCAGAGAAACAGAAAAGGAAAGTAGCTGCTGCTGTTATATATAGATCGGCAGTATTTGCCAGAGGCAGAGGAGGAATATTTCTGAAGAGCACAGCAGAGTGACTGAGCCCTTCCAGCACAGCTGAGACTGCATGTCAATCATGAGGTGAAAACTCTCACTTTACTGTCTGTGTTGATTATGTAGAATCAATCTTGTAGTATTCAAGTCCTAAGTGCCCCTGCTCCTGAGCAAGGCCAGCTCTGTTCTATTTGTTATAGCCTTAATAGGCTGCTGCCTCTGTGTTTGTAAAGCTGTCTATTGATATATCTTTCTGTTTTATTCCGAGTTCACTGTCCAAGCCCTAATGGCCCCTCTCCAGATCTGCAGGGCGGAGGGGGTGGGGGGAGTTGAGAGCTGAGGTCAGATAGAAGAGGCAGAGAGGAATGTTTAACCTTTGGAGGAGAGGGGCTCCTATAAACTGCCTCTCCTTTGTTTCTTACTTGAAACTTTAAGTTGAGGGTTTTCATAAAAGTATTACTTGACAAAAATTTTCTTTGCAGCAGATTTCTTTTCTTTAGTGTTAAATTGTACTCAGAATACCAGTCTTACTTCTTGCTAAAGTGAATTTTACTTTCAGTGACCTTGGTCAGCTCAGGATTGTTAACTAAACAAAGCTAGTAAGCAAATAGGAGGGATCAGCTTCCCTGGTTTTCCCCGTGGAAATAAAAAGTGACGTTCAAGCAGTGAGATTGGATGTTTTTTCAATAGCTGTTGAAAGTGTTTGCATAGCACATTTGTTGCATGTCTCCATCATGCAAATGCACAACTGACTATTCGTTATACATGGTGGAGATAAGCCCTTATTCTCTGTTTCTTTGATACAGTGAGGAAGGACCTAAGGAGCTCTCAGGCTTAGGGGACTCTTCCTGAACCCTCACTAAGAAGAAGATTGAGCATGGGATTTCAGGGGAAGCTACTGTCATTAGGATGGCAGATACCAAGCCAGGCACTCTCCTACCCCTCCCCCTGGAGTTAGTTGTCAGGATCTGATTTTTGCTAAGACCTTCATGGGACTTTAAAGTAAGGAGGGTCCTTCCCAGAAACCCCTGCCCATTTTCCTTCATATTGTTTATTCTAGGTGATAGTTAAGACTCCACTTGTTGCAAGAAATAGAAATTAGCTGGATCTGCCTTAAAGTTTCTGGAACATCTCACAAGACCCAGTAGCAGGACTGTAGTGACCCCAAGAAGCCTAAAACAAGAGACTGGGAAGCATTGGGGACTCAGACCCTGTGACTTCTCCATGTGCATTTAGAGCACATTCTGTGTAACATGCATTGTACAAGGGGTGACCCTGCGTTAGGGGAACAGTGGAATCTGTGATCAGAAGACTTCCAAATTCTTTGTGCCCCACAGGAAGAATCCATGGCAGGACACATGGGTGTAAATGGAGTTTATTAAATGTTAGGGAAGGGAAATACAAAAGAAAGCTTGGTGGGGTCCAGGTGGAATCCGGAGGCAGAGAGAGGATGTTTCTCTTCTCCAGGTGCTTTTAAAGCCTATGCTAACCTATGGGAAGGGACAAATCTGGTGATTTCCATCCAAAAATCAATGAGTGGGGAGGGGTATGGGCATTGCCTTTGAGCCAGGGGGAGGAGCTGGGCAGACTGCCTTATACAACTATGTTAATTCTCAGGTGCCCCACTCATAGGGAGGACATTCTCATTCTTTCTAACTTATTGTAATGAAAATGGAGCTCTTAAGGTGAGTGGGGGGGTCTCAGTCCCAAATTTTCCCTAATTCTAACCTGCCTCACCTGCAGAACATGGCCGCCCATGCACCCCCATATGCACAGCACTCCTGCCAACACATGAAGTCTGGCTCCAGCTCTTCACTCCCTCTCAGTTCACTTTCCAGTCTGGTTCAATCCTGACCCAATCAAAATGTGTGGAGTTGGGTAATGAGTGTGATATGAAAAGTAAAAGAGAGGGGCAAGTGTATAGGGGAATAGTTTTCATCTGGAGGTATATGTCAACATGATCTACAACGCTTCCTGTGACTTGTATATGTCAGTATTCATAATTTTTAGATTATCATATAACTTCTGATAAAAGGGCTGCCTTATAGGTACCATGAAAAAATTTAAGTGAGAAAAAGCAACATCTCAGGGACTCCAATGGATAGGTTTTGTCATTCTGTGTTCCTGGCTTGTTTGTTGCTTATTTCTTCATTTATTTTGAGGACAACACTGAAGGGAATCTTCAAGGGAATGGAAAACCTTCTAAGAAGAGTCACAAGGATACCCTAAAGGAAAAAGAGCTATTCCCAATGACAAAAGGAGCCAGCTGCCTGGGAGCCTCCCCTGTAGCCATGCCTCTTATGCCTGTTCTGAAAGGAAAACCAGGACAGAAGAAAACAGTATCGATAGAAAACTGAAACAAAAAGTGCAGAATTTTTAACAGTTCTGCTCAATGAGACATGTTAAACATAGAAATCACCAGTCTAAGAAGTAGAAGTGAGGCAGAAGGAGAAAAAAGGAGCAACAACAATGAAAAGACTAAATTTTATCCCAAAATAAAAGTTTAAGGATATGCTAACATAGGTAATAAAAGTGATAGAAAGAATGCTACAAAAGCAGGGTTAAAGACTAAAAATTAAGAAGCACTCAGTACCAGTCACTGGTGGCTCATGCCATAAATCCTAGCTACTTGGGAAGCTGAGATTCGGAGGATATGGCTTGAAGCTAACCTGGGCAAACAGTTTGGGAGACTCCATCTCCAAAATAACCACAGGAAAGCAGATTGGAGGTGTGGCTCAAGGGGTTGAGCACCTGCTTTGCAAGTGCAAAGCCTTGAGTACAAACCTCAGTCACACACCCCCAAAAAATGACCCAAAATAAGATTTAAATGGTTATAATATAATAACTGAATGACAAAAATAAGAGTGTACCATGTTAAAATAATAAAGAAAAGCAACAACAATTAGACAAAAAAATCAAAAAGTTTACATAGACAAAAATCCATTAGTGATATAAAATAAGCTGAAATACTTAGCAGAAATACGAGTTCTTTTAAGGAAAAGGATGGAAGTAAGAAAATATAAACTAGGCCAGGTACAATGACTCATACTTATAATCCCAGACACTCAGAACGTGGAGTTCTAAAGGATTGCAAGCAAGACTGAATCTCAACAAACAAGCTGAGCATGGTGCTGTGCACCTTGATCTCAGCTAAGGAGAAGGTGTAGGTAAGAAGATCATAATCTGGGGCCAGACCAGGCAAAAAATGGGAGATCCTATCTGGAAAAAAAATCATAAGGAAAATGCTACAGGGGGCATAGAGCACAAAGTAGGCCTGAGGCATGAGTTCAAAACCCAGTACACCAAAGAATATAGAAGATAAAGTGGAGTTGAATTGCAGAAGCATGACAGGTAAAGTAAAATACACACAATGAAATATTAAGCAAATAGAAAAGTATAAAGCAAAGATTTACTAAATACAAAAGTAAATAACAGGACAACAGGCAATTAATTGCTAAATACTTCTTTAAGAGCTCATTAACTAAAGCAAGCCTCTGCAGAATCATTCCCACAGGTTTGACCTCTCTGGGAGACATACAAGCCAGAGGACCTGAGCTGCCTGACACAATCCACCTATTCAGGAAACCTAAGCTCAGGCTCTGAGTGACCATCTCCCTCTCACTAATACTTCTGCTTTCCAAAGTCACCAAACTCTTGCTTCCCTGTGCAGGAAGTGACACGTGTGTCAAAACATTGGAAGCAAGATACAGAAAGTTTGTTCTTTTGTGATTTAGAAGGAAAAGAGTCTTATTTGCTGTGATCCTGTTTCTTGACATACAGATCTGTGCTGTGTCACAAAGTGTCCATCTTTCTTTTTTTCCCTACAGCGAGAATACTAAGAAATTTTTGGAGAGCAGCCTACAGCAACTAAAATGCCATTTCACCTGGAACCTGATGGAGGGAGAACAGTCCTTGGACGAGTTTGAGAACAGAGTGTTGAACAAGTGTGAGCTTCAGAACAGTGAGTTTAAAGCCACCATGTGCAACATACAGGCCTACATCAAGCACCACCGAGGGCAAAACGAGGCGGCCCTGGAATGCTTACAGCAAGCTGAAGAGCTAATCCAGAGACAGCACGCTGGCCAGGCAGAAATCAGAAGTCTGGTGACCTGGGGAAACTATGCCTGGGTCTACTATCACATGGGCCGGCTCTCAGAAGCTCAGATTTATGTGGACAAAGTGAAAGAGGTCTGTGCCAAGTGTTCCAGTCCCTATAGAATTGAGAGTCCTGAACTTGACTGTGAGGAAGGGTGGACACGGCTAAAGTGCACAAAACGGCAAAATGAAAGGGGGAAGGTGTGTTTTGAGAAGGCTCTGGAAAAGGACCCAAAGAACCCAGAATTCTTCACTGGATGGGCCATAGAAAACTACCGTCTGGATCGCTGGCCAGCATCTCAGAACCCCATCGATGCTCTGAGGACAGCCATTGAGTTGAATCCTGACAACCAGTATATGAAGGTCCTCTTGGCTCTGAAACTTCAAAAACTGAATGAAGAAGATGAGGAAAGCGAAGGAGACAGGCTAGTGGAGGAAGCCTTAAGGGAGGCTGAAGGTGCAACAGATGTGCTGTGCAGTGCAGCAAAGTTTTATCGAAATAAGCGTGCTGTGGACAAAAGTATCGATCTGCTTAGAGAGGCGTTAAAAAGCATGCCAGACAATGCCTACTTGCATTACCATATTGGGTGCTGCTATCGGTCCAAAGTCCAACGAATGCTGAGTATGAGAGACAGGGGAATGAATGGGAAAAGTGAGTTCCTGGAATTAACGCAACAGGCTGTGCACCATTTAAAGAGAGCTGATGAGATCAATGGCAATCTCTTGAATGTCTGTAGTCATCTTGCTGGTATTTTTTCTATGGTAGGCCAGTATGAAGAAGCAGAGTTTTACTTCCAGAAAGAACTCAGCAAGGAACATGCACCCATAGCTAAACAACTGCTCCATCTGCGCTATGGCAATTTTCAACTGTATCAAATGAAATTGGAAGACAAGGCCATCCAGCAGTTTAAAGAGGGTGTGAAAATAAACCAGGAATCAAAGGAGAAAGAAAAGATGAAAAGCAAATTGCAAAGAATTGCCCAAGGGCGGCTTTCTAAAAATGAAGCCGATTCTGAAGCTTTGCATCTCTTGGCATTTCTTCAGGAGTTGAATGGTGGAGAAATGTAGCAAGTAGATGCTGACACTGAGAGGGATGTAAGCACAGGAAGCTGTGTCCCTCTGGCATCTTTAGATGAGACAGGAAATGAAGAATAGGGATGCACTGCCCACAAAGACACTCCCTGATGGGACTGGTCACTCTTCATAATTTTTAACTATTGGAATGGTATAAACACAGACTAAGACATTGGCCATTGCACTGAATCAGGGTTAGGGAGACCTTGCCACGCCAGATGTAAGCACCTGAGTGGCTGGATCATGGGGCATTTTGGGAGACGGAACAGATGGGCACAGATCCTTGGGTGTGGTTTGCAAGGTGACTTTTCTTCAGTCCATAGAACAATGCATTGGGATTTTTTCTGTGTTTATGTAAAGCAGTCAGTTTCCTTACATCTGTAATGTTTTTCCATCCTTGGATCATTTTAGATTTTGCACAGTTTGGTCTTGCAGGACTATAATGTGTTGTGTTCATTAAAGAGCAGAGGGAACAAAGGCTAGATAGAGCTTTGTATTCTTTCTCTCTCTCCCCCACCCCTCCCCACCTCTTTCCTCTCTTTCTCTGTCAATCCTTAATCTACAATGCTCCATACAACATGAATTCAATTGCCCCATTAACTGAGGTAGCAACATGTTTGAAGAAGAGAACAGAAATCAGGTGAAATCTTGACGGAACAGACAGGAGGAACCAATGGACTCTGTGCAATCTTTCAGGAGGCAGGACGGGAGACTTTCCCTCCATCTGCTGTAATTGTAGTACCACAGGAAAATAAAGAAGGGAATTTTGTAAAATATGCTAGCAACCAACATACATATTTCATTAAATCCTGTGTGTGGAAAACCTAATAAGGACAGGCAAAGAGAAAGAAAAAGGTATAGAAATGGAAAGCTGAATTTTTGTAGATTACACTCACATGAAAATCTTTTCACTTGTTAAGATGTCCCACATTTTTTGAATAATTTTAAGAGATTTCGTTATATGCATATAATGTACTTTGATCATATTATCCCACATTTCTTTTTAATAGCAAGACTTATTTTCTTCAAAAGTGCTTTGAAGCTCTCATGTCTGAGATGATAGCAAGGCAGCTGAATGGGAAAACTGCTTGGTGACAAGGGTCTAGTGGACAGTCTAGGAAATGACATTGATAATGATGGGTGTTATTTCCCTCATTAGAACTGTTCCATATTTGGTGATAGAATAACTTCTTTGATGCCTCAGAGACAACAGAAAATGAATGGTCTGATTGTGGTGATTGGAATTTTCTAGGTAGAAGTTGCTTGGACTAGGTATATAGGTTGGTATGAACCAAAGTAGACTCCATTGGCACAGCATGAAACCATCTGCCACTCTCTGGGTTGGAAAACGTTTGTCTATTGGCATTGATTTAGATGTGCATATATACCAGTATATTAATAAATAATTATAATGTATATAATTCAATAAAAATACAACTACTGTAACAAAGTTTCATGTTATTTTCTGTATTAAAAATAGTGTTATAAGCCTAAAGCTGGTGGCTGACACCTGTAATCTATGCTACATGGGAGGATGAGATCTGAAGAATCAGTGTTTTGGCTTGCCAGGGTGAAAAATTTCCTGAGACCCCAGATCAACAGAAAAATCTGGACATGTGCCATGTTCCTGTCATCTCAGCTATGGTGAGAAGCCTAAAATAAGAGAATCACAATGCAGGCTGGCTTGAGCAAAAAATGAGATCCCATGTCAAAAATAACCAGAGCTAAAAGGTTTGAGTCAAGGGTAGAGCACATGCCTACCAAACAGGATACCCAGAGTTCAAACTCCACTACCATCTTTAAAAAAATCTTTTGAGGTCATCAGAACACACTGATTGAATTCATGGAAAAAGTCATAACTTTCATTATTAAATGACTTACTTACTATAATAGCATCAAAAGCATTTCCAATTTATCTTAAATTTTACTGTACCTTAAGTCTTTTAGAATTAAGTACTGACATGTGAAATGTTACGGTGAGTATGAACGGGCCTCAAATAATCTAGGGTAGTTAATACCATAACTTGTGTTTACACTTGCCACCAGTTGCAAAAGGCCCCTTGTGCACAAACGCTGTGCCCTCCCCCACTCTTGACACTGGGGTGTTGTTGCCCTTTTCTGTTAAACCTTTCTTTTAGTCACATTCTCTCTCTTTGCCCTCTATTTTGAAAAATGAGTAAGTGCTGTTGGTTCTGTTTTCTGCACTGTCTTGGAGGCAATCCAATGCTCATTAGAGAATTTTCCCAATTGGGTAAAGAATAGAAAGAAGCAAGGAGCCCTGAAATCTTTCATGGTTTTTCCAGAGGCCTTTGGTGGAAAGTAGAAATCAGAAGAGTGGCAACGAGAAATTCATTTCATAGGATAAGTGTACATTCCAGAGGAAAATCTACCTCTCTTTACCCGAGTAACCTATTGGATTGAGTACCTAGAAAAGAAAGCCAGGACAGCTCTGAATGAAAGGGAAGATGGGTGGGTGCAATGGCCTGGAATGAGAATCACTGATACCTGTGTGTGCTAAAAAATCAGGTATATGTAAACTTGTCCTTGCATATCATGCCACCAAACCTGTGTTGGAACCAGGATCTAGAGAGGGCAAAGGTAGGGAAGAAATAAATGACTATTACAACTAATATTTATTTAAGGAGATAAAGCTAACAAATAATTGGAAACAATAAGGAAATTTATATATGTAGTTCATGTTTTTGAAATTCCACTACGTGGGGATCACAACTGAAGGCACATTAATTGGTCATGATTGATAAATCCCAGTCCAATTGCACCATGTACTGACCAAGGTAAATGGCAAGTCCCCATCAGCACTCTCCTAGGTGGTGATAAACAACTGTCAGAACTACCTGACTGTGAGAGGATCCAAAATGGCAACTGGGACACAGATGCAGACTGCATGAGCTCTGTGAATCAGGGACCTTGCTGAGACACTGGAGACAAACTTGGCTGAGGTAAAGCACCAGGGAGAGCTGAAATTTCAGCACCCTGAACTCCTAGCCTGTGGAATTCTTCTCCATGCCACAGTACACTGAAAGAGCAGGTGGGCTGCCACCCGCATAATGCCACTGTCAGAAGCCTGCCAGCCCACTGGGCCTCCACCTCACACAGCAGCCAAACTGCTGTGCGCTGGCACACAGAACAGCCAGGCCATTGCTTGCCACCCTGCCAGACTTCCACCCCGTGGGCCCATGGGTCCACCGCCTCACGGGTGCACCAGGCCTCCGCCCTGCAGAACAGTCAGGCTGCTGCTGGCCAGATCACAGGCTGCCACCCTGCAGGCCTGCCAGGTGGCTGCCTGCTAGCCTGCCAAGTCACCACCCCACAGGTGTGCCAGGCCTCTGCCCTGCAGAAAAGCCAGGCTGCTGCTCACCAGACCACCATGCCTCTGACCCACAGGCCCAATGGGCTGCCACCTGCCAGCTGGACCACTGGTACACTGGCTGTTGCATGAAACAGGAGGGCTCCAACACCACCAGACACCAGCTCAAAACCTGCCTAGGAGACGCAGACAAACAGGACTGGATGCTAAAGGAGTAACACCAGAACTACTGAGACTGAAAGTCTACAGTTCCTGAACCAGGAGTTTTTTTTCTTTTTCTCTTTTCTTTAAGTGTTTGTTTGTCTTGTTTGCTGTTCAATTGTCCACCACATCTCCCTGCTGATTTTTTTGGTTCTTCTTTTTTTTTTTCTTTTCCTTTTTCTTTTTCTTTTTTCTCTTTTTTTCTTGGTTTTGTTAGTTTTACGATTGTAAGTTAACTAATACTAAATTACACATAGACCAGGGACAGAAACAGTACCAAGTGGAATGATGGGAAGACAAAAAAAGGATGGAAACTATTCTCCCCCCAAAAAATAAATTAGTACAAGATTCAGAGGGAAATGAAGAAAACAGAGACCCAGATCCAGACTCCAACAAAACCAAGATAAACTATACCAAGGAACCCAATGAAGCCCACAAGAACACTCTGAAAGAAGAAATCCTGCAAGTAATAAATGAGAATTTCATAGTGATGATACTAGACATGGTCAACCAAAATGTACAGGAGGCACTCAAGAAATTCCAAGACAACAAAAATAAAAAATATGAGAAAACACAAAAACAAATAAATGAAATCATAGGAGCTCTACATAAACACCAAATTGAAACAGAGAACACCATAAGTTGAAAGATAAATGAATAAAGGAAAAAAATTGACAATATTAAAGAGGAAGTGTCCCATGATATGGAAAACCTCAGAAAAAAAAATGAAACAGAGATACAAAATAAAATGGAAGGCCATTCCAGCAGACTAGAACAAGTGAGAGACAGAATCTCAGAACTTGAAGATGAAATGGTAATTAAAGGAAAACTGAAGAACTATTAGTCAGACAACTCAAGATCTGTGAAAGGAATATGCAAAAACTCATTGACTCCATCAAAAGACCAAACCTGAGAATCACGGGCATTGAAGGAGAAGAGGTGCAAACAAAAGGAATTTGGAATATAGTCAACAAAATAATAACAGATAATTTCCCAAATCTGGAGAAAACTATCCCCATTCAGGTACAGGAAGCCTCCAGGACACCAAACAGACTTAGCCAAAATAGAACTACCCCATGACATATTATCATTAAAACAACAAGCACAGAGAATAGAGAAAGACTATTGAAGGCTGTAAGAGAGAAAACACAAATAACATTCAAAGATAAATCCATCAAAATCACAGCAGATTTCTCAACAGAAACCTTAAAAGCAAGAAGAGCATGGAGTGAGGTACTCTGGGCACTGAATGTGAAAATAACTTCAACCCTAGAGTATTCTAGCAAAACTATCATTCAAAATAGATGGAGCAATAAAAGTCTTCCATGATAAGCAGAAACTAAAACAATACATGACCACCAAGCCACCACTACAAACGATTCTTAAAGGAATGCTGCACACAGAAAATGAAAGCAAACAAAACCATGAAAGGACAGGCAGTACCAAACTACAGGAGAAGAAAAGGCAAGAAAGTAGAGAGTAACATTGATTCAGTTGCACACAATGAAACCCTTAAACAACAAAGATAAATAAATGACAGGAATCACCACATACCTATCAATACTAACACTGAATGTTTTAATGGACTTAATTCCCCCATCAAAAGACACCTTTTGGCAAACTGGATTAAAAAGGAAGATCAAACAATCTGTTGTTTACAGGAGACCCATCTCATCAACAGAAACAAGCACTGGCTTAGGGTGAAAGGCTGGAAGAAGATTTACCAAGCCAATGGTCGCCAAAACAGGCAGAAGTAGCAATACTTATCTTGGACAAAGTAGACTTCAGACTTACATTGATCAAACAAGATAAAAAAGGACATTCCATACTAATAAAAGGGGAAATACACCAAAAGGAAATAACAATTAACCTATATGAACCCAACATCAATGCACCCAATTTCATCAAACATACCCTGAAGGACCTAAAAACATATATAGACTCCAACACAGTGGTAGTTTGAGACTTTAATACCCCCTATCAACAACAGATAGGTCATCCCAACAAAAAATCAATAAAGAAATCCTAGAACTAAATCACACCATAGATCAACTAGACCTAGCTGATGTCTACAGAATATTTCATCCAACTTGTGCACAATATATATTCTTCTCAGCAGTTTATGGAACCTTCTCCAAAATTATCACATCTTAGGGCACAAAGCAAGCCTCAGCAAATATAAGAAAACAGAAATAATCCCATGCATTCTATCCGATCACAATACATTAAAACTAGAAATCAACAACAAAAACAATAATAAAAAACATGCAAACAATTGGAGGCCGACAAACACATTGCTCAATGATCAATGGGTCATTGATGAAATAAAAGAGGAAATTAAAAGTTTCCTGGAAGTTAATGAAAACGAAAACATGACCTACTAGAACCTATGGGACACAGCACAGGCAGTCCTAAGAGGAAAGTTTATAACCATAAGTGCATATATTAAAAGGACAGAAAGATCTCAAATTAATGACCTAATGCTCATCTCAAACTCCAAGAAAAACAAGAACAAGCAAAACCCAAAATAAGTTGAAAGAGAGAAATAATAAAAATAAGGGCTGAAATCAATGAAATAGAAACAAACAAACAAACAAAAAACAAAAACAAAGAATCAATGAAACAAAAAGCTGATTCCTTGAAAAAATAAATAAGATTGACCCCTGGCAAACCTGACTAAAATGAGGAGAGAAAAAACCCAAATCAGTAAAATCAGAAATGCAAAAAAGGACATAACAACAAACACCATGGAAATCCAGGAAATCATCAGAGAATACTTTGATAACCTATATTCTAATAAGTTTGAAAAGTTTGAAGACATGGACAGATTTTGAGATACGTATAAGCATCCAAACCTGAACCAAGCGGACATTAATCACCTGAATAGATCTATAATACAAAATAAAATTGAAGCAGAAATAAAGAGTCTCCCAAAAAAAGAAAAGTCCAGGACTTGATGGATTCTCTGCTGAGTTCAATCAGATGTTTAAAGAAGAACTAATACCAACCCTTCTTAAACTGTTCCACAAAATAGAAAGGCAAGGAACACTACCTAACTCATTTTATGAAGTCATGATTACTCTCATCCCAAAACCAGACAAAGACACCTCCAAAAAGGAGAATTATTGGCCAATTTCCTTAATGAACATCGAAGCAAAAATCATGAATAAAATAATGGCAAACTGAATCCAACAACACATCAGAAATATCATCCAACATGGCCAAGTCAGCTTCATCCCAAGGATGCAAGGGTGGTTCAACATATGCAAATCTATAAATATAATACAGTACATTCATAGAAGCAAAGACAAAAACCACTTCATCATCTCAATAGATGCAGAAAAAGCCTTTGACAAGATCCAATACCACTTCCTGATAAAAGCTCTAAGAAAACTAGGAATAGAAGGAATGTACCTCAACATTGTAAAGGCTATATATGACAAATCTACAGCCAACATCATACTTAATGGTGAAAAATTGAAACCATTTGCCCTAAAATCAGGAATGATACAAGGGTGCCCACTATACATATACAATGGAGAAAAGACATATACAATGCTAAACATATACAATGGAGAAAAGACAGCTTCTTCAACGAATGTTGCTGGGAAAATGGTTATCGGTCTTCAAGAAACTGAAACTAGATTCATGTCTATCACCCTGTACCAGTATCAACTCAAAATAGATCAAAGACCTTAATATAAGACCCAAAACTCTGAAGTTAATACAGAAAGTAGCAGGAAACACTTTGGAAGTAATAGGTATAGGCAAGGACTTCCTCAATAGAATTCCAGCAACTAAGAGAAACAATGGACAAATGGAACTTCATAAAATTAAAAAGCTTCTGCAGAACAAAAAAATGGTCTCTAAACTGAAAAGACCACCCACAAACTGGGAGAAAATATTTGCCAGCTATACATCAGACAAAGGACTGATAACCAGAATATACAGGGAGCTCAAAAAACTAAACTCTCCCAAAATCAATGAACCTACAAAGAAATGGGCAACTGAACTAAACAGAACATTCTCAAACGAAGAAATTCAAATGGCCAAAAAACACATGAAAAAATACTCATCATCTCCAGCCATAAAGGAAATGCAAATCAAAACCACATTAAGATTCCACCTCACCCCTGTTAGAATAGCCATCATCAAAAACACCAACACCAACACCAACAGGTGTTAGTGAGCATGTGGGGGAAAAGGAACCCTCTTACACTGCTGGTGGGAATGCAAGCTAGTGAAACCACTCTGGAAAAAAAATTGGAGGCTTCTTAAAAATCTAAACATAGATCTGCCATATGATCCAGCAATCCCACTCTTAGGGTTATACCCAAAGGAATGCAATACAGGTTACTCCAGAGGCACCTGCACACCCATGTTTATTGCAGCACTATTCACAATAGCCAAGTTATAGAAACAACCAAGATGCCCCACTACTGACGAATGGATCAAGAAAATGTGGTATTCATACACAATGGAATTTTACTCAGCCATGAAGAAGAATGAAATCTTATTATTCTCAAGAAAATGGATGAAACTAGAGAACATCATGCTGAGCGAGGTTGGCCAGGCTCAGAAGACCAAAATTCATATGTTCTCCCTCATATGTGGACTTTAGATCTAGGGCAAATACAGCAATGTTTTTGGACTTAGGTCACCTGACAAGGGGACAGCACATAGGGAAGGACATGCTTTCAATGTGGACAGGCGGGCCACATTAGAAGGAAGTGCCCCTGGAGAAAGCCACCTCCAGGACCCTGCCCCATTTGTCAGGGAAAATATTGGAAGGCACACTGTTCCCAGTTCCCAGGGTAACTGAGGCCAGAGCCTCCCACACAGTGACAGTCCCAGGTCCTTCCATACAGGCTCCTGTGACTACCATAAAAGCAGGGGAGCCCTGGGTTTTACTCACTATCAAAAGCACATGTCAGCCTCTATCAATACTGGACCAGCATCTCAGCTATTTCTTTCTCTCCTGGACCCAGGTCCTCCAAGAAAATTACTGTTCAAGGCATATTAGGCCAGCCTCTAGAGTGTTATTTCACTCAACCTTTAGCCTGCTCCTCGGGAGATTTCCATTTTTGTCACTCCTTTTTTATTGTCCCAGAAACCCCTAATCTCCTGCTAGGGTAAGACCTTCTATCTAAATTGGGGGTACAGCTCCTTTTATCCCCAGTAGAGTACTTCTGCTTGTCCCTAATAGAGGAACAAGTGGACCCCACAGTGTGGGCAGATAGACACACCATGGGATGGGCATGAACAGTTGTCCCAGTCCTGATTCATCTCAAGGACCCTTCCTGGTTTCCCCATCAAAAACAATATTCTTTAAAGCCAGAAGTTAAGGAGGGGCTAATTCCCATAATCAAAAACTTAAAGAGACAGGGACTGGTAATAGAATGCTACAGCCCATATAATACTCCTATTCTCAGTGTCAGGAAGGGACCTAACAAATGGAGGCTAGTCCAGGATCTCCACCTGATCGATGAAGTAGTATGCCTCTCCACCTTGTAGTTCTATGTTCCTATATGCTTTTAGCTCAAATACTTCAGGTACTGTTTACTACTCTGTCCTGGATTTAAAGGATGCCATCTTTTCCATTCCCTTACGTCCTAAATGTCAACCTATCTTTGCCTTTGGGGACCCCACAAAATAGTCTGGACTGGTCACCTTCACTGTTCTCTCCTAGGGAGAGCCCCCACCTCTTTGGGTTGGCTTTAACCCAAGACTCGGCAGAGTAGCAATATCCACAAGCTACTCTGCTACATTATGCAGATGCCTTCCTGCTCTGTGGACCAAATGAGCTCTCATTTCTTGAGCCACTGAATCCTTACTAAACTTCTTAGCAGATAGCGGGTATAAAATCTCTAAAGGAAAAGCCCAATTGTGTAAGTCTAGTGTTACATATTTAGATCTTGTCCTAGAGAAAGAAATGAGGAACTTACGAAAAGATAGAATCCATCCAGTCTTGATGTTTCCTCTACTTAAAACTCTAAAGCAATTGATGGCCTTTTTGGGGGTCACAGGATACTGTATAATTTGGATCCTGGGATATGCACACCTAGACAGGCCCTTATATCAAATCCTTAAGGAAGCACAGAAGGATACCCAACCCTTTATTGAATGGGATGACAAGTCAGAAAATGCATTCCACGCATTAGAAAAAGGCCCTTATGACAGCTCCAACCCTGAATCTCCCAGTACGGACAAGTTTCAATTATATGTCTGTGAAAAGGGAGGACTGGCCTTGGGAATTGTGACTCAGCTCCAGGGTAAAACTCCCTAACCAGTAGGCTACTTAAGCAAAGAGTTAGATCAGGTAGCCAAGGGATGGCCAGGATGCCTTGGAGCAGTGGCTGCAGTAAGCCTTCTAGTGCCTGAAGCTCAAAATATATCCTAAACTGCCCCCTAATGATTTATACCCCACATGACCTAGGGAAAATTTTAAACTCAAAAGGAGAACTTTGGCTATCTGACAACTATTTACTTGAATACCAGGCACAGCTTCTGGGAAGGACAGAAATATCTTCAAGGACCTGTCAGAGCCTAAATCCTGCATCCCTTCTACCAGAGGAAGAGGGAAATCCAGAACACTCATGTAAGGAAGTACTTTTGAAAAATTATGCTGCCCAACCTGACTTAACTGATCAACTCTTTAAAAACCAGATCTAGAATTATACCCTGATGGCAGTTCCTTTGTCAAGAATGGTGTCAGACATGCAGGGTTTGCAGTTGTAACAGAATTTGACATCCTCAAATCAGGTCCTCTTCCTCCTAGTACAAGTGCTCAATTGGCAGAATTAGTGGGCCTAACAGAAGCCCAGAGACTGTCAAAAGAACAGAGAGTCAACATCTATACAGATTCTAAGTGTGCCTTCCTGATCCTGCATGCTCATGCAGTCATTTGGAAGGAAAGGTAATGCTAACTACAACAAGCTCTCCCATTAGACATGTTCATGATCATGTAACTGAAAAAATCCTAACCAAAGTAGTAGAGAGTGCCTCATACTATATAGGCCTTGCCATTAAAGACATACAAAGGTCTTTGTCATCCCTTGCCTGTATGGTCACGGACCACTGTCTGGCCCTAGATTTTCTTTTGGCTAAACAAGGAGGGGTTTGTTCCATGTCCAATACTTCCTGTTGCACTTATATAAACACTTCAGACATTGTAGAAGAATGTGCTGATTATATTCTCCAACAGGCTAAAGGGCTCCAGGAACAATCTCTTGAAACTCAGGTTTCTACACAGGTATGGGACCAAATAAAATCCTGGCTCCCCTCCAGGACTTGATTTTTACCCTTTCTGGGGCCTATAGTTGCTATTATTTTCTTGCTTGTGTTTGAGCCTTGCATTTTAAACTTACTTGTCAAGTTTGTTTCTTCGTGTCTAATATTCATCAAACTACATATGCCCCTGATGGACATGAAAATGACCGACTATAGCAGTCCCTTTGACAACCCTTCTCATAGTCATCCCTGATGCTGTGGGCCCCTTCATCACCTCCCGTCAGCAGGAATCAGTTACTGAATAGACTTGGTCATCCCTATTCCTAACAGCAGTTAGGATGGTCACTGAGAGGGGGGACTTGAAAGATTGACTGCAGGAGGTCAAGGAGACACTTGTCTTCCCCAGGAAATGCCCATCAGTATATGAAAGGCACCTCTGCCCTCAAACAATACACAAAGAAAAAGACTATAAGACCCAATCCACACCCAGACCCATAGGACCACCAGTTTCTGGGTCCCCCTGTATTTCCCACTATGCAGTCTTTCTCTTCTCTTCTTTACAAATAAAATCTTTCTGACTTTTGCTGTTGGAGTCTGTCTGTGCTTTCATTTTCAGTGCGAGCTCAAGAACCCTGAGCATCTGTAATTCCTGTGCATGTCATCTGTGCATCATCAAGATGGCCACAAAACAAAATTAAATCAAAGGAAAGAAAACAGGTGACTGAAACCACCAACTAGCCTATCAAGAACATAGTTGCACAGTATCAAGTGGAGCAATGGGAAGAAGAAAAAGGGATGGAAACCATTCTCCCCCCAAAAATAATTCATACAGGATTCAGAGGGAAATGAAGAAAACAGATACCCAGTTCCAGATTCCAACAAAACAAAGATAAATGACACCAAGGAATCCAACAATGTCCATAAAAACATCCTCAAAGAAGAAATCTTGTAAGTAATCACTGAGAGTTTCATGGAGATGATACTAGACATAGTTAACTAAAACATACAAGAGGCACTCAAGAAATTTCAAGACACCAAAAATAAAGAATACAAGAAGACACAGAAACAAATAAGTGAACTCATAGGAGCCCTAAATAAACACCAAATTGAAACAGAGAACACTATAAATAGATAAATGAATTAAAGATGAAAGTAGACAATCTTAAAGCGGAAGTGACCCATAATATGGAAAACCTCAGAAAAAAGACTGAATCAGAAACACAAAACACAATGGAAGACCACTCAAGCAGATTAGAGCAAGCGGAAGACAGAATCTCAGAACTTGAAGATAAATAATATGGAAATTGAGAAAAAACTGAAGAACTGTTAGTCAAACAACTCAAGACTTCCAAAAGGAATGTGCAAGAACTCACCGATTCAATCAAAAGACCAAACCTGAGAATCATGGGCATTGAAGAAGGAGAAGAGGTCCAAGCAAAAGAGATTTGTAGTATATTCAATAAAATAATAACAGAAAAATTCCCAAATCTAGAGAAAGTTATGGCCATTCAGGTACAGGAAGTCTCCAGGATGCCAAACAGACTTGAACAAAATAGAACTTCCCCATGACATATTATCATTAAAACAACAAGCACAGAGAATAGAGAAAGAACATTGAAGTCTGTAAGAGAGAAAACACAAATAACATACAAAGGTAAACCCATCAAAATCACAGCAGATTTTCCAACAAAATCTTAAAAGCAATAAGTGCATGGAATCAGGTATTCCAGGCACTGAATGAAAATACCTTCAACCTTATGATGCTGTATCCAACAAAACTATCATTCAAAATAGATGGAGCAATAAAAGTCTTCCACAATCAGCAGAAACTGAAACAATATATCACCACCAAAACACCACTACAAAAGATTCTCCAAGGAATTCTGTACACAGAAAATGAAAGCAAATAAAACCATGAGAAGACAGGCAATATCAAACCACAGGAGAAGAAAAGACAAGGAATTGGAGAGTAACATTGATTCAGCTTCACACAATCAAACCTTAAACAACAAAAACAGCTAAAAGACAGGAATCACCACATACCTACCAATACTAACACTGAATGTCAACAGACTCAACTCCCCCATCAAAAGACATGCTTGGCAAACTGGATTAAAAAGGAAAATCCAACAATATGTTGTTTACAGGAGACCCATCTCATTGACAGAAACAAACACTGGCTTAGAGTGAAAGGTTGGAAGAAGATTTACCAAGCCAATGACCCCCCCAAAACAGGCAGAGTCAATACTTATCTCAGACAAAGTAGACTTCAAACTTACATTGATCAAACAAGATAAAGAAGGACACTCCATACTAACAAAAGGAGAAATACACCAAAAGGAAAAAACAATTATCAATCTATGGGCACCCAATGTCAGTGCACCCAATTTAATCAAACATACTCTAAAGGACTTAAAAGTACATATAGACTCCAACACAGTGGTAGTGGGAGAGTTTAATACTCCCCATCACCAATAGAGAGGTCATCCCAACAAAAAAATCAATAAAGAAATTCTAGAACTAAATCACACCATAGATCAAATGGACCTAGCTGATTTCTACAGAATATTTCATCCAGCATCTGCACAATATACATTCTTCTCAGCAGCTCATGGAACCTTCTCCAAAATTAATCATATCTTAGGGCACAAAGCAAGCCTCAGCAAATACAAGATAATAGAAATAATCTAATGCATTCTATCTGATCACAGTGCACTAAAGCTAGAACTCAACAACAAAAACAACAGAAGAAAATATGCAAAGAATTGGAAGCCGAACAGCACATTGCTCAATGATCAATGGGTCATTGATGACATAAAAGAGGAAATTAAAAGGTTCCAGGAAGTTAATGAAAATGAAAACATGACCTACCGGAACCTATGGGATACAACAAAGGCTGTCCTGAGAGGAAAGTTTATAGCCATGAGTGTGTATATTAAAAGGACAGAAAGATCTCAAATTAATGACCTAATGCTACATCTCAAACTCCTAGAAAAATAAGAACAAGCAAAACCCAAAATAAGGAGGAGAGAAATAATAAAAATAAGGGCTGAAATTAATGAAATAGAGACAAAAAAAAAAAAAAACCCATACAAAGAATCAATAAAACAAAAAGCTGGTTCTTTGAAAAAATAAACAAGATTGACAGATCTCTGGCAAACCTGACTAAAATGAGGAGAGAAAAAACTCAAATAAGTAAAATCAGAAATGCAAAAGGGGTGATAGAAATAAACACCACAGAAACTCAGGAAATCATCAGTGACTACTTTGAGAACTTATATTCCAATGAACTTGAAAATCTTAAAGAAATAGCCAAATTTTTAGATAATTATGACCATCCAAAATTGAACCAAGAGGATTTTAACCACCTAAATAGATATATAACACGAAATGAAATTGAAGCAGGAATAAAGAGTCTCCCAAAAAAAGAAAAGTCCAGGACCTGATAGATTCTCTGCTGAATTCTACCAGACCTTTAAAGAAGAACTGATACCAACTCTCCTTAAACTTTTCCATAAAGTAGAAAGGCAAGGAATACTGCCAAACTCATTCTATGAAGCCAGTATTACACTCATCCCAAAACTAGAGAAAGACACCTCCAAAAAGGAGAACTATAGGCCAATCTCCTTAATGAACATCAATGCAAAATCCTCAATAAAATATTGGCAAACCAAATCCAACAATATTTCAGAAAGATTATTCACCATGACCAAGTCGGCTTCATCCCCAAGATGCAGGGGGCTTCAACATACGCAGATCTATAAATGTAATACAGCACACTAATAGAAGCAAAGACAAAAACCACTTGATCCTCTCAATAGGTGAAGAAAAAGCCTTTGATAAGATTCAACATCATTTCATGATAAAAGCTTTAAGAAAACTAAGAATAGGAGGAATGTATCGCAACATTATAAAGGCTATATATGACAAACCTATAGCCAACATCATACTTAATGGAGAAAAATTGAAACCATTTCCCCTAAAAGCAGGAATGATACAAGGGTGCCCACTATTCCTACTCCTATTCAACATAGTACTGAAATTCCTAGCCAGAGCAATTAAGCAATAAGAAGAAATAAAAGGAATACAAATAGGTAAAGAAACTGCCAAAATATCCCTATTTGCAGATGACCTAATCCCATACCTTAAAGACCCAAAAAACTCAACACAAAAAGTGCTAGACACCATAAACAGCTCCAGCAATGTGGCAGGACATAAAATCAACTTACAAAAATCATTAGTTTTTCAATACACCATCAATGAACTAATTGAGAAAGAATATATGGAAACAATTCCCTTTACAATAGCCTCAAAAACAAATCAAATACCTAGGAGTAATCATAACAAAGGATGTGAATGACCTTTACAAGGAGAACTACAAACCTCTGAAGAAAGAGATTGAGGAAGACCACAGAAGGTTGAAAGATCTCCTGTGCTCATGGATTGGTAGAATCAAAATAGTAAAAATGGCTATACTACCAAAAGCAATCTACATGTTTAATGCAATTTCCATCAAAATCCCAATGATTTTCTTCACAGAGATTGAAAAATCTACCTAAAGTTCATTTGGAAACACAAGAGACCACAAGTAGCCAAGACAATACTGAGCAAAAAGAGCAATGCTGGAGGTATCACAATATCCTACTTCAAACTATATTACAAACCTATAGCAGTAAAAACAGCATGGTACTGGCACAAAAACAAATATGAAGACTAGTGAACAGAATAGAGGATCTGGATATGAATCCACATAGCTATGCCCACCTTATTTTTGACAAAATTGCCAAAATATACAATGGAAAATAGACAGTCTCTTCAACAAATGTTGCTGGGAAAAGTGGTTATCTGCCTGCAGAAAACTGAAACTTGATCCATGTTTATCACCTTGTACTAGTCTCAACTCAAAATGGATCAAGGACCTTAATATCAGACCCAAAACTCTGAAGTTGGTACAGAAAAAAAGCAGAAAACACTGGAAGCAATAGGTATGGGCAAGGACTTCTTCAACAGATCCCCAGCAGCTTAGCAACTAAGAGAAAGTGTAGAAAAATGTGACTACATGGAATTAAAAACTTTCTGCACAACAAAAGAAATGGTCTCAAAACTAAAAAGACCACCAACATTTGCTAGCTATACAGTATTCAGACAAAGGATTAATAACCAGAATATACAGGGAGCTCAAAAAACTAAACTCCCCCAAAATCAATGAACCAATAAAGAAATGGGCAACTGAACGAAACAGAAATTTTTCAAAAGAAGAAATTCAAGTGGCTAAAAAACACATGAAAAAATGCTCACATCTCTAGCCATAAAGGAAATGCAAATCAAAACCACACTAAGATTCCACCTTACCCCTGTTAGAATAACTATCATCAAAAACACCACCACCAACAAATGCTGGTGAGGATGTGGGGAAAAAGGAACCTTGTACACTGCTGGTGGGAATGCAAGATAGTACAACCACTCTGGAAAACAATATGGAGGCTTCTTAAAAAACAAAAAATATATCCTTCATAAGATCTAGCAATCCCACTCCTAGGGATATACCCAAAGGAATGTGACACAGGTTACTCCATAGGCACCTGCCACCTGTGTTTATTTCAATGCTATTCAGAATAGCCAAGTTATGGAAACAGCCAAGATGCCCCACTACTGACAAATGAATTAAGAAAATGTGGTATTTATATACAATGGAATTTTACTCAGCTATGAAGAATGATGAAATCTTATCATTCACAAGTAAATGGATAGGACTGGAGAACATCATCTTAAGTGAGGTTAGCCAAGCTCAGAAAGCCAAAAATCATATGTTTTCCCTCATATGTGGACTTTAGATCTAAAACAAATGTTTAATATTATTAGACATGGGTCACCCACTAGGGGAGAACACATAACAAGAGGAATAGGGAAAGGTAGGAAACCCAAAACTTGAAAGTGTTTGATGTGTCTTCTGAAGAGGAGCTCATATAGTAACCTTAAAACGACAGAGGTTAATATGGGAAGGTGACCGGTAATTAGTGAAAAGGTCTGGTAGAGATGAATCAAATTGGGTTGTAATACACTTGTGCATAGAAGCTATGCTAGGAATCTCTTTGTATAGCTATTGTTATCCCAAACTAGCAAAAACACTGTCTTTCCTATTCCTGCTTATGTCTTCTCTTCAACAAAATTGGAGAAGAGGGTAGAACAGGTTCTGCCTGGAAGCAAGGGGGTGGGGGGGAGAGGTAGGGGGAACAAATGGCCCATACAATATATGCACATATGAATAAATGGATAAAAATAAATAAATAAATAAGTTAATTATTTTCAACAGAATGTATGAGAAATGCAGTTTCCATCAACTTCACCAATTCCTAATATTATGAGTCTTTAATTTTTGCCAGTCTGTTGAATCCAAGAATATATTACCAGTGATGGTTTGACCATATGAATCACAGATCAAATGTCTAAGAGTGATACTTTAGGCTATAGCTTAGGGGTAGAGCCATTTCCTTGCATGTGCAAGTCCTGGTTTCATCCCCATCATACACACACACACACACACACACACACACACACGAAAGAATTTTCACAAAACATTCAAGCATGCCATCCACATTTGAACTATTTTCACATTCTGAACCTCAGAGTGCCTTGCTCTTGTTCCCAATCCCTGATCCTCTACTTCTCCTCCTCCCTCTTTTCCTCGCTCTGTGTCTTACTTGTTCAAAATGACTTTGCATCTCTGTGCACAAAATGGGAAGTAGCCCTCACTGATTACCCTATTTTCTTAATTCATTAATTTAATGAAGACTTTCTAGAAACATTCTGGTCTTGTTAAAAATTCCAGTGAAGGGTTGGAGGAATGACTTAAGTGGAAGAGTATCTGTCTAGCAAGCATAAGGCCCTGAGTTCGAACCCCAGAACCTCCAAAATCCAAGCAAATAAATAAATAATCCAGTGAAATATATGCTTGGCCCACTTCAAGTCATATATCCTTCCCTGACAGAATTTTTGTGATCAAGAGAATGAGATCATAGGCCAGGCAGCAAGCAGTTTTGAATGCAGCCTTTCTGGAAAGGAATGTAGGAATGTTATCCAAGAAGTTATACAGGAGCAGGGAGGAAATGGCTTGCATACTTAGAATCACTCTAGCACTCAATCATACTGGCACAGCATTTTGCTTGTTGTCTAGAACTTAGTTTTAAATGTTACCACCTGTAGAATATCCAGAGTTCTAACTACACAAATACTTCTCAAACTAATGTGTGGAACCTAATCATGAGCACAAATTACTGTGCTTCTTGCTAAAAAGAAGATTGTGTAGGTCTTGCTGGAGCCTGTGATTCTGTATTTCTTATAAGCTCTCCAGGCAAACCTATGCTGTCAGCCCATAAACTCCAGCCTGAATAGCAAGGATGTTGACTTAGCTGTATCTAGTTCAGTCTGGGGTCATTTTTCAGCCTAACCTTTGGTGAATGAAGCATGAAGATCATAAGGCATATTTTCCTTGCTTCAGTCTTCTCTCTGTGTAACTCATTCACTGAGAGTTCAGATCAAAAAAATCTACATTACCTCAAGAAGAATCACTCTAAGTGTTAAAGTGATGCAGCTGTTTTGGAAAACAATTGGCAATTCCTGAAATGGTTAACTGTAGAGTTACTATATGTTCCCATAATTCCATTCCTAGTTATACATCTAGGAGAAGTGAAAAACATATATTCTCACAAAACTTATGTTACCACAAAGCTGCTCCCTTGGCCTCAATGCCAATTCACAAATCATGAGAGTAGGGTTTTGAGGAAAAGAAAATAAATTTTATTATTCATTTGACATAGACAGGGAGAGAGTCAGCCTGTCTACATTCTGTTGTCCCACTGCTCTCTCTTTTGCTCTCTTTTTTTTTTTTTTGTAGTGGTACTGGAGTTTGAACTCAGAGCCTCATGTTTGCTAGGCAGGTGCTCTACCACTTGAGCTTCTCTCCACTTCTAGGAGAAAATGTTCACATTTTAAAGGTGAGTTTGAGGGCTCAGTTCAAGTACATGACAAATGTATGTTTCATAATAGGTGCCAGTCATGTTTCCTCAGGTGCCCTGGCACTGCATCTCTAAAACTGTATGTCTTGGCTGACAGGTTTTCTTCTCTAGTGATCTGAGAAAGATAAAGAGTAGACGACTGTTTAGTTTAATGGTAAAGGGTATTGTCTTGGGCTCTTCAGCATTCAGACAAAGGGGGAGGTAGGGGGTGGGGAATGTTAGTTTGATTAGCAAGCAGAGTGAACTAGCCAGCATGCCAGCTGGCTACACCAAAAGTTTTTCCCTTTTGTGGTCCTGGTTACATTTTCCCCAACATCAATTTGTTCCTTCCATTTTTATGAGGTGTCACATCACAATCATGTTTCCTGCCTCTACTTAGTTTGTGTGCCCAAGTAAGGAGTCAGTGCTCCTCAACAAAAGCAGCTTTTAAGCACCTGTTACACTTCTGTAGTGTATGAATGTTTAGAGCAGCCTTGTCCATGATAGAAAATTTAGACCCATCAGCTAGTTGGTTATCTTGGTATATTCATACAGTGGAGTATTCTTTACTGATAAAATAAGTGAAGTATTAACTGAATGCTTTAGTTACCTTTGCATTACTGTCATTAAATACCTGACAAAAACAACTTAACAGGAGGGAGAATATACTTGGGGCTCATGGTTTTAGAGGGTTCAGTCTATGGTCTGTCAACCTCATGCACTTGGGCAGAGGATCATGGTGGTGGAGGACAGTTGTTCACCTCGTGGCAGACAAGAAGTAGACATAGATTAGAGGACTGGGGAATTAGTATAACTTTCAAAGGCTCACCCCATTGCCTCTTTCCTCTAGCTGCCCAGCCTCCCAATATTTCTATAGTCTCTAAAAATAGCACTATTAGCTGGGACCAAGTATTCAAAACTTGAACATGTGTATATCATTTTATATTCAAACCATAACACTGACACATGCTACTATGTAAATGAACCTTTTCAATGTGTGAAAGAAGTCACTCACAAAATGTCACATTTTATGATTTTGTTCATATTGTATCAGGGTGGAGGATCAGAAGAAAAACAGACTAGGCCTGAGTTCTGAGAAACTAGCAGGGAGGTAGGGACGGCATAGCGGAGAGATAAAACCTGAGAAATCTGAACACGGATGGGGTAATGTAGCACTGGGGAGGGGAAAGTCATGTAGCACTAGGGTAAAGTAGCCTATAGAACTGTATGTAACCATACACGGATTAGACCTTGCTTTTTGCTTCTGTAACCTGCTTGCAAGGGTATATAAGGTGAGACCCCTTTGTTCTCAGGGCTCAGCCTTTGGACATGAGTCTGCTGAGTCTGTGCCAGCACAACAAAATGTTGCTTCCCACTAAACTACCTCAGTCCTGTATCTCAGCTTGTGATTCCTGCAACAATATGACATGCTGTGATGGGGAAATCAATAGAGATAAAAGATGGGATGCTCCAAAAGGTGATTAATCCTACAATCTGAATTATGTGTGTTATTGACTCCATTTTTGGGCTCTAGGGGCTGCATGCATGTCAACAACAACCCTTCTGTGTGTCCCAAACCATTCTACTAACATCAGCAGTCTAGGTTATGATTTATAAATATCCAAGCTATGACTCCCAGTCACTGGGTTTCCTAACTTTATGCTACTCCCTTATCTCGGTTTCTGTATCTAATCATTTGAGACATTAATCTTATTGGTTTATTATTATCTTTTTAGAAAATGTAATTGTTCCCCCATTTTTCTCAGTTTACAAGCTGACTGAAACTCCATAGCTAGATATGTGCTCATGTTGCTGGCTCTTCTTTCACAGCCCAAATCCTGAGCTTTCTGTCCATATCTTCTCACTGCAGCAAGCAAAGGACACAGGTCTTAGGAAAATTGACCATGGGCTGTGGGTTTATATCAGCCAAGCCTACATTGGTGCAATTAGATTTGATAGTTAATTCCATACTGGTTAAAAAAATTTCATATTAAGATGCCTCTCTTTAAACACTCAGCAGATTGCCTTCCTTGATATTGTTGTCTTTTCATTTTACATGTTGTTTTTGGTATCGGGTTCTTTGCCCAGTGTATAATAGTTCTGATGCTCTAATAGTTGGGTTGGCTTTCAGGATCAGCATCCCATCTAGGAACCCTCATGCAGGGATGTAAGAGACTGGCCATTTGGAGAGTGGTAAGAAGTCAGGTTGCTCCACTGTTTGTTCATGCAGAGACATCAGTTGTATGCCTTTGCATCCCTCCAAGATATAAGAGGGAGGCCTTGAAGATCTTGAATGGATCTCACTGTCTTGCCAAGGGCAAATTTCCTCCTTCCCTTTCCCTCTCTCTCTCCACCAGTCAGCAAAGGTGATTCCATTCAGGAGCCCTTGTGCAGGCATGGAAAGACTGACCTTTAAAAGAACAATTACTTCTCTTAAAGTGTAAATTTCCCTTCCCTTTCCCTCTCTCTCTTTCTACCAGCCAGTAAAGGGGAAGTCAACATGTTCACTTGGCTCTACCCTTAAGTACTGGGAGTGCTTTGATCCTGCTAGCCAAAAATAAGATGACTAGCTCTCTTCATAGCCCATTTAAAATTATTTGCTATTCTTTGCATCCTGCCTAAATTAGTCTCTTTCCAGATGCAAAAATCCTAAGGTATTTTTCTAGTAATACTGAGGAAACTCAGTTTAAACTAAGTAAATATTCTTTTAAATGTTTCTAATACTGCTAGTGCCTTCTACATGTACCTAAATGATATAAAATCCTTTATAGGATTAGAAATACATACATGTAAACAGCTGTAGTTCTTTTATCTAAGGTACATTCTATCTAATAAAGTCTTTTACATTTTGGCTCTTTATGACAAATGTTAAAAGTTCTGACATTCAGGCCTGACATCTGTTTGTGAGATAAACATTGGTTTACCTGATATCTGTTTGTCTGATAAACATTTGTTTATCTGACATTGTCTAGATAAACATTATTTTATATATATGATATGCAATTGAGCATTAAAACTGGAGCTATTTGAAATTACTGACATTGCCTTCTCCTAACCATTGAAAAATTTAGGGTTTTTAATTTTAACAACCTCTAACTTGTTACTTTACATAACTAAAATTGTCAATACAGTACTGACAACCACTAACTTGTTACTTTACCTAACGAAAGTTCAAGATTTAAACTGTGATGCTGCTACTGGCTCCTTTATATGTTAGGTGTCTCTGTGTTCTTTGAGTATATAAGCTTTCTACAATAGTAATAAAAAGATACTACCAAGGTGGTGTCTTAAATTCTTTCAAAAGTTTGTGTGTATGTTCCCAATTGTAAGAAGTGGGGTTTAGTAACAGCATACTATTATATCAATTGCTAAACTATTAACCATGGTTACTTTAATTTTTGTCATTACAGTTTTGATCCTTCAGGAACATTTATAGGTTAGTCCTTGAAAAATGACTCTGGCAAGGGCTTATTTATCAACCAAGACAGACATTCTTAAGTATTGGAGTCATTTTGTATTTTTGTGTAGAAACTTTATAACTGTTTTCTACAGCAATTTAAGGTATCAGTACATCCCCTATGGGACAGACAATTAGATTTAATTAAGCCAGTCTAAGGGCCATTTTTTAAAAATAAATCTCTTTGTTGCTTAATTTGGCTAAAAAGGTCACATTGCACTGACTTCTGACCTGTTCAATGTGCTATTCCCCCTTCTCTGTGGAACAAAATCTGACTTTCTGAAAGAAGCAATGACTTTCCAGGAGAAGCTGTGGCAAGAAGGCAGGGAGGGGGAAGAGAGATTAATGAGTGTTATAGTAAAACAAAGGAAAACCGGAGTTGGGGAATGTTACCTGGAGACCAGAGGAGAGTCACCTCACCTCAGAGGTTAAAGCAGCCAATAAAATAACGTGATTATGTATGGGAACTGTACATCCCCCTCCCATTTCTTAACATGCTCTAGATGGTATATAAGGAAAGCCGCCTTTGTTCTCAGCACTCAGATTTTGGACATGAGTCTGCTGAGTCGCTGCCGGCCTGCTTAATAAACTTGCTTCCTGAAAGCTTTGGGGACCTCTCAGTCTCTCTCTGATCCCTCCTGCAACATTTCTGGGGGCCTTGTCTGGGATTTGGAGGGTAATGTTTTCACCTTATCACCAGCTTAGCATCCCTGGCCCAACAGGAGGGCTGCCCCTACCAGGCAGCCAGGGGAGGGAACCTCTCTCCTGGTGAGCTGAGGAGGTGAGCTCTGGTTGCACAAAGGAACCTGGAAAGGCTCGGGAACCAACCTGGAAGCCCCACTCATCAGACTGGTAAGAACCCAGGTTCAAATTCAGGCCTGCCTCAGGAGGCAGAAGGGGAGTCTGATCAACTCTCAAAAGGCACCCAAGTAATGCCTTTTTGCAGGGAGAAATCATGTCTTTCAGGTTCTGGGAGTGGGGTGGAAGTACTGTGCTGTGTGAGAGTGTGTGAAAGTGTGAGCCTGAGACGTAGCCTGGTTACAAAGCAAGTGTGGAGTCCTGATCCATGGGTTTGTAGTGAACTCATATGGTCTAAGGTTAGCCCTAACAGGGCCTCTGGTGCAGGGATTATACAGACTCATTACGGACAAGAGATGCCTAAATCCCTGCAAGGGGAGTGGCCAGAGATGGACAAAGCAAATGGTGTTATTTGTTTTCTCCTGTGTGCCAAAGAGGAGGAACCCTTACCTCCTCTCCACAGCCCTCATCCCTTCTGTCTTTGTCTCTGTCTAGACATCTGGCAAATGGGAGGAATGGGAGAAGATTAGAGTAAGAACACCTCCTAGAACTTTAATAGGGGATTTAATGGAGATTACAGGGTCAAACTGACTCCTGAGAAGCTTAGGACCTTCTGTAAAATAAACTCATCTGCTTTTGCTGTAGGATGGCCCTTGGAGGGGCTATTAGAAAAGATCACAGTCAATAGAGTTTTTAAAGGGGTTGTAGGGGAGCCTGAAACACCCAGATGTTCCTTATATTGGCAGCTGGCAGGGTGCAGTCCTCCGTTAGCCCACGTGGCTAAAGCCCTACCTAGAGAAAGCCCATAAGGGTGGCTGCGGCTTCCAAGTACAGGGCAAAATGTAAAAAGCCACAAAAACCCATATTAATGGGGGACTCCAAGGAGTCCCCCCCACCATGTGCCACTGTACAGATTAGAGAATTTCAAGGAACTGCAGGTTTCTGCCAGATCTGGATCCCCAATTATTCCCTCTTGGCAAAACCCATTTATGAAGCCACAAAGGGGGAGGATGAAAACCTATGGTATGGGGAGAAAAGCAAGAAACCAAACAAAAAAGGCCTTTTAAGAATTAAGAGGGGGCTTAAAAATGCCCCTGCTCTGGGCCTGCCAGATACAACAAAACCATTCTTCCTATATGTACATAAGAGACTTGGAGCTGTAGGAGTCTTGACCCAGTTGCTAGGTTCCTGGCACTGCACAGTGGCCTATTTATCAAAGCAACTTTATGCAGTTTCTCCAAGCTGGCCACCCTGCTTGTGCACCCATCTTGGCAGTTAAAGCAGACAAATTTACTTTGAGACAAAAACTCACAGTGTGAGTTCCCCACTCTGTTTTGACTTTCATGACATATAAAGAAAATTATTGGCTAACAAATTCCCAAATGGTCAAATATCAAAATATGTTATGTAAAAATCTTTATGTCCAACTAGATGTTGTTAAGACTCTAAGCCCAGCCACCCTACTACAGGTTAATTCAGGCCCACTTGAGCATGACTGTTTAGGGATTATGGATGAGGTATTCTCCAGCCAGCCAGTCTTGATCAACTGCCCATTAGTCATCCGGACGTTGCATACTTCATGGATGGCAACAGTTTTGTCTGAAAAGATGCACATTTTACTGGATATGCAGTAGTTACGCAGGACACTGTCATTAAAAACACAACCGTTGTCAATCAGGACTTCTAACTTGGAAAAAAAAGTGTTAAATATGGACAAAAATTCTAAAATTACTAAGTGAGTAGCAGTCATGCACTGCTGAGGGCACCAGAAGGGGGAGACAACAGCTGTTTGGGAAAATCGAAAGGCTGATTAGAAAGCCAAGTGAGAAGCCCTCACAGGAGGACAAACCTCGGCCTCACTGGCAGCTGCCTTGTTGCTGTGTTCCTTATCTAAATGGGATCCATGGCATACTTTACAAGAACAGGCCTGATTTGAGACTGAAGGAAAAAATTTTCTACTGGACAGATGGTGGAAGTTCATACTTGAGTCACTGGCTCCCACATTTGTCAAACAGTTCCACGAAGGAACTCACTCAGGACAAATAGCTCTTGAGACTAGCTTGGCCCAGCATTTTTATGTCCCCAAGCTCTCCAACATAAGTAAGACCATATTTATTATGTGCAGTCTGTGTGCCAGAAACAATCCCCAATGTTTGTTGGTGTTTGTCTACACGTTCTCAGGATGAATAAAAAACTTCCCCATTCTGACTGAGAAAGCCCAAAAGGTGGCCAGGTGCCTGTTAAAGAAAATCATCCCTAGATATGGAATACCTGTGTCTATTGGGTCAGATAATGGGCTGGCCTTTGTGACTGAGGTGGTACAGTTAATTGCTAAGAGATTAAAAATAACTTAAAAGCTACACATGGCCTAACAACCCCCAGAATTCAGGAAAAACAAAACATACACAGGACTCTAAAAAATTACAATTAAAAAAACTATGCCAGGAGTTGATCCCTACTGTGGGATCAACTATTGCCCTTGCTCAGGATTAGGTCAAGCCCCACCAAACAGCCCCTTTTAAAATGCTTTTTTTGGCATCCACCCCCTTTAGTCAAGGGCCTGCGAGGGGATCTTAAAAAATAGGTGACCTCACCCTGAGACAACAAATACAGGGCCTTGATTTGACTCTCAAAAATCAATGACTGCTTAAGAGAGAGACTCCTGTTAGCCTGACAATATCCATGCACCCTTATATACCAGGGGATGCTGTTTGGGTAAAAAACTGAGATGTTCAACCATAAAGCTCCACTAGAGGACATTTTTGTTGTTGTTTTGTCCACCCCCACAGCAGTTAAGGTAGCACAGATTGTTCCCTGGAACCACCACAGCCAAGTGAAGCCAGCTTCCCTCAAATGGGAGTGCACCCTGACCCAGTCTCACCATAAAAGATCACCTTCAAAACACTAGCACCCTTCCCTAACAGGATCCTGCTTCCCAGGAGACAATAGGAAGCCATAGACAGCAAGACATTAGCCCTGCTCTAGTCACTCCGGAAGCTGACTAGTCTACCCATGGTGGAAGCTTGAGGAGTCAAACATCTCACCTTTGAGGATAATGTGCGGAACTGACAGGTGTATTGAATAAGCTATGTGTTTGAGTTTGGCACAGCCCCAACCCACAGAAGGGAGCAAGTATAGTTATGCCCAGTAAAATTGCATGATTGGTACAGCCTCAGCTGTAAAAATACAGTACAGCTGTTTTCCCCTTTAATGTTTACATTTGGAGAGAAGCTGTCACATGTTCCTCCTGTTCCTAAGGATCATGATGTCACACCCCCTCCCCTGAGAAATGCCTCTCCACCTCATGTTGCTATGGTATATAATAAACGCACTGGAGGTGAGGGGGTGCTAGTATGTCTCCATCTGAGCACAAAAACCTACCTGGCCCCAGCTTTATGCATGTTTTGTCTTTTGTCTGATGTCTTGTCTACATCTCCCATTGGCCTCAGTTAGGTTTCTAGGACAAGCTCGTGTGGGATGTAAGAGGATAAGTCTGTTCTGTGCAGTAAAAAAGAAACAGACCTCAGTACTTTGCTGCATTTTCAACTCATCATGATCACTCATGAGAGCTCCTCATACCATGTCTTTCGTGCCTTTACAAGGAGATACAAAGTGAGTTTCCCATCTCAGTTACAACTAAAAACCTGTTTCTCTTACTAGGTGAGTCCATAGCATAAACTCTGAATGTAACTTTGTGATATGTTTGTGGAGGAACAAATATGAGAGATCATTGACCATGGGAGGCAAAAGAGCTAAACCCCACAAGAACCCTTTAATGAAACCACCCTCCCTAGCCTTGGGGAGAGTATTTGGCTCCTAAAAACCTCTATTACTGGAAATTACTGTATCTCCCATCCAAAAAGCCAATTCTCCACCCCGGTAGAGGACTTGATCTGCTTGGGACAAAAGTTTTACAATGATGCTACTCAGGAGACTCAGTGGGGGGTGGGAGGGTTGGCTCCCAATCACATGGAGCCCCAACCTTACCTGCTGGCTACAATACCCCGAAATAATCTGAGCAACTGCTATTTACAGATTGATGATGAGAAAAAGGTAATTAAAGAGATTACTGACAAGATAAAAAAAGCTTGCCTGTGCAGACTTGAAAGGGATAAAGTTCCAATGACATATTGGGGGCTGGTTCTCAACCCCAGGTAGGTTCAAGACCTGGATAGGGACAAGGTTCCTTGTCTTAAGACCATGCCTGATATCACTCTGCCTAATCCCCTAGTACTTTGGTCTTTATCAAGATGATGCTCTTTGACCCAGAAGAGGGTCTGAGCATCAAAGAGGGGAATGTGGCAGGAAGGCAAGGAAGGGAAAGAGAGATTAATGAGTGCTACAGTAAAACAAAGGAAAATTGGAGCTGGGGAATGTTACCTGGAGACCAGAAGAGGGTCACCTCACCCCAGAGGTTAGAACAGCCAATGAAATAACATGTGATTATGTATGGGACAAGCTGTATGCACCTTCCCATCCCATTTCTGTAACCTGCTCTAAATGGCAAATAAGGAAAGCCCCCATTGTTCTCAGTGCTTAGCCTTTGGACATGAGTCCACGAGTCACTGCCAGCCTGCTTAATGAACTTGCTTCCTGAAAGCTTTGGTGCCCTCTCAGTCTCTGTCTAAGCCCTCCTGAACAAAGCTACTCCTGCTCCAAGGGACAAAACTGCCAAACTGGCAGAATCATCAGAGACAACTTTTCAGAGAAACAGTTTGAGGATGCGACTTCTGAGTGGTTGGCATCCCCCAGCTTCTTAGAGAAACAAGTGGTGTTTAGCCACCTGAAACTGATCAAAGGACTACACAAATGAGAGGACTTCTCCAGATCTAGGTGGATTTAATTTTGCCAGAACTCTAAAAGTGACCAATACAGAGAGATTTTGAAAAGGGTCTTATGCATGTGCTCTAATATTTAAGGCTTCTGCCAAAGGCAAGATCATGTCTTTGAACAAGGCCTTCTGATTAAGCAAAGGCAATATAATGTATAATCGCTTTTCACTTCTGCTTAGGGACAGTGTAAATCTTCTTTCTGTACAAAACTAAATCTTATTAATGTTTACCCTATAATTGGACAGGCACCTGCCCCCTGGTATACTTGGCCTCTAATGTAGATATTACCTGAAACAATCAGTCCTTAACTGTCCACTACTGTGGCAGTACATAGAGTGTCATCTAAGGGTTAAAAGTAGCTACAGTTATAAACATCTATAGGAAAAATAGCCATAAGACTCTCTGTCACTTTTCAAGATGAAAATTTAGATTCTTTATCCTTCCTGCCACACCTGGCAGGGCCCCTTCTGATTTCCTATCAGTGTTCATGTTCAATGTTTAGAAGGCATGCCTTCTAAACCAGACTTATCTCTTCCAGGATAAAAAACTTTAGAACCCAAATCATGAGGTAACAAGGCTATTGATCTCTGCAGACAATAAGAGCTCCATGAGCAACCCAGATCTCCATGAGGAACCTTGACTGTGTTGAACAATAATTCAGACAACAACTTGTGTCCAAATGAGCCCCAAGGGAAAGAAATAGGAGGGACAATTTTCCCTCATAAGTAGGGTTTGCTGCCCCTTGTCAGCTTGAAGTAGATACTGCTGCCCCCCCTTCAACAACTCCCAACAAAAGAATTTTTTGGAATATTGTCTCTCAGGGGGAATTTGATGCAGGCTAAAATTAGGGAAGGCTAGGGATTCATAGAAGCTTAATATTATATTTCAGATTGACCACACTCTGACTCAGGGACTTCCTTCACTTGGCCCAGGAACCCTTCATTGCTTATTAGATGGGAATCACCTGGTTCCTCCCTGCCCATAGGTAAGCATAAGTTTTAAAAGCCCCTGTAGAAGAGAAGCAAGCTTTCTTGGCCTCCAGATTCTACCCCATCACTCTCCCCTTTATAGTTCCCTTCCCTAACCTTTAATAAACTCCATTTATACCCACATGTCCTGCCATGGATTATTCCCCGGGAGACAAAAAGACTTTGGAAGTCTTCTGAGCAGACTGCACCAGCACCATTAACAGAAGCAGGTTATATAAAGTGATAAAAGGAGCAACTGAATCTGCCAGAGGACTGACAAAATGCCTAAGCCAAAGCAATCTTCTGAAGAAGTCAGAGCTCTTCTTGCTACCTGTGCTTTTAAATGTTTCTAGGAATTTGCAACTTTAGTGAAGTGAGTATTTCCCTTATTATGATTCTTTTTTGAGAAAAGAGAATATTCTAATAGTAGAATGAAATTCAATCAATTCTTTTATTGTACTAATGAGGAAAAATTAGTATTGCAAATTTCTTAATAATGAAGACTGTTATTTAGCCAACATATGCAATTGCTACAGATTCAAGCTAATACGTAAGTACTTCTTAAAAAAGAGAAGCAAGAAAATGGACAGGTGGTGCTACTGCACTAAGAATAAGTATTTTCTGCCTATGTGATATTGAGGCAGATTAGAATTAGGGAAAACTTGGGACTGAGACCCATCCTTGACTCACCTTCAGAGCTCTATTTTAATTACAATAAGTTAGAAAGAATGGGAACTTCCTCCCTAATGAGTGGGTGTCGAGAGCGCTTGTTGATTCAATTGAGTACAGAGAGATAATACTCAGGAGACTCTTATTCCAGAGAATAGGGTTTTTATGCAAACAAATTCACATGGCACTTTCCTATGGATCCTAATGCCTGTCTCTGCTACCCTATCCAGCCAGGAGTTACTCAGACCTTCCCCCAAGTCTTGCTCACTGTGCGAGGTCTTCTCAGCTGATGAGGGGGGCATATCTGCGTCCCAACAGATCCTCACAGCTGCCTTCAGTGCAGGTCCAGTTCACAGTTCACCGGTGACACCCAGTGGTCATCGGGAGAAGGGGCACATTCACAAGCGGCAGCTGCCTCCATGTCAGGGTCTTGGGATGGACTCTGACAGCATGGTCTCCAATGGGCAAGGAGGCAAGCAAGGTTTTGGGTTCTGGCCTGAGTTTATGTACCATGTGGTGACCTCACCAATTCTGTTATCTGCACTGTCACCTTAGGGTTAGCTTGTTTGCATATCAGCCACCACCTTAGGTTTGGCTTATTAGCATATCAGCTTGTCACTCTAAGTCCTAACACATACTACCTAATACTTCTCACTTCAACAATTTTTCATACTTTAACACAATACAATCCTTCAATATAACAACAATCTTATATGTGTTCACCACAACAATCCTTCAATACAACAACAATCTTATATGTGCTCACCACAGTGGGGGCACCTGAAAATTAACATAGGTGTATATGGGAGTCTGCCCAGCTCCTCCACCTGGCTCAACAGTTAATGGATCCAGGTAATGACATGCCCTTTTCCCTCCCTACTCATTGATTATTAAATGGGAATCACCTGGTTCTTCCCTTGCCACAGGTTAACATAGGTTTTAAAAGCAACTGGAGAAGAGAATGAGCTCTCTGCCTCCAGATTCTACCATGGCCCCACCATGTTAACTTTTGATTTCCCTTTCCTAACTTTTATTAAACTCTCTTTATATCCATGTGTCCTGCCATGGATTCTTTCCAGTGCAAAACAAGAATTTGGAAGTCTTCTGATCAGAGACTCCACCACTTCCACCAACAATATTGCAGATTGAACGTAGGTCCTCACATATGCTATGCAGTTTCCCCCACTTAGCTTTACCCCAGCCCTTTTGTTTGTATTTTGCTTTTGAGATAGATACGGTGTTCCTAACTTTTGCCTGTTCTAATGGTGAACTTGGGATCCTCTTGCCACTGACTATTGAATAGCTGGGATTACAGAAATAATTACTTATTTTATGAAAACATCCTATATTCTGCAATAGGAACTTTGACCAGCTTAGTTAGAAAGCCTTTTCTGTGGTGTTACCACTTCAATTGTTCAGATGCTTTCTGCACTCCAAAGCAGATTCTGTCTCTAAAATTAGCATCTTTATAATGCACAAAGGTTCATGGCATAATTTCCTTTTGATTGGAGCAAAGAAGGCAAAAGACAAGAGAAAAATACTCCCTTGGCTGAGTTTTAGGGTTTCAAATTCCACTGATCTATGATTAAGCACTGAATTCTGAGTAGCAGAGATCTATGTGTTCTTTTAAAAAATGTATTCTTTTTGTGACTGTGATAAATGAGGCCTTCCAAAGCACAGGTCAAATCTAAAGGCATTCCTTACCTGTGTTTAAGAGCAGTATTCATAACTGTTTACCAGAAAACCCCTGGCCTCAATTCCAATTCACAAAAAATAGAGCAGGGTTTTTGAGAAAAAGGAAATAAGGTTTGTTTCTCAGATGAAGAGGAAGACAGGGAGAGCCATCCTCTAAAAATTCTGTTGTCCCATTTCTAAGAGAATGTCCAGTTTTTAAAGGGGAATTCAGGGACTCAATTTGAGTATGTGACCAAACACATGTCCTAGTATAGGAGCTGTCCTTGATTCTCCAGGTGTCCTGGCACCACATTGCTAAAGCAGTCTTGGAGCACAAGTGTAGTCCTCTGGTGGTCAAGAGAGCTAAGAGGTGGAAGACTACCTGCCTTAATTAAAGAGTAAAGGGTATTAACCTTGAGCTCTTCAGGATGTAGACAAAGAGTGAAAAATTGTCAATTTGATTAAAAAGCAGAGTAAACTGGCAAGCATGCAAGCTGGGTATACCAAAAGTCTTTCACTTTTGTAATCTCAGTTACATTTTCCCCACTTTCATTTTAATCCTTCCATTTTTATGAAGAAGAGGTATGACAATCATCTCACTGTTTCCAACCTTTAATTAATTCATGGACCCAAGGAAGGAGTCAGTACTGCTCAGCAGAAGCAACTTTTAAGCACCCATCACATCTCTTGTAAAGTTATGTCATTTTGATTCACGGATGGATGACACCCACAGGAATTTCACGTGCTCAGGGTTCTTGAGCCAGCTCTGAGAATGAAGGCACAGGCAGACTCCAACAGCAGAGGTCGGAAAGATTTTTATTTGTAGAGAAGAGAAGAGAAAGACTGCATGGTGGGAAATGCAGGGGGACCCAGAAACCAGTGGTCCTGTGGGTCAGGGTGGGGATTGGGTTTTATAGCCTTTTTCTTTGTGTATTGCCTGAGCATGGAGATGCCTTTCAGATGCAGTTGAGCGTTTCCTAGGGAGGAGAAGTGTCTCCTTGACCTTTCACAGTCTGTCCTTCAATTTTATTATTAACAGGATAAAAATTGTAAGTAAAAGAAGCAACCAGAATTCCAGACTCGCTCAACTTCATGTTACATTTGTGGGACATAACTACAGTCTCTGAATGCAGGTACCTTATTGATGCTGTGGTTGGAGATACCATGGGTCAGGCCAGTTTTGCTACGTGAGTGTCAGCTTTGTGCAGCTTCAGGAAAGAATGAGCCTTACTTCTATGTGACTCACAATTCCTTTATCAACAAACTTGCAATGAGAACTCTACTCCCTAGGTTTCTATGGAAATTTACATCATGAGTTAGATGTTTATCAAAATTTAAAGATAAATCTCAAAGAGTAATAATACTTCTTCAGAACTCAAAGCACAATTAATTATCACTATATTCAATCATCCATCCATTCCACAATAATGAATATATTACCATTTCTCCCTTTCAAGGTTGGTAAAGTGAATGAATGATTGCATTCAACCTCAGCGTGTTAAACTATTCAGAGATCCTTCTAGTGCTTTACTTCTTAAAATTCATGTAAAGTGAAATATAAATAGAGGCTCAGTAATCACATTCTGGGAAAAACTCCAGAGTTAATAACATAAACAGACAGAATTAAATCCATGTCTCAGGATGCAAATTGTCTCCTTCAAGTAAATTTAAAAGTGGAAACCACGATACTTTTTTCTTCAAAATATTTTGAAACATTCTTTCACATCTTGTGGTCTCAGAAATCCTGACATCAGAATCTCCTAGAAACTATTAACAATACAATTTCCCGTCCAGAGGGAAGGTCAGGCTCCTGGGAGTGCCTTCCTGTTCCCTTTCAGTGCAGCTTCACACGTGCAGTGTTGAGCAATGTGCTGTGGCTCAGCCACTGTGGGTCTCACCACTAAGTTTCTTTTTCCTCCTCTAGATGAGCCTGAGTCAGTTTCACTTTCCAGTTTCCTCTTCTTTCACTAACAGATCACTCATGAACAGGGAGAAAGCATCAGCTGATATACCACACCCTGTGATTCCACCTTATATAATGCCTTGGGCATTTGCTTGAGGCAGAAGGGGACAATTTCTGAAGAACAAACTGTGGTGGTCCCCAGCTCTTCAGAGCAGCAGAGCAGAGGGTCACAGTCATGAGGTCAGTGAAGTAACAATAGACAGCCACTCTTGTTCTTGAATGCAAATTGTAAACTGAGCCTCTCACTCTGCAGGGAAGTTTCTGAGTTGTCCTGTTGCTTATAGATCAAAACATGCTTGTATCAGCTTGGGCCTGTATTGGTTGTTTGCTTTCTTTCTCTGTGTCTTTTTCTGGTGTACATGCTCAGGCTATCTAAGTTTCTAGAACTTAGTCAGCTGGTAGCTAGAATGAAAGGGAGGCTTGACAGGAGTGGCTAGATCCTTCCAGGCACAAAATTTGCTGACTCAAAGCTAACCTTAAGGTTATTACCCTCTGTGTTTTTTTTCTTCTGGTGTTATTTGGAGTAATTAACTACAGGCTTTTTTCTTGTGAATTTTCAAGGGAAGTATTTATTTTATGCAGTTAAAATTGTGAGAGATGAAATCAGTCTTCTAAACCCTTACCCATATAGACCTGAAATGTTTGATTACTTTAAGGTGGGACGTGGAACAATTCTGACAGATAGACATTTAAAAAATTTTCTTATATGGAAACAAAGTTCAAAGGCTAAAGTTGATTTTTTATTGCTGTGGTGAATACTGGCCAACAGCAGAATATAATTTTTCCTCAAAACATAATGACTTGATCTCTGATGTAATACTCTAATTTCTTGTGATGGGAAATAGATCAATGGTTGTCTGGAGATGGTGGGGATGGAGTAAAAAGGCAGGAATCTTTGGGTATGGTAGAAATAGTCTATATGATTGCATAGTATAAACATTTGTCAAACTGAATCCTTAAAATAGGGGCATTTTATGGTTTGTAAAGTATAATCTCAGTAAATTTGACATTTTAAAGTACATATATACTTGTCATTGGTATAGCTACAGGGTGAACAAAGAGAAAAAAATACCTTTCCAGCCAAACATCTGGAATTCACTGCCAAGTACCTCAGGTTACCTTTCTATATAATGGGCTCCTGGCCAACCCTGACTTTAGTTGTGTCTACATGAGTGGGCTTGATCTGAAGCCAGGTCCTGTCAGGAACCTTGGTTGCCAATCTACACAGGAGGCTCTGCAAGAGACTTTACCTCAACCAAGGAGGTATGAGGAGGACCCTTTGGCCCACATCAAGGTGCTCTGTAGGAACAGAGGCAGGTATGGCTTTTCTTCCCCAGCAGTGCTAAAAACTGCCAAAGGGGAATTCCCTGGGAATAGGACTGGCATCTGCTGGCTCTGAGTGTCCTCTAGAGTCCCACTGAGGCACTCTTGTTCTTACTTACAGGTTCTTCAGTATGGTCTTTAGGTGTTTGCTTAGAGGTTAAGAATTAATCTGTGTAACTCAGCCATAAACTGTCTTATCAATTCGCCCATTTTTATTTCTGTGACTGATTTTGATTTAAAGAGTCAGACAAATTGGTCACAGCCAAATGGGAGTTAGAAGCAGGGAAGGGACAGGAACTACTGAGAAACCAAAAGGATCATATGTTCAGGTCCATGAAGGCACAATCTGGTCATTGAGGGCTAGAACATGGAGCAAAGTCTGTGAGGTTCTGGACCCTGTTTCATTTCTTGGGAAAAAGACTTAATCAGAGAATAAGAAATTAGAGATTTCTGGATTATGTTGTCCTTATGCTAATAATATACTTAATTCTCAGCAAAAGCATTCATAATTTATTCAGCACTTCCAAAATCCAAGTCATGAGGAGGTCATTTGGACCTTGAAATTTGCTTGCTCAGTAGAGGTGAACATGTCTACATGGACCATGTTCTCACTGACCTGCTATGACCTCCCTGCCATGTGAAGTAAAACAGGGAGAAAGCATTCCAGTCTTTCACATTGTACTCTCAGATGCCCAGCATCAAAGTCAACCCAGATGCTCTATTATAATAAAAATCGCTGGGCATTCTGAAATCCTGTTTGTGTAGATCTGAAATGACATAGTAGGGGAGGACATGGCAGACCTATTTAATGACACAAACAAAGTTTCTCCATTTTTTAAATGCATAGAATGTCTCCTGCATTGTGCCTTGTAAATTTAGAAAAAAGGCAGAGATACGTGGAAAGAATGTTGACACAAAGTAAATCTTGCCTGTTAAGGGATATTTCAAGGCTTGGGAACTGGCAATTGCATCTCATTGCCCAAAAGTGAAGTATTCCTGGAGTCCTGGAGCTCACAGTATGGCCCAAGTCCAATCATCTTGAGAGCTTGCAAAATTTGAACTATCCTATGTCCCAATCAATTTGACATAGAAAATTAATGGGTGCAATGCTTTTTAGGTACACATTATACTAACATGTATTTTCTCCACAGTGAAATCACCAAGAATTCACTGGAAAAGATCCTTCCACAGCTGAAATGCAATTTCACATGGAACTTACTCAGTGATGGAACTGTGCCATGTCATCTAGAAGATAGAGTGCGTAACCAGATTGAATTTTTAAACACGAAGTTCAGAGGTACTATGTACAACTTGTTGGCCTACATAAAACACTTAGAAGGTGACAATGGAGCAGCCCTGAAATGCTTACAGCAAGCTGAAGATTTAGACCAGCAACAGGACACTGCCCAAGCAGAAATCAGACGTATGGTCACCTGGGGAAACTATGCCTGGGTCTACTATCACATGGGCCAATTCTCAGAAGCTCAGACTTACATTGACAAGGTAAAGCACATCTGTGAGAAGTTTTCCAATCCTTATAGTATTGACTGTCCTGAGCTTGACAGTGAAGAAGGATGGACACGTCTGAAGTGTGGAAGGAATGAAAGGGCTAAGATGTGTTTTGAGAAGGCTCTGGATGAGCAGCCCAACAACCCCGAATTCTCCACTGGACTGGCCCTTGCCATGTGCCACCTGGATGACAAACCACAGAAGCAGTTTGCTGTTGAAGCTCTGAAGCAGGCCATTGAGCTGAGTCCTGAGAACCAGTATGTCAAAGTTCTCTTGGCCCTGAAACTACAGAAGATGAAAGAAGAAAGGGAAGGGAAGCAATTACTTGAAGATGCCCTGTTGAAGGCTCCTCATCAACCAGATGTCCTGCGAAACGCAGCCACATTTTATAGAAGAGAGGGGAACCTTGACAAAGTTATTGAGCTACTTCTGAGGGCAGTGGAATGCTCATCAAACAATGGCCACTTCTATTACCAGATTATGTGCTGCTTCAGGGAAAAAGTCAAACAAATGCAGAATACAGAAGAATCTGAAGACACTGGAAATAGAAGGAAGGTGGAAAAAGTAAGGAAACTGGTTCTAGACTACATTAAGAAAGCTGGTGAGAAGAGGCTAAGTCCTATGAATGCACCCTTTGACCTCACTGAGTTCCTGGAGGCAGAAGAATGTTATCAGAGAGCATGCAGTAAGGAGCTCCCTAAGCCTGCAGACAGTGTCTCCGTTCTGTAGATTACAACCTTCAGGAATATCAGGGAAAGTCTGAAGACACTGCTTTTCAAAGTTGTTTAGAGAGTTTTCCAATAAGCAAAACATCACCTGAGAGGGAAGAAATGAAATGTCAACTGCAGAGCAATGCTGAGAACCTTCTTCACCAAAATGCTCCCAGTTCCTGGTACCTCCAAGGGTTAACTCACAAGCTGAGTGGAGATGTGCTGCAAGCAGTGGAATGTTAAGAGAAAGGACTGGACCAGCTAGTAAGGGACATTCCTTCAGGCATAGGCAGCTTCTTCCTGTCAGCATCTGAGCCTGATGATGGCAGTGAGAAAATAGGCCAGGAGGAAGGAGCTCCCACTGCTTGACCTGATTTGGGGAGGAGGAAGGGAAACAGAGCAGCAGAAGGCCTGGAGCAGAAGTTGAGGGGGAAAGAAGTGGAAATCCAGGGAACCAAAACCTGGGATTGTTGACCAGAGTGTTCTTTCTCATTGCATCAAAGTACATTTTGAAAGAATTGTTTTCTCACTTATTATCTCCCCTGTTCACCCAGCCACACAGTTATCTGGCCAGCATTACTTCTCACTAATCAGTAGTGCAAACATGCTGCAGGCATACAAGATGCTGATTAGTTTTCAGTTCACATTCAGTTCAGCATATAATCCCCATTTCTGCCCTTGTTGCCAAGGTAACACATGCTGACTGTCTACTAACAAAAATCATGCTTACTTCCTTCACCCAATTTTCAAGCCACCTTCTGGGCCTGGATGATTAACCATTGACTAACTCTCAGATGTTTCTTACAATTTAATCTTGGTTTATCCATGTATTTATATGTATTGTCTTAATGATGTTAAGATAAATATGTGTACTTGACAGTAATTCCACAATAAACCTAAAAATTTCCCCTCAGAATAGAGGTTATTGTATTATTTGTGTGTATAATGAAGACAGTCATATTCTCAGTTTCCTCTGCTAGGGATGGTGGGTGATTGTCAAGTCCTAACATTCTATGATGGACATGTCCATTTTATATCCTCTAATAGCTAGTCCAGTCCCTCTGTAACACACCCACCCTTAGCCCATAGAAACTATGGCTCCTATCCCAGCCCTGGAGCCTCATTTGGCTTCTGTGGCTGGTGAACAGCTGCTGCTTCAACCAAGGTTGCTGTGCACCCAGAAACATTGGGCAAAAGCCTCTGAGACAGTGTGCCAGAGGCACTGGTGCTAGAGGAACCTAAGGACAGAGGTCCATCCAGGCCTTCAATGGCCCTTCTAAAACTGGCAGCATCTGACATGCCGAGCTTCCTTTTATTCTGGTAAAAGTCAGACTTAGCAAACAAGGGCCTCAAACTGGTAAGAAAAGTCTCCTTGACTTGTAAGAGTTTCCTGTGAAGTTCATCTTTAATTTACTCATAAATGTATTTTCTAGTCATAGGGTATAAGCAGGAATGTAAAAGTTATGTAAATGATAACTGGCATTTGAATATTTTCTTTCCCAATTTTTTTTTCCTCAAGGCTAAGAAATGGTATAACATCTGAAATAAATTCTTAGATGGTTCTCTAGTTTGTTTAACATCTAGAAACTTTTGGTAGGCTTGTGAATGGTACAAATACCATGACCATAAAAGAATTTTATGTCTCTGAGTTTAGAATTTACACACTCATGCAAGAACCCACACAACACAGCTCTTTGCTATCCATAGACAATGAATGTGGTCTCTGAATTCAAGGCCAGTGTGTGTTACATGGTGAGTTTCAGATTGGTTGGGTAAATATACTTAGATCTGTTCTCAAAAATAAAATATCAATTAAAATATAAGTAAAATCAATAGGGCGGCTATTATTATTTTATGTACTTGAAAATTGTAAAGAAAGTAAATTTTAAGAGTCTCACTACAAATAAATGGTAAGAGTGTGTTGTAACCACTCCATGATTTACACAAAGTGACATCAAGCTCCTCCCTCTTCTGGCAAAGCCAGCAGTATTAAGTTCTTAGGGTTTCATTCTGATGACTTCATCTAATATAAATCACTTCCCCAAAGCAAACACCTATAAATTACAGTCTGCTTTTCACCTCTTAATATCCTAGGTGAGGATTAGATTTCAATGTTAGTTCTTGAAGGCAACATACCATCAAACCACAGTGCCAATTCTTCAATTAATGTTTTCTTATTAAGCAGGCCTATATTTAAATAGAAAATAATATTATTTTAATAACAAAAGTAATTTTTTTGCCCACCTACAAACCAGACATGAAACATTGTTTATCATTCATCATAGATTTCTCAGCATCCAAAGTAAATTTCTGTTACTTTGTATGCAAAGTAAATTTCTGTTATTTATAAGCCACTTCTCCTATGCTACTTTGTGACAATGGTCCAAACAATATAAGATAACACTCTGTTCCTTAGATAAGACTCCCAAATGATCCCCCTAGTTTATCTGTGATAAGGCCACTTAGAGCCTCCTAAATCTATGACTCATAACTGATTAACTGAACTATTTGTCCCAAGAAATCTGCAAAACCAAATATCATTACATTTAACTTGAGCAAAACTCTCTCCTCCTCACAGAACCCTGAAATTTAATTTGCCCTTAAGATTACACAACCAATGGAATACCAGACAACCCCTCCTCCATACTGGCTGCCTCAAGAAAAAAAATATTTCTTCATGCACTGCTGTATTTCATCATCTGCCCCTACACCTCAACTGTACTGTTTAGCCTTTGTCACTCATCCATATAAAGCAAAAGCCCTTCTCTGACCAACGTAGACTTGCAAATCTCAGTATCAAAACAGTCTCTCAGCTGCAGCATCCTCTCCCCCATTTACTTACTCCTTTTATCCTGTTGTAATTCTTTTCCCCCCAATAAGCTGTTTTTAGAGCAACTTTAGATTTTCGAAATATGTAGAGAAAGTAAATAACTCCCCAACTCAAACCTTTCCAATCAATTCCTGTATTATTAACATCTTGCATTAGTGGTATAATTGTTACAACTGATGAATGAAATATGGATGCCTAATTGCTAATTAAAGACTAAAGTTTACATTAAGGGTCATTCTTACTTGTAGGGTTCAACGAGCTCTGACAAATGTATAATACCATGTGTATACCATTACAGTAGTATACAGAAGAATTTCCTATTCGTCTATTCTCCTCTCAACTCCTCCTGAACCCATGGCAGACCGTGATCTTTGTATTTGCCTTTTCCTGAATGCCATATTCTTGGAATAATCCCACATACAGCCTTTTTAGAACATCTACGTTCATTTAGTAATGCATATAGGTTTCTCCTTTCACAGCTTCATAGCCAATCTCTTTGTTTTCCTTTTTGCAGTACTGGGGTTGAAACTCAGGGCCTACACCATGAACCATTCCACCAGTCATTTTTTGGGATAGATTTTTTTTGAGTTGGGTCTTGTGGGCTTTTTGCCTGGTGGTGGCTTCAAACCACGATCCTCCTGATTACTACCTCCTGAGTGGCTAGGATTACAGGCTTGAGGCACCACTGCATGGCATCTGATTTCTTCTTATTACTGTATGTTACACAAGGGCATTCGTCTACTGAAGGACATCTTAGCTGCTTCCAGGTTTTGTCATGACAGATAAAGCTGTTATGAGCACTCACACGCAGAGTTTTTTTAGACAGACGTTTTCAACTCATTTGGGACATAACCTAGGAGAATGATTGCTGTATTTTATGAAAAGCCTCTGCTTACCTTTTAAGAAAATGGCACAACTTTAGTCATAGAGAAGGAGAGAGTAAGAAAGTCCCACCAAGTAATTTAGTCAGCAGGGAGCTCTGACTGGGGAGGGCTTGGTGGTCAGTGGACCTCCCTCCCTGGAAAGGAGTGGCCCCTTAACCTGAGGATTACTGCAGTGACTGAGCCTGTGGCCAGTGGATGGCACAACCTCCAGACTTGCCTCTCTGTTGCATGTAGTTTCCTGCCTAGGGGGACTGAGAGCTCTGAGCCCAGTCCTCCAGACTGCATAATCTCCACAGCCTCCTCCCTCCAGCAGAGTGCTTTACTGTACTGGCTGGATATGAAAGCACTAAGACTAGCAGGTAGAGTGCCATGTGCCCTCGGTTCTCAACCTCTAGTGCCAAAATCAGGGCTCTGTTTGCACCCCCTGCTCTCTGATGCACTTGAAGGACACCACTAGACTTGGACATTTGCTGTCTGTGGGTTACATATACTTGGCAGGGGGTCACTCTGGAATGAGAGGGAAAATGCCAGGCCCATGAACCTCAAAGCTCATTAGGGATAGCTGTGCTCCTGGTATGCAAAGATGGGGAGTTTCTAAAGTTGTCATTCCTGAGCTGATAACTGACCCTTGACCAGTCCCACCCCCTGCCCACACAGCCCAGGCTGCATAGAAGGGGGTATGATAGACTTCAGAGATGACTCACTAATGCCCCACAGGTTGATTATGTTAGAGGAGCCAGAAAGAAGCTTCTCTTGTTCTTTGGCTTTTTAAAAAATTTTCTTTGCTCACTTTTTTGTTTTTACTGTTGTTACTACTTATTTTAGAATATTTGATTAAAAATCTTTTAAGGTTTTGTTTTTTATTTTTGTTACATTTATTTGATTTTATTTGTTTTTTATTTATTCTATAATAAGATTTTTCTATCTCTTGTTTTTCCTTCCTTCTCCTCACATTTTCCTTTCTTCTCTGTTTTTCTTTAAATTTAACCTTGCTCTTTTTCCCTTTCCCTTTTCCCTCCTTTATTTCATTCATTTATTTTTAATTTTACCTTAATTAATTCCTAACTTAAATAGTTGATTCTACACTATTCTTGACATTTTCTTTTCTTTGCTGAGATGGGCTAGTAGTTGGCTTTGTTTGATTTTAACCACATTTTTTAGTCTGGTTTGTTTCAGTGGTGTTGTTAAGGCAATTTTTTTTCTTTCCTCTCTCTGAGTAGTACTGGGGATTGAGCCCTCAAAAAACAACCCCAAGTTGTTTACATCCATTAAAATCACAATGTTACAACACAAGAAATATGAAAACTGAAGCAACACAACTCCTCTGAAAGTTCACAACTTTTCAATAACTAAATTTAAAGTTGTCTGAAAAACAAAAAAAATCAGAAGTCTATTTTTAAACTGATCATTGATCTCAAATATGATTTAAATAAACAGATGAATAAATAAGTCAACTCAAGACCTGCATGAGAAATCCAACTTAGATGAGATGTGCAGCCAAGAGATAGAAATTCTGGAAAAAAAAAAAAAAAGGATATCTTAAAGAAATTAAAAGTTCAATACACCAAATTTTAAGACACACAATGAAACAAATCTATAACTGGCAATGAGACTGAAACAGTCACAAAGAGTCTCCCAACAAAGGAACATCCAGGATCACGCAGATTCACTGCTGAGTTATTCTAGACCTTCAAGGAAAAATTAACACAAATATTCCTCAATCTACCCCATAACATAGTAAGTAGAAGAATGTTTTCAAGTCATTTTATGAAGCTAACATTTTTCCCTGATAAAAAAAAAAACAGTATGGATACAACAAAGAAAGAACCCATATACCACGTTCCTTTGATGACCACGGACGCAAAAATTCTCAATAAAATCTTTGCAATCTGAATTCAAAAACATATTTAAAATATCATATGCCATGATCAAGCTGGTCTCATTCTTAGGATTCAACATACATGAATCAATTAACATAATACAACACATAAATAAAATGAAGTGCAAAAAATTCCCTGATTTCAAATTATACCTCAGAGTCTAATATGATGAGAATCATTAAAAGGTGTAAGGCAGAAGGTAAGAGGGAGCCAATGCTACAGGGTAGCCAGTTCAAAGCATCTGAGATTAGGAAGTATTAGTTTGGACAACTGCAGTCAGAAAGAATAGGAAACAAAAAATTTGGGACTGTAGTCCAATTTGTAAATAAATGAAATCTCAAAAATAATAGGGTAAAATGTAATAGTAAGTATACTATAATTTCTTTTTAAACAAAATATTTCTCTCTTGTCTTCCCATTTTTTTCAACTTTTGTTAGGATATATTCTTTGTACAGGGAGGATTCATATTGACAATTCTGAATAGCTTTACATTGTACATTGGTTAGAGAGCCCCCACCACCTCTACTCACCAACACCCTCCTTCTATTTATTCATTTAGTTTCATTGTGCTGGGAGGGAGTACATGGTGACATTTCCAAAGGTTCTTACAATACATCAAATATATCATACTTGAATTCATCCCCTCCACTGTTCTCTTTCATTCCCTTCCCCACATCTAATCTTTTCAAATCAAGATAGTTATAGAGAGACTAATGTATTTGTAAAAGTCTTAGTCTTGGCCTTTTTTATTTACCTAACTACATGAAGAATAAGGATTCATCATATAGGCTCTTTTAAGTTGTCTAGGTAGAATATTTTATAAGGAACTTCAGACTAAACATTTAAATGTCTTTAAAGGATAGGAGGGCAAGTCAAAGATTTACCACCAGGATGGGTCAGCTTTCCATTGCTGTGACTAATTACCTGAGATAATCAACTTAAAAGGAAGAAAGGTTCATTTAGGCTCATGGTTTCAGAAATATCAGCCCATGGTTTCTTAGTCTCACTCCTTTAGGTTTGTGGCAGCACAGTACAATAGTATAGGAATGTATGGCAGAGGAGGTCAGTTTAGCTCAAGGTAGCAAGGAAGCAAAAAGAAAGAGACATCAAAGTGCCAGAGTCCCAATATTCCCTACAACAGCATGACCCATGACCTAACATTGTTCTAATAAGCCCTACCTCCTAAAGGTTCCCCCACCTCCCAATAGCACTACTGGCTGGCAACCAAGCCTTTAACATGTGTCTTTGGGAATACCCCAGGTCCAATCTATAGTACCATCCCACTTCCTTTTAATGCCTGTGTGAATTCCACTCTTCTTGAGAGCTCGTTTGGAGGTTCTAGCAGAACCTCTACTCATATATCCTTGACCAAAGGATGGACCTCCTCTATCGGGAATGGTTGTCCTCTTTGACCCAGTGTGCAGCAGCTTCGGGAGGGATGCACATGGAGCAGTGAGGGAGGAAGGAGACACCTGCCTAGCCAGCCAGATCAGCCGAATCAACCCTGGTGAGCAACGGGGTGACAGATGTCTCAGCCAGATTACCCTCACATCCTCCACTCTTCTTGAGATCCCCCAAATTTCCTGAGTTTCATGGGCATGTGATAAGCTAACATTCTTTATCATCACAAGGCTAGGCACTTTACAAGGGAACATGTTGACGAGGAACCAGGCCAGTTTTCCCCAGGAGGGCTTTATCATTTTCTTTACATTAACCTCAGTTTCTTACAGCTGTCTAGTCATATCTCCATGTAGGACATTCCCATAAAGCCTTGGTAATATAGGCACTGTTTATAATTGTGTCCTATTACAGAAGAACAGATTCTTACTGAGCTTATGCAGATAATTATTTTAATCACAAAGTAAGAATACTTATAGATAATTTTCAATTTTGGGGGTGATAAGTAGAGAGAAAGTAAGTGTTTTACTTTTGTTTATTAAGGAACAATTTACCAAGTTGTGGTAAGGTATGGGCAGTCCAACAGAAAAATAGTTTTCTTAAACCTGAAAATAGAACAGAAATGAGTCAGCCATGCTTTAAAAAAAAGAGTTCAAAAAATCATAATCCTTCATTAATTCAGTCTCCTAAAATCAGTTTTTGTTCTGTTTGATGAAGGCATCAGTTCTATGAGTCTAGTTTTCAACCAAGTTTTGGATGTTTTTATGCAGTTTAGCTGTATGATCTTATGTTAATCAGCTTTTCATAACAATAATAAACTTATGAGATTTTTATTTATAATAAATTTTATTTATAATAATAATAAACATAGAACCTCCAAACAAACTTATACAGAGAAAAGGTTTATTTGTCTCACAATATTTGGAGTACAATTTCTGACCTGTGGTACCCATTGCATTTTGGTCTCTAGTGGGAGGGTGCCAATTACAATTGTGAGGGACGTGTAGAAGGACAAGGCTGTTCACCTCATGGTTGTAAAGAGGAAGAAGAAAAGGACGAAGGGACTGGGGTTCCACATTCCACTTCAAGGGCCTCCCCCCAAAGATATAAAGATCTTCCCTGAGATCTCACTGCTTAAAATTTCCACTACATCTGTCTGATTAGCACCAATTCAGGAACAACCATTAACATACTGGGCCTTTGGAGGATATTCCAGATCCACATAATAGCAGACCTTTAAAGTCATCAGAAACTTATTTAAGAGCACTGTTGGGGAGTTGGGAAGATGTTGGGCTGGGGTACTAATCGCTAGTATCTCCTGGGGACAGAGCTAGAACAGCTGGAATGCAAATACCCTTCAAGATGAGTGATGGCAGAAGGTATTGAAGTTTCAGCATTGAACAGACAGAACCTTATAAAAATGGAGAATTTGGAGAGTGTACCAAAGTTAGAGAAAGAAGTATGGAAAAGGCAGAAGTAGTGCAGCAGAGGGTAGGGGTTACGGCAAAAGAAACAATGAAAGCCTCAGAAAATACACACTACTCTTTCAGTTATAAACAGACAGAATATTATTTTAAAAAGAAAAAAACATAAAACAGAATTTACACAGTGGAACAGAGGGAGAAAAAGAGAGCTCCAACGTGTAGAACTCATAGAAGTAGTATGGCAGAAGGCAGGATCTTAAGAAAAGGAAAGAATGAATGAAAAACTTTAAAAACACAATTAATGCTGGTCTCTGCATTCTAACCAGTCTGAGCACCTGTATTCTACATAACACGGCAGCACTGGGAATGTTCTCTCCTCTTTCCAGTATTTGGGGTATTTGGTGATGGCTCAGTGGCAGGAAGTCAATTTGAATGGTTTCTATCTGCTTCAAAGTTCCCAGGAACTCCCAGCAAGGGTCAAGTGCTGATCCAGGGACTGCTGACACTGACAGCCAGAATATAAGATTTCAAATATTCTCTCAGGATCCTCCAGATTTCGTAGTATCAATTGTAATATCCCAAAGGATCAATGAAACAAAGAGTTGATTCTTTAAAAGGGTAAACAAGATTGACAAACACTTAACCAAACTAACCAAAAGAAAGAGAAGACATAAAATTAATAAAATTAGAGGATAGGACAATAGGCAAAGACAGAGTCAGAGATGCTGAGGGCTCCATGTGGTGAGAATCTGGTCAGAGTTGAGGGGGAGGGTGGAAGTCACTCCACTGTCCCTTTTGGGGTCAGTAACTAGGGAAACAGTCAATCTTGCAATTCCATTGTTGGAGGGTATGGAGTGGATCAGACATGTTTTGATGGAAAGCTGATTATGCATGTGTTCTTATAAACCCTTATATATTGAGGTGCCCTTGTCAACCATGTTTTTCTTTGTGTCCTGAAGATAATAAAAGGAGACAATACATGTTTACAAACAGAGAAGTATATCAAGAATGAGCTGAAAGAAAGATTCCAAAATCAGAAGGAAATTTCTGAAGGTGCCTTTTGTCCACAGCAACAGTCAAGGCAAGAGTCAAGGTTTGGAGCTTTCAGATGAGTGATTATGATTTGAACCCAGATTACTGGTGACTTAGACCTTGGATCATAAGTGTGTTGCAGGAATTTAGTGACTAGCCATCATTTGGAAGCACATTGAACCTCACCCTAACAAAGAGCATCAGCCTATTCTTGCATCTCATGCAGTCTGGTATCTAGAATCTGGATGACTACACAGAAAAAGGAAGAATTGAGAGAAGAGGTGGCTCTATTTTCAGTTGAGTTTCTATCTGTAGAAGGAATCTACTACCACATAGAAAAATATCTTCCTACTCAAGGAGGAGCATTCTGGTTATTACTTTTGGTTTCATATGGAAAGAAATGAACAATCAGCTCGGTTTAGGAATGAAGGTGTTGAGCCTCAGAATTTGACAACACAAAGATTCACCTGTTGGTATGATGAGGGGCTTTACCATGAGCTCAGAATCAAGGTTCTCCTTACTTCATCTTGCTTATCCTCCAAAAATGCATGGAGATAGAGTCTATGCAAGCCCTGTCTTTGAAGTAAGGCCATAACTAAAAGGAAACAAGAGTGGTTTTTAAACACACACTGCAGCCTCCTTAAATTTAGTAGAAGTGATGACTAACAAGTATAACTACACTCAGATTAGTTAAAGAGAATTTCTGTCCCTCAGGCTCATTCAAATTATAAGTATTCACAAGTTAAATTCAGATTACAGGTTGATTCATTGTCTTTAGTAATCACCTATCATGTCTCTAATATTCCCAACAACCCTATCCTCCAGGTTTTTAAACTTCAACTGTCTGGTTCTCCTTAGAGACCCATTCTTTGCTTATGGTCCCCTGGTTGAGCCAGGTAATAAATTTGTACTTTTTCTCCGGTATTCTGTCTGTGGCCAGTGTATTTCCTAGACTCACCTCCTTGCACCTTCAGAGTATAAAGACAAAGGTTAAAACTATCCTACGAAGAAAAAGATGACAATCCTAGAAATACCTCTTTTTCCCTGAACAGGTGGGCAGGTCACCGCAGAGTGCAAAGGTTGAACACAGAGCCCTTTATTGCTCTAGCATGGACTATCATATTCCCAAACTCACAACTGTACTTCCCAGAGTCCCACAAGTATCTGCAACATAGAACTTGCCATTAACAGCTGATAATTATTATTGATATAAATAACAACTGTACATTAAAAAATCGGAAATAATTTATTCTGACCCAAATATAAGTTGCCCTGAACTGGCAACATGGATTTAAGTTACTCTGAATGGCATTGCCACTGTGGAAGACATTACTTGAACCTTTGTAGTCATAGAACGAAGTAATGTTATAAATCAATACTATTACCAATTACATTGTTGGGAAAATCAGGAAGGCAGGAAATTATCTTCTATAGAGTTCAGATTTTACCTTATAAGGTTCTTCTCTTAGTGTTGGTTGAGGCTAGAGTCCTGTTAGGCTTAGTTACACATCCCAAGAGATTTATCTAGTTGACAAAATGGTGTTAGGTCAGAGAGAGAGGTTGCTAATAAGTGACTGGTAAAGGGGACTCTTAAATAACTTTGGCTCTTGATCTGCAAGAATCCATCTCTCCACAATCACGAAGTTGTAGTCAGCCAAGGTCAAACAGTCTGCAGTCTCTCCAATGTAGATGTGTCTTCTTCAGAGAACTCCCATTCATATTATTACTGCTATTGTGATTAATGTTGTTGATGTAATTTTCAGTCATCAAATTAAAAATGTTTCTTGCAATGCTAGGAATCTCTCTGTATAGCTATCTTTATCTCAAACTAGCAAAAACGCTATGTCTTTCTTATTATCTCCTATGTTTTCTCTGCAACAAAATCGGAGAAGAGGGCAAACACGTTCTGCCTGGATGTGGGAGGGAGAAGGGAAGTAGCACAAACAATGTACACACATGTAAGTAAATGTAAAAATGACAAAATAAAAGAAAGAAAGAAAAAAAAAGAGGAAAGACAAGTCAAAAAAATAATGCTTCCTTTTTCAAGAGTCTTCTACTGTATCTTTTAGAAATACAAAACAGCACAAGGTACATGCAAGGAACTTTTCCACTTGAAAATCATTGGACATTCTGACTGATCTGAACAGTTTCTGCTCAACCCTCCTGTCCTTCTCGCCTCCATCTCAGCCCTCACCAATTCCATACACAGCACGGAGCCATCCTAATGTAGTCAGAAAGCTGTACACAAGAAAAAAAATCCTGAAAATGTGGCAAGTTTTTATCATGTGTACATAAATATGTTCAGGCTATAAGTGAATGCTTAATATACATGAATTAGAAACCCTATCTTATTTGCAAAGCATCTTCAGAGTTTTTAATGGAAAACAGCTGAACTCTCTATTTCCCAAAGCACTAGATAGCATGCCAAGGGAAAAAGAAGTGCTTTGATATTGGCACTGGTTCTGTTTCTATGGCTTGGGCTCATCTAGTTATTTACAATCCTGCAGTGTGTCGTTAAAACAAATAGTATCATGAGCAACATAGGACAGAGCAACATTAAGGAGACAAGCAGACACCAAATAGTGTTTGTGTGTGTGTGTGTGCACGTGCGCGAGTGTGTGTGTGCAGACAGAAAATTTTGAGAACTGCACAAAACTAAACTTTTAGTGAGTGAAATTTTAGAAGTAGGCTATGGGTGACTTCTCAGGGGTCTAAGAACAACTCTGGAAGAGACTGACTCACTGGAGGAAGCCAATTCACCTAGTGAACCATAGTTTCTTGAGCTGTTAAGTAAGTTTTGAAATAAATAGCAAATGTCAACAATTATTGCACATTAGAATCACCCAAGGAAGTTTGAAAAATAATGCTGACTAGGTCCCAACAGAACCCACTCCTAGGAGTGGGCCCCAGGCTCAGAATTAAAAATAAATCCTCAAGTGATTTTCTTGTGCACTTGAGTTCGAAAACAGTACTCATTGAACTCTGGTGTTTATTGTATGTCTGAAAACCTCAGGTGGAAGGATTTGCAACTCAAACTCTGCCCCAATTCCTCTTTTTTCAACCCCAGATCCAGAATCTTCATCACTCCATGCTTCATTTCCCTCCTACACAGTAGGCAAGGAACTCCTCAGTGTCTTGATTATAGGAAGGCATGGAAAAATAATGCAATTATTCTTATTATTCTCTTATTACTATTATGTGGACAGATGCTAGGCCATTTTTCTGAAATTGCATTGTATTAGGGAATGTGGATCATACAAAATCCTTATCTTATTTCCAAAGCCATTACTTTTACCTAGAATCACTTATCAGTTGACCGAAAGCCATGTGGAATGGGTCTGGTTACATGTTAGAAACAAATTCAACCCCTAGGTAGTGTGGGTTTCCATGGTGGGCTTCTGTGTATACTAGAGCATCCTTCCCATTAGCAGAAGGGGCTGCCCTCATTTTGGGTAATCTTAGTTAAATGAAAGCTTTGTAGTAAATGTAGAAGGTACACAATATGCCTCCATGAGATGATCTTTAAAGGAAAAGGTTTAACTGAAGCCCCAAATTCATATATACTTTCCTGCGTCTTTGATTTTCTTGGGAGTTTTCCGTTCATCACAGTCAGGTTTTCACATATTTCCCCTCATGATTTAAAACTTGGCATTGAACATTTGGAATATCTCTGCTAGTTATATCATATCTTAAATTCTCTTAAATTTATAAGATCACAAGGTTATTCTTGGTAACAGCCTGTTACCTTGTGTTGATCACCATATATAAATACGCTCTTGGTTTTTTTTTTTTTTTTTCATTTTTCTTTTATTATTCATATGTGCATACAAGGCTTGGTTCATTTCTCCCCCCTGCCCCCACCCCCTCCCTTACCACCCACTCCACCCCCTCCCGCTCCCCCCCTCAATACCCAGCAGAAACTATTTTGCCCTTATCTCTAATTTTGTTGTAGAGAGAGTATAAGCAATAATAGGAAGGAACAAGGGGTTTTGCTGGTTGAGATAAGGATAGCTATACAGGGCATTGACTCACATTGATTTCCTGTGCGTGGGTGTTACCTTCTAGGTTAATTCTTTTTGATCTAACCTTTTCTCTAGTTCCTGGTCCCCTTTTCCTATTGGCCTCAGTTGCTTTAAGGTATCTGCTTTAGTTTCTCTGCATTAAGGGCAACAAATGCTAGCTAGTTTTTTAGGTGTCTTACCTATCCTCACCCCTCCCTTGTGTGCTCTCGCTTTTATCATGTGCTCATAGTCCAATCCCCTTGTTGTGTTTGCCCTTGATCTAATGTCCACATATGAGGGAGAACATACGATTTTTGGTCTTTTGAGGCCAGGCTAACCTCACTCAGAATGATGTTCTCCAATTCCATCCATTTACCAGGGAATGATAACATTTCGTTCTTCTTCATGGCTGCATAAAATTCCATTGTGTATAGATACCACATTTTCTTAATCCATTCGTCAGTGCTGGGGCATCTTGGCTGTTTCCATAACTTGGCTATTGTGAATAGTGCCGCAATAAACATGGATGTGCAGGTGCCTCTGGAGTAACAGTCTTTTGGGTATATCCCCAAGAGTGGTATTGCTGGATCAAATGGTAGATCGATGTCCAGCTTTTTAAGTAGCCTCCAAATTTTTTTCCAGAGTGGTTGTACTAGTTTACATTCCCACCAACAGTGTAAGAGGGTTCCTTTTTCCCCGCATCCTCGCCAACACCTGTTGTTGGTGGTGTTGCTGATGATGGCTATTCTAACAGGGGTGAGGTGGAATCTTAGTGTGGTTTTAATTTGCATTTCCTTTATTGCTAGAGATGGTGAGCATTTTTTCATGTGTTTTCTGGCCATTTGAATTTCTTCTTTTGAGAAAGTTCTGTTTAGTTCACATGCCCATTTCTTTATTGGTTCATTAGTTTTGAGTTATTATGAACCACATGCACAGATAGAGGAGTCAGACAGCAGAAAAACATTCTTGTAAATTGTCTGATGACTTACACTCAGGGGTCATTCAGGCAATACCTAGTCCACCTCAACCCCAATCTGTCTTTCTGAAAGCACTAACTGCATTTTTATCATGTCATTTTTTAACATTGCAGTCTCATTTGAAAGCAAGGAAATCTCACAGGAAATGGCAACAAGATGTCTGTATGTGAGAGATATCATGCTTGAATTCATGCTTTCCACCATTCTCCTTTGTCCCCCTCACTCCCTTGTGTACATTTTAACAGGGAGAAAAGACAAGGGAGTTTTATAATGAACACTCATCTATCTAGAATCCACATTTTCCAGGTTTACTTTATCACATATCTTCTCAGTCACATATTTCTCTTCCCCCCATCAATTTATCTGATTGATGTTACATAAGAAGGCAGTCTGTACAATTAATTGCATACATATGTGGATGGCTTTTCAAGAATGAATTTTGTAAAAGGTTGACATGATTCCAAAACCAGATACAGCAAAGTCTGATTTTTTATTGCTGTACCTTTCCCATAAACAACCATTACAAAATTTCATTTATTTGTCCATGGTTTCCATTTTCATATAAGCTGGCAATTATGCATTCCTTCATCACACTAGTTTCTCTGTGTCCTTCCCTGGTACATGCTGTGTATAGGAGGAACAGAAAATGTTCAGCCAATCAATCATTGTACCCTATGAGGCATAATGAACATTGCTATTGTTTAAGACAACTCAGTTTAGGACTTACGTTATGGTCCTCCAAGCATACCTCCAGCATACACTGTATACATTCAAAAATTATATTATGCAGAGTGTAAAGCTAGAGAAACAGACTGCTTCCAGTACCTGGACTGATGGAAATGTCTCAATGTTAATGAGTGAGTGAATTTGGTGGAATGAAAACACCATTCCAAGCACCTTACCAAGTAGTTTTGTAACTTTATCAAATGTGTGATGAAATGAACCCGAGCAATATAAATTTCCAATTACTTCTTTTACCCAGGTCAAGACAGAGGCTAAGAGACAGTAGCAAATATAAAACAGCCAAATAGAAACCTTTACAGTTGTCTAGTATGACAACAAAAAGGACATTGTGTTTGCTTTCTGACACACAGAGGTGTGTCCTAAGATTTCCCTTTTACATTTATTCACATGATGGGAGGAATTTCTCCCCCTGCAAGTGGCTCTCTCCAGTCACAGGCCAGAGGAGAACAAGAGTTGTAACTTTTTTTTTAACCAAGAAAGACAATAAACTTCTGCCCCAGAATTTTATTCTGCTTAATAAATCTGTTCTTCAACACAGATGAAAAGGGTGTCACTTGCATGTTTTGAAGTGTAATGCCCAACTCATTCCTACCACTCTTGCTCATCACTGGGCAATCCCAGTTTTCAGGGAGAAGAGTGACATTAATCAGTCTTCCAAATCCATTGTGTTTAGAAGCAAAGGTCTCCACATATTTTTATTTTAAACATGGTAGTGTCTGTGTACAAACAGCTTCTTCTGCTAAAAGGCTCCTAGTGCTACATAACTTCATCTGAAGTTCTCTTTTCCACACAAACATAGAAGGCATCTTTTTAAAGGTCACAAACAAAATACACCCAAAGAATTTGTGAAGTTAATAAATTTTACTGAATATTTTGGAGTCATGAGACAAAAGAGATCATACTACAACCCGTCTAAAAATCACTTAAAAACTGGAGTAGGCTTTAATTTTATTTATTTATTTATTTATTCACATGTGCATATATTGTTTGGGCCACTTCTCCCCCGTGCACCCCACCGTCTCCCTTTCCCCCCCGAGCCCCCTCGCTTCCAGGCAGAGCCTGTTCTGCCCTTTCCTCCAATTTTGTTGAAGAGCAGACATAAGCAATAATAAGAAAGACAAAGTGTTTTTGCTAGTTGAGTTAAGGATAGTTATACAGAGAGATTCCTAGCATTGCTTCCATGTACAAATGTGTTACAACCCGAATTGATTCATCTCTACCTGACCTTTTTACTGGTTCCTGATCTCTTTCCCATATTGACCTCTGTTGCTTTAATGTTTCTGTATTAGTTCCTCTGCAGTGGGGACATCAAACGCTTTTATGTTTTGGGTTTCCTACCTATCCCCATACCTCCCATATGTGCTCTCCCCTTAGCGTATGACCCAAGTCCAACAACATTACTGTATTTGCCCTAGATCTAAAGTCTGCATATGAAGGAGAATATATGATTTTTGGTCTTCTGAGCCTGGCTAACCTCACTCAGAATGATGTTCTCCAGTTCCATCCATTTACTTGAGAATAATAAGATTTCATTCTTCTTCATGGCAGAGTAAAGCCCCATTGTGTATAAGTACCACATTTTTTTAATCCATTCATCAGTAGTGGGGCATCTTGGCTGTTTTCATAACATCGCTATAACAATAGGCTTTTTATGTCAAATGGAACTCACACATTCCAAACAGGTTGTTTCTTTATTTTGACCTTCCTTGATACATCAAATGTGTATTAAGCTGTGAAGAAACATGCACCTGGGAAACATAGATCCATTGTGTCTGACAATAGCTGGGCACATGTAAAGAAAAGGTAGATTACCAGTTGACTGTGCTCACTGACCAGCAGATCTGGTTACAGTAGGGCATGGAGGATGGAACACTAACCTGGAAAGCTGTAGGCATGTAAAGAATTCCTCCACTCCTGTTTATTCTCATCTTTGCTCATTTGTTTTCTCTTGAAGATTAGGGCTTTTGACTACAAAACAAGGAAAACTTTCCTAGTGAAATTTCTTTTGTCCAGAACACCAGCAGACTAATAAAGGAAGCTGCTCTTTCCGGAGGCCCAATCATAAGGAAGGTGGTTTCCGTTTGTCCACTAGTTCATAGCTGCCCAGAATACCAGGAATTGTCCTTGGTCAATTACACCAGCTTTGTGTGGTAGGAGATTGGATGGTACATCTCAGCCACTGGTCCCAGGAGAAAGAAGGAGAGTGGGAACAGTTGGGATACAGAGGATGTGTTTCCCAAAATATTTTGTGTCTCATCAGGTTATACCATTTTGGAGGCAGTGACTAGGAAACATCACTGCAATATTTAGTTATGAGTACATCAAACGGGTAACAATGAGCTGTATTTCAAAACATAGGGTTCTGCTCACCAGTGAGCCTCAGAGCCTCTCATAGCACAGTAGGGCCTCATTCACTTCGCCTCTCAATTTGTGGATGAGCCCAAGGAGGATGAGGCTCTCCACAACACGCACATTCCTCTCAAGACGTTTTTCAACCACTTTCTCCAAAGCCTTCAGAAGATTTTCCCTGGCATAGGACATTTCTTTTACTTTTAGTCCTTTTAGATAATGGGTGATTGCTTTATCTTCAGATTTCTGGTGAAATTGTAGGAAGCGGCCATAGCGGAGATGAATCTCTTGCTGCAAGTGATCAGCAATGTTTTCCATGACTAACACTTTTTGAAAATTGTCCTCTGCCATTCTGAATTGGCCAATTTCTGCATACATTTCAGCCAGAGTAACATAAGCCATCTCAAATGTGGGCCTTACCACTAAAGTCTTTTGGAATTCAGCTATAGCCAGTTGAACCAATTTGTCTACTTTTTCTCTATCCTGCCCTCTAGGCTGCATGTTTGTTGAGTTCTTTATTTGTAACACTTGTGCCCTGTAACAAAGCCCCACCTGGTAATGCAGGTAGGCAGAGGAGGGTGTTGCCTTCAAGGCCCTTTCAAGGAGCTCAAGAGCTTTATCCACGCAGCCATTTCTTCTGTAGAACTTGGATGCATAACGAAAGACATAAACCTGGGAGGAGGTGTTGTGCAGAGCCTTTAAAATGTACTCTTCTGCTTCGACCTGTTTTCCTGCATCCTGAAGTTTCAGAGCAAGAAGGACCTTAATATATGCATCTCCTGGATTTAGCCTGACAGCGTGCCTTAAGGGCTCTAGAGAAATGAAACTCTTATCAAAATCTTGGCGATAGGTGGCAATGGCAAACCCAGTGCTGAATTCAGGGTTTTCAGGTTCCGCTTGCAGAGCTTTTTCAAAGCAGACCTTGGCTTGTTTCTGATACTGTCCTCCACACTTGAGCAAGGCCCAGCCTTCCTCACAGTCCATCTGAGGACACTCCACCCTATAGCGGAAGGGACTTGCAAACTTCTGGCAAATGTTTTCTACCTTATCCAGGTAAATCTGGACTTTTTCCAACTTGCCCATGTGGTAATACAGCCAGGCATAGTTGCCCCAGGTCACCAGGCTTCTCATGTCTGACTTGTCTGCATGCTGTCTCTGGGTCAAGTCTTCAGCATCTCTCAAGCTCTGCAGGGCTTCCTCATCCTGGCCTTGCAGGTGTTTCACATAGGCCAGAAGGTTGTGGATTCCCACATTGAACTTGGTGTCTAGGAACTCAATCTCCTCTAAAACCCTGCTTTCTAAATCAGGTATTTCAGAGTCTTCGACTACCAGCCCCCATGTAAAGTGACATCTCAGTTGAACCAGTCTCTTCCGGACTTGACGATCATCAGCATTATCACTATAAGAAGAAAAGAGATTTCGTTACCTGAATATTAGCCACGGAAAAGGAATCAAACAAAACTCCTTGTACAATTTTAGTGCTTTTTCTTTACGTTCTCACACTTAGATATCCTTACATTCCCTTGACTTTTAGATATTCATGGACGATGAATGAGCTTTACATGGCTCTGTATCATGCTTCAGCACTTCCCAGGCAAGTAATCCTCCTGGGCTTCAGAGCTCTTTTGCAAAATGAGGATGACATTAGTATTCATCACTGCGCTTTGGGGAAAACAACCTACATGTAGGAAGTACTCACACTGTGTGTCCCTAGGTAATACTTTCTTATTTTACTATTGAGTATAATGATGAGTGACTGATACTTAAAAATGTAGAACTTCAACAACCATTGCTGAGTTCAGGCTTTCACTGCTTGCAGTATAGAACAAATGAAGACTACTCAAATGAGATAACATTCTACTAAGGTTTCTCTTTCCACTGTTACTTGGAACACTTGTAGTTTCACGGAAGTTTTTAAATATAGATCAGAGATGCTGTGCCTTTATTACTCAGTTTCTTGAAGGATAGTACAATAAGAAATCTATGGAGGTAATGTAGGTATAACATAGTTTGTATATAGTGTATTTATTTTCACATGAGCTAATCTCTGTAATCAACACCTATGAGAAGTTGCAGAACTGTTTCATAACCACCAACTTTGCTACATGGAACTCATTTACTGTCACACCTTAGCCTCTTGCCCAGGACCCCAACACAACTATAATCCCTGTAAAGTAAAAATTTGTTCTTTATCACTGTAATTTATCATTTTGTGATTGTAATATAATAGAGAATTTCCTTCCAAACAGTAGTCAAACACACAAAAATTAATCAATGTGACATGTCATTAATAGAATAAAGAAAAGAAGATCACATTTGTCCCAGAAACAGGATCAGAAAATTTGTTGACAAATTTAATACTGTTCCATGATTAGAATCACTCTACAACCAAGTGATAGCAGAAACTTCTTCAAGCAAGTAAAGGCCATATATGAAATGCTCATAACCAGAATCATCCTCAAATGTGAAAATTAAAACCTTTTCCTCCAAGATCAGGAACAAGGCAAGGATATCTTTTTTTTTACCTTACATATTCTGTATAGATCACATATATCTAAAAACCTAGGGAGTCCATACTAAAATTGTTGTAAGTAACAAGCAATGTCACAGGATACAAAATCAACATGCAAATATAAAATGGGTCTCTTTGGTGACAGTGGGGTTTGAATTTAGGGCCTTCTGCTTCTTGGGAACATGCTTTACCACTTGAATCACACCCCAATCCTTAAGTGGGTTTCTATACACAAATTAGGAACAATACACAAAGGAAATTAAGAAAATAATTCTATTTCCAATGGCATTGAAAAGAGTAAAGCACTTATAAGTTAACTAAAAAGGCAAAAGACTTCTACACTAAAGTTAAAAAATGTTGCTGAAGTAAATTAAGGAGGACACAAATAGATGGGAAGATTTCTTGTGTTCATGGGTTTCAAGACTTCACATTGTTAAGATGAAAGTACTACCCAAAGTGAAGTATAGAGTCAAGGCAATGGCTATCAAAATCCCAATGACATATTTTGCAGAAGTGAAAAATTTTAACCAAAAATATTTCATCTTCTCAAATCACCAAAATGATATTGAAAAGAAAGAACAAATGTGGGCATTTTACCAGTCTTGATTTCAAAACTCACTGTAAAGGAACAGAAATGAATGTATTATGGTCCTGATATAAATGGGAGAATACAGATATACAGACCAAAGGAGAACAGAAAAGATTCAAGAAATAAAACCTGGAAAAAATAATCACACGATTCTGCTCAGGCTACCATAACAAAATACCACTGACTGAGTGGCTGAAGCAACAGAAATTGATTCTCTCACAGTTCTGAAGCTAGTCACTCTGTAGGAGACCTCTGATCTGGGAAGAAGGGCAGTTGTGACAGTCAGGTGAGACACAGGGGCAGGCACTCACAGAAACACATGAAATAACAGAAGCAGACTATTACTCATAGAGCTCAGAGCACACGGCAAAAGGCTATGTAGGGGCAATAGATCAAGGTCCCTGCCGTATGGTTCCTAGCAAGTGCTCTCTTTTCTGACCAGGATGGCTGTGTTCCTGTGCATCCTCAATTGGTCTTTCCTCCTGGCCCATGAACACAGAGAATTCTATCTCTTCCTCCTCTGTGAAGAACACCAACCAGCCTTATAGAAGTAAGGACTAGCCTCAGCTCTTTATTTAACCTTTATTACTTCCTATTAGATCATGTCTCCCAGTATTGCCTCATTGCAAATAAAGCTTCAACTTGTAAAATGGCAGGGGACACAATTCTAACTACCACTATGGTGAAGTGAATTTTTGGTCTTTTAAAATGGAGTAGTTCCTTTTATAGTAAAAAAGATCATAATAGGTTACATTAGTGAATTGCTTATAATATATGATAGGTATGATGTTATGTTGCCTGGAAGTAATTCTCATAGAATTGTTGAGTAGTCTGCTCTGAAATAAGAATTTAAGTAGCCTCCACCAAAAACAGAACATCACAAATGGCCAGTTACCTCCCTCATTTACTAGAAGACAACAAAACTGAACTTCAGCTACTCCTTACACACTGTTATGTCCCCACTTCCCACCTAAGCAGTGTTGGATGGATGAATAGACAAAAAGGTGTTACTAGGTCATGGACTCTATGAAAATGGTAAATATTATCTTACATGTATTTTATTATTATAAAAAGATATATTGCCAACCTGATCGGCAATTTAAACAAGGATGTGCATACAATATGTATATATTTTCTACTAGTGTATGTTAAAATAAACATTAAAACATATTGATTGATTAGAATGTCGTCAGCAATGATTTCATGAAGCCCCACTGTCCACCATTAGAGAAATTGCTTTAAACATTTAATAAATTCTCGGTTCACATCAAAGCTCTACTGTTTACTGACTCAGTTAAGTTACAATTTCTAAACTAAGATCACTTAGTGGAAAATCAGGATGATGAAGTGATCACTGGTTTGTCTCATTAATTTTTTCTGACATCTAAACCTAATAATTTACATAATACTTTTATTTTAGTTTTTAGTAGCACCATCCTTTGAACTCAGGCAGGTGCATACCTCTTGCACCAGGCCTCCAGTCCTACATAATACTTTAGAACTTAGACTGACACTTAATGAACTTAACATTCAAGAAGTGATAGCTACTTTTATAAATTTTTATTAATATTTCTCCTTATGTTATTTATCAGTGACAACTCTGTATTGATAGAAGGGTTGTTCATAGGCCTGCAATTGTGCATTTTCTAGAACATTTGCCCCCCAGTATTCCCCAGTGGAACCCTGAAAGGACATTAGCAGATCAATCAGCTTTTTAGGTAAGGAATAAGTGAATGCTCCCAAGCAGAGAAATCCAGCCAAGACCCAGGGAAGGAGAATATCAGGGACCTGCAGTGGTCAGGCTTCCCCAGGAACAGGTAAATTGCTCATCTTCAATGCAGTTAGACCTCTCTGGTAGCCCAGCTGTCATTGAGAACAGAAGCCTGGTGAGGAAGGCCACAAGCTTCCCCACTACATCCATAGTAGCACATGCATGTGAGAGACCCTGACTGTGACTCCCACAACTGTCTGGGTTCTGCTTCACCTCCGTGGTGAGGAGGAACAGAAAGTAGTGTCTCTACCCACATAGGCTGCCCCTCACTTTCCTAGATGGGACAGTGGGAGTTAGTGGGAAAGAGTCTCTGAATTTGGGACCACTTTCTCCCTTCCCGCAAAACTCTTTTTGCACTTCCTCCCCTTTTTGGGATGGCTCAGGGACGTGTTTCCTTAACCAATGTTAACAAATATAAAAATGCCTGCATTACTGAAGTTGACTGTGTCTGGGCATGCATGGACATGCATGCACACTGTTGTACACAAACACACACTGCAGTCACGAGCAGATAGTCACAGTAGGAGCTGAGAATCCTGACCTCACTCAGACTAAACCTGCTGAGAAAGTACTGATTAACATTTTCACTAAAGCTTAGGAAGATAATGTCAGAGAAGTAGGGAAATCCTTACCCCATGGCTGCTGGGAATTAAGTAGAAGTCCTGCAGTGTCTTCAGCAGAGTGGGCTCCTTGCAGACCTGGCCTGTGTGTCTTGTGGATTTTCACAGAAATTGCAGCTCCACAACTGGGCTTTATATGCAAGTCATGATGTCAACTGGGGCGTGTCCTTGCAATTGGCAGCTGTTAACTGAAACGAGAAAGTGCAACTAAAGTTGCCAAGTCCTGTACATGGAAACTGAAACTTAAAACAGAGATTGTCCTCTTGCTCTCTCTTCAGAACTGTTGAAGGGAGGGTGTGACAGCAGTCACTCTGCTGTATGGATTCCACTTTCCTGACCCTGCAGATCCTCGATGTAGCAGATGCTAGGTAGTGTGTAATCTACTGAGCCTACATCCTGTGCATCAAAGCTGATGTCCTCAAGTACTGCATTGTGACACCTGAATAAATATTTAATATCCTATTCTAGAGAATCATTGTTTCTTATTAAGTCAGGCATTTGTTGTTCTTTGTCACTTGTAGACTCACACTGACTCCCCAATGGAGTCTTTAGAACAGGAAGACTGTAGCAGATGGTGGTGAAGGAGGAAGGACAAGTCTATTTCATTGTCTTGTCTCAGCTGCATTTTCTTCAGTTAAAGCTGCAAACTAGGCAAGAATGTTCTCACAAGCTCCTCATTTTCATGTTTTTCATTGAAAAGGAAGTCAGGAGGCCAGAGTCATTTCATTATAATATTTAAATGTGGCATGCTTTTTCACCAGAGCTCAGCACTGGCAGAACTAGTATTGGATAGGCTGGACTTAATGAATGAAGTCTCTTCTGAGGACACACTGTCACTTGCTAAGCCAGCATCTCCACCTCTAAAGCCTCTGGAGAAGCTGGGCTCTGTCACTCAGTCCCGATTCCCATACAATCACTTTCTGTTTTCTTTTATCCTCACTGATTTCTAAAAAACGAACCAAAGTGGAATCTTGAAAGACTTTTCTCAGGATCATATAGGATAAGGATAGTAAAGAAACTGGAAAAATACCAGCAAATATATAGGGGAAAAAAACTATATTGCCTCTTACATCACCAACCAGAAAGAAAATAAGACAGTACATAGATAGGAAGTTAGTTGAAATTCATAAAACAAACTTTTGGGAAAATATTTTTCTGTTTATAGATATATATTATATTTAATGCATTATCTTTTAACTTAGCATTATAATTTCCCATTATTAAAATTTATCAATAATATGAATAGTGAGTGCTTCATAATAAATGTTGCAACACATGGATGTGAGACAACTTATCTTCTTTTTCCCTTTGTTTTCCCCCTTTTTCCTTTCTTCCATTTATCCTTCCTTCCTGCCCTCATTCCTCATTTTCCTTTCCTTCCATAATTTCTTTCATCTTTTTCTCCCTCCTTTCTTTGTTTTTCCTTCCTTCTCCATTCATCCTTTTTCCCCTCACTCTATTCCAGATTTATTCCTTTTAGATTATTCAGAGGTACCCATTAAAGCCATTTAAACAATCAACATGACAGACAAGGTAGAAGAAACTGTAGTCCCCCACATCCATCCTATTCCATTTTCTACCCTAGAAACTTAACCACTGTATAACTTTCGGTGACCAGTTTGTTGTTCATTGATATGTCCTTAAATAATATGACTATAATGGTAGTTTTTGACTTTAAAATTTTTCAGCATTATGAATTGGTCTTCTACCACTAAACCTTTTCCCATAGATAAATACACACACTTGCATGCAATCTTCTGCCGGACTCTATGTCACTAGTTCCTAAATCTTTGGAGACTTCTGAATTATAAATTAGGTTCCTCTTTGATTTCCTCCACTGCTGACAGGATGCCAAAAATTTTTCTGCAGGTCACCAGCTTTAAAATGGTATTGTAAGGCACCTGCTCACCCATATTTATTGCAGCACTATTCACAATAGGCAACCTGTGGAAACAGCCATATGCCCCACTGCCAGTGAACGGATTAAGAAAATGTGGTATTTATACACAATGGAATTTTATTCAGCCACAAAGAAGAACGAAATTTTGTCATTCGCAAGTAAATGGATGGAACTGAAGAACATCATCTTAACTGAAGTTAGCTAGGCTCAGAAGGCCAAAAATCCCATGTTCTCCCTCATATGCAGATTATATACCTAAAACAAATGCAATAATATTATTGGACATGAGTCACACACTAAGGGGGGAGCGTACATGGGAGGAATAAGGAATGGGAAGGAAACCTAAAACTTGAATGTGGTTGATGTGTTCACTGTAGAGGAGTGAATATAGTAATCTTAAACTGGCAGAAGCCCCTATGGGAAGGGGACTAGGAAGTAGTGAAGAGGTCTGGTAGAGATGAACCAATATGGGTTGCAATACACATATACATGGAAACAATACACATATACATGGAAACAATGCTAGGAATCTCTCTGCGTGCTATCTTTATATCAAATTAGCAAAAATGCTATGCCTTTCTTATTATCTCTTCAACAAAATTGGACAAGAAGAGGGTGGAACAGGTTCTGCCAGGCAGCTGGGAGGGGGAAACGAGGGGAGCTGGCCTAAATGCTGTATACACATGTAAGTAAATGTAAAACGATAAAATAAATAAATAAACCAAGGCAAATGCTTTGGCTAAATACAAACATAAATAAACAAATAAATAAAATGGGATGGTGGAGGCTGATTAGGCAAGTCTAAATCCATATGGTAAACCATCAAGACAAGCAGACTGGAACTCTGGTGCATGGCTGACCCTGCTGTATGCAGACAGAGTTTCCTTATTAGGGAATGTCAACTCTGCTCTTAGAAGGAAAGAGGCTGCTGACCAGTGAGCATAGAACTAATGAGGATGAACAAAAACTGCAGGCTGACTTTGAGATTGTTTTGGAGTTGAAAATGCAACTTTCCTGCTCATAAGGTCCTTTCCTTCCTGCATGCCACAGCAGGCCAGGGGGATGAGACAGGCTGCTACTTCCCGATAGAATTCAGTAATACTCTCCCTCTTGCCTTAAACTCCAAAATGCCCTCTCTGAGATTTAGCAATTTGTAGCCATTCTGGAGAATGTGTGGTGACACTGCCATCAACCATTATCTAGAGAAAATGAACATCAATGACCAAGGGAAAACTGACCATGAGCCTAAAAGCAATTGCCAATAAATGACTCTCTGAAAAAGCCTCAGATGCCTGGGGTTGGCAACTGTGCAGATGCATTCATGAACTGAGGATAAAATGTACCAGCAGCTAGTGTGTCCTTGACCCTGCCACAGGTGGCACCTCTGTGTCTCTGGCTGAAAAGAGCAATACCAACACCACAGATAGTGCAGGTGAAGCCCATCACCAAGAATAGCAGAAGGTACTGGAGACACCTTCCTACCTGGCCTCTGGGCTTGGAGGGAGAAGAAGGAGAGAAAGAAAGAGGTGTGGAGGCCTGGTGTAGGGGTCACAAATTGGAGTGAATAGAGGAGACAAAGTGGGTTCACCTTGTGGGAGCTGGGCTGATGGCTGGGCTTCTCATTTCTTCCAGTCTCTTCCAGCTTCTAAGAACTCTCTTATCCAAAATTAAAAACACTTTCACCTGTCATATAGATTTTGAGCAAAATCATCTTTATTTTTTTTAATTTTTATTGTTTTATTACTCATATGTGCATACAATGCTTGGGTCATTTCTACCCTCTGCCCCCACCCCCTCCCTTACCACCCACGCCACCCCCTCCTTCTCCCCCTCACCCCCTCGATACCTGGCAGAAACTATTTTGCCCTTATCTCTAATTTTGTTGAAGAGAGAGTATAAGCAATAACAGGAAGGAACAAGAGTTTTTGCTAGTTGAGATAAGTATAGCTGTACAGGGATTGGACTCACATTAATTTCCTGTGCATGTATGTTACCTTCTAGGTTAATTCTTTTTGATCTAGCCTTTTTTCTAGTTCCTGGTCCCCTTTTCCTATTGGCCTCAGTTGCTTTAAGGTATCTGCTTTAGTTTCTCTGCATTAAGGGCAACAAATGCTAGCTAGTTTTTTAGGTGTCTTACCTGCCCTCACCCCTCCCTTGTGTGCTCTCGCTTTTATCATGTGCTCAAAGTCCAATCCCCTTGTTGTGTTTGCCCTTGATCTAATGTCCACATATGAGGGAGAACATACGATTTTTGGTCTTTTGAGGCCAGGCTAACCTCACTCAGAATGATGTTCTCCAATTCCATCCATTTACCAGCGAATGATAACATTTCGTTCTTCTTCATGGCTGCATAAAATTCCATTGTGTATAGATACCGCATTTTCTTAACCAATTCGTCAGTAGTGGAGCATCTTGGCTGTTTCCATAACTTGGCTATTGTGAATAGTGCTGCAATAAACATGGGTGTGCAGGTGCCTCTGGACTAACCTGTGTCACAGTCTTTTGGGTATATCCCCAAGAGTGGTATTGCTGGATCAAATGGTAGATCAATGTTTAGCTTTGTAAGTAGCCTCCAAATTTTTTTCCAGAGTGGTTGTACTAGTCTACATTCCCACCAACAGTGTGAGAGGATTCCTTTTACCCCGCATCCTCGCCAACACCTGTTGTTGGTGGTGTTGCTTAATGATGGCTATTCTAACAGGGATGAGGTGGAATCTTAGTGTGGTTTTAATTTGCATTTCCTTTATTGCTAGAGATGGTGAGCATTTTTTCATGTGTTTTTTGGCCATTTGAATTTCTTCTTTTGAGAATGTTCTGTTTAGTTCACATGCCCATTTCTTTATTAGTTCATTAATTTTGGGAGAATTTAGTTTTTTAAGTTCCCTATATATTCTGGTTATCAGTCCTTTGTCTGATGTGTAGCTGGCAAATATTTTCTCCCACTCTGTGGGTGGTCTCTTCACTTTAGAGACCATTTCTTTTGATGAACAGAAGCTTTTTAGTTTTATGAAGTCCCATTTATCTATGCTATTTCTTAGTTGTTGTGCTGCTGGGGTTCCATTGAGAAAGTTCTTACCTATACCTACTAACTCCAGAGTATTTCATACTCTTTCCTGTATCAACTTTAGAGTTTGGGGTCTGATATTAAGATCCTTGATCCATTTTGAGTTAATATTGGTATAGGGTGATATACATGGATCTAGTTTCAGTTTTTTGCAGACTGCCAACCAGTTTTCCCAGTAGTTTTTGTTGAAGAGGCTGCTATTTCTCCATCGTATATTTTTAGCGTCTTTGTCAAAGACAAGTTGGTTATAGTTGTGTGGCTTCATATTTGGATCCTCTGTTCTGTTCCACAGGTCTTCATGTCTGTTTTTGTGCCAGTACCATGCTGTTTTTATTGTTATTGCTTTGTAATATAGTTTGAAGTCAGGTATCGTGATACCTCCAGCATTTTTCTTTTGACTGAGTATTGCCTTGGCTATTCGTGGCCTCTTGTGTTTCCATATAAATTTAACGGTAGATTTTTCAATCTCTTTAATGAATGTCATTGGAATTTTGATGGGAATTGCATTAAACATGTAGATTACTTTTGGGATTATAGACATTTTTACTATGTTGATTCTACCAATCCATGAGCATGGGAGATCTCTCCACTTTCTATAGTCTTCCTCAATCTCTTTCTTCACAAGTTTATAGTTTTCCTTGTAGAGGTCATTCACATCTTTTGTTAGGTTTACACCTAGGTATTTGACTTTTTTTGTAAATGGAATTGTTTTCATATATTCTTTTTCAGTTTGTTCATTATTAGTGTATAGAAATGCTAATGATCTTTCTATGTTGATTTTATATCCTGCTACCTTGCTGTAGCTATTGATGATGTCTAGAAGCTCCTGAGTAGTTTTTTGTGTCTTTAAGGTATAGGATCATATCATCTGCAAATAGGGATATTTTGACAGTTTCTTAACCTATTTGTGTTCCTTTTATTCCTTCTTCTTGCCTAATTGCTCTGGCTAGGAATTCCAGTACTATGTTGAATAGGAGTGGAGATAGTGGGCATCCTTGTCTAGTTCCTGATTTTAGAGGGAGTGGTTTCAGTTTTTCTCCATTAAGTATAATGCTGGCTGTAGGTTTGTCATATATAGCTTTTATAATGTTGAGGTACTTTCCTTCTGTTCCTAGTTTTCTTAGAGCTTTTATCATGAAATGGTGTTGGATCTTTTCAAAGGCTTTTTCTGCATGTATTGAGATGATCAAGTGGTTTTTGTCTTTGCTTCTGTTAATGTGATTTATTACGTTTATTGATTTTCATATGTTGAACCACCCCTGCATTCCTGGGATGAAGACTTGGTCGTGGTGAATAATCTTTTGGATGCGTTGTTGAATTTGGTTTGCCATTATTTTATTGAAGATTTTTGCATCAATGTTCATTAAGGAGATTGGCCTATAGTTCTCCTTTTTGGAGGTGTCTTTGCCTTGTTTTGGGATAAGTGTAATACTGGCTTCATAAAATGTGTTAGGCAGTTTTCCTTCCCAAACTATTTCATGGAACAGTTGGTATCAGTTCTTTAAAGGTCTGATAGAATTCAGCAGAGAATCCATCAGGTCCTGGACTTTTCTTTTTGGGGAGACTCTTGATTGCTGCTTCAATTTCATTTTGTGTTATAGAGCTATTCAGGTGATTAATTTCCTCTTGGTTCAGTTTTGGATGATCACATGTATCTAGAAATCTGTCCATTTCTTTAAGATTTTCAAATTTATTTCAATATAGGTTCTCGAAGTAGTCTCTGATGAGTTCCTGGACTTCCATGGGTTTGTTGTTATCTCTCCTTTTGCATTCTTGCAAATTCTACTAATTTGGGTTTTTTCTCTCCTCATTTTAGTCAGGTTTGCCAGGGGTCTGTCAATCTTGTTTATTTTTTCAAATAACCAACTTTTTGTTTCATTAATTCTTTGTATGGCTTTTTGGGCTTCTATTTCATTGATTTCAACTCTTATTTTTATTATTTCTGTCCTTCTATTTGTTTTGAGATTTGCTTGTTCTTGTTTTTCTAGGAGTTTGAGATGTATCATTAGGTCATTGATTTGGGATCTTTCAGTCTTTTTAATATATGCACTCATGGCTATAAACTTTCCTCTCAGGACTGATTTTGCTGGATCCCATAGGTTCTGGAAGGTTGTGTAGTTTGGTGCTGCCAGTCTTTTCATGGTTAAGTTGGGTTTCACTTTCTGTGTGCAGAATCCCTTGAAGAATCTTTTGTAGTGGTGGCTTTGTGGTCACATATTGTTTTACTTTCTGCTTATCATGGAAGACTTTTATTGCTCCACCTATTTTGAATGATAGTTTTGCTGGGTAGAGTATCCTGGGGTTGAAGTTATTTTTGTTCAGTGCCTGGAAGATCTCACCCTACACTCTTCTTGCTTTTAATGTTTCTGTTGAGAAGTCTGCTGTGATTTTGATGGGTTTACCTTTGTATGTTATTTGTTTTTTCTCTCTTAAAGCTTTCAATATTCTTTCCCCAGTTTCTGAACTTGTTGTTTTAATGATGATATGTTGTGGGGTAGTTATATTTTGATCTGGTCTGTTTGGTGTTCTGGAGGCCTCTTGCATCTGTATGGGACCATCTTTCTCTAGATTTGGGAAATTTTCTGTTATTATTTTGTTGAATATATTACGCATTCCCTTCCCTTTTACCTCTTCTCCTTCTTTGATGCCCATGATTCTCAAGTTTGGTCTTTTGATGGAGTCGGTGATTTCTTGCATTTTCTTTTCACAGGTCTTGAGTTGTTTAATTAATAGTTCTTTGGTTTTTCCTTTAATTACCATTTCATCTTCAAGTTCTGAGATTCTGTCTTCTGTTTGTTCTATTCTGCTGGATTGGCCTTCCATTTTGTTTTGCAAGTCTGTTTCGTTCTTTTTTCTGAGGTTTTCCATATCCTTGGTCTTTTCCTCTTTAATGTTGTCTATTTTTGTCCTTGGTTCATTTATCTCTTTATTAATCGTGTTCTCTGTTTCACTTTGGTGTTTATACAGTGCTTCTATGGTTTTCTTTATTTCTTCCTTTGCTTTTCAAATTCTCTATTTTTGTTGTCTTGGAATTTCTTGAGTGTCTCCTGTACATTTTGGTTGACCCTATCCAGTATCATCTCTATAAAATTCTCATTGAGTACCTGTAGTATGTCTTCTTTTAAATTATTCTTGTGGGCTTCATTGGATTTCTTTGGCATAGTTTATCTTCATTTTTTAGGAGTCTGGATCTGAGTATCTGTTTTCTTCATTTCCCTCTGGTTCCTGTACTAATTTTTTGCTGTTGGGAAACTGGTTTCCCTGTTTTTCTTTCTTCCCGTCATTGCCCTTGGTGGTGTTATTGTCCCTGTACTGTGTGCAATTAAGTATTTTCTTGCTTGTAATACTAGCACTAGTGATATTTAGAATGGAAGGGTGAAAGGGGATGGCAAGCAAAAAAGTTAAAGGAAAAGGGAAAAACAAATAATCAAGTAGAAAAAAAAACAAAACAAAGAAACAAACAAAAAAGTTTCAAAGATATAAACAGGGAGAGACAGTGTACTAATCAACTGTAAGCTGAAAAGGCATTAGAGAGACAGAGAGAGGATTGAAAATAAGAAATAAAAAGAATAAAGACAAGGATAAAAATTTTAAAAAAGTGAATGAAAGAAAATATATATATGTGTATATATATATATATATAATAAAAATAATTTTGGTGTTCTTCCCTCAGCCTGTAATCCTGGAGATGGTACCTCAGATGTTGTTCTGTAGTTGTCTCATCAAAGGGGAAAAATAAAATAGAACAAAACTTCACAAAAAAACCAAACCCACGAAGTGTCTCAAGTTCAAATGCAATACAGTTTCAGTAAGTTTTTCAGCATGCAGGTGTAGTTCAATTGTTTTCTCATCAAAGGTAGGGAGAGAGAAAAAAAAGAGTCAGGAGACAGTTCTGTGAATGGCTATCTTTGGCTGTGGCTCACCTGCCAGCTGCTGTCAGCCTGTTGTTGCTGGAGGTGTTATTTATGCAGATCTCAGGGGTGAGCTTAACACTCACCTGGCCCTGCAGGCTTTGTTTACTCAGAGTTCTCCTGTGTCGAGCCACTGCTATAAGCTTTCCCCTTTCCAAGCACACTGGGGGTGGTGACACTGCACTAGCTTTCTCAGGCCGGCGTGTTTATTTACAGTTCACATGGGAAGTGGGTCTTCCCCCCTCTCCTGTGGAGTTTTCCTCCCACTGCCACTTTTACAAGCTTTCCCACTCCTGGTTGCTGGGTGTGTGCTGCTGCTCCTGCTGGCCAGTGTGTTTGTTTACAGCTCACGTGGGAGGTGGTCTTCCTCCCTCTCCTGTGGAGTTTTCCTCCCTCCACCACTTTTAAAAGTTTTCCTGCTTCTGGTTGCTGGGCGCATCCCCCCACTCCCATTCTCTCCGGCCAGGCCCGGCTTGTTTATTTACTGTTCCGGGAAGGATTCCCTTCCCCCTTTTTCACCACTCAGGGCGCCCCACCCTCTTTGCCACATGTCTGTGTTGTTCTTATTGCTTATTACTAAGTTTCTCTTTTTTTCCCGGGTGGGGGGCGGTCTGTCCAGGGGGCTATGCTGATCTGGCCCAGGGTTGTCTGTGGAAGTACCATGTACCACTTAGCTCACCTTGTCCACGTCTTCCCAAGCCATCTGGGCGTGAGCGTCTGGCAGCCTGGGGGACCTCCTGGTTTCTCCGTTTAACATGAAGTGGAGATTCTCTGCACAGCCTGTAGTAGCATTTCAATAAGTAGATGCAGAATAAATGGCAGTAATAATATCACTACCTAGCACATAAGCATTCTTAAGCAATTCCATCTTGGGGGTGACATGCCATCTTGTAGCAGCCCTCTGCTCATGTGCTAGCTTCAAGGTCTGTTCTTATAGGGTGATAAAGGGCTTGCTTTTACAGATCCATAAAATCAAAATTTTGGATATTGTTCTCCCTTTCTTTCCCAAAATCATCTTTAAAGAGAAGCACCTGCTTTGGGACTATGTGATTCTGGCTTATACTCAGTGAACATCAGGCTTCCCAAGAGACTCTCACCCTGTGCCTTGCACATCCTTGGTACACAAGAGACACTCAGTATTAGCTAGGGAACGTGCACACAGGATTCCCCTGATGAGTGACCCCATCTCTTTGTTCCTTAAACTCCAAAATGTATTTCCTATAAGTATTCCTAAAACAGAAATAATAGAAATACTATAAGAATTCTCAAGAGATTTTTTTTTTAATATCAGTGTCTTGAAGTTGTAAGCATTGAAACAAAACAAGAGATAAACTATTAATAGTTTCACGTATATTAAAATATATATTGCCTGGAAAAGATATCTTAAAAACCATCAAAAGATAACTGACCAACTGAAAGACAATATTTAGACAAATTACCAGGCAAAGAATTAATTTCCTTAATATTGAAATAGTTCTGAAAATCATCAAGAAAAAATCAACCCAATGTAGAAATAGGAAAAAGTTTGGAACACATAGGAAATGAGAATGGCCTTTAAACATATGAAAAGATTGTCAGCGTCACTCCTGCAAAGATCAAGGAGCAATGCAAGTGAATATCGCAAGTGAGAATATTTCAGGCCAGCAAGGAAAATGTGTTCTGTGTACTACCATGGGTGTAGATAAATGGGCTCTATCATGCCTTGCTGTTAAGATTATAGATCTTGTAGAAAAAGGGAATTTGTCAATGGTCCTTAGTGTACTGTAATCTTTGCCTCAGATATTCCATTCTTATTAATATTTGCTCATGCATGCAAAGACATATACATGCACGTACCTGAAGCTTTGTTTAGAATAGCAAAGAATGGAAAAACCTCAAGTAATGAAAATAACTCACAAGAAGACTTGTTTAGTTTTTAACACTTTTACAGGCAATAACATGTAGTTATTGCATTGCTAATTACAGTAAGAATAATAGTAATAATAATAATGCAATTATAAGTGAAAAATGTAAATGTCTATCTCCAAAACATATGTAAATATAAGTAAATTAAAGTGCAGAAGTGTGTATAGCATGCTAACATTGATGGAAAAAAAGGAAGGAAGGAAGAAAGGATGGAAGGAAAGAAGGGTAGAAGGGACCTAGAAAGAAAAACTGTATCAGAAGTATATATAAAATATTTGGGGAAGGATCTTTCCTTCTAAAGTATCCTTTTAAGACAGAACTGATTATCTAGGAGATGTATGGGAGGCAGGGACCAGGGCTTTAACTTCAAAAGGAAAGTATGGGATTGATGTCTGTGGTTTTGGCCTGAGGTGAGTGTTGGGATTTCTGCCTGCAGAACTTTGTTAGGCATAAAACAAATCTAAAGGAAGGCACAAAATCTCATGAAAAACCCTAAAAGCTTGTGTTCCAGGGAGCAGGTGAGGCAGCTGGTGAGAGAAATGGAAATGTTCTGCTTCTGATTTCTGATTTCAAAAAATCAGTAATTCATATACAGCAGAGAACACTGGCTCATTTCTTCTGACTTCCTTTGCTGTCCTTTGTGCCTTCATATGGCTCTTCTCGTAACCCTTACCCATCAACAATTCATGATAACTTACTTTGGAAAGTCTTTTGATTCTCAGAACCAATCATTGAGGAATTTGTGGCATCCTCTGAGAGCATTAATGTTCTGAATACATGTTCCCCTTTAATACTGATAAAGGTTCTATTTGAGTACAGGATGCTCTGGGTCCAAAAAAGGTAAAAAACAGAACTCTCACCCCATGGTGGAAAAGATGAGAATAAGAGAATAAATGTCAAAAAGAACCTCCCAGTGGATGGAATTACATGTGTGGGGAACAATGACAGAGTAGCTCCCATCAGAAAACAGAACAGGGTCTAATTTCCCAAAGAGTCTTCAAAATGTTTTTCCAGCAGACTTATCACTGCTATGGACCCACGACTTTGAAGATTTATTGATGTTTTCTTTTTATGGGTATGTTTCTTATTATCCCATACCAACTCTGTGTATGATACATATCAACAATCTAGTCTTATCTGGGCTTTCAGATTTTTTAAATTACCAGAACACAAAGAGTCATCTCTACATAATTAGAGAGGATGGTGCCTCACCCAGAGATTTCTGACAGCCCAGTGTAATATTGCCTTGACTTTAGGTGGACTCACTTGGCAAAGGTCTGTATATGTTCTGTGTTTGGGAAGAAGGATGCAAGTGACTCTTTGGGGTTGGAGTAGAACACTGTGGTAGAAACAGCTTATGTCCACTCATACTGTGATCTCTCTTGTATAGTATGAAGTTAACACAGGGAAGGGGGTTTACAATCTGGATTTACATTTCCCAACCTCCCCTTCTATCTAGGGGCATGTTCTAACTCTTCTTAATGAAATATGAATGTAAGCAATGTATGTCAGATCAGGTAAGATGACTGAGAAGCAGATTTGCATTCTCTACTCTGTTCCTTGGGCCCCAGGAATGGTAGATTCTCTGGATGAGGGAAATGTGAGTGCTTACATCAATGCATGGAGGAGAACTTCCACATGTCCAGCAACGCCACCATTAAATGGTCATGTAAGAAGAAGTAACCCCTTTTACAGTGTTATTTATGTTTGGGGGATTTATTATAGCACTACCTTCTACTGATTCATGATCTCTATAAGAAAAATATTTCTTCCCCTTTGGCCAAACATTACTATTCCCCAATTCTGAAATATTTTCTGTCTGGGCTAAACTTTTTGGCTCTTTTAGCAGCAGAAATATTCCTTTGTACAGAGACTCCACTCTTGTTCTGTGACTTCTCCATATGCATTTAGAGCACATTCTGTGTAACATGCATTGAACAAGGGGTGACCCCTGCTGAACATGGCCACCATCGGACCCCCACATGTGCTACACTCCTAACGCATGAAATCTGGCTCAGCTCCTCACTCCCTCTCAGTTCACTTTCCAGTTGGTCCAATCCTGACCCAAATAACTGTATGGTTGGGTGGGTCGTGTGATATAAAAAGTAAAAGAGAGGGGCAAGTATAAAGGAAGGGCATAGTCTTCATCTACAGATGTATGTCAAAGTGATGCTCATAACTTTGCATAGCTTGTATTCGTCAGTATTCATAGATTGTAGACTATCATATAACTGCTTATAAAAGGGCTGCCTTATAGTTACAATGAAAAAAATTTAAGTTAGAAAAAGCAACATCTCAGGGACTCAGATGCAAAAGTTTTGTCATTTGTCTGTTTGCTGGGCTTGTTTGTTGTTGCTTGTTTCTTCATTTATTTTGTAGACAATACTGAAAGCAATATTTAAAGGAATGATCTTTAAGAAGAGTTTCAAGGATACTCTAAAGGAAAAAGAGCTATTTCCATAAGAAAAGGAGCCAGGTGTCTGTGAACCTCTCTTGCAGCCATGCTTCTTACCTCCGTTCTAAAAGGAAACCCCAGGACAGAAAAATACAATATCAATGGACAATTGAAACAAAAAAGGCAGAATTATTAATAGATCAGCTCCATGAGACATGTTAAGCATAGTAGTGGAAGTGGGAGAGTGGGAGAGAAAATGAACAATAGTAACAACAACAAAAAGATTACATTTTATCACAAAATAAAAGTTTAAGAAATTGCTAACATATATAAAAACGATAAAATTAATAGATTGCTATAAAAGCAAGAGAAATGATTAAAAATTAAGAATGACAGATAGCTGGGCTCATGCTTGTAATAATCCTCACTACTTGGGATGCTGAGATGTGACAGATCAAGATTCAAGGCCAACCCAGGCAAACAGTTCTTGAGATCCCGTCTTCAAAATAACCACAGAAAAGTGAATTGAAAGTGTGTCTCAGGTGGTAGAGCACCTGCTTTGCCTTTGCAAAGGCCTAAGTTCAAACCCTAGTCACACCAAAAAAAAAAAAAAAGAGAGAGAGTGAGAATGATCAAAAATAAGAATTAAATGGTTAAAATAGTATAACAAAATTCAACAACAAAAATGAGAGTATGGGATGTTGAAATAATAAAGAAAAGCAACAGCAATGTGAGAAAAATTCAAAAAGTTTGCACAGACAAAAAACAATTAGTGATATACAATAAGCTGAAATAATTAGAAGAAATAAGAGATTTTTTAAAGGAAAATTAAGAAGAATGAAGGGAGTAAGAATATATAAAATAAGCTGGGGGAAGTAGCTGCCCCCTGTAATCCCAGCTACTCAAGAGGTAGAGAGCTAAAGGATTGTAAGCAAGACTCTATCTCAAAAACAAGCTGAGCATGGTGCTTCACACCTTGATCTCAGCTAAGGAGAAGGTGTAGGTAAGAAGATCATAATCTGAGGCCAAACCAGGCAAAAAATGGGAGATCCTATCTGGAAAATAACCTCAGGCAAATGCTATAGGGGGCATAAAGCACAAAGCAGGTCTGAGGCCTGAGTTCAAAACCCAGTACACCAAAGAACGTAGACGAGAAAGTGGAGTTCAATACAGAAACATAACCGGTAAAGTAACATACATACTGTGACATATTAAGAGAATAGAAAAGTATAAAGCAAAGATTTACTAAATACAAAAGTAAATAACATATGAGATGAAGGACAACAGGCAATTACTTGCTAAATACTTCTTTAAGAACTCATAAAGTAAGCAAGTCTCTGCTAAATTATTCCCACAGGTTTGGCTGTCCCTGCAAGACAGTACAAGCCAGAGGACCTGAGCTGCCTGACACAATCTGCCTTTTCGGGGAAACCTGAGCTTAGGCTCTGACTCACACCTTCCCTCTCACTAATACTTCTGCTGCCCATAAGCCCAACAGCTCTCTCCTCCTCTTCCCAAGAACATCACACCTTGTTTCCTGATTAAGCAGTGTGCAATATAACAGAGGGGTGAGAGATTGAAGGAACAGGGAAAGAAAGGAAGGGCATAGTCAGAGTGGACAGTGTCTGAAGTTTGCAGGTAAGGTTTGGCAAGAAGACAGAAAGATGAAGAGACAGGTAGACATGGAGGGATGGAAACAACAAACAGCAGCATTGAGAAGCAAAGGAATAGAGGGAGAAGAGACAGACTAGGCAGAGACGAATGCTGAGAAAGAGAATGAAATGGAGTAACAAACGAATGTCCCTCAGCAATCCTCCTTTTTTAAACTGGCAAGCTGAGAGGCTTGTTATAGTTTAGGGAATTCCCCCTGACTACTCAGTAGGAGAAAATCAAAAATTCACTCTTAGCTTCTTCCCTCTCTCCCTCCAGCCTTCGTCAGGGGAAGGGAAGACAGGGGCAATAGTAATGATTTGGGAATCTTATTTATTTTTTTATTTATTCACTGTGACTTTCCATTTTTTGCTATTTGGCTTCACTGGAACAGGAGGGTCCCTGCCCACTGTGCCCCATTTTTGCCTTAATCCCCAAACCCTGTTCATCCCCATACCCACCACTAAAGCACTTGTGTAAATCCTCCAGGGTTGGGAGTGAATGCAAAGTGTAAGAGGCTGACAAAGGCAAGTTTCTAACCCACAATCACCTTACCTTGCCTGAATCAAGTGGGTTGCAGTGAGTGGCCATAGGAACCATACAAGTTAGGCTTTAAAAGCTGGGGGGAGGGAGAGGATCGATATGAGATCTTGATAATAAGAACACAAATTGGTTAGAATACTGTAAGAGGAAAAATGATTTTCAGTTTTAAAAGTCTTTTTTTGAAAAGCACCTTAAAGAATATTATATTTTGTTATATTGTAATAATATAAAAGGTTATGCTCTACCTAATTCACAAACTTGCCCTAACATGCAATCATCTACTGAAAAGTACTACTCCTCAGGTGTTTTCAACATTTCATCTCAGCTAATCAGAATGTGATTTCTATTTGCTGATTAATAGAAATAAAGATATTTGATTTTGATTTTAAGTCAGAATATGTTAATTAATAATATACTTAAGCTAATAATGTTAAGTACATGCATTTTACACTCAGAATATTAGTATAATTTTTATGTGCATTAAAGTAGCAGATGCAAGATAAGAATTATGATGCTCAATGGATGTATTTCATGAGTTTTAGTGTGTAGTATTGTATGATTTAATTGTGTTCCCCCAAAATATAAGTTGAAATCTAAGCCACGGTTATATGTAAACATAACATTATTTGGAAACAAGGCCTTAACAAATTTAAGCAAGTTAAAATGAGGTTATATTCAATTAGGATGGTCTCTAATCTAATATGACTGATGTCCTTATAGAAGAGAAGAACCACAAAAGAAGCAGTGATGGTGACAGCACGATGGAGGTGCTGTAGGTTCAGATCAAGGGATCCCAAGGATTGCTGGGGAGTCACCAGAAGCTGACAAGAGTCAAGGGAACATTCCCTCCTACAGTTTTCAGAGAGTACATGGACTTACTGACAACTCAGACTCCAGAACAGTGAGGCAAGAAATCATTTAAAAAAATATTTTCAGTCTGAGTTTAGTTGAATTCATGGATGTGGAGCCCACAAATACAGAATGCTGATTGTATTCAGGTCCCTGATTCTAGCTTGGGATCCTCCATTTCCACAAAGCTATGTTCTTACAATAAATTCTAGCTTGAGTCAGTTTCTGTACTCATAATCATACGAATCTTAGCCAATATTCTGCACATTGTTAAATAGAACTACAGATGCAAAAGCTAGTGACATATTCTCCTAATTCTGCCCTTCCTAATGTTTATACCTTTTGTTAATTTAAGAACTTTATTTGAGAACTATTGAGTACAAGACTTCCAAGAATGTGAATAAAAACTAAGATATTGGGCTGGAGGCATGGCTCAAGTGGTAATGAGGCAAGCTAGCAAAGGGAAATAATCTACCATGGTACCTCTCTTCTCCTAAATAAACAGACATTCCCCAGCACAGACACTGAGCCAGCTCTGGAGCATAAGTCTCCCCTAAGTTGTCAAGATAGCATCCAAAAGAGGTACCTTTGGATCTATTTTTCTTGTCAAAAAAGTCTACTCCAATTTGACCTCCCAGGTCAGGTCCTCTTACTTAGGATTTCATTAATATTGGTTGCATCTCAATATACAATTAAAGTCAAAAACTGGCATATACACATGCACAGAATACCACTTGTTATGTGATAAGACTATGTTGAGTAGGTACATTAGTCTTTCCATAAGTACTGCTAATCATGTCAGCCCCTCCCTAAGGACTGGCCAGATTTTCCCACTTTACAACTTATAATTTAGGCTTAAACAAAGAAATCAATGTTTTTGTGCTACCTGGCAGAGTGTACAGTTTCCCTTATGATGGTTTTCTTTCAATAAAGTTTTGCAATTTTGTCTCTGTCCAGTTTTCTGTTTGGGTAACACAAGAACTCAGAATCTTCTGGACTAGTGTTTAGACACTCAGCCTGGTAACATATTGAGAGCTAGGCAGGAGGTTATCAGTCTTTGGAAGGTAAGATCCCAGACCCTGTATTTCCAAATGCCATCTCCACCACTTGGGAGATGACTAATATTGATCTCATGGCTACATCCATGGAAGCGAATTTCCACACCAACCTACCTGCAACAACATGCAGTCACACCCTAGTGGGAAGCTGAAGGGAAAGGATTTGGGGTGAAGACACTGTTGAGCAACAATTCAACATCTTTTCCCTTTCTCCCAGTCCGGATCTGGTAAGCAAGAAAGCTCAGACCAGATCAGGCTTGGAGAAATAGGGAATGCCTCCTTCTCTTGTTTTCCATCTTTATGGTAGCTAGGCTACCAGGCTGCAGTTTATGTTGAGTGCTGAACCTAGAGCAGTCTCTCCAGACTAAGCTGTCCCTCAAGCAATAGCATGGAGCACTAACCTAGAGCACAGAAATGGGCTCAGAGCAAGGCTAAGACTTGGGCACCATTTTGCAGGTGCCTCCAGGGTGGGGCACACGGGCTCAGAAGTCAGTGCCACACTCTGCTTTCCTCAGCTGGCTTGAGCAAAGATGCAGCTCCCTCCCTCCAGACCTTAGAGGCAGGGCAACCAAACCAGGAGCTCAAAAGCTGTATCACAATCTAGTGCCTTTCCAACTTTCTTAGCTGTTCTCTTTGCAACTTCCCTAACTCTTTAGTTGCCAAACACCTCTCCCAGTTATAAAGACCTATCCCAGCTCAGTTTGCTCTGGACATTTGTTAGCACTCTGGACTCTGAATCCAGCACTGTATCCCAAGACCCTCCCCCCATACAGGGTCAGAGACATTGTCTCCTGGAGGAAGCCAAACAGAAGAAAGGGTAGCCAATTTTGGAGACATCCCAAAGTAGAAAACTTCCATATAGATCCAAATTGGACCCTGAGCATCTTTGGAAGTTCCAAAACCTCCAGGAAAGCCTGTTTTCCTATTCTCCTCTCAGCTGCATGTGGGGAGGCCATTTCTGTGTCTAGTGTCATGAAGACTCTCCTGACGTTATCCATACTTCAATCTTCTTGCTTCTGTGCCTTTTATGTATAGAGCACTAAGAGGTCTTAAATCAAAAGGTTATTTTTAAAACATCACTGACATTTACCGCAAAAGTATTACCAAGGTGCAGAGGACATATTATCTGGCAACTTGCTGAACAGGATAAATCCTGACACTTCTGCAACTTCATTTAATCTTCCAAAACAGGAAATTCATTAGTTTCTCCAGCTTACCAAGGTTGTTTCCTAGGCAATGAAAAGTGCTTGAAGTTGTGCTTAATCTCTTATGCTTAAAAAAATTTGTGTTCTTTATCAATCAAGATTGATAGGTAAGTAGTAAGTAGCTAACATTAGATCAAGAGGTACTCATATCTCTTAAAAGTATTTCATTTTGTTATGAACAGGATAAAAATTACTAAGTAAGACCACCAAGCAGAATTCTAGCCCTTCCAAACTCCTGTTACATTTGTGGGACAGAACAGCAATCTCTGAATCAAGATACCCTAAGAGACTGTTCTGGGTATACCATGGGTCAGGCCAGTTTGCTACGTAAGTATCTGCTTTGTGGAGCTTCAGGAAGAAGGGGCCTTACTCCTATGTAAGTCACAATTCCTTCATCCTCAAACCAGCCATGAAACTCTAGTTTTTCTCTCTATCTTTTTCTTTTTTGGTGGGAATGGGGTTTTAACTCAGAGCTTTGTGAGTGAAAAGCATGTGCTCAAACAGTTGAGCCACACCATCTGTCCATTTTGCTCTGTTTTTTTTTTTTTTTTGGAGATGGGGTTTTATGAATTATTTGCTTCTGCTGGCCTTGAACCAGGATTCTCCAGTTCTCAGCCTCCTAAGTAGCTAGGATTACAAGCATGAGCCCCTGACATGTGCTAGTCCCTGGGATTCTATGGAAACTTACAGCATGGCTGGGACTTACCATCAAAATTAAAAATAAATCTCAAAGGGTACATTACTTCTTTAGTGCTCAAAGCATAGCATAAATGCATCAATCATTCATCCATCTGTCCATGCTGTAATAACATATTATAGGTTCCCATTTTCAAGGTTGGTAAAGTGAATGAATGATTACATTCAACCTCAGAGAGTTAAACTACACAGAGATCCTTCTAGTGCTTTGCTTCTTAACATTTGTGTATAGCAAAATGTAAATATAGGCTCAGTAATTACATTCTGGGAAATAGCAGAGCTAATAACATAAACAGACAAAATTAAATCCATGTCTCAGGATGCAAATTGTCTCCTTCAAGTAAATTTAAAAGTGGAAACCACGGGGCTGGGATGTAGCTTGGTGGTACAGCGCTTGCCTAGCATGCGTGAGGCCCTGGGTTCGATCCCAGCACCAAAAAAGAAAAGACAAAAAAAAAAAAAAAAAAGCGGAAACCACGATACCTTTTTTTTCAAAATATTTTGAAACATTCTTTCACATCTTGTGGTCCCAGAAATCCTGACATCAGAATCTCCTAGAAACTATTAACAATACAATTTCCCGCCCAGAGGGAAGGTCAGGCTCCTGGGAGTGCCTTCCTGTTCCCTTTCAGTGCAGCTTCACACGTGCAGTGTTGAGCAATGTGCTGTGGCTCAGCCACTGTGGGTCTCACCACTAAGTTTCTTTTTCCTCCTCTAGATGAGCCTGAGTCAGTTTCACTTTCCAGTTTCCTCTTCTTTCACTAACAGATCACTCATGAACAGGGAGGACATATCAGTTGATGCACTATGCCCACTGACTCCACTTATTTAGTTCCTTGGGCATTTGCTTGAGGCAGAAGGGGACAATTTTTGAACATGTCCCCACTCTTCAGAGCAACAGGGCAGCAGGTCACAGTCATGAGGTCAGTGAAGTAACAATAGACCGCCACTCTTGTTCTTGAATGCAAATTGTAAACTGAGCCTCTCACTCTGCAGGGAAGTTTCTGAATTATCTGTTGCTTATAGATTGAACAGTTGTTTGCTTTCTTCTCTGTGGCTTTCTCTGATGTACATGCTCAAGCTACGTAAGTTTCTAGAATTTGGGTCAGCTGGTAGCTGGAATGAGAGGGAACCTTGATGGGAGTGGTTAGACTATCCTAGGCACAAAATTTGCTGACTCAAAGCTAGCCCTAAGGGTATTACCATTTGCTGCCTTTCTTCCTTGTATTATTTGGAATGACTAATAAGAGGCTTTTTTTTTCTTGTGATTTCCAAAGGAAGTATTTATTTTCAGCAGATAAACTTGTGAGAGATGGAATCAGTCTTGCAAACCCTATCCATGTAGACCTGAGATGTTTGATCACTTCATGGTGGGAAGTAGAACAATTCTGACAGGCATTTTTAGAATTTCTTCTATGGCAATAAAGTTCAAAGGCTAAAGTTTATTTCTACTGCTGTGGTGAAACTGGTGAGTAGCAGAATATAATTGTCCTCAAAACATATTCTTTGATGTAATACTGGTCTAATCTCTTGTGATGGGAAACAGATGAATGGTTGTCTGGAGACAGTGAGGATGGAGTAAAAAGGCACAGGGAGGAATCTTTGGGATGGTAGAAATAGTCTACTGGGAGACTATATGCTTGCATAGGCATAACCATTTGTTAAGACTCATCAAACTGAATCCTTAAATAGGAAGCAAACATTTTATGGTTTAGAAACATTTTATGGTTTATAAACATTTATGGTTTGTAAAGTATAATCTCAGTAAATTTGACATTTTTAAGTGCATATACACTTGCTAGAGTTCTGCCTTTGATAGAGCTTCAGGGAGAACAAGTGAAAAAGATGCCTTTCCTACCCAATATCTGTGAGGAAGGATTGAGGGGTAGATTGCTCAGGGACAGAGGATACTATTGACCACCCTAGGATGCAGAAAGGCTGCCCCAAGGACTGCCAATGCCCAGCAAGTTCCTTTATGGGGATGCTTGGGTGAAAGGACTTCACTGTCAAGTGTACCTCAGATTACCTTTCTAGATAATGGGCTCCTGGCCAACACTGAACTTAATTGTGTCTACATGAGTGGGCTTGATCAGAAGCCAGGCCCTGCCAGGAGTCTTGGTGTCCAGCCTACACAAAAGGCTTTATAGGAGCATTTATGTGGCTGTGTGAAACCCACTCACCCAAGCAGTTGTGAGGAGGACCCTTCGGCCTATGATGGCTTGAAGCCCACATCAAGATGCTCTGTAGGAACAGAGGCAGGTATGGCTTTTCTTACCCAGCAGTGCTAACAACTGCCAAAGGGGAATTCCCTGGGAATAAGCCTGGCATCTGCTGGCTCTGAGTGTCCTCTAGAGTCCCACTGAGGAACTCTTGTTCTTACTTACAGGTTCTTCAGTGGTCTTTAGTTATTTGCTTAGGGGTGAATTAATCTGTCTAACTGAGTCATAAATTTTCTTACAAATTTGTGCATTTGTATTTCCCTGGCTGTTTCTACTTTACAGAGTCGGGCAGCCAAGGACTCAGTGAAGTAGGAGTTATAAGCAGGGAAGGGACAAGAGCTAATGAGAAACCAGAAGGATCACATGCTCAGATCCACTGAGGCACAACCTGGTCTATAAGGGATGGAGCTGTTCAGTTTCTTATATGTGAAAAGATTTAATCAGAGATTTCTCAATTATGTTGTCACTATGCTAATAACATGCTTACTTCTCAGAAAGTCTGTTCATGATTTATTTAGCACTTCCAGATTCCAAGTCATGAGGATGTCACTTGTACCTTGAAATTTGCTTGCTCAGTAGAGGTGAACATGTCTATGTGGACAATCTTCTCACTGACTGACCTGCTAGGACCTCCCTGCCATGTGAAGTAGAACAGGAAGAAGGTAATGCAATCTCTCTCATAGTGCTCTCAGATGCCTGCATCACAGGCAACCCAGATGCTCTCTTAGAATTAAAATTACTTGGCAGTTTGAAATCCTGATTGAGTGGATCAGACATAAGATGGGATTGAGGGGCAGAGATCTTTGTAAAGATGCCCACAAAGCACAAAGTTTCTCCTTCCTTAAAAGAACTGAATTCCTCCTGTATTGTGCATTGTACATTTATAGAAGGGCAGAGATGGGTAGAGGTGGGAGGAAAGATGTCAGAAAGCAAAGCTTGCTTGTTTGAACTGAGGTTTGAACTCATGACCTCATGCTTCATAGGCAAGCACTCTGCCAGTTGATCCATCTGCCACCCTCATCCCAGAACATTCCTAGCTTCTTATTTCAGTGGTTCTTGTACACCAAAGTACATTTCTAGAAATATGCCATAGAACTTGTGACTAGAACTCAAACTTGTCATTCATGACTGATATTTAAAAGTTAGGAATTCCAGTGGAGATAGTGCAGCTATGTTCCCCAATCAAAGATAGAGGAATTTATGAAGCACAGCTTTCAGTCCACCCCAGGCAAAAACTCACGATAAATGTCTTTCTGCAAGCCTGAGTAACCTACCTCAGCAACTTCAGTTTTTCAGGAGAATACTATACTCTGTGTAAATCCCTAATGGCAAAACCAACCAGTCCTAGTAGCTGTTTCCCCCTTCGGTCTATGCACATTATAATTATTGTATTAGCCAGAGTTCTCCAGTGGCCCAAACCAATAGAATGTACATAAAATTATAAGATGGGATTTATGCAACTGGCCTACACAGTCAGATGCTGGATAGTCCCACAATGGCCATGTACAGGCTGTAGAACTGAGGAAAACAGTAACTGCTCAGTCCAAGAAACTGGAGACTTCAGAACTAGAGAGACCAATGACACAGCCTAAGGCTGGAGGTCTGGAAGTCCCCTGAGGAATGTGGAGTGAAAAGTACAGAGAAGTTGTGCAAAGTCCATATTCAAAGGATGAAGAATCTGGAGTATCAAATGATGCTTTTGCTTTATCTGTGATGAGGCCACTCAGAGTCTCCTAAGCCTATGACTCATAACTGATTAACTGAAGTATTTGTCCCAAGTAATCAGCAAAACCAAATGTCATTACATTTAACTTGAGCAAATTTCTCTCCTCCTCACAGAACCCTGAAATTTAATCTGCCCTTAAGATTACACAACTGATGGAATACCAAACAACCCCTCCCCTATATTGGCTGCCTCAAGAAACAATATTTCCTCATGCACTGCTGTAACTCACCACCTGCCCCTACACCTCAACTGTACTGTTTAGCCTTTGTCACTCATCCATGTAAAGGAAAAGCCCTTCTCTGAACGACCTAGACTTGCAGATCTCACTATCAGAACAGTCTCTCAGCTGCAGGCAGTATCCTCTCCCTCATTTATGTTCTCTTTTTACCCTGTTGTAATTCCTTTGCCCTCAATAATCTCTGTTTTTAGAGCAACTTTAGGTTTTCAAAATATGCAGAGAAAGTAAATAATTCCTGTATACTTCTCCCCAACTCAAACCTCTCCAATCAATTCCTCTATTATTAACATCTTGCATTAATGGTATAAGTGTTACAACTGATGAATGAAATATGGATGCCTAATTGCTAACTAATGACTAAAGTTTACATTAGGGGTCATTCTTACTTGTAGGGTTTAAGAAGCTCTGACAGATGTATATACCATTACAATAGCATACAGAAGAACTTCACTGGCCTCGGAAATCCCTGTGCTCCATCCATTTGCCTACTCTACACTCCTCTTGAACTCATGGCAGACAGTGAACTTTATATTTTTTCTATGGTTTGGCCTTTCTGAATGCCATATTCTTGGAATAATCCCACATACAGCCTTTTCAAAACATCTACTTTCACTTAGCAATGCATGTAGGTTTCTCCTATGTCTTTTCATGGCTTCATAGCTGATTTATTTCTTTCTTTATTGCAGTACTAGGACTTGAACTCAGGGCCTAACCCTTGAGCTACTCCACCAATCCTTTTTTGTGATGGCTATTTTCAAGATGGGTCTCCTGGACTTTTTGCCTTGTGGTGGCTTCGAACCACGATCCTCCTGATCACTACCTCCTGAGTGGCTAGGATTACAGGCTTGAGGCACCACTGCATGGCATCTGATTTCTTCTTATTACTGTATAATATTCCATTATCTTTATGCTGCACAAGGGCATTCGTCTACTGAAGGACATCTTAGCTGCTTCCAGGTTTTGTCATGACAGATAAAGCTGTTATGAGCACTCACACGCAGAGTTTTTTTAGACAGACGTTTTCAACTCATTTGGGACATAACCTAGGAGAATGATTGCTGTATTTTATGAAAAGCCTCTGCTTACCTTTTAAGAAAATGGCACAACTTTAGTCATAGAGAAGGAGAGAGTAAGAAAGTCCCACCAAGTAATTTAGTCAGCAGGGAGCTCTGACTGGGGAGGGCTTGGTGGTCAGTGGACCTCCCTCCCTGGAAAGGAGTGGCCCCTTAACCTGAGGATTACTGCAGTGACTGAGCCTGTGGCCAGTGGATGGCACAACCTCCAGACTTGCCTCTCTGTTGTATGTAGTTTGCTGCCTAGAGGGACTGAGAGCTCTGAGCCCAGTCCTCCAGACTGCATAATCTCCACAGCCTCCTCCCTCCAGCAGAGTGCTTTACTGTACTGGCTGGATATGAAAGCACTGAGACTAGCAGGTAGAGTGCCATGTGCCCTCGGTTCTCAACCTCTAGTGCCAAAATCAGGGCTCTGTTTGCACCCCCTGCTCTCTGATGCACTTGGAGGACACCACTAGACTTGGACATTTGCTGTCTGTGGGTTACATATACTTGGCAGGGGGTCACTCTGGAATGAGAGGGAAAATGCCAGGCCCATGAACCTCAAAGCTCATTAGGGATAGCTGTGCTCCTGGTATGCAAAGATGGGGAGTTTCTAAAGTTGTCATTCCTGAGCTGATAACTGACCCTTGACCAGTCCCACCCCCTGCCCACACAGCCCAGGCTGCATAGAAGGGGGTATGATAGACTTCAGAGATGACTCACTAATGCCCCACAGGTTGATTATGTTAGAGGAGCCAGAAAGAAGCTTCTCTTGTTCTTTGGCTTTTTAAAAAATTTTCTTTGCTCACTTTTTTGTTTTTACTGTTGTTACTACCTATTTTAGAATATTTGATTAAAAATCTTTTAAGGTTTTGTTTTTTATTCTGTTACATTTATTTGATTTTATTTGTTTTTTATTTATTCTATAATAAGATTTTTCTATCTCTTGTTTTTTCTTCCTTCTTCTCACATTTTCCATTCTTCTCTGTTTTTCTTTAAATTTAACCTCACTCCTTTTTCCCTTTTCCCTCCTTTATTTCATTCATTTATTTTTAATTTTACCTTAATTAATTCCTAACTTAAATAGTTGATTCTACACTAATCTTGCCATTTTCTTTTCTTTGCTGAGATGGACTAGTAGTTGGCTTTGTTTGATTTTAACCACATTTTAAAGTCTGGTTTGTTTCGGTGTTGTTGTTATGGCAATTTTGTTTCTTTCCTCTCTCTGAGTAGTACTGGGGATTGAGCCCTCAAAAAACAACTCCAAGTTGTTTACATCCATTAAAATTACAATGTCACAACACAAGAAATATGAAAACTGAAGCAACACAACTCCTCCGAAAGTTCAAAACTTTTCAATAACTAAATTCAGAAGTCTTTCTTTTCAACTGACCAATATCTCGAATATGATTTAAATAAACAGAAGAATGAAGTAGTCAATTCAAGACCTACATGAGAAATCCAACTTAGATGAGATATGTAGCCAAGAGATAGAAATTCTGGAAAAAATGGATATCTTAGAGAAATGAAAAATTCAATACACAAAATTTTAAAAAGAACACACAATGGAATAGACCTATAACTGGCAATGAGACTGAAATAGTCACAAAGAGTCTCCCAACAACAAAATGCCCAGAACCACACATATTCACTCTTGAGTTATTCTAGACCTGCAAGGAAAAACTAACACTAATATTCCTCAATCTAGACCATAACATATTAAGTGGAGGAACGTTTTCAAAGTCATTATATAAATCTAACATTTTTCCCTGATAACGAAACTCAGTATGGATACAACAAAGAGAGAACCATATACCAATTTCCTTGATGACCAGGGATGCAAAAATTCTCAATAAAATCTTTATAAAATGAATTCAAAAACATATTTAAGATATCATGCAGCATGATCAAGTTGGTTTCTTTCCCAGGATGCAAAGATTAGTTCAACATATATGAATCAATTAACATAATACAACACATAAATACAATTAAGTGCAAAAAACTTACCTGATTTCAAATTAAACTACAGAGTCTAATATGATGAAGATCATTAAAGGATGTAAGGCAGAAGGCAAGAGGGAGCCAATGCTACAGGGTAGCCAGCTCAAAGCATCTAAGAACAGAAAGCATTAGTTTGGAGAATTGCAGTCAGACAGAATAGGAAATTAAAAATTTAGGATATAGTCCTAATTGTAGATAAATAAAATCTCAAGAATAATAAGTAGGCTAAAATATAATAACAAGTATACTATAGCTTCTTTTGAAACAAAATTTTTCTCTCACTTTTCCTCCTCTGTTTTTTTTTTCCATTTTTGTTAGAATATATTCATTGTGCATGGGGGATTCATTGTGACAATTCCAAATAGCCTTACATTGTACATTGGCTAAATGGCCCCAACCATCTCCACCTCCCAACACCCTCCTCCAATTTTTTAAAATCAAGAGTTACAGAGAGACTAATGTATTTGTACAAGTCTTAGGCTTGGCATTATATTTCCCTAAGTACACCAAGAATAAGGATTCATTATATAGGCTCTTTTAAGTTTGCCTAGGTAGAATTTTTAATAAGGAACCCCAAATTAGATAAAAGTCTCCAGAGGATAGGAGAACAAATCAAAGATTTATTAATTGGATTGGTCAGCTTTCTATTACTGCTCCTTTAGGCTTGTGGCAGCACAGTACAATATTATAGGAATGTACAGCAGAGGAAGCCAGTTTAGCTCAAGGTAGTGAGGAAGCAAAAAGAGAGAGACATCAAGGTGCCAGAGTCCCAATACTTCCTCCAACAGCATGACGCATGACCTAACATTGTTCTAATAAGCCCTACCTCATAAAGGTTCCCCCACCTCCTAATAGCACTACTGGCTGGCAACCAAGCCTTTAATGTGTGTCTTGGGAACACCCCAGGTCCAATCTATAGTACCATCTCACTTCCTTTCATAATGTCTATGTGAATTCCACTCTTCTTGAGATCCCCCAAATTTCCTGAGTTTCATGGGCCTATGAGAAGCTAGCATTCTTTGCTTATTACAAGGTTAGCCACTTTACAAAGGAACATGTGGATAAGGAACCAGGCCAGGTTTCCCCAGGAGAGTTTTATTGTTTTCTTCACATTAACCTCAGTTTCTTACAGCTATCTAGTCATATCTCAATATAGGACATTCCCATAAAGTCTTGGTAATATAGGCACTGTTTTCAATTGTGCCCTACTACAGAAGAACAGACTCTTTCTGAGCTTATGCAAATAATTGTTTTAATCAAGAAACAAGAATACCTGTTGACAGTTTTCAATTTGGGGATGATAAGTAGGGAGAAAAGTAAATGTTTTACTTTTCCTTACAAAAGTATATACTTTACCAAATTATGATAAGGTATAGAAAGCACAAAAGTAGTACAGATTTTTTAAACCTGAAAATAGAACAGAAGTGAGTCAGCCATGCTTTATTCAAGAGATTTCATAAAAATCATAATCCTTCATCAATTCAGTCTCCTGAAATCAATTTTTGTTCTGTTTGATGAAGCCATCATTTCTCTCCTGAGTCTAATTTTCCAGTAAGTTCTGAATATTTTTACCCAGTTTAGCAGTATGCTCTTGTGTTAATCAGCTTTCCATCACAATAATAAATATATGAGATAATCAAATTATGAAAAGAAAAGATTTGTCTCAAAATTTTGGAGGGTCAATCTATGATCTGCTGTACCCAATGCCTTATATCTATAGTAGGGATGTCAATTTCAGTGGTAGGGACATTTAGAAGGACAAGGCTGCTGACCCCATGGTTGTGAAGTGGAAGAGAAAGAGGAAGAAGGGACTGGGTTCCCACATTCCACTTCAAAGTCTTGCCCTCAATGATATGAAGATCTAGTTCTCACTGCTTAAAAGTTCTACTAACTCTGTCCGAATAGCACCAAGCCAGGGATCTACCCTATAATATATGGGCCTTTTGAGGATATTCCAGATCCATACTACAGCAGATCTTAAAATTACCAGAAACCTGTGTTTAAGAGTACTTATGGGGATTTGGGAAGGAGGTGGACTAAGGATACAGTTGCTAGCATCTCCAGGACACAGAGCTGAGACAGCTGGAAGGCAGATATCCTTAATGGTAGGTGATAACAGAAGACACTGAAGTTTTAGCAGTGAACAGGCAGAACCTTACAAAAAAAATGGAGAATTTGGAGAGTGGCCCAGAAATAGAGAAAGACTGCTTCAGCATATGGAATAGGTAGAAGTGGTGCAGCAGAGGACGGGGGCTAAGGCAAAAGAATGAAAGGATGAGAGTCTCAGAAAACATGCACTGTTGTTTCAGATACAAACAGACAGAGTATTATTTAAAAAAAAACAGAAAATGCAATTTAGATAGTGAAACAGAGGGAGAGAAAGAGACCTCCAACATGTGGAACTCACAGAAGTAGTATGGCGGAGGGCTGGGTCTGAAGTAAAAGAAAGAATGAATGAAAGACTTTAAAAACACAATTAATGCTGGTTTCTGCACTAAACACAACTGCATTCTAACCAGTCCTGGCACTGGTATTCTGCATAGCACTGGGAAAGTTCTCTCCCCTTCCTAGCATTTGGGGCATTTGGTGATGGCTCAGTGGCAGGACGTAATTTTGAATGGTTCCTATCTGCTTCAAAGTTTCCTGCATTATTCCATCTCCTGTAACTCCCAGCAAGAGTCAAGTGCTGATCCAGGGACTGCTGACACTGACAGCCAGAATATAAGATTTCAAATATTCTCTCAGGATCTTCCAGATTTCAGTAGTATGTGTTGTAATATCCAAAGGATCAATGAAACAAAGAATTGATTCTTTGAAAGGATAAACAAGATTGACACTGAGCCAAACTAAAGAAAAACAGAAAGAAGTCTAAAATTAATAAAATTAGAGAGAAAGTCTACAGGGGAGAGACAGAGTCACAGAGGCTGAGGGCTCCATGTGGTGAGAATCTGGTCAGAGATACAGGGGGAAGTGGAAGTCACTTTTCTTTTGGGGCCTGTAACTAGGGAAACTATCTGAAAGGGCTCTGGGAAGGTGTGGGGAATAAGCACTTGGTTACAAGTGATTACAGGCAGGTGCTAAATTGCTGATAATGCTAAGACCCAGAGGGGGGCAACTGGTGAGCATTCCACCACACTGCAGATTACAACTATTCCCATTAGTGTTTCTCCCATTCAAGGACCAGGCATTTGAGGGATCAGAGGCATGGTCTAGCCAATAGAATGTGGTCTGCCCCACTGGGTCCTGAGGCATAGGGCAGTTGAGAATACCTACAGCTGGCTCTGCCCACAAACCACCCTCTGGCTTCAAGGTAACCATGACAAAGGGAAAAAAGAGGAAGCCAAATAGCACACCATCTCTTTTCTCACTAGGTAATGCATAGCCAGTGACCAAAGGAAGAAAAGCTAGTCAGTTTCATATGGAGGTTAAGCAACAAACTTTTGAATGATCAATGGGTCATCAAAGAAATCAGGGAATGGAAATTTCAAAATGCCAAGAATCAAAGAAAAATGAAAACACAACATTCCAAAATGTGTGGGATAAAGTGAAAACACTTCTAAGAGGGAGGTTTATAGCTACAAATGCCTACATTAAAATCAGAGAGATCTCAAATAACCTAGTGATACACCTTAAATTCTTTCAAAAAGACAAGTTAATCCCAGAATTAGTAGAAAGAAAGAAAGAAAGAATATAAATCAGAGCTTAAATTAATGAAATATAAACTAAAGGAATATTACAAAGGATCAATGAAACAGAGTTGATTCTTTGAAAAGATAAACAAGATTGACAAACACTGAGCTAAACTAACCAAAAGAAAGGCAGAAGATACAAGTTAATAAAATTAAGGTCAATAAAGGGATATTACTACAGATATTACTGAAAGCTGGAGGATCATGAGGGAATATTTGAGAACTTATATTCCAATAAATTGGAAAATTTAGAACAAATGGATAAATTTTTTAGCACATATGATCTACTAAAATTGAATCAGGAAGATATAAACAACCAAAACAGATCAATACCAAGCAATGAGATTGATACAGGAATAAAATATCTCCCAATAAAGAAAAACATTAGATGCATTCACTGATGAAAACTACCAGACCCTTAAAGAATTAACACTAGTGCTCCTCAAACTATCCTACAAAATAAAAAAAGAAACACTTCCAAGCTCATTCTATGAGCCAGTATTAGCTTGGTATCAAAACTAGATAACCACACAACAAAAAAGAACACAATAGGCCAATTTTCTTGATGAATATGGATGCAAAAATCCTTGAAAATTCAATAACACATTAAAAGATTATATACCATAACCAAGTTGGTTTCATTCTAGGTATGCAAGGACAATTCAACATAGACAAATTGATAAACATAATTCAGTACATAGATCAAGAGCAAAAAGCACACAAATACCTGAATAGATGCAGAGAAAGCATTTAACAAAGTTCAACAGCCCTTTGTGAAGAATGTCTTTAAAAAAAATGGGAATAGAGGGATAGATCACAATTCAATAAACCTATATACAATAGACCCATATCCAACATTATACTGAATGGGGAAATCAAAAAAGCATTTCCTTTAAAAATGAAACATGAGCTCATCACCACCCTTATTCAATATAGTGCCTGAATATTTAACCAGAGCAATAAGGCAAGAAAAAGAAATAAAAGGGATACAAATAGGAAAGGGAGAAGGCAAATTATACCTATTTGCAAATGATATGATTCTATACTAAAAAAAGGTCCAAAAGGCTCCATTAGAAGCCTCTTAGATCTGATAAAGCAAAGTAGTGGGATAAAAAATCAACATATAAAATAGTTTTTCTATATACCAACAAATTTGTTGAGAAAGGGACAGAAAAGTAATCCCATTTACAATAACCTCAAAAAATAGAATAAAACACCTAGGAATAAACCTAATCAAAGATGTGAACAAGCTCTATAAAGAACATTATAAAACACTGAGGAAAGAAATTGAAGAAGACACTAGAAGGTGGAAAGGTTTTCCATTCTACGGATTCAAGGATCAGTAGAATTAATATTGTATAAGTGGCTGTATTGCTGAAAGCCATCTACAGATTCAATGCAATCCCCATCAACATTCTGCTAGAGAATAGGAAGATAAATATGATCAAAATCCCTATATACACCTGTAAAAATGTCATAATGATGCCCACTGTTTTATACAATTAGTATATATTAATAAAAATGAACACTGCAGACATTTATGCAGAAAAACAATAGCACTTGCCAGAGTCTTTTCAGAATTTCTCAGAAGGAGAAATAATTTTGGACTGTAGCTTATTGAGAATGTGTTTAAAGAAGATCCAAAGCAATGTAATAATTGCCTGTGGATGACAAAAACTTAAAAATGTCTATATTTAAAGATCTGATGAAAGTTTGTAATTAGAATTGGCAAGGAAATTTGGTTATTTCTGTGGTATAACAATATTACATCAGAGAATCAGATGTAACAATATATCAATATGTATCAGAGTTTTAGGAATCATACAGTTTTGCAATATATAATAACACATGAATATAAATATAACTGAAAGAAGGAGAGACATCATTTTATTTGGCATTGCCTCCCACATAATTTTATCTTCTTAGAATTCCAGGGGTCCTGTGAAATGCCCAAAGTTAGTTTGAGGTCAAAATATACCAACCATCTCAGATTAACACAATCAGCAAAATATCTCTAGAATGATTGTTGAATGGAGTTAAGAATTTTTCCCCTGGTCTTTTTGTTTATGAGATACATCCTATTAAAGGTGTAGAGTGAAATTTCAGTGTATTGAGGAAAACACCTTGGAATCTTTTCTCTCTGTGTGTTTTAATTATTCTTCCCACATATAATTTGGCTCATTTGTCTTGCTTTGCTTTACTTTTTGGATATTAGTATTTTCCCTTCTTATTCAATCAATTTGTTAAGTAAATTGTCAAGCAGAGAGAGAAGCTGACAGAATTTTACAATAAAAATTAATCTAACTAGATTTTATATTTTACATTTTATTATACTTACTTTATTACCTATCTATTCAGCCATTCATTTCTCTGCCCATTCATCAATTTTTCATATTCTTTGTTTTTGTATAAAAAGGCAATCAGTAGAAATAACAAACATTTCAGCATGCACATGTGGATGGCTTTTTAAAATATGAATTTGGCAAAATATACATGGGTTTCAAAAACAGATGCAGAGAAGCCTAGCATTTATTGTTATCCTTCTTTCATTTACTCTCTCTATATAAGAATAAAACTTTTCGTTTATTTTTCCGTGATTTTCTTTTTAGTATAATGAGAGAGTTACACATTCTTTTATAGCCTTCAGTTTCCCTCTGTACTTCCCTGGTTCATAACATGTACAAGAGCTACTGATAAGTGCAGCACTTACAATCTTCAGCCAACCAGCCCATTATGCCATAATGAGACCTTTCATCTAGACACAAGCTAATGTTGTTTAAAGTAGCCTGTTTAGGACTTGCTTTATGTTCCCCTACACACAAACACCCTCATGTGTGCCTATACAAATAAACACACAAACACACACACACACTCACACAAACTCACAAACTCTATTAATCAGACTCAGTTTCTAGGGGAAACAATCTTGCTTCCAGTACCAGGAATGGTGGGAATGCTTCAATATTATTAGTAAGTGAGATTCCTACAATGAAACCTAATTTCCTCACCAGTTTCCAAGTAGCTGAGTAGCTTTACTATATTTGTGATAAATTCAACAAAGAGGGTTATAAATTCCCCCCATTCTTTTTGCCAAGACCAGACAGTGGCTAAGGAAGAATAGCTCTCAGCTTAGGAATACCTTTAGAATTGTGCCAAACTGAAAACTGTCTAGTGTGACAATTCCAAGCACATTGTGTGTGTTTTCCACAGAGGAGAAGTGGGTCCTCAGATTTCTTAACATTCCTACTCTAGTAAGTTTCCTCTGCTTGGATTTAATAAATCTGTCTGCTTTAGCATCAACAAGGTTGAAAAGGGTGTCACTTGTGTGTCCCCAAGTATCATGTGAATGACTCAGCCAAGCTCATTCCAATCCCCAGTCCCCATCATTGGCTAATCCTAGCTCTCAGGGCCAAGATAGCCTTCTAATTCTGCATCCATTGGAAGTAATAACCTCCCTGTACTTTTTTAAAAGACTTGGTAGTGTTTGTATTTGCAGGGCTTCCTTTGACTCAGGTCTCCTAGTGCTGCCCAAGTTGTTTCTTCAATTTTCTGTTTCCACAGAAACATAGACTATTCATCTTTGTAATGACACCAAAAGCACTGAAAGTTTTGTGCTTTTACCAAGTTTTACTGAATATTATCGGATCAGAAACAAAAGGAGATTATATCCCATACCTCACAATAAGCACCTAAACATTACATGAAGTTATTTATGTCATTTTCAGCATGCACACCCTAACAGGTTGTTACTTTATTTTGACTTTACTGAATATGTGGAAACTCTCCTCAGCTGTAAATAAATGTCCAGCAGTGTGTTTGGATCCCGTAGATCCTTTTGCTTGCCAGTAGCCAGGCAAATATAGAGAAAAAACAGACTTGATTATAATAGAGCAGTCTGACCAGCGGGTTTGGCTACAGTAGGGTCAGATGTGCTAGGGAACTCCTGAACTCCTCATCCAACTTTGTTTAAAGAAAAAAAATCTCTGGATTAATGAATAATACTTAGGAGTTATTCAGCAAGGCAAACAGCTTTACTTCTGCAGAAGGGTGTGCAGCTGACAATGGCCTGGTAAGAAAGCACAGCGAGTGGAAGTCCACTCAGGTTTTTATCCCTGATGCAACATTATTCCTTTCTATTGACAGGAGTCAGGGTTCACAGTCTTTCTCAATTAACTTATATAGATGAGGTAAAGGGCAATGTTAACATCTAACTTTCTGGAAATAATGGGATGCTGCTTTAAATGCATTTGCTTGAGTTACTATTTCTTTGACAAAAAAGACAAGTTATCCCCGACAACTTGTGCAATCTCATCTTTGCTCATTTGTTTTGCTCATAGCTCTTGTTGCAGGTCAGCGCCCCTGACCACAAGAGCAACAAACATTTCCCTGTTGAAGTCTTCTTTAGGACACCATCTAGCCTGGGGATGGAAGCTGTTCATTCCAAGGCACAATCATGAAAATGGTTCTTGTTAGTTCAGCTGTTTCTAGAACTGGGTTCTTGGGTCCAGAAACTTTAGAAATGAGCCTGGAGCCAGAGTAATGAAAGAAAAGCTTTATATATAGGACATCTGCTTGAATTAGATGGGAGCTAGAACTTTGACCAGGAGCAAGTCAGGCTGGCAGCTTTCTCAGAACACAGGAAAAGGGGTAGCTGATACAGGAAGAGTTTCCACCAAAAGCTTCCATCCAGGTCCTTCATGCAAATAAAGAATTCAAAACTGCGATATCCAGGCCTGATTGGCAGTATCAGGTCCTCTATGTAAAAAAATGGGTTAAAAATTGCAGTGTCTGATCCTGATTCAATGTCTGAGCTCATTTGCAGGCAGCTAATTTGTCAGCTTTAACTACTAGAGAAAGGCAAGTTTTCAGGAGGCTGAACTTTCTTTACATCTGTGTGAGTATGATATGTCTACAGCAGTTGTATTTTTAACTCTGAAGTTATGTTTGAGCCCTGGTCCCTATTTTTTGTCCTTCTTTGGCTTTCTTGTGAAAGCAAAAAAATAGATATGATCCCTGAAGGGCCCTATTCCAGCATCTAATCATCCTAACCCTCTTTTGGGTGGTTACCATCCATCTCAAAGCAGCTGCTATGTACCAAGAATAGCATGAATCACCTGTAGTCAATGAGCGCAGGGATGTGGGGAAGAAAATTGTATACTCCTGTCGTAGGCCCATGATTGAAGGGGAAAGAAAATGTGAGGCACGGCTGACAGGAAGCAGATAATGTGTTGTATTCAACTATTTTGTGTCATCGAGTTATATTTTGAAGGAGGCCATGAGGAAAGATCAGTCATATATTTTGTTATGAGTGCAATAAATTGGCAATGGTGATTTAAGCTTCAAAGCATGGGGTTTGGCTCACCAGTAAGCCTTAGAGCTTCTCATAGCACAGTAGGGCCTCATTCACTTCCCTTTTCAATGTGTGAATGAGCCCAAGGAGGCTGAGGCTCTCCACAACATACACATTCCCGTGAAGACATCTTTTAGCCAGTTTCTCAAAAGCCTTCAGAAGTTTTTCCTCAGCATAGGACATTTCCATGATTTTTAGACCTTTTAAATAATGAGTGATTGCTTTCTCTTCAGATTTCTGGTGATATTGTATCTCTTGCATATTGCAAATGTATCTCTTGCTGTTTGTGGTCATCAGGATTGTTCATGTAAAACGCTTTCTGAAAATTGTCCTCTGCCTTTCCAAATTGGCCTATTTCTGCACACGTTTCAGCCAGATTAACACAAGCCATCTCATACGTGGGTTTTAGTTGTATAGTCTTTTGAAACTCACATACAGCCAGTTAAAACAATTTGTCCACATTTTTTTTTATCCTTTCCTGTAGGGTTCATGTTTGCAGCTTCCTTTATTTGGATCATTTGTGCCTTGTAGCAGAGCCCCACCTGGTAATGCAGTAGGCAGAGGAGGGTGTTGTCTTCAAAGCCCTTTCAAGGAGCTCAAGAGCTTTATCCACGCAGCCTTTCTTTTGGTAAGATTTGCCTGCATATTGAAAGATGTAGGTCTACAAGTTTGTGCCCGCAGAGCTTCTTCAATGCACGTTTCTCTTTCTGCTTCTTGTCCTACATCCTGAAGCTTCAAGGCAAGAAGGACCTTAATATATGCATCTCCTGACAGCCTGACAGGCTGCTTTAGGGCGTTTAGAGAAATAACATTCCTGCAGTTGTGATCTAGGCAAAAGGTGGCAATGGCAAACTCAGTGCTGAACTCAGGGTTTTCAGGCTGTGCTTGCAGAGCTTTTCAAAGCAGGCCTTGGCTCGTTCCTGATTCTGTCCTCCACACTTGAGCAAGGCCCAGCCTTCCTCACAGTCCATCTCAGGACACTCCACCCTATAGCGGAAGGAACTTGCAAACTTCTGGCAAGTGTTCTCCACCTTGTCCAAGTAAGTCTGGACTTTTTCCAACTTGCCCATGTGGAAATACAGCCAGGCATAGTTGCTCCAGGTCACCAGGCTTCTCATGTCTGACTTGTCTGCATGCTGTCTCTGGGTCAAGTCGTCAGCATCTCTCAAGCTCTGCAGGGCTTCCTCATCCTGGCCTTGCAGGTTTCACATAGGCCAGAAGGTTGTGGATTCCCACATTGAACTGGGTGTCTAGGAACTCAATCTGCTCCAACACTCTCCTGCCTAAATAAGGTACTTCAGTATCTTCAATTTGAAGCTTCCATGTAAAGTGACATCTCGGCTGAACAAGGTTGTCTTTTATCAGGTTTCCATGAGGTTTCTCACTATAAAAATTGACCTGAGTCATTGCTACTTTTCATACATTTGTGTCCTGGAAATAAATCTAGCACTTTAAATCACCAAATACTGTTTCTCCTAGTATCCCAGTCTCCAGTGTTCTACTTTTTTTTTGGTGGTGATACTGGGGCTTGAACTCAGGGCCGCATGCTTGGTAGGCTTTGCTAGGCAGGTGCTTTACCAGTTGAGCCATTCCACCAGCCCACTATTTTTTTTTATCTTATAAAAGAAAATATATTGTCAGAAAAACTTTGAGGAAATGCTACCCTTTTAGTGGTGCCAGCACTTGGTTACATGAATTCTATAAATTAACACAAAATAATCTGTTAACGTCATTATAATTTCAGCACCACCCTCAACACTAGAAAACCCTCTCCACTTCTGCTTCTTCCCAACACTGGTATACCACTAATTCCCCCAGAAGAAATATAGAGGGAAGGTTCACCAAAAGGTGGGTTCCTTACTCATCTTTTCCATTTTCCCAACACATAAGCATGTTTTTGTTTCCCTCCCCCCAGGTACGGTTTTGAGTTAACTGTGAGTGCCAGAAATGGTTTCAAATCATTAGTTTCCTGAATGCTTCAGCTGCATTGAAGAATGTGGTAGGGTACTCTGTCTCCTATGCCTGCATGATCTTACTCAGTCAGTACCAGAGAGGTTGAGCAACAGTAGAACCATAGTGGCAGACCTACCACATAGGGTTAGAAGGAGAGGGATGAGTAAATATGGCATGAGGTAACATGTGAGTCCCATTTTCCTAATTACTTGACCCTGAGGTCAGGTAACTCTTTGGCCTATGGGAGGCTAGGCATTCACAATCTAAATCATTGCAGTAATTATTTCTTACTACCTATGGTGAAGAGATTTTAATAAGGGGACAGTACGGCCAGACATTTTCTTTCCAACATTTCTCCTTCCTAGGAAGAGGAGATTAAGTCCTTTTCTTTCTATAAGAATATGGGAGAAGAAAAAGAAATTTGTCTCTATTTTCTGAGACAGTAATACTCACATTCTATGTAAGTATTTTGTCACATTCTACTTGACATTTTTTTTCTACCTATTAGGCCTAAGAAAAGATCCAAGAATGGAACCTCACAAAATTTTCTTTAACCCTGTGTATGGCAATGTATAGCAAATAAATAATTTTTATATAAATCCTACCCTCTGATTCACCATATATAACCATTTTTTAATCCCAAATAAGACTTAGACTATGTAGCATTTCCCTATGAAATTAAAAGAGAGAATTCACAAAATGATTACTAACACTATTCAGGTGGGCAGTGGGTGCTCAGGCTAACAACTACCTCTGTGAGCAAGCTAGCAGCTCACATTACCTCTCATGTTCCTCAAAGTCTCCACCTAAGAAGTTCTTCATAGTCTTGTTTATTTACTTAGTGATTTGGGGGTTTGAACTCAGAGCCTCATGCTTGAAAGACAGGTGCTTTTACTCTTAAGCCACATCCCCAGTCCTTTTGTGCTTTAGTTATTTTTTAGGAAAAGGTCTTAAATATTACCCGATGAAATTTGAAGTGTGTGTGTGTGTGTGTGTGTGTGTGTGTGTTTGCAAGCATGTTTGCTGGGATAAGGGAGTGAGACTCTAAGTGAGTAGAATATTCACAGATGTTCATTGAAAAGAGTCACTACCCCCGAAGGAGATGGCATAAGGAAGAGCTTTTGGCCCAAATGCTCCACTTCTTCTTATTGTAGTCCATGGTATGATAAAGACAGAGATGGCAAAGGGAAGATCACCTACATAGACAGCCATTGTTTTAGAGCTGCTAGAATATTTGGGGGCAAACCCTTACAAGCTTTCTAAATATGTACCCCAATCTCAGACACTTTAGCTTCTGGCCCAACAGCACATTTGTGAGAAGTGGAAAGAGACTCGTTTTTTAAATGATAGAAGTTGAATGTGTACCAGATATTCACCCTCACAAGACTGTAGGTCTTTAAGAGCACAACCTGAACAACCTTAGAAAGATGCTCAGCCTACTGGCTAGAAGAGAATTATTGCTCTATCTTATAGATGGTTGTTTGTGGATATGTGAACATTTACCCTCCTCTTGGCTCGGGTCTTGGGAAGACTGAGGGGTAGAATGTCAGCATAGAGGGGTCCACACTCCCTAAAATAGGAATAATGAAGATCACAAGTTTACCTGTTAGCATGTTGTTAGTAGTAAGCATATTATTATAAATTATGTTTGTGTGATGACCTAATCTCTCTACACAGGTGGCAGGTGGGGAATTGCCACAAGTCAGGTATTTCCCCAGATCCTTTCCCTTCAGCAATTTTGATAATTGAGTATGCATGAAATTTGGAGCTTACGCTACCTCTCTGTCCCTGCATCACAGGGACAAGGAATATTTTGATGTGGGCTTTAGTAGTTTGGGATAGGCCACAGCTCATTTAGGCTGGCTCAGGTCAGGGGTTCTAGAAACATAAGCACAGGACATTATGAGACCTCTTGGATATCCACCAAGGCTGGGTGGAGAGGGACAGCTTCCTTCCTATTAGCTCCATAGATATTGACACAGATGACATCATTTTGACCCAAAGCCCATTGTAGTAGTAAGAGAGGATATTCTTGTGATGAATTCCTTTGCAATTCCTCACTTGCAATTTCTTCTCAAGGTATATATAGACACTTGCTGGATAAAGTATCCTTGTGGAGGAACCCCTTTTACTGTTAGCTCTTCCTCTCTCACTGAGTACAATATCAGTAGCAAGCCAGAATGCTTGTGAACAAAAATATTTTCTGCAGTTTACCAGTTGTAACCAAACCAAGAAAAGAAGGAATATATATTTTCTGGAACAAGAATATGATTCTAATTGTCTAACATCTAGTATTTTTTTTTCAAATGTTAGCTTGCACCATGCTCTCCCCCTCCCCAGAGTTTCTGACTCTGGGTTAGGTCCTGGGAATTTTATTACAATTAAGTTCCCAGGTGATGCAGATGTTACTTATCAGACCATTGCATTTGGTGAACAACCAATTTCATAGTATTCATAATTTCATAATTTCACATAATCACAAAACTTTAATTTGGTATTAATAAGAAGAAAAAATTGTCATCTTTGAAAATAGCTTCTTCCCACCTGGATTTAACCAAATTATCAAATAAAATATTGCTTCCTTTCCCTTACCACCTGGAAGTCCAAGAGAATCCAAATGCTGTTGTCCTGACCTATCTACATTGCCTATCTCCTTTCTAGGCTCAGGCCTGTTCCCTGGTGAACAGTCTGTAGGTGTCCCCTGGGAAACTGTAACTGCAGTAGAAAGAGTTACCTGAATTTTACCCTCTTTGGAATGAAGAAGACTTTCTCATTTGTTACCTTGAAAGCAGTGCTGCTCTTGTTAAGCAAGCCATGCTTACTAAGCAAGCTCTGTAATAGGGCAATCAAGAAACTTGCCTCTGTGCATGTGTTCTCATCCTGCCCCTCTGGACCCACTTTCCTCCATTCTTCGTCATGCCCTGGGGGTGAAGAAGCTGACTCCGTGGACTTCTTCAACTGGATCTATGTTTTGTTTTTAACTTTTGTTTGGATTAGGCCACTGGAAGGCACCAATCAGAAACTGAATGCAGGAGAAGGTGAAGGCCATGGTATTCATTCCTAAGCTCCATGGTGCTGGGCTTTGGATGGTGTTTGAGTTTTTGACAAAAGGCCTCTTTAGGTGTAGTGATTGCTTCCTCTTTGTAGGCCTTAGGCTTGTCATGTTGTTAGCACCCCACTTCTCTATCCAGTACCATCCCTTTATTGATTCCCTTGAACTCTGTCCACATCATATTAAACAGCCTCCTTATTAAGTCTTTCTCTGTCACCAGGTTGAGGGTGTCTATCAGCATCAGAACTTTGAGTAAGGCAGCTACCTTAGGAAGAGGACTGCCTGGGAACTGTTGCTGTCACATATACCCAGCTAGGCTGTTCCAGGGACATCTGCAGTGGATCCTCCTTAAATCAGGATCAGAGGTTTTTCCATAAAGGAATGCTACAGAGATCCACTATCAATTTGTGGCAGAATGAAGCTGCAGATGTTTAGATCTTCAGTGAGGCTATTGCATCTGTGTTTGAGATATTTGTCTGTAAGAAAAGTCCCATGTTGTGATAAAAGTGAGAGCACACAGGGGAGGGGTGAGGATAGGTAAGACATCTAAAAAATTAGCTAGCATTTGTTGCCCTTAATGCAGAGAAACTAAAGCAGATACCTTAAAAGCAACTGAGGCCAATAGGTAAAGGGGACCAGGAACTAGAGAAAAGGTTAGATCAAAAAGAATTAACCTAGAAGGTAACACACACGCACAGGAAATTAATGTGAGTTGACTCCCTGTATGGCTATCCTTATCCCAACCAGCAAAAACTCTTGTTCCTTCCTATTATTGCTTATACTCTCTCTACAACAAAATTAGAAATAAGGGCAAAATAGTTTCTGCTGCGTATTGAGGGGGTAGGGGGGAGAGGGAGGGGGCGGAGTGGGTGGTAAGGGAGGGGGTGGGGGCAGGGGGAAGAAATGACTCAAGCCTTGTATGCACATATGAATAAAAAAAAAAGTCCCATGTTGTTTACATCCTCTAGCAGAATTTGTATTATTGCCCACTTAGACTATAGCCAAGACCTTTTCTTTGACTGGTCAGTAGAAGAACGTGCACATGGTCAGAAAATGTGATGGGGTCACTGGGGACTACAATGCTCATGAATGTGGATGTCAACATCTAAATCTAAGCCCACAAGATTCTTCTAGTTATTATCATGTTTCTTCTGTTTCTATTTTTTTCTTTGATCATTTGTTACAAAAACAACCACCAGAGAGTCCATTCAACAATATTTACATGTTTAATAAAAATTTTCTATGAGATTAAAGGAAATTTGAGAAGCTGCTCCTATGAAATCTTGTGAAGTGTAACTAAGTCATTTATAAGTTTCTCTATCTCAGTTATGCAGGAGGTCGTGCACTAAAATAAAATAAAAGGGAAAAAAACTGACAGTGGTTTTGTTTGAGCATTTCAAAACAGGGATGTTAACTTCCTTATAGTTTGACATAATTGCCAAGCAAAACTCTAGCCTGGATGTGCTGTTTCTTCATTGTCCTGGACCATTTAAGGTTCTCTTGCAGTAAGGTTTAGTCATGAGCCTGAGTTTTGTCTAAGACAATGGACAAATATTATAATCTCATTTCCAGGCTCCACACACAACTTGCTATATGTTCTTTCCTCTTTTCTGGGAACACTAGGAAGTAACAAAATAAAACTGGTGGAGTCAAAGATGAAAGGAGTGTTAGTCCCTGAATCATGGATAGCCATCTACCAATCTGGAACTGGGGTCCAAATTTCTGTATTATTGCCAAAGTCATAGTTCAGGATATCTCTAACACCTGGACAGCTTGCATTGCCATAACTAACAGAGATAAATTAGGAAAAATTAAAATTGTATGTACTTGCCCAAATCTCATGTATCATGATCTGTTCAAATTCAGACTATTCACTTTTGAGCTTGATAGTACTGTAATTGTCTACTTGTAAAGAGAGAGAATTGCTAAGACAATAACAGCAAAAAGCTTGTCAGAAATGTTTGAGGATTTTTAGGGGTATGGGGTTTAAACACAAGGCCTCATGCTTGCAAGTCAGGTGCTCTACCGCTTGAGTCACTCCATCAGCTCCAGAAATATTTTTAATGAGATTTGGTCCCTATGTTCTAGTACTGTTATGCTCATGTACTTTAGATATTAGATATTTCTTTTATTGCTCTAGTGTTCTTTCTGACGGTGGTAAATTGTCCAATCTGTCTTGGAACTCTGGCTTGTCTCATTTCACTGTAATAGGTGGTAGAAGATAGAGGAATTATCCCAGCTAGAGCTGAGCATCTTTATTGTCAATCCTTTCCCCCAACGGCCACCAGAAATACATGTGTAAGGTGCACATGGTGGTTCACTCCTGTAATCCTAGTTATTCAGGGGGCAGAGATCAGGAGGGTCATTTTGAGGCCAGCCTGGGCAAAAAGTTTACAAGACCCCACCTCAAGGAAAGAAGGAAAGAAAGAAGGAAGGAAGGAAGGAAAAGAAAGAAAGGAAAGAAAGAAAGAAAGAAAGAAGGAAGGAAGGAAAAGAAAGAAAGAAGAAAGAAAGGAAGGAAGGAAGAAAGGAAGAAAGAAAAAGAAAAGAAGGAAAGAGACAAATACATGAAACACAACTGTGGTTCAGCAAGTTGTTTGTATTATTCATTCACAAAGGGCGGGGGGATGTGAGGTGTCTCCACAAGAGAATTTATTGGATTTGAGCTTGTGTTATGGATTATAGAGAGGTTTCAAGGAAGCAGGACTTTGCTTGAGATTGAATGCTGTTAGGAAGGAGGAATGATTCTAGGATTAGAATCTTAAATCATACAGAGAAGAGAAGAGAAGAGAGAAGATTAGACCAAGGCTAAAAGGTGTAATTTGAAAAGAAGCACCACCATTCATGTTAGCTGGGTTAGGGAGTTGGTTATTTTTGGACCCAGTTAGACAATATTCCTATTTTGGTCTATGCTCAGACATGATTACAAAGTAGCCTTGTATTTTGTCTTGATCCATGATGGTCACAGGTGGTCTTGTCTGGTGCTGATGTTATATGAAATCCAGGGCAGCTCTTCTTGTTAGAGAACGTCCGTGTTCCTGTTCCAGCAGACAGAGGATCATTTCTAAGTCCAAAAATGAATACACACAAGAAGGTTAAATAGGAAAGGCACATCAAAGAAGATTTCATGCATGTTTCAGTTTGAACTTGTAGATCTTATGGGAAAAAAGAATGAAAAGGGGTATACTATAAAATTTCTGAAAATTAAAAACCTCTTTCCAAGTCTCACTCAAAGGAAGATGTAGGCAACTTGAGAGAGATCACATCTGCCTGTTACGAGACAAGTTCCCAAAAGGATGTGCTAGTACTCCAACATTTCATATGTCCAGAATATTATGTAGATCCCTGAGTTCTTCTCAAATCCACCAAATCTCAAGATAACCTAATAATAATTCCAGCCCTACTTCCTATGTATACTCTAATTATAGAAGTAGGTAACAAAATTCTGCAATCATCATGAAAGCATGGATGTAACAGGTGGACCTACCCAGGGGAACAAAGGAAAGGGAGTGAATGATCCAGGCATGCATACTGTGGAAGCCTGTTTGCTTCAAGGGAAGAGCGACTACTAGACAAACATTGCTTCATCTGGGAAAGAACAAACTTGGACTATTGGAAAGAACCCCCTAGACCTTCCAGGTGACAGAACCATCTGCTGGCAGGGAGTTCCTCACAGACATATGCCATCTAACTTCTTTTAGAGCTGTGTGCTCTGAGTACAAGATACTAAAGCCCCCTCACAGAGCAAACTTTATTCTATACATGAGGCCAGTGGAATACCTTTCCCTGAGGTTCCTTTCCCTCTACCATAGCTTGGGCATAATGACAAATGTCTTCACTTGCCTTTATGCATACAGATGACCTGCCTGGTATTGATGGCTACCTGGAGTTACTCTGCCTGGGTCCTTACTGGACTTTGCTATTTATTGAATATCATGGACTGTTTGGAATGGAATACCATATGGAAAGCATGTCCCCTTTAACAGCATTCAGTAATTGTGAGTGCTTCTTTCACCATGTAGGTATTGGGGGGGTGGAGAGATTGGTAAGGGGAAGTCCCTCCATCTGCACAGTCCATGTCAACCATTTCCTAGAGCCCTTCCTTATGGCAATTTTCCCAGTGCGCACTGAGCGAGGTGCCTCATGTCATGTTTCTGTGCAGCTACCTTGATATGGATGTTCTGTTGTAAGCTTTGGGCCAAGGCAATGTGGATATTCCCACTGTTAGGCACAGATCAAGGAGGCCGGTGCACACCCAAGCACAGAGCCTGGTAATGGCTCTTCAGCAGCTGGTATTCAAGCCCTTCGTAATAGGGACAGAGCTGGGTAGGGGAAGAACAGGTTTTGGAAGGGGGCCATTTTCTCTCAACTTTCATCCTCTGCTTCTGTATCAGACAGGAGGTTTCCAACAGGCCAATTGAGCTTTTAGGTACAAATATTTTCTGCAGGGCATTAGCCTTAAGCCAACTTTGAAAGGAAGGGATGGAAGCAAAGGCATATACTGAAATGCAGCAGTATGACTTTGGAATTTTGTGCATAAAATTTTTGCTTAATAACAGTGTCAGGGAAGCAGTGGCAGTCCTGGTTCTGTGACACTCTGGCTGAGCTGATTAGGATTCAGTTTATCTTATCCAGTGTGTCCTTGCTATAAACAGACCCATGAACCACAGAGGACACAGCAACATTAAGGAAATGGTGTATAACTCTCTGTGTGTGTGTGTGTGTGTGCATGCTTTCAAGTAGGAAAGAAAAATGGAAAGTAGAGAGGGAAACTCATTTTTTAAAAAGAATTACATAATATATTTAAAAGCTTTTATTATCACATTATTATATGGGAGTACATTGTGACATTTATAAAAGTTACCATAATATATCATAGTTGAATTTATCCCCTCCATCATTCTCCTTTATCCCCTCTCACCCTATTCCTGCAATAAACAGTTTCAACAGGTCTCATTTTTCCATTTTCATGCATAAGTACATAATATTTCCACTACATTCACCCTCCTACACCATTTCCTTATATTTTTCTACCTCCCACTGGTACCAAGCCCCAGACAGGACCTGTTTTTCCCTCCGGTTCTGTTTCTGAAAAAAAAAAAAAAAGGCATTTTTGGTTGATTAAGATACCTATACAGGAAGTCTCATTGTGACATTTCCAAGTGTATGTATATTACAACCCAAATTGGTTCACCCTTCTGTTTACCTCCTTTCTACCTTTGTCCACTTCTTATGGTGATTTCAACAGGTTTAAAAATTCTACATTCATTCTTGTGTAGACAGTATATCAACCATATTCACCTTATTAACTTTTTAAAAAATTTTTATTGTTTTATTATTCATATGTGCATACAATGCTTGGGTCTTTTCTACCCCCTGCCCCCACACCCTCCCTTACCACCCACTCCGCCCCTTCCTTCTTCCCCCCACCCCCTCGATACCCAGCAGAAACTATTTTGCCCTTATCTCTAATTTTGTTGAAGAGAGAGTATAAGCAATAATAGGAAAGAACAAGGGTTTTTGCTAGTTGAGATAAGGATAGCTGTACAGGGAGTTGACTCACATTAATTTCCTGTGCATGTGTGTTACCTTCTAAGTTAATTCTTTTTGATCTAACCTTTTCTCTAGATCCTGGTTCCCTTCTCCTATTGGCCTCAGTTGCTTTTAAGGTATCTGCTTTAGTTTCTCTGAGTTGAGGGCAACAAATTCTAACTAATTTTTTAGGTGTCTTACCTATCCTCATATCTCCCTTGTGTGCTCTCGCTTTTATCATGTGCTCAAAGTTCAATCCCCTTGTTGTGTTTGCCCTTGATCTAATGTCCACATATGAGGGAGAACATACAATTTTTGGTCTTTTGGGCCAGGCTAACCTCACTCAGAATGATGTTCTCCAATTCCATCCATTTACCAGTGAATGATAACATTTCATTCTTCTTCATGGCTGCATAAAATTCCATTGTGTATAGATACCACATTTTCTTGATCCATTCGTTAGTAGTGGGGCATCTTGGCTGTTTCCATAACTTGGCTATTGTGAATAGTGCTGCAATAAACATGGGTGTGCAGGTGCCTCTGGACTAACCTGTGTCACAGTCTTTTGGGTATGTCCCCAAGAGTGGTATTGCTGGAACAAATGTTTAGCTTTTTAAGTAGCCTCCATATTTTTTTCCAGAGTGGTTGTACTGGTTTACATTCCCACCAACAGTGTAAGAGGGTTCCTTTTTCCCCACATCCTTGCCAACACCTGTTGGTGGTGGTGTTGCTAATGATGGCTATTTTAACAGGGGTGAGGTGGAATCTTAGTGTGGTTTTAATTTGCATTTCCTTTATTGCTGGAGATGGTGAGCATTTTTTCATGTGTTTTTTTGGCCATTTGAATTTCTTCTTTTGAGAAAGTTCTGTTTAGTTCACTTGCCCATTTCTTTATTGGTTCATTAGTTTGGGGAGAATTTAGTTTTTTTAAGTTCCCTATATATTCTGGTTATCAGTCCTATGTCTGATGTGTAGCTGGCAAATGTTTTCTCCCACTCTGTGGGTGTTCTCTTCAGTTTAGAGACCATTTCTTTTGATGAGCAGAAGCTTTTTAGTTTTATGAAGTCCCATTTATCTATGCTATCTCTTAGTTGCTGTGTTGCTGAAGTTCCATTGAGAAAGTTCTTACCTATACCTATTAATTCCAGAGTATTTCTTACTCTTTTCTGTAGCAACTTTAGAGTTTGGGGTCTGATATTAAGATCCTTGATCCATTTTGAGTTAATATTGGTATAGGGTGATATACATGGATCTAGTTTCAGTTTTTTGCAGACTGCTAACCAGTTTTCCCAGCAGTTTTTGCTGAAGAGGCTGCTTTTTCTCCATTGTGTATTTTTAGCGTCTTTGTCAAAGACAAGTTGGTTATAGTTGTGTGGCTTCATATCTGGGTCCTCTGTTCTGTTCCACTGGTCTTCATGTCTGTTTTTGTGCCTTAACTTTTTTAAAGAATGGGATTCTTACTTGTACAACTGAAATTTAAGCACTGAACAATGAGTCTACTGTCAAGAATCCAAGAGCATCATCTTGATTGACACATTTGATTGACAAGCCAAATGAATTTGATTTCACTTAAACTCTGAGTTACTTCATCATTTACGTAAAAAGTCGGTCTTGAACAGTGGTTTACATCCTCAAATGCAAATTAGAAAATTCTCTGGATGCCTGAGCCAATCTCCAATTCAATGGATCAGAATCTCTGGAAGTGAGCCTCGGGCATCAGTATTATCAGTAATTTTTTTTTCTAAAGTGACTCTGGGTATGATTAGAAACCAATAAAGTAAATTCTTTTTCTACCTTGAGTAGGGTTTGTGAATCTGTAGCACCAGTAACAACTAACGCTTAGAAATTGGGAATATCAGGCCTTTTCACAGATCTACTAAATTAGTATCTGCCTTTTAACTTATCCAGGCAGTTTGCTGGTATATTTAAGTTTAAGAGCTACTTTCCGACATGGTCACTGGTTCTCTGCATTCATAATGTCATGGAATTTTCAAGACTGCTTATCTATATGTAGGCCATAAACCCTGAAGCAGCAGAGTAATGAGTTATAGGCAGTTTTGGTGTCTCATTAGATACTTCCAGCTCATCCAAGATCATTGTTTTCTTGTGATACTGAGATCAAACCCTAGCACATGCTAAGCAAGTACTCTCCCAATGAGCTACATCCCAGCCCTCAGTTAGGCTCTAGGTATTGGAGCTTGTGGTGCCACATCCTAGTTGGACCTGGCCAATCCATATTGGAGCTGATCATTGTTTTAGATGAGTGGTGAGCAATTTTTCCCCCACAGGGCATTAGACAATACCTGCAGACATATTTTACTGTCACAACTGGAGAAGGGGTTGCAAAGTCCAGGGCTAAGTCTAAACATACCATCATTTATAAAACAGGCCCTCACAACAAAGAATTATCTGTCCCAGAATTGCAATAGGTACCAAGACTTAGAAACCCTACATCTATTCTAAAATAACTTTTCACATGTTGAAAATGTTCCAAATCTCTGCTGCCCAATGCAATAGCAACTAGCCACAGGTTTTTATGAGTACTGTAAATGTAACTAGTGCATCTGAGGAACTCAATTTTAGCTTTAATTTTAATTAATTTAAATATAAACTTAAAGTACAGAGTGGCTACACTTTGGACAGTACAGGTCTAGTTAAAGGCCTGCACTGGGAGATGCTTGGAGTTCCCCCACCCATTCTGATGGATGCAGCAGATGACTTGAGACAACAAGTTCTTGAGCACAGCTTCTACATCTTATTTAGTTCATTAAGAAACTGCCCTAGTCAGGATTGGCAGTGGCCCAATCCTGTAATCCTGGCTACTTGGAAGGCAGAGATAAGGAGGATCTCAGTCCAGCCCAGCCAGACATAAAGTAAGGTGCTATCTAAAAAAATAACCAATGCAAAAAGGGTTGGTGGAGTGGTTCAAGTGGTAGAGCACCTATCTAGCAAATGTGAGGTCCTGAGTTCAACCCCTAATACTGCCCTCCAAAAAAAAAAAAAAGAAAAAGAAAGTGCCCACATTTTCTGGGCCTGGTAATATGGCTGTATGTGGAGAATATAGTATGCACTTCTGCTCAAGAGGAGACTAGGAACCAGGTGCTCGTGGCTCATGCCTGTAATCCTAGTTATTCAGGAGGCAGAGATCAGGAGGATCGCAGTTCGAAGCCAGCGCAGGCAAATAGTTCATGAGACCCTATCTCAAAAAAAACCCATCACAAAAAGGGCCGGTGGAATGGTTCAAGGTGTAGGCCCTGAGTTCAAGGCCCAGTACTGCAAAAAAATAGGAGACTAGGAATGCCATTCTCTCTGCTTTTCCTTCTATCCATATATTCCGATGAATATCTCCTTTTTAAAAAAATCTCAAAAGATCTAGGCACTTGTGTCTAAGAAAGCCTTTATACTTAGGAGATAATTTGCTCAAAAGTAGCAATGATGGCAGTTGAAAGCACAGGCACTTCAATTTAGAAGGTCGTTGAAGCCCTCGCCGGAGAGCAGTATCTGTTCTTTATAGAACATTCTCTATGCCTTCTTCATTAACCTCCCTGTTTCATGAACTTTTTGAAGTTTCTTAAAGATAATTTTAAGAAACATTTTCCTGGTGGAAATTACAGTGAGATCTAATGACAATGTAATATAAACATTGTCTAGAAAACACACAATAAAACAAAACAATCTAGATTTATATAAGGAAAATACTATTGGAATAATATTTTCTGTGTCCAGACAAGTTACCCTACAGAAATAAAGAAGGCCAAGAAAATTTAAAGGAATTCATTACTAGTAGACCTCCCTTGCAAGAATTAAAATTTCTTTTCTTCAGAAAAAGGAAAAATGAAACAGTTGAGATACTCAAATCTATCTACATAAAAAAGAGTGTTCAGTGAGGAAAAAAGGAAAGTAAAATAAAGATCTCTTATTCTAATAACACTACTTAAGCTGGAGGAGTGACTTAAGTGGCAGAGCATATGCCTAGAAAGTGTGAGGCCCTGAGTTCAAACCCCAGTACCACCACCAAAAAAAAAAAACAGATAACACTATTCAAGATGATAAGTGCAAGAACAATGGAATAATGTCCATAGCAAGATACACAAATGGCAAATAAGCATGTGAAACGATGTCATTATAGAATTGCAAGTAAGATATACTACACACATATTAAAAATGGCTAGAATCCAAAAGGATGACATCAAATGCTGACCAGGATGAGAAGCAACAGGAACTCTCATTCATTACTGGTGGGAATGCATAATGTGACAGCCACTATGGAAGACAGTGTGGCATTCTTTTTAAAAAGCTGAACCCTAAATGCATATTACTAAGTGAAAGAAGGCAGTCTGAAGGCCTCTATGGGATTTATCAAACTATATGACATTCTGGAAAAGAACAAATTATAGGAAGAATAAAAAGATCATTGTGCCAGGGATTCTGAAAGAGTGGGAAATGGGCAAATAGATGAAGCACAGAGCATTTCTAAGCCGGTGAAACTCTTCTGTATGATCCTGCAATGGTGTCCACATGGTATTATACATTTGACAAAGCTCATTGAACTGTAAAATTAAGAGTGACCCCTGTTGGAAACTATAGCCTCTAGTTAGCAATCAGGTGTCAATATTTCACTCATCAATTGTAAAAAATATACCACACTAATTCATGATGTTAATAAAAAGGAAATTGTTGGAGGGGTGTGAATTGGGGAGAGCCATATGGGAATTCTTTATTTTCTGCAAACCTAAAAATTGCTCTATGAAACAGGGACTGCTTTGATTATAAGCTCTGCAAGTGCCTAAGGTTAGTCAGAAAGGCTTTTCCTTTTGATAGATTTGTGGCAAAGACTAGAGAGGTCAATTTTGGGTGTGGGGACAAGTGGTCAGCTTCAACAGTGAGGAAATATTTTTCTTTTTGTGGTAGTCTATTTGAGGGAGGGATTGTTTGGCATTTCTATGCTTGTGTAACTTTAAGAGCATATCAAATTTCAGGGTCCTGTAGGGAGGGGAGAAGTTTGGTCAAGTTAAATATACTGGCATTTTGTTTTGCTCGATTAGGGTGGGAACAAATGGTTCAGTTAATCAGTTATGAGACTTAGAATTTGGAGGCTCTGAGTGGTCTTGTCACAGGTAAACCAGGGGATCATCTATCTGTGAGCCTTATCTGAATAATAGAGGAAAGAATTTTGTTTTATTCTCCTTGGACTATTGTAACAAAGTATCATACCTGGAGTGGTTTATAAATAACAGAAATTTATTTGGCACAGTTCTGGAGGCAGAGAAGTCCAAGATCAATGATAAACAATGTTTTGTGTCTGGCAAGGACCCCCTTCCTATTTCAGAGATGGCAACTTTCTACTGGGTCCTTGCACAGGACCCAGTAGAAAGGGATGGGAAATCTCTCTCAGGTCTCTTCTTTAAGGGCGCTAATCCCATTCATGAGGGCACTACCTTCACAACCCAATCCCTTTCTAATACCATCATCTTGGGCCTTAGGATTTAAACATATAATTTTTCTTTTGGTGGTGATGGTAAACACACAAACATTCAGAACAAACAGTAGCTGTTTGCAGTAAACCATTTTCCAAACATGAATGAGGAGAATGAGGATAAGGGGGGAGGACAATTGACTATAGGTTTTTTCAGAAGCATGGGGGTTCAGGTAAAGTCTGGCACTGTCAACATCTACCATGTTGTCAGGAGCTTAGTGTTGTCACTACAGAATCTGTTTCAATTACCTCTGGGCTTCATACATTTATGGAGTCCAGAGAAACTATACTGGGTGGTGAAAACATAGGGAAAAAAATCACTGGTGTTATATCATTAAACTCATTTTCTCTGATTTGAATTCCAGCTGAAAGAGATTAAATCCTCCAATGACTTAGATTAGCTCAAAAAATCCTGAGCATGACATAAAACTTTCTCTTCCTGAGATGCTCCTGAAATTAGGAAAAACACCTTTCTTTGTTTCCAATTTGGTCCATTAAAATATAGAAACAACTGCTCCTTTCCCAAGGAAAGCAGAGGTGGGCAAAGTTACTTCATTTAATAAACTCAGTATTCCGTATGATCTCCCTTTTCTCACAAACAATTGTTAACATGCTGAGAAGTAATTAAATGATTAGAAGCAGCTTTTGTCCTAACTACTCCTTCATGCCCTGTCCTATCCATGAAGAACTAGAGGGTCCTGCTCCCAACTCTGTGTCTCTGAATGCAAACTGATTTGGAAATAGGATCTTTGCAGATATAATTAAGATGAGATCATTGGGTGGGCTCTGATTTACTATGACTGATGTCTTTATAAGAACAGGAAAAGAGACACAGAGATACAAAGGGAGGCAAGACGATATTAAGACGCACAGGGAGAATGTCATGTGTAGACAAGAATGAGACTGACAGCTAAAAAGGCATGGAAGGATTTTGCTCAGTCTTAAAGGGATCATGGCCCTGTTGGCACCTTGCTTTCAGACCCTCTCCAAGACACTTACCTCAGTGAGCCAAACATGGGCTGGCTCTCATTCCCTTTCCTTTTGCCTTTGGTGGATGACTAATGCAAACAATAATGCTTGGCTACCTTGGCATAAGGAGGAGAGATGCTGTACTGGCTTGACATGGGTTCATACTCCCTGACATGTGCCATCTTTTAACCTTCTGGGTTATGAGTCATAGACACACTCTGTGTGAAAAGTGTGGTCTTTATTCAATAAGTGGGATGCTAAGCACTTCAACTTCTTTAAGTTCCTATTCATTTTCAAAATTGAGCAAATAAGGAGCAGAAACATATTTTATTCCTATATGCCTTTGTGATTGGGAAGCATAGGAAATCTGGTTAACAACCCAAACTGTAACTTCTTACCTATGTGATTTCAAGCAATTCATTCTCACTTCCAAACACTTCATTTGTAAAATGACAACAATAATAGTTATAATAGCTCTTATTTATAAAAAGAACAATCATGAAATGCTGAAGTAATGCAATAAAAATCAAGGCAGAGTAAGCTATAACCAAGGAAAACAAAAATTAGTTATTAATGTTAGTATTGGCTTTATGTTTGTGTGTGTGTGTGAAAAAGAGAGAGAAATATGTAGATCTTCATTGGAAAGGATAGAAAAGGATGAACACTAACCAGTGGGTGCCAGGTTATGTCTCAGGTAATTCCCTATTTAAAAAGTTTTGGGAGGAGCAGTACAATCTGCCTGTGGACTTGAGCCTCTGGAATAGAGGAAGCCTGATGTGAGTTTTAGGGTAGCACAATTTAATGATCTCTTCCCCACCCCCACCCTCACTCCCAGATTCCTCATGTCAGGAGACTGGATACCTGGAACATGTTGCTGTAAAATGTCTTCATGGATGGCTTCCAACAGTCTGGACAGGGCCTTGTCAATCCCATGTGTAGAGCACAGACTAATATGATTTCATGACCATGAACTGATAAATAAAAATCAGATCCTCTTTGCAATGAACCTCTTCCAACAGCATCCAGTTCTCCAAAACTGCTCTATAGACTATTTAATGGCAATCCCTGGGACTGGGCTTAGGCAGTCCTCTCTTTCTCACTTCTTGGAAGAGCTAATAGGAAGCAGACTCCATCCTCCATCATCCTGCAGCCCTCCCCCACCAGGCAATTACAAGTGTTTGATGGACAAGATGTCCTGGAAATGGGATTCTCTTTTCTTACTCTTCTCCCTCTCTTATTAATTTTATTTAAAACATTAAATATTTAAATTTTAATTAAAAGTTTTTAATTGACATATAATAATTATACATATTCATGGAATTTATTATAATATTTCAGTGTTATCCAATGTGCAATGATCAGGTCAGGGTGATTGGTATATCCATCACCTCAAATATTTAGCACTTCTTTGTGGTGGGAACATTCAACATCTCTTCTAGCTTCTTTGAAATATACAGTTCAGTGTTCTCAACCTTAATGACCCTATTGTGTAATAAAACATTAAAAATTATTCTTCCTATCCAACTGCACCCTGACCATTAACTATTCCCTCTTCATTGATCATGACATTTTTCCCAGCCTCTTTGATCACTATTCTACTCTCTGCTTCTATGAGATCTTTCTTCACTTGTACATATAAGTGAGGACATGTGTTATTTGTCTTTCTGTGCCTGACTTATTTCACTTAAAATAATGACCTTCAGTTCTATCTGTGCTGGCACAAATGTCAGGATTTCAAACTTGTTTATGACTGAATAATATTGCACTATGTGTGTGTGTATATATTACATCTTCTTTATTTGTTCATTGATTAAACATTCTAGCACAAACCTCTGAGTTCAAACCCCAGCCCCACCAAAAATAAACAAATAAACAAATAAATCAAATTGATTCCATATCTTGGCTCTTGTGATTAGTGCAGAAATAAACATGGCAGCATGGGTTTTCTTTAAAGGTCAGCATACTTTTGAGAAGAAAATATTTTCTGTAACTTACCTGCATAAAACAAAGCAGGAAAGAGAGGAATGAGTACCTTCAAATGAAATGCATCTTAGGCCTGGATGGGTTTCACCTTTCCTAATATCCAATAAAAAGGCAAATCTTATTTTTATGGTTTTCATCACAATAAAATGTCTAGCCTTTGAGGGTTTCAGATAAAAATCAATCATGGCTACCTTTAAAATTCTTTTCTTCTGCAACCTACCCTTGAGTGGTCTGTCTTGACCTCAGTAGATTAAAACTCCCCTCCCTCCTTTATCCCTGTCCCAGCCAACTCCTTTCAAATCTCAGACATGATTTGTCTGCAGTTTGCAATTCTGTGAGTTGAGTTTCTCTTGTCATGAGTTCACTAGATTAGAACTATGACACACACACAAAGAAAATAAGTTTTGCTGTTAAGACAGTTTTATTTTCTATTTAAAGTTAGGCCTCATAAGTTAATAAGAAACACTAACTGAAGAGTTAGTACTATGGTTTGAATATGGTTTGTCCCCTCCAAAAACTCATATTGAAATCTAATCCCCATGTGAGATATTAAGAAAGTAGAAACTTAATCAGGCTGCAGTATTTAGAGGTGGGGCCTCTGGGAAGGATTCACATCAGAGAGGTCACCCGCAGGGAGCCCCAGTGACTGAACACTGCTGGCTTTATCAGAAGAGGGAGGAACTTGATGTTTTCATATATGTAAAAGTCATGGAGTGGTTACATCAAGCTATTTACCATATGTGTTACCTCAGACACCATTGTTTTTGTGGTGGTAACACCTAAACTTTACTTCCTTAGCAATTTTTATGTGTGAAAAATAGTAACTATAACCATCTTCTTTTATTTAATTATAACTTAATTTATTAATTTATTTATTTTTGAACAAAGTTTCAACTACATTGCCCAGGCTAGCCTGAAACTCACCACCATATAATACAGACTGGCCTTGAACTCATTATCTCCAGTTTCTGCTTCCTGAGTACTAGTTAGTTTTTTGTGACCATGCTCAACTAATTATCTGATATTTCTCAAAACTGAAAATCCCTAGCATGCTCTGGACTTCAGATTTTGAAATTTACAAGAGCCATAATTATAGTCTATTAATCCTAAAGGACTGCTTTGTGTGGATTCTCAGTATGAGGTCTGCATTCTAATTCGGAGACACAGATCCACTTATGGTCAGAATTTTTCTACCTACAAACAAGTTTCTAGATGTTAAACAAACTACAGAATCATTTCAGAATTTACTTTAGATGCTATACTTATATCAATTCACAGACGTGGAGGAAAAAGATTTTGGAGGGGAAATGTTCAAATGTGAATATAATTTATCTACTTTGATGTTCCTGCTTCTACCCTGTGAAAAGAAATTATGTTCCTAAATGAATTAAAGTCAAGATACAGTTCCTTGTTGTAAAGGTCAAGGAGACTATTTCTGATCAGTTTGAGGCCCTTGTTTGCTAAATCTGACTTTTACCAAAATAAAAGGAAGCTCAGCATGTCAGATGCTGCCAGTTTTAGAAGGGCCATTGAAGGCCTGGATGGACCTCTGTCCTTAGGTTCCTCTAGCATCAGTGCCTCTGGCACACTATCTCAGAGGCTTTGGCCCAGTGTTTCTGGGTGCACAGCAACCTTGGATGAAGCAGCAGCTGCTCACCAGCCACAAAAGCCAGATGAGGCTCCAGGGCTGGGATAGGAGCCATAGTTTCTATGGGCTAAGGGTGGGTGTGTTACAGAGGGACTGGACTAGCTATTAGAGGATATAAAATGGACATGTCCATCATAGAATGTTAGGACTTGGCCTCCATCCCCAGCAGAGGAAATTGAGAATTAATATGACTGTCTTAGTCACACACACAAATCATATGATAACCTCTATTCTAAGGATATTTTTAGTTTTACTATGGAATTACTGTTAAGTACACATATTTATCTTAGCATCATTAAAACAATACATATAAACACATGGACAATCCAAGAATAAAAATGTAAGAAACATCTGAGAGTTAGTCAAAGTCTAATTATTCAGGCTTAAAAGGCTGCTTGAAAATTGGGTGAAGGAAGTAAGCATGATTTTTGTTAGTAGACAGTCAGCATGTGTTACCTTGGCAACAAGGGCAGAAATGGGGATTATATGCTGAACTGCATGTGAACTGAAAACTAATCAGCATCTTGTATGCCTGCAGCATGTTTGCACTACTGATTAGTGAGAAGTAATGCTGGCCAGATAACTGTGTGGCTGGGTGAACAGGGGAGATAATAAGTGAGAAAACAATTCTTTCAAAATGTACTTTGATGCAATGAGAAAGAACACTCTGGTCAACAATCCCAGGTTTTGGTTCCCTGGATTTCCACTCCTTTCCCCCTCAACTTCTGCTCCAGGCCTTCTGCTGCTCTGTTTCCCTTCCTCCTCCCCAAATCAGGTCAAGCAGTGGGAGCTCCTTCCTCCTGGCCTATTTTCTTACTGCCATCATCAGGCTCAGATGCTGACAGGAAGAAGCTGCCTATGCCTGAAGGAATGTCCCTTACTAGCTGGTCCAGTCCTTTCTCTTAACATTCCACTGCTTGCAGCACATCTCCACTCAGCTTGTGAGTTAACCCTTGGAGGTACCAGGAACTGGGAGCATTTTGGTGAAGAAGGTTCTCAGCATTGCTCTGCAGTTGACATTTCATTTCTTCCCTCTCAGGTGATGTTTTGCTTATTGGAAAACTCTCTAAACAACTTTGAAAAGCAGTGTCTTCAGACTTTCCCTGATATTCCTGAAGGTTGTAATCTACAGAACGGAGACACTGTCTGCAGGCTTAGGGAGCTCCTTACTGCATGCTCTCTGATAACATTCTTCTGCCTCCAGGAACTCAGTGAGGTCAAAGGGTGCATTCATAGGACTTAGCCTCTTCTCACCAGCTTTCTTAATGTAGTCTAGAACCAGTTTCCTTACTTTTTCCACCTTCCTTCTATTTCCAGTGTCTTCAGATTCTTCTGTATTCTGCATTTGTTTGACTTTTTCCCTGAAGCAGCACATAATCTGGTAATAGAAGTGGCCATTGTTTGATGAGCATTCCACTGCCCTCAGAAGTAGCTCAATAACTTTGTCAAGGTTCCCCTCTCTTCTATAAAATGTGGCTGCGTTTCGCAGGACATCTGGTTGATGAGGAGCCTTCAACAGGGCATCTTCAAGTAATTGCTTCCCTTGCCTTTCTTCTTTCATCTTCTGTAGTTTCAGGGCCAAGAGAACTTTGACATACTGGTTCTCAGGACTCAGCTCAATGGCCTGCTTCAGAGCTTCAACAGCAAACTGCTTCTGTGGTTTGTCATCCAGGTGGCACATGGCAAGGGCCAGTCCAGTGGAGAATTCGGGGTTGTTGGGCTGCTCATCCAGAGCCTTCTCAAAACACATCTTAGCCCTTTCATTCCTTCCACACTTCAGACGTGTCCATCCTTCTTCACTGTCAAACTCAGGACAGTCAATACTATAAGGATTGGAAAACTTCTCACAGATGTGCTTTACCTTGTCAATGTAAGTCTGAGCTTCTGAGAGTTGGCCCATGTGATAGTAGACCCAGGCATAGTTTCCCCAGGTGACCATACGTCTGATTTCTGCTTGGGCAGTGTCCTCTCACTGTTCTAAGACTTCAGCTTGCTACAAGCATTCCAGGGTTGCCTCATTGTCACCTTCTAAGTGTTTTATGTAGGACACAAAATTGTACATAGTAGATCTGAATTCAGTGTTTAAAAAAGCAATCTAGTTAAGCACTCTATCTTCTAGATGAGGTGGCACAGTTCCTTCCTTAAATAAGTTCCAGGTGAAATTGCATTTCAGTTATGTAAGCATCTTCTGAAGGGAAGGATCTTCTTGGTGACCTTACTTGCAGAAAGTATGCATAGTCAGTATGATGTCCACCCACCAAGCATTGTACGTTGTAATGGTTAAATTTATGTGTCAAGCTAGTGGGGCCATAGGACAGTTTAAATTTTGCAACATGACTGGAAATGTTAGACTCAGGCCACACTATAAGATACAGCACTCCAAGGAAATTTCACATTTTGGCAATAACTTGCAATTTCCCATCTCTGAAATATCCCTAAACAGGCAAGCTTTGCTTTCTGACATCTTTCCTCCCACCTCTACCCATCTCTGCCCTTCTATAAATGTACAATGCACAATACAGGAGGAATTCAGTTCTTTTAAGGAAGGAGGAACTTTGTGCTTTGTGGGCATCTTTACAAAGATCTCTGCCCCTCAATCCCATCTTATGTCTGATCCACTCAATCAGGATTTCAAACTGCCAAGTAATTTTAATTCTAAGAGAGCATCTGGGTTGCCTGTGATGCAGGCATCTGAGAGCACAATGAGAGAGATTGCATTACCTTCTTCCTGTTCTACTTCACATGGCAGGGAGGTCCTAGCAGGTCAGTCAGTGAGAAGATTGTCCACATAGACATGTTCACCTCTACTGAGCAAGCAAATTTCAAGGTACAAGTGACATCCTCATGACTTGGAATCTGGAAGTGCTGAATAAATCATGAACAGACTTTCTGAGAAGTAAGCATGTTATTAGCATAGTGACAACGTAATTGAGAAATCTCTGATTAAATCTTTTCACATATAAGAAACTGAACAGGGTTCATGACTTCAGGGACTTTCCTCAAAGCTCCATCCCTCATAGATCAGGTTGTGCCTCAGTGGATCTGAGCATGTGATCCTTCTGGTTTCTCATTAGCTCTTGTCCTTTCCCTGCTTATAACTCCTACTTCACTGGGTCCTTGGCTGCCCGACTCTGTAAAGTAGAAACAGCCAGGGAAATACAAATGCACAAATTTGTAAGAAAATTTATGACTCAGTTAGACAGATTAATTCACCCCTAAGCAAACAACTAAAGACCACTGAGGAACCTTGTTCTTGTAAGAACAAGAGTTCCTCAGTGGGACTCTAGAGGACACTCAGAGCCAGCAGATGCCAGGCTTATTCCCAGGGAATTCCCCTTTGGCAGTTGTTAGCACTGCTGGGTAAGAAAAGCCATACCTGCCTCTGTTCCTACAGAGCATCTTGATGTGGGCTTCAAGCCATCATAGGCCGAAGGGTCCTCCTCACAACTGCTTGGGTGAGTGGGTCTTCACACAGCCACATAAACGCTCCTATAGAGCCTTTTGTGTAGGCTGGACACCAAGACTCCTGGCAGGGCCTGGCTTCTGATCAAGCCCACTCATGTAGACACAATTAAGTTCAGTGTTGGCCAGGAGCCCATTATCTAGAAAGGTAATCTGAGGTACACTTGACAGTGAAGTCCTTTCACCCAAGCATCCCCATAAAGGAACTTGCTGGGCATTGGCAGTCCTTGGGGCAGCCTTTCTGCATCCTAGGGTGGTCAATAGTATCCTCTGTCCCTGAGCAATCTACCCCTCAATCCTTCCTCACAGATATTGGGTAGGAAAGGCATCTTTTTCACTTGTTCTCCCTGAAGCTCTATCAAAGGCAGAACTCTAGCAAGTGTATATGCACTTAAAAATGTCAAATTTACTGAGATTATACTTTACAAACCATAAATGTTTCTAAACCATAAAATGTTTCTAAACCATAAAATGTTTGCTTCCTATTTAAGGATTCAGTTTGATGAGTCTTAACAAATGGTTATGCCTATGCAAGCATATAGTCTCCCAGTAGACTATTTCTACCATCCCAAAGATTCCTCCCTGTGCCTTTTTACTCCATCCTCACTGTCTCCAGACAACCATTCATCTGTTTCCCATCACAAGAGATTAGACCAGTATTACATCAGAGATTATATTCCAATGTCAATTATATTCTGCTACTCATCAGTTTCACCACAGCAATCAAAATAAACTTTAGTCTTTGAACTTTATGGCTATAGAAAAAATTCTTCTAAAAATGCCTGTCAGAATTGTTCTACTTCCCACCATGAAGTGATCAAACATCTCAGGTCTACATGGATAGGGTTTGCAAGACTGATTCCATCTCTCACAAGTTTATCTGCTGAAAATAAATACTTCCTTTGGAAATCACAAGAAAAAAAAAGCCTCTTATTAGTCATTCCAAATAATACAAGGAAGAAAGCCAGCAAATGGTAATACCCTTAGGGCTAGCTTTGAGTCAGCAAATTTTGTGCCTAGGATAGTCTAACCACTCCCATCAAGGTTCCCTCTCATTCCAGCTACCAGCTGACCCAAATTCTAGAAACTTACGTAGCTTGAGCATGTACATCAGAGAAAGCCACAGAGAAGAAAGCAAACAACTGTTCAATCTATAAGCAACAGATAATTCAGAAACTTCCCTGCAGAGTGAGAGGCTCAGTTTACAATTTGCATTCAAGAACAAGAGTGGCGGTCTATTGTTACTTCACTGACCTCATGACTGTGACCTGCTGCCCTGTTGCTCTGAAGAGTGGGGACATGTTCAAAAATTGTCCCCTTCTGCCTCAAGCAAATGCCCAAGGCATTATATAAGGTGGAATCACAGGGTGTGGTATATCAGCTGATGCTTTCTCCCTGTTCATGAGTGATCTGTTAGTGAAAGAAGAGGAAACTGGAAAGTGAAACTGACTCAGGCTCATCTAGAGGAGGAAAAAGAAACTTAGTGGTGAGACCCACAGTGGCTGAGCCACAGCACATTGCTCAACACTGCACGTGTGAAGCTGCACTGAAAGGGAACAGGAAGGCACTCCCAGGAGCCTGACCTTCCCTCTGGGCGGGAAATTGTATTGTTAATAGTTTCTAGGAGATTCTGATGTCAGGATTTCTGGGACCACAAGATGTGAAAGAATGTTTCAAAATATTTTGAAAAAAAAGGTATCGTGGTTTCCGCTTTTTTTTTTTTTTTTTTGTCTTTTCTTTTTTGGTGCTGGGATCGAACCCAGGGCCTCACGCATGCTAGGCAAGCGCTGTACCACCAAGCTACATCCCAGCCCCGTGGTTTCCACTTTTAACAATAATGTCAGGAGAGCCTTCATGACACCAGACACACAAATGGCCTCCCCACATGCAGCTGAGAGGAGAAAAGAAAAACAGATTTCCTGGAGCTTTTGGAACTTCCAAAGATGCTCAGGGCCCAATTTGGATCTATATGAAAGTTTTCTACTTCGGGATGTCTCCAAAATTGGCTACCCTTCTTTCTGTTTGGCTTCCTCCAGGAGACAATGTCTCTGACCCTGTATGGAGGGTCTTGGGATACAGTGCTGGATTCAGAGTCCAGAGTGCTAACAAATGTCCAGAGCAAACTGAGCTGGGATAGGTCTTTATAACTGGGAGAGGTGTTTGGCAACTAAAGAGTTAGGGAAATTGCAAAGAGAACAGCTAAGAAAGTTGGAAAGGCACTAGATTGTGATACAGCTTTTGAGCTCCTGGTTTGGTTGCCCTGCCTCTAAGGTCTGGAGGGAGGGAGCTGCATCCTTGCTCAAGCCAGCTGAGGAAAGCAGAGTGTGGCACTGACTTCTGAGCCCGTGTGCCCCACCCTGGAGGCACCTGCAAAATGGTGCCCAAGTCTTAGCCTTGCTCTGAGCCCATTTCTGTGCTCTAGGTTAGTGCTCCATGCTATTGCTTGAGGGACAGCTTAGTCTGGAGAGACTGCTCTAGGTTCAGCACTCAACATAAACTGCAGCCTGGTAGCCTAGCTACCATAAAGATGGAAAACAAGAGAAGGAGGCATTCCTTAGTTTACCAAGCCTGATCTGGTCTGAGTTTTCTTGCTCACCAGATCCAGACTGGGAGAAAGGGAAAAGATGTTGAATTGTTGCTAAGAAGTTTCTGGATCCCAAATCCCTTTCCATTCAGCTTCCACTAGGGTGTGACTGCATGTTCTTGCAGGTAGGTTGGTGTGTGGAAATTCGCTTCCCTGGAAGTAGCCATGAAACCAGTATTAGTCATTTCCCAAATGGTGAAGATGGCATTTGGAAGTATAAGGTCTGGGATCTTACCTTCCAAAGACTGATAACCTCCTGCCTGGCTAATCTGAGTGGTCTAAGGCACTACTCCAGAAGATTCTGAGTTCTTGTGTCACCTGAACAGAAAACTGGACAGAGACAAAATTGCAAAACAGTAGCAAAACTTTGTTGAAAGAAAAGGAAGAAAGAATAAGAAGAAACCATCACAACAGAAACTGTGTCCTCTGCCAGGTGGCACAGAAACATTGATTTCTTTGTTTAAGACCAAATTATAAGTTTGTAAAGTGGGAACAATCTGGCCAGTCCTTATGAAGCAGCTGGCATGACTGGCCTCAGTCTTTAGGCAAGGACTATGGTGACTATGGTGACTACTTAGCATAGCCTAATCACATAACAAAGGGTATTCTGTGCATGTGTATATGCCAATTTTTGGCCTTTAAGTATATATATGAGACGCAACCAATATTCATGAGATCCTAAGTAAGAGGACCTAACCTGGGAGGTCGAATTGGGGTAGACCTTTTTTGATAAGAAAAGCAGATCCAAAAGCATCAATTTTGTATGCTATCTTGACATCTTAGAGGAAATTTATTGCTCTAGAGTTGGCTCAGGGTCTGTGCTGGGGAATGCCTGTTTATTTAGTAGAAGAGAGGTACCATGGTGGATGAGGGGGAGGAGGAGGATTGGGGTGTGGGAATCTGAAGTCCAATGGAGAGGGGGCAGAGGGACACGGGGGTGGGCAGGCTGCCTAATTGATACAGGGACAGAATTTTAATTGAATTTTGGAGGAAGTGATTTATTGCTTCTTAGTCACAAACTCTTATGTTAACTTTTATAGCTACTTATATTTAAAATAAGTATTTTAAGTTGTTTTCTTTGGAAAAATAAGTACAATTTTCCAAAACATATTCACATCCTTACTAGTTCACATTCTTACTAATGACCAGACACTTGCAGTTACTTGGAAACAAGACTGTTAAATTTTTTTTAATGCATATGTGCATACAATGCTTGGGTCTTTTCTCCCCCCTGCCCCCACACCCTACCTTACCACCCACTCCACCCCCTCCCTCTTCCCCCCCACCACCTCCATACACAGCAGAAACTATTTTGCCCTTATTTCTAATTTTGTTGAAGGAGAGTATAAGCAATAATAGGAAGGAATAAGGGGTTTTGCTAGTTGAGATAAGGATAGCTATACAGGGAGTTGACTCACATTAATTTCCTGTGCATGTGTGTTACCTTCTAGGTTAATTCTTTTTGATCTAACCTTTTCTCTAGTTCCTGGTCCCCTTCTCCTATTGGCCTCAGTTGCTTTTAAGGTATCTGCTTTAGTTTCTCTGAGTTGAGGGCAACAAATGCTAGCTAATTTTTTAGGTGTCTTACCTATCCTCATATCTCCCTTGTGTGCTCTCGCTTTTATCATGTGCTCAAAGTCCAATCCCTTTGTTGTGTTTACCCTTGATCTAATGTGCACATATGAGGGAGAACATATGATTTTTAGTCTTTTGGGCCAGGCTAACCTCACTCAGAATGATGTTCTCCAATTCCATCCATTTACCAGCGAATGATAACATTTTGTTCTTCTTCATGGCTGCATAAAATTCCATTGTGTATAGATCCATTCGTCAGTAGTGGGGCATCTTGGCTGTTTCCATAACTTGGCTATTGTGAATAGTGCCGCAGTAAACATGGGTATGTAGGTGCCTCTGGAGTAACCTGTGTCACAGTCTTTTGGGTATATCCCCAAGAGTGGTATTGCTGGATCAAATAGTAGATCAATGTTTAGCTTTTTAAGTAGCCTCCAAATTTTTTTCCAGAGTGGTTGTGCTAGTTTACATTCCCACCAACAGTGTAAGAGGGTTCCTTTTTCCCCACATCCTCGCCAACACCTGTTGGTGGTGGTGTTGCTAATGATGGCTATTCTAACAGGGGTGAGGTGGAATCTTAGTGTGGTTTTAATTTGCATTTCCTTTATGGCTAGAGATGGTGAGCATTTTTTCATGTGTTTTTTGGCCATTTGAATTTCTTCTTTTGAGAAAGTTCTGTTTAGTTCACTTGCCCATTTCTTTATTGGCTCATTAGTTTTGGGAGAATTAGTTTTTTAAGTTCCCTATATATTCTGGTTATCAGTCCTTTGTCTGATGTGTAGCTGGCAAATATTTTCTCCCACTCTGTGGGTATTCTCTTCAGTTTAGAGACCATTTCTTTTGATGAACAGAAGCTTTTTAGTTTTATGAAGTCCCATTTATCTATGCTGTCTCTTAGTTGCTGTGCTGCTGGGGTTCCGTTGAGAAAGTTCTTACCTATACCTATTAACTCCAGAGTATTTCCTACTCTTTCCTGTATCAACTTTAGAGTTTGTGTTCTGATATTAAGATCCTTGATCCATTTTGAGTTAATATTGGTGTAGGGTGATATACATGGATCTAGTTTCAGTTTTTTGCAGACTGCTAACCAGTTTTCCCAGTAGTTTTTTTTGAAGAGGCTGCTATTTCTCCATCGTATAGTTTTAGCATCTTTGTCAAAGACAAGTTGATTATAGTTGTGTGGCTTCATATCTGGGTCCTCTATTCTATTCCACTGGTCTTCATGTCTGTTTTTGTTCCAGTACCATGCTGTTTTATTGTTATTGCTTTGTAATATAGTTTGAAGTCAGGTTTTATCGTGATACCGCCAGCATTTTTCTTTTGACTGAGTATTGCCTTGGCTATTCGTGGCCTCTGTGTTTCCATATAAATTTCATGGTAGATTTTTCAATCTCTTTAATGAATGTCATTGGAATTTTGATGGGAATTTCATTAAACATGTAGATTACTTTTGGGAGTATAGACATTTTTACTATGTTGATTCTACCAATCCATGAGCATGGGAGATCTCTCCACTTTCTATAAGACTGTTAAATTTTTTGAAATAAAAATACAGGTAAGAATTCAATAACTTCAAAGTGTAAGATTGGCCGGTCACTTATTGGCTCATTCCTATAATCTTAGCTATTTGAGAGGCTGAAATTGAAAAGATAACCATTCCAGGCCAGCCCTGGGGAAATAGTTCTCTAGCCCCCTCCATATTATGGCAATGCCAACAGACATTCATTTGATAGGCACCAAGGTCAACTATTGGAAAAATACTTCCTGACATGCTCCATAATGCTGAACCTGTATTGCAATATGGTACCACTACAATGTAGAAGTTTGAGGGAAATAAACCTAAGCATTTCTCCAAAGTCAATTTCAATTAGATACCCATTCCAGAAACACATCATACATTACTGAGAACTCAGCTCTCCAGGAGGAAAGACAGACAAAGAACACAAAACAGATTTTTTTAATTGACAGATCTTGCTGACATGCAGAAATTTTGCTGGCTAAAGACTATTAACTGTGTGAATAATTGATAAACAGTTTGTTTGTTTCTTTGTTTGTTTTATTAGACTAGGGTTTGAACAACTCAGGCTTTCATGCTTACAAAGCAGGCGCTCTACCTCCTGAACCACACCAGTTGTCCATTTTTATTCTGGTTATTTTGGGGTTGAGCAAACTATTTGCCTGGACTACCTTGAAGCCAGATCCTCCAGATCTCAGCCTTGCAAGTGGCTAGGATTACAGGCTCGAGCCAAAGTGCTCAGTGGTAAACAGTGTTTTAAAGATTAATAGCAATGACTAGCACAGGAGGAAAGAAGCAGGGAAGTAGATCATGACTCTGCTGTTCCCAGGGACTAGGTTAGCATTCAATGGAGAGAGAGATACTAGCTACTTTCACGAAACAGTAACAAGTGTACTCGAAACCAAGGTGGGGATGAGAGAAATTGTCCTCACTCCTTCATTGGTGCAAGCACACCTGAGATCATCTTAGGCAGTATATTAGGACCCTCGAAGTGGCAGTGACAAGCAGGAGGTATCAAAGCAGTTTTGCGGGCAATGGACACGGGTGGCATAGGTGCTGGAGCACACAATCAGCAGATAGTCAGGTAATTCTGACAGAGTTGTTTGTCAGCACCTAGAGAGTGCTGATGGGGACTTGTTATTTACCTTGGTGAGTACATGGGGGAAGCAGACTGTCACACACTGGGACACATAGTTAGGTAGCAGGGATTTACCAATCAAGATCAATTAATGTGATTTCATTTATAATCCCCAGGTAGTGAAAGTTCAAGAAACATGAGCTACATACATAATCTGCTTTGTTGTTTTCCAATTATTTGTTGCCTCTATCTCCTCAAATAAATATTAGTTATAATAGTCATTGATCTCTTTTCTACCCTTCCCCCTTTTCCCCCTTTCAAGATGCTTGTTCCAGCACAGGTTTGGTGGACTGATATGAAAGGACAAGTTTATACATACCTGGTTCTTTAGCACACACAGGTGTCAGCATTCCTCCATCCAGGCCATTACATCTGCCTATTTTCCCTTTTATTCAGAACTGTCCTCTCTTTCGTCCCTAGGTTCCTGATCCAGTAGGTTACTCAGACAAAGAGAGTTAGACCTTCCTCTGAAATCTACACCTGTCCAATTGAATGAGTTTCTGAATGTGGCTCTTGTGATTTTTATTTTCCACTAAAGCCCTCTGGAAGACTACAAGAGGTTTCAGGGTTCCTTGCCTTTTGCTATTCTTTACCCTTTGGGGAAAATTCTCTAACAAGCATTTGAATTGCCTCCAGGATGGGGCATAAAACAGAATCAGCACCACTTCCTCATTTCTCAAAATAGAGGACAAAGAAAGAGAATGTAACTAAGAGAAAGGTTTAACAGAGAAAAGGGAAGTAGCACCCCAGAGTCAAGGGGGGGGTGAAGGAGATGCACAGTGCTGTGTGTACAAAGGGCATTTTGGGGCAGGTGGCAGGTATAAACACAAGCCCAGAACTCTAACACTGAGTAGAACTCTTAGTTCAATTTAGTGGTTTTAATATTAACAACTCTAGATAATTTGAGGCCAGTTCATACTCACCATAACATTTCACATATCAGTACTTAATTCTAAAAGACTTAAGGTAAAGCAAAATTTCAGATAAACTGGCATTGCTTTAGATGCTATTATATGTAAGTAATTTAATAATGGAAGTCATGACTTTTTTCATGAAATCAGTGAACTCTTTCATCTCAAACATATTTTTTTAAGATGGCAGTGGAGATTGAACTCAGGCAGGCACAGGACACCATGTCCAGTTTTTTCTATTGATCTGGGGTTTTGGGAAATTTGTTGCCATGACTGCCCACAAACTGTGGCCAATCTCATCCTCATTCTCTCCTCCAAATCTCATCTTCCCAAGTAACTGGGATTACAGATGTCAGCAATCAGCTTTAGACTTATAACCCTATTTTCAATGCAGAAGATAACATGAAACTGTTACAGTAGTTGTCATTTTATTGAATTTATATGTTTTAATTGCTTAATAACATTGCTGGTACATTGGTACATATGAAGTAATGCCAACAGACAAATGTTTTCCAACCCAGAAAGTGGCAGATGGTCTCATGCTGTGCTAAATGAGTCCACTTTGGTTCATGCCAGTCTTTATACCTAATCCAAGCAATACCTACTAGAAAAATCCCAATCACCACCATCAAACCATTAATTTTCTGGTATCTCTAAGTAGTTAATGAAGTGTTTCTATCACCAAATGTGGAACAGTTCTAATGAGGGGGAAACACCCTTCATTATCAATGTCATTTCCTAGACTTTTCATAGACCCTTGTCACCAAGCTGTTCTCCCATTCAGCTGCCTTGCTATCATCTCAAACATGCGATCCTCAAGCCAGTTTTGAAGAAAGTAAGTCTTGCTGTTGAAAAGGGGATAAATATAATCAAAGTATATTATATTTATATCCATGCATGAAAATAAAAATGAAACCCATTAAAATTATAAAAACAAAAATGTGGGAGGTCTTAACAGGTGAAAATTTCTCCATGTGATTATAATCTACAAAGATTCAGCTTTCCTTTTCTCTATCTTTTGCTTACTTTTTGTGTTTCCCTTTTTGTTTTCCACACAAAGATTTGGGTCTTGGGTGGGGGGGTGGCAGTAAAACCCCAGATGTTAGGCAGGCATCTACCACTTGAACCAGTTCACCAACTCAAAATTTGCCCATTTTTTTTTTTTTGACCATACAGGGGCTCGAAATCAGGGCCTTATGTTTGGTAAACAGGCTCTCTACCACTTGACCCACTACATTAACCCTTCCACACAAAAGATTTAAATAAATGTGTATTTTAGTTGCTAGCATATTTTACAAGATACCCTTTATATTTTCCTGCAGTGCTATAATTATAGCAGATGGAAGGAAAGTCTCCCTTTGAGATTCCGGAAAGATTTCCACAGACTTCATGGGTTCTCCTCAGATATCCCTTCTAGATTTCACCTGTTTGCTACTATCTTTTATTCAAACTATGCTGCCACCTCAGTTATTGGGGCATTGAATTCACGTTGTATGGTGCACTGTACATTAAGGACTGGAAGAGAAAGAGGAGGAAAGAGGCAGAGGAGAGGAAAGGAGTTACAGAGAATACAAAGACCTATCTAGCCTTTGTTCCCTCTTCTTTTCAGTGAACACACTACATTATTGTCTTTGCACGACCAACCTGTGCAAGATCTAAAATGACTCCATGATGGAAAAACATTACAGATGTGAGGAAACTGGCTGCTTTACATAAACATAGAAAAATCTTAAGGCATTGTTCCATGGTAGATGACTTGAAGGAATATCACCTTACAAACCACACCCAAGGTTCTATGCCCAACTGTTCCATCTCCCAAAATGCCCCATGATCCAGCCACTCAGGTGCTCACATCTGGCATGGCAAGATCTCCCTAACCCTGATCCAGTGCAATGGCCAATGTCTTAGTCCATGTTTATACCATTCCAATTGTTAAAAATTATGAAGAGTGATCTGGTGTTGGGTTCCAGTCCCATCAGGCAGTGTCTTTGTGGGCAGCACATCCCTATTCTTCATTTCCTGTCTCATCTAAAGATGCCAGAGGGACACAACTTCCTGTGCTTACATCCCTCTCAGTGTCAGCATCTACTTGCTGCATTTCTCCATTCAACTCCTGAAGAAATGCCAAGAGATGCAAAACTTCAGAATCAGCTTCATTTTTAGAAAGCCACCCTTGGGCAATTCTTTGCAATTTACTTTTCATCTTTTCTTTCTCCTTTGATTCCTGGTTTATTTTCATGCCCTCTTTAAACTACTGGATGGCCTTGTCTTCCAATTTCATTTGATACAGTTGAAAATTGCCATAAAACAGATGGAGCAGTTGTTTAGCTATAGGAGCATGTTCCTTGCTGAGTTTTTTCTGCTTCTTCATATTGACCTACCATAGGAAAAAATACCAGCAGGATGGCTACAAGCATTCAAGAGATTGCCATTGATCTCATCAGCTCTCTTTAAATGGTGCACAGCCTGTGCGTTAATTCCAGGAACTCACTTTTCCCATTCACTCCCCTGTCTCTCATACTTAGCATTCGTTGGACTTTGGACTGATAGCAGCACCCAATATGGTAATGCAAGTAGGCATTGTCTGGCATGCTTTTTAACGCCTCTCTAAGCAGATCGATACTTTTGTCCACAGCACGCTTATTTCGATAAAACTTTGCTGCACTGCACAGCACATCTGTTGCACCTTCAGCCTCCCTTAAGGCTTCCTCCACTAGCCTGTCTCCTTCACTTTCCTCATCTTCTTCATTCAGTTTTTGAAGTTTCAGAGCCAAGAGGACCTTCATATACTGGTTGTCAGGATTCAGCTCAATGGCTGTCCTCAGAGCATCGATGGGGTTCTGAGATGCTGGCCAGCGATCCAGACGGTAGTTTTCTATGGCCCATCCAGTGAAGAATTCTGGGTTCTTTGGGTCCTTTTCCAGAGCCTTCTCAAAACACACCTTCCCCCTTTCATTTTGCCGTTTTGTGCACTTTAGCCGTGTCCACCCTTCCTCACAGTCAAGTTCAGGACTCTCAATTCTATAGGGACTGGAACACTTGGCACAGACCTCTTTCACTTTGTCCACATAAATCTGAGCTTCTGAGAGCCGGCCCATGTGATAGTAGACCCAGGCATAGTTTCCCCAGGTCACCAGACTTCTGATTTCTGCCTGGCCAGCATGCTGTCTCTGGATTAGCTCTTCAGCTTGCTGTAAGCATTCCAGGGCCGCCTCGTTTTGCCCTCGGTGGTGCTTGATGTAGGCCTGTATGTTGCACATGGTGGCTTTAAACTCACTGTTCTGAAGCTCACACTTGTTCAACACTCTGTTCTCAAACTCATCCAAGGACTGTTCTCCCTCCATCAGGTTCCAGGTGAAATGGCATTTTAGTTGCTGTAGGCTGCTCTCCAAGGATTTCTTAGTATTCTCGCTGTAGGGAAAAAAAGAAAGATGGACACTTTGTGACACAGCACAGATCTGAATGTCAAGAAACAGGATCACAGCAAATAAGACTCTTTTCCTTCTAAATCACAAAAGAACAAACTTTCTGTATCTTGCTTCCAATGTTTTGACACATGTGTCACTTCCTGCACAGGGAAGCAAGAGTTTGGTGACTTTGGGCAGCAGAAGTATTAGTGAGAGGGAGATGGTCACTCAGAGCCTGAGCTCAGGTTTCCTGAATAGGTGGATTGTGTCAGGCAGCTCAGGTCCTCTGGCTTGTATGTCTCGCAGAGAGGTCAAACTTGTGGGAATGATTCAGCAGAGGCTTGCTTTAGTTTATGAGTTCTTAAAGAAGTATTTAGCAATTAATTGCTTGTTTTTCCTTCATCTTACCTACTATTTACTTTTATTTAGTAAATCTTTGCTTTATACTTTTCTATTCTCTTACTGTTTCACTGTGTGTATTTTACTTTATCTGTTATGTTTCTGTAGTCAACTCCACTATCTCTTCTGCATTTTTTGGTGTACTGGGTTTTAAATTCAGGCCTTAGGCCTGCTTTGCGCTCTATGCCCCTGATTGCGTTTTCCTTAGGTTATTTTCTAGATAGGAAAATGACCTTTTTGGCTTGATTTGGCCTCAGATTACCACACCTCACACTTAACTGAGATCAAGGTGTGCAGCACCATGCTCAGCTTGTTCTTGAGATGGAGTCTTACTTGCAAGCCTTTAGAACTCTACCTCCTGAGTAGCTGGATAACAGGGGGTGGCTGCTGCCCCAATTTATTTTATAAATTCTTACTCCCTTCATTCTTCTTAATTTTCCTTTAAAAAATCTCTTATGTTCTCTAATTATTTCAGCTTATTATATATCACTAATTGATTTTTGTCTATGCAAACTTTTTGATCTATTCTCACATTGCTGTTCTGCTGCCAAAAGAGCCAAAATTTATCCCAGACAGAAAATATTTCTAAATTGGGGAATAATAATGTTTGGCCAAAGGGGAAATATTTTTCTTATAGGAATCCTGAATCAGTAGAAGACTAGGTGCTGTAATAAATCCCCCAAACATAAATAACACTGTAAAGGGGGATTTTTCTTACATGACCATTTAATGGTGGCATTGCTGGACATGTGGAAGTTCTCCTCCATGCATTGATGTAAGCACTCACATTTCCCTCATCCAGAGAATCTACCATCCCTGGGGCCCAAGGAACAGACTAGAGAATGCAAATCTAGTTCTCAATCATCTTACCTGATCTAACATACATTGCTTACACTCATATTTCATTAAGAAGAGTTAGAACATGCCCCTAGATAGAAGGGGAGGTTGGGAAATGTAGATCCAGATTGTAAACCCCCTTCCCTGTGTTAGCTTCATACTATACAAGAGAGATCACAGTATGAGTGGACATAAGCTGTTTCTACCACAGTGTTCTACTCCAACCCCAAAGAGTCACTTGCATCCTTCTTCCTAAACATGGAACATATACAGACCTTTGCCAAGTGAGTCCACCTAAAGTCAAGGCAATATTACACTGGGCTGTCAGAAATCTCTGGGTGAGGCACCATCCTCTCTAATTATGTAGAGATGACTCTTTGTGTTCTGGTAATTTAAAAAATCTGAAAGCCCAGATAAGACTAGATTGTTGATATGTATCATACACAGAGTTGGTATGGGATAATAAGAAACATACCCATAAAAAGAAAACATCAATAAATCTTCAAAGTCGTGGGTCCATAGCAGTGATAAGTCTGCTGGAAAAACATTTTGAAGACTCTTTGGGAAATTAGACCCTGTTCTGTTTTCTGATGGGAGCTACTCTGTCATTGTTCCCCACACAGTAATTCCATCCACTGGGAGGTTCTTTTTGACATTTATTCTCTTATTCTCATCTTTTCCACCATGGGGTAAGAGTTCTGTGTTTTACCTTTTTGGACCCAGAGCATCCTGTACTCAAATAGAACCTTTATCAGTATTAAAGGGGAACATGTATTCAGAACATTAATGCTCTCAGAGAATGCCACAAATTCCTCAATGATTGGTTCTGAGAATCAAAAGACTTTCCAAAGTAAGTTATCATGAATTGTTGATGGGTAAGGGTTACGAGAAGAGCCATATGAAGGCACAAGGGACAGCAAAGGAAGTCAGAAGAAATGAGCCAGTGTTCTCTGCTGTATATGAATTACTGATTTTTTGAAATCAGAAGCAGAACATTTCCATTTCTCTCACCAGCTACTTCACCTGCTCACTGGAATACAAGCCTTCAGGGAACTTCAGGGTTTTTCATGAGATTTTTTGCCTTCCTTTAGACTTGCTTCATGCTAAACAAAGTTCTGCAGGCAGAGATCCCAACACTCACCTCAGGCCAAAGCCACAGACATCAATCCCATACTTTCCTTTTGAAGTAAAAGCCCTGGTCCCTGTCTTTCTGGATTTTAATCTGATTGCAAGATTCAATTTGCATGCATTTAAAATGACAGAGAGGAAAGCTCATGAAAACCTGAATAGCACAAGGAATAGATGAAGCATTTCCTGCTTTATTGGAAAATGAGATAACTGAAGTTTTGTGTGTTCTCAGTAGAAACACCAGAGAGCACTGTGAACTATTATAGCAAGGCCTGTGCCTTTCCTCTTGGCCCATTCATCCATCACATTACTTGATACTCATTGGAAACCCAGTAAAAGCTTGTTGCAGAAAAAGTACTACCTAACATTGACAGCAAGCAAGCAAACAAACAAACAAACAAAAACACATAAAAAAGTAGAGGACAGTAGGAGAGCAATCACTTGGAGGTGATTGATTTTTAAAAAATCAGTTTTGATAAGTAAGATTAAGTATGATGGAAAGAGTTGGAGAACATTTTGTGTATGTGAGAGAGGTTGGTGGAAGAGAATTTCTAGAGGAAAGAACTAGAGATAGATGGTCATCAATTTTGTGTAGAGATTTTCAACATTGATTAGTGTGGCCTTGCCCACAGAAGGAACTATGTGTAAAGTAAGTACTAGGGAAATGGTCAGAATTTTGAGCCAATAAATTTATTTTGACCTTATTTTATTTTGAAAGACTATGTAATATGTACTCGTGGTGCAAAGCTCAACATTCAAAGAGATAAACTCTTAAACTAAATTTCCCTCCCATACATCTCCTAGATAATCAGTTCCATCTTAAAAGGATACCTTAAAGAGAAAGATCCTTCCCCAAATATGGTATGTATACTTCTGATACAGTTTTTCTTTGTTGGTTCCTTCCCTCCCTTCTTTCCTTCCTTTCTTCCTTCCTTCCTTCTTTCCTTCTTTCCATCAATGTTAGTATGCTAGACACACTTCTACACTTTAATTTACTTATACTTACATATGTTTTGAAGATAGAAGTCTACATTTTTTCATTGCATTATTATAATTACTATTATTCTTACTATAATTATTAATGTAATAACTACATGTTATTGCCAATATAAATTGTTAAAAAACTAATCAACAAATCTTCTCGTGAATTATTTTCATTACTTTAAGGTTTTTCCATTCTTTGCTATTCTAAACAAAACTCATGTATGTGCCATGTATATGTCTTTGCATGCATGAGCAAATATTAATAAGAATGAAATGTCTGAGGCAAAGATTATGGTACACTAATGACCACGGACAAGTTCCTTTTTCTATATGATATATAATCTTAACAGCAAGGCATGATAGAGTCTATTTATCTACAACCATGGTAGTACACAGAAGACATTTTCCTTGCTGGCCTGAAATATTCTCACTTGCAGTATTGAATTGCATTGCTCCTTGATCTTTGCAGGAGTAACGTTGACAATTTTTTCATACGTTTAAAGGCCATTTTCATTCCTATGTGTTCCAGAATTTTTCCTATTTTTTTTCATTGGGTTGATCTTTTCTTGTTAATTTTCAGAACTATTTCAGTATTAAGGAAATGAATCCTTTCCTGGTAATATGTCTAAGTATTATCTTTTAATTGGTCATTTATCTTTTGATGGTTTTTAAGATATCTTTTCCAGGAAATATATATTTTAATATACCTGAAACTATTAATAGTTTATCTCTTGTTTTGTTTCATGCTTACAACTTCAAGACACTGATATTTAAAAAAATCTACTGAGAATTCTCATAGTACTTCTATTATTTCTGTTTTAGGAACATCTAAAACTTTGATTTATAGGCAATACATTTTGGAGTTTAAGGAACAAAGAGATGAGATCACTCATCAGGGGAATCCTGTTTGCACACTCCCTAGCTAATATTGAGTGTCTCTTGTATACCAAGGCACAGGGTGAGAGTCTCTTGGGAAGCCTGATGTTCACTGAGGATAAGCCAGAATCACATAGTTCCAAAGCAGGTGCTTCTCTTTAAAATGATTTTGCTCAAAATCTACATGACAGAGGAAAGTGATTTTAATTTTGGATGAGAGAGTTCTTAGAAGCTGGAAGAGACTGGAAGAAATGAGAAGCCCAGCCATCAGCCCAGCTCCCACAAGGTGAACCCACTTTGTCTCCTCTATTCACTCCAATTTGTGACCCCTACACCAGGCCTCCACACCTCTTTCTTTCTCTCCTTCTTCTCCCTCCAAGCCCAGAGGCCAGGTAGGAAGGTGTCTCCAGTACCTTCTGCTATTCTTGGTGGTGGCTTCACCTGCACTATCTGTGGTGTTGGTATTGCTCTTTTCAGCCAGAGACACAGAGGTGCCACCTGTGGCAGGGTCAAGGACACACTAGCTGCTGGTACATTTTATCCTCAGTTCATGGATGCATCTGCACAGTTGCCAACCCCAGGCATCTGAGGCTTTTTCAGAGAGTCATTTATTGGCAATTGCTTTTAGGCTCATGGTCAGTTTTCCCTTGGCCATTGATGTTCATTTTCTCTAGATGATGGTTGATGGCAGTGTCACCACACATTCTCCAGAATAGCTACAAATTGCTAAATCTCAGAGAGGGCATTTTGGAGTTTAAGGCAAGAGGGAGAGTATTACTGAATTCTGTCGGGAAGTAGCAGCCTGTCTCATCCCCCTGGCCTGCTGTGGCATGCAGGAAGGAAAGGACCTTATGAGCAGGAAAGTTGCATTTTCAACTCCAAAACAATCTCAAAGTCAGCCTGCAGTTTTTGTTCATCCTCATTAGTTCTATGCTCACTGGTCAGCAGCCTCTTTCCTTCTAAGAGCAGAGTTGACATTCCCTAATAAGGAAACTCTGTCTGCATACAGCAGGGTCAGCCATGCACCAGAGTTCCAGTCTGCTTGTCTTGATGGTTTACCATATGGATTTAGACTTGCCTAATCAGCCTCCACCATCCCATTTTATTTATTTGTTTATTTATGTTTGTATTTAGCCAAAGCATTTGCCTTGGTTTATTTATTTATTTTATCGTTTTACATTTACTTACATGTGTATACAGCATTTAGGCCAGCTCCCCTCGTTTCCCCCTCCCAGCTGCCTGGCAGAACCTGTTCCACCCTCTTCTTGTCCAATTTTGTTGAAGTGATAATAAGAAAGGCATAGCATTTTTGCTAATTTGATATAAAGATAGCACGCAGAGAGATTCCTAGCATTGTTTCCATGTATATGTGTATTGTTTCCATGTATATGTGTATTGCAACCCACATTGGTTCATCTCTACCAGACCTCTTCACTACTTCCTAGTCCCCTTCCCATAGGGGCCTCTGCCAGTTTAAGATTACTATATTCACTCCTCTACAGTGAACACATCAACCACATTCAAGTTTTAGGTTTCCTTCCCATTCCTTATTCCTCCCATGTACGCTCCCCTCTTAGTGTGTGACTCATGTCCAATAATATTATTGCATTTGTTTTAGGTATATAATCTGCATATGAGGGAGAACATGGGATTTTTGGCCTTCTGAGCCTAGCTAACTTCAGTTAAGATGATGTTCTTCAGTTCCATCCATTTACTTGCGAATGACAAAATTTCGTTCTTCTTTGTGGCTGAATAAAATTCCATTGTGTATAAATACCACATTTTCTTAATCCATTCACCGGCAGTGGGGCATATGGCTGTTTCCACAGGTTGCCTATTGTGAATAGTGCTGCAATAAACATGGGTGAGCAGGTGCCTTACAATACCATTTTAAAGCTGGTGACCTGCAGAAAAATTTTTGGCATCCTGTCAGCAGTGGAGGAAATCAAAGAGGAACCTAATTTATAATTCAGAAGTCTCCAAAGATTTAGGAACTAGTGACATAGAGTCCGGCAGAAGATTGCATGCAAGTGTGTGTATTTATCTATGGGAAAAGGTTTAGTGGTAGAAGACCAATTCATAATGCTGAAAAATTTTAAAGTCAAAAACTGCCATTATAGTCATATTATTTAAGGACATATCAATGAACAACAAACTGGTCACCGAAAGTTATACAGTGGTTAAATTTCTAGGGTAGAAAATGGAATAGGATGGATGTGGGGGACTACAGTTTCTTCTACCTTGTCTGTCATGTTGATTGTTTAAATGGCTTTAACGGGTACCTCTGAATAATCTAAAAGGAATAAATCTGGAATAGAGTGAGGGGAAAAAGGATGAATGGAGAAGGAAGGAAAAACAAAGAAAGGAGGGAGAAAAAGATGAAAGAAATTATGGAAGGAAAGGAAAATGAGGAATGAGGGCAGGAAGGAAGGATAAATGGAAGAAAGGAAAAAGGGGGAAAACAAAGGGAAAAAGAAGATAAGTTGTCTCACATCCATGTGTTGCAACATTTATTATGAAGCACTCACTATTCATATTATTGATAAATTTTAATAATGGGAAATTATAATGCTAAGTTAAAAGATAATGCATTAAATATAATATATATCTATAAACAGAAAAATATTTTCCCAAAAGTTTGTTTTATGAATTTCAACTAACTTCCTATCTATGTACTGTCTTATTTTCTTTCTGGTTGGTGATGTAAGAGGCAATATAGTTTTTTTCCCCTATATATTTGCTGGTATTTTTCCAGTTTCTTTACTATCCTTATCCTATATGATCCTGAGAAAAGTCTTTCAAGATTCCACTTTGGTTCGTTTTTTAGAAATCAGTGAGGATAAAAGAAAACAGAAAGTGATTGTATGGGAATCGGGACTGAGTGACAGAGCCCAGCTTCTCCAGAGGCTTTAGAGGTGGAGATGCTGGCTTAGCAAGTGACAGTGTGTCCTCAGAAGAGACTTCATTCATTAAGTCCAGCCTATCCAATACTAGTTCTGCCAGTGCTGAGCTCTGGTGAAAAAGCATGCCACATTTAAATATTATAATGAAATGACTCTGGCCTCCTGACTTCCTTTTCAATGAAAAACATGAAAATGAGGAGCTTGTGAGAACATTCTTGCCTAGTTTGCAGCTTTAACTGAAGAAAATGCAGCTGAGACAAGACAATGAAATAGACTTGTCCTTCCTCCTTCACCACCATCTGCTACAGTCTTCCTGTTCTAAAGACTCCATTGGGGAGTCAGTGTGAGTCTACAAGTGACAAAGAACAACAAATGCCTGACTTAATAAGAAACAATGATTCTCTAGAATAGGATATTAAATATTTATTCAGGTGTCACAATGCAGTACTTGAGGACATCAGCTTTGATGCACAGGATGTAGGCTCAGTAGATTACACACTACCTAGCATCTGCTACATCGAGGATCTGCAGGGTCAGGAAAGTGGAATCCATACAGCAGAGTGACTGCTGTCACACCCTCCCTTCAACAGTTCTGAAGAGAGAGCAAGAGGACAATCTCTGTTTTAAGTTTCAGTTTCCATGTACAGGACTTGGCAACTTTAGTTGCACTTTCTCGTTTCAGTTAACAGCTGCCAATTGCAAGGACACGCCCCAGTTGACATCATGACTTGCATATAAAGCCCAGTTGTGGAGCTGCAATTTCTGTGAAAATCCACAAGACACACAGGCCAGGTCTGCAAGGAGCCCACTCTGCTGAAGACACTGCAGGACTTCTACTTAATTCCCAGCAGCCATGGGGTAAGGATTTCCCTACTTCTCTGACATTATCTTCCTAAGCTTTAGTGAAAATGTTAATCAGTACTTTCTCAGCAGGTTTAGTCTGAGTGAGGTCAGGATTCTCAGCTCCTACTGTGATTATCTGCTCGTGACTGCAGTGTGTGTTTGTGTACAACAGTGTGCATGCATGTCCATGCATGCCCAGACACAGTCAACTTCAGTAATGCAGGCATTTTTATATTTGTTAACATTGGTTAAGGAAACACGTCCCTGAGCCATCCCAAAAAGGGGAGGAAGTGCAAAAAGAGTTTTGCGGGAAGGGAGAAAGTGGTCCCAAATTCAGAGACTCTTTCCCACTAACTCCCACTGTCCCATCTAGGAAAGTGAGGGGCAGCCTATGTGGGTAGAGACACTACTTTCTGTTCCTCCTCACCACGGAGGTGAAGCAGAACCCAGACAGTTGTGGGAGTCACAGTCAGGGTCTCTCACATGCATGTGCTACTATGGATGTAGTGGGGAAGCTTGTGGCCTTCCTCCCCAGGCTTCTGTTCTCAATGACAGCTGGGCTACCAGAGTGGTCTAACTGCATTGAAGATGAGCAATTTACCTGTTCCTGGGGAAGCCTGACCACTGCAGGTCCCTGATATTCTCCTTCCCTGGGTCTTGGCTGGATTTCTCTGCTTGGGAGCATTCACTTATTCCTTACCTAAAAAGCTGATTGATCTGCTAATGTCCTTTCAGGGTTCCACTGGGGAATACTGGGGGGCAAATGTTCTAGAAAATGCACAATTGCAGGCCTATGAACAACCCTTCTATCAATACAGAGTTGTCACTGATAAATAACATAAGGAGAAATATTAATAAAAATTTATAAAAGTAGCTATCACTTCTTGAATGTTAAGTTCATTAAGTGTCAGTCTAAGTTCTAAAGTATTATGTAGGACTGGAGGCCTGGTGCAAGAGGTATGCACCTGCCTGAGTTCAAAGGATGGTGCTACTAAAAACTAAAATAAAAGTATTATGTAAATTATTAGGTTTAGATGTCAGAAAAAATTAATGAGACAAACCAGTGATCACTTCATCATCCTGATTTTCCACTAAGTGATCTTAGTTTAGAAATTGTAACTTAACTGAGTCAGTAAACAGTAGAGCTTTGATGTGAACCGAGAATTTATTAAATGTTTAAAGCAATTTCTCTAATGGTGGACAGTGGGGCTTCATGAAATCATTGCTGACGACATTCTAATCAATCAATATGTTTTAATGTTTATTTTAACATACACTAGTAGAAAATATATACATATTGTATGCACATCCTTGTTTAAATTGCCGATCAGGTTGGCAATATATCTTTTTATAATAATAAAATACATGTAAGATAATATTTACCATTTTCATAGAGTCCATGACCTAGTAACACCTTTTTGTCTATTCATCCATCCAACACTGCTTAGGTAGGAAGTGGGGACATAACAGTGTGTAAGGAGTAGCTGAAGTTCAGTTTTGTTGTCTTCTAGTAAATGAGGGAGGTAACTGGCCATTTGTGATGTTCTGTTTTTGGTGGAGGCTACTTAAATTCTTATTTCAGAGCAGACTACTCAACAATTCTATGAGAATTACTTCCAGGCAACATAACATCATACCTATCATATATTATAAGCAATTCACTAATGTAACCTATTATGATCTTTTTTACTATAAAAGGAACTACTCCATTTTAAAAGACCAAAAATTCACTTCACCATAGTGGTAGTTAGAATTGTGTCCCCTGCCATTTTACAAGTTGAAGCTTTATTTGCAATGAGGCAATACTGGGAGACATGATCTAATAGGAAGTAATAAAGGTTAAATAAAGAGCTGAGGCTAGTCCTTACTTCTATAAGGCTGGTTGGTGTTCTTCACAGAGGAGGAAGAGACAGAATTCTCTGTGTTCATGGGCCAGGAGGAAAGACCAATTGAGGATGCCCAGGAACACAGCCATCCTGGTCAGAAAAGAGAGCACTTGCTAGGAACCATACGGCAGGGACCTTGATCTATTGCCCCTACATAGCCTTTTGCCGTGTGCTCTGAGCTCTATGAGTAATAGTCTGCTTCTGTTATTTCATGTGTTTCTGTGAGTGCCTGCCCCTGTGTCTCACCTGACTGTCACAACTGCCCTTCTTCCCAGATCAGAGGTCTCCTACAGAGTGACTAGCTTCAGAACTGTGAGAGAATCAATTTCTGTTGCTTCAGCCACTCAGTCAGTGGTATTTTGTTATGGTAGCCTGAGCAGAATCGTGTGATTATTTTTTCCAGGTTTTATTTCTTGAATCTTTTCTGTTCTCCTTTGGTCTGTATATCTGTATTCTCCCATTTATATCAGGACCATAATACATTCATTTCTGTTCCTTTACAGTGAGTTTTGAAATCAAGACTGGTAAAATGCCCACATTTGTTCTTTCTTTTCAATATCATTTTGGTGATTTGAGAAGATGAAATATTTTTGGTTAAAATTTTTCACTTCTGCAAAATATGTCATTGGGATTTTGATAGCCATTGCCTTGACTCTATACTTCACTTTGGGTAGTACTTTTATCTTAACAATGTGAAGTCTTGAAACCCATGAACACAAGAAATCTTCCCATCTATTTGTGTCCTCCTTAATTTACTTCAGCAACATTTTTTAACTTTAGTGTAGAAGTCTTTTGCCTTTTTAGTTAACTTATAAGTGCTTTACTCTTTTCAATGCCATTGGAAATAGAATTATTTTCTTAATTTCCTTTGTGTATTGTTCCTAATTTGTGTATAGAAACCCACTTAAGGATTGGGGTGTGATTCAAGTGGTAAAGCATGTTCCCAAGAAGCAGAAGGCCCTAAATTCAAACCCCACTGTCACCAAAGAGACCCATTTTATATTTGCATGTTGATTTTGTATCCTGTGACATTGCTTGTTACTTACAACAATTTTAGTATGGACTCCCTAGGTTTTTAGATATATGTGATCTATACAGAATATGTAAGGTAAAAAAAAAGATATCCTTGCCTTGTTCCTGATCTTGGAGGAAAAGGTTTTAATTTTCACATTTGAGGATGATTCTGGTTATGAGCATTTCATATATGGCCTTTACTTGCTTGAAGAAGTTTCTGCTATCACTTGGTTGTAGAGTGATTCTAATCATGGAACAGTATTAAATTTGTCAACAAATTTTCTGATCCTGTTTCTGGGACAAATGTGATCTTCTTTTCTTTATTCTATTAATGACATGTCACATTGATTAATTTTTGTGTGTTTGACTACTGTTTGGAAGGAAATCCTCTATTATATTACAATCACAAAATGATAAATTACAGTGATAAAGAACAAATTTTTACTTTACAGGGATTATAGTTGTGTTGGGGTCCTGGGCAAGAGGCTAAGGTGTGACAGTAAATGAGTTCCATGTAGCAAAGTTGGTGGTTATGGAACAGTCTGCAACTTCTCATAGGTGTTGATTACAGAGATTAGCTCATGTGAAAATAAATACACTATATACAAACTATGTTATACCTACATTACCTCCATAGATTTCTTATTGTACTATCCTTCAAGAAACTGAGTAATAAAGGCACAGCATCTCTGATCTATATTTAAAAACTTCCGTGAAACTACAAGTGTTCCAAGTAACAGTGGAAAGAGAAACCTTAGTAGAATGTTATCTCATTTGAGTAGTCTTCATTTGTTCTATACTGCAAGCAGTGAAAGCCTGAACTCAGCAATGGTTGTTGAAGTTCTACATTTTTAAGTATCAGTCACTCATCATTATACTCAATAGTAAAATAAGAAAGTATTACCTAGGGACACACAGTGTGAGTACTTCCTACATGTAGGTTTGTTTTCCCCAAAGCCCAGTGATGAATACTAATGTCATCCTCATTTTGCAAAAGAGCTCTGAAGCCCAGGAGGGTTACTTGCCTGGGAAGTGCTGAAGCATGATACAGAGCCATGTAAAGCTCATTCATCGTCCATGAATATCTAAAAGTCAAGGGAATGTAAGGATATCTAAGTGTGAGAACGTAAAGAAAAAGCACTAAAATTGTACAAGGAGTTTTGTTTGATTCCTTTTCCGTGGCTAATATTCAGGTAACGAAATCTCTTTTCTTCTTATAGTGAGAATGCTGATGATCGTCAAGTCCAGGAGAGCCTGGTTCAACTGAGATGTCACTTTACATGGGGGCTGGTAGTCGAAGACTCTGAAATACCTGATTTAGAAAGCAGGGTCTTAGAGGAGATTGAGTTCCTAGACACCAAGTTCAATGTGGGAATCCACAACCTTCTGGCCTATGTGAAACACCTGCAAGGCCAGGATGAGGAAGCCCTGCAGAGCTTGAGAGATGCTGAAGACTTGACCCAGAGACAGCATGCAGACAAGTCAGACATGAGAAGCCTGGTGACCTGGGGCAACTATGCCTGGCTGTATTACCACATGGGCAAGTTGGAAAAAGTCCAGATTTACCTGGATAAGGTAGAAAACATTTGCCAGAAGTTTGCAAGTCCCTTCCGCTATAGGGTGGAGTGTCCTCAGATGGACTGTGAGGAAGGCTGGGCCTTGCTCAAGTGTGGAGGACAGTATCAGAAACAAGCCAAGGTCTGCTTTGAAAAAGCTCTGCAAGCGGAACCTGAAAACCCTGAATTCAGCACTGGGTTTGCCATTGCCACCTATCGCCAAGATTTTGATAAGAGTTTCATTTCTCTAGAGCCCTTAAGGCACGCTGTCAGGCTAAATCCAGGAGATGCATATATTAAGGTCCTTCTTGCTCTGAAACTTCAGGATGCAGGAAAACAGGTCGAAGCAGAAGAGTACATTTTAAAGGCTCTGCACAACACCTCCTCCCAGGTTTATGTCTTTCGTTATGCATCCAAGTTCTACAGAAGAAATGGCTGCGTGGATAAAGCTCTTGAGCTCCTTGAAAGGGCCTTGCAGGCAACACCCTCCTCTGCCTACCTGCATTACCAGGTGGGGCTTTGTTACAGGGCACAAGTATTACAAATAAAGAACTCAACAAACATGCAGCCTAGAGGGCAGGATAGAGAAAAAGTAGACAAATTGGTTCAACTGGCTATAGCTGAATTCCAAAAGACTTTAGTGCTAAGGCCCACATTTGAGATGGCTTATGTTACTCTGGCTGAAATGTATGCAGAAATTGGCCAATTCAGAATGGCAGAGGACAATTTTCAAAAAGTGTTAGTCATGGAAAACATTGCTGATCACTTGCAGCAAGAGATTCATCTCCGCTATGGCCGCTTCCTACAATTTCACCAGAAATCTGAAGATAAAGCAATCACCCATTATCTAAAAGGACTAAAAGTAAAAGAAATTTCCTTTGCCAGGAGACATGTTCTCAAGGCTTTGGAACAACTTGCTAAAAAACGTCTTAACAGGAATGTACGTGTTGTGGAAAGCCTCAGCCTCCTTGGGCTCATCCACAAATTGAGAGGCGAAGTGAATGAGGCCCTACTGTGCTATGAGAAGGCTCTGAGGCTCACTGGTGAGCTGAACCCTATGTTTTGAAATACAGCTCATTGTTACCCGTTTGATGTACTCATAACTAAATATTGCAGTGATGTTTCCTAGTCACTGCCTCCAAAATGGTGTAACCTGATGAGACACAAAATATTTGAGGACAACATGTCCTCTGTGGCCTGACTGTACCCACTCACTTTCTTTCTCCTGGTACCCATGGCTGAGACATAGCATCCAATCTTCTATGACATACCCCTACTGTAATTGACCAAAGACAATTCTTTCTGTCCTGGGTGCCTATGAGTTCATGGACCTTCCTTATGATTAGGCCTCTGGAATGAGCAGCTTCCTTTATTAGTCTGCTAGTGTCCTTCTTGTGTAGCCAGAGCCCCAATTTTCTATGAGCTGTAAGAGAAAACAAAAGAGTATAGATGAGAGTAAACCAGCAGGGGAGGAATTCTTTACATGCCTACAGCGTTACAGGTGAGAGTTCCATCCCCTGTACCCCACTATAACCAAGATCTGCTGGTCCTTGAACACAGTCAATAACTGATAATCTACCTTTTCTTGACCTGTGTGACACTAGTGTCAAAAATAGTGAGTCTGAGCCATTGAAACACTTTCTTGGACATTTGTTCATAGCTTAATAGACATTTGATGTAACAAGGAAAGTCAAAATAAGGGAATAGCCTGTCTGGGAGGTGTGAGCACAATATGGCATAAATAACTTCCTTTAGCTTTTAGGTGATTGTTAGATTCATGTGATATAATCTCCTTTTTTCTGCACACCCAAAAATATTCCATAAAATCCCAAACTCTTTGAGTGTATTTTGTTTGTGACATTTAAAAAGATGCCTTCTATGTTTATGTGGAAACAGAGAGCTTCAGATGAAGTTTATGCAGAACTAGCAGCCCTTTAACAGAGGAAGCTGTGTGTACACAAACACTATCATATTTTTTAAAAAATATGGTGGGCAATTGTGTCTAAACACAATGGAATTGGGCAGTTGGTTGATTGATGTCACTCTCCTCCCTGAAAGCGGGGATTGCCCATTGTTGAGCAAGAGTGGTAGGAATGGGTTGGGTTGAGTCAATTGCATTACACTTCAAAACATGCTAGTGACACTGTTTTCACCTGTGTTGATGCTAAATGAAGAACAGATTTGTCAAGCAGAATAAACTTCTGGGGCAGGATTACTGTTTTTCTGAGTTCAAAAAAAACATTACAACTCTTGGTCTCGTGTGGCCTCGCCTTCAATTCTATACCAGTGACTGCTTCAGACACACTTGCATGGGGAAAAATTCATCCTGTCATGGAATAAATGTAAACTAGAAATCTGAGGACACATCTCTGCTTATTGGAAAACATGCACAATGCCTTTTTCATTGTCATGCTAGATAATTCTAAGCCTTTGATTTGGCCGTTTTATATTTGCTACTAAACTGACAGCTGCTATCTCTTTGCCGCTGTCTTGACATGCATAAAAGAAGTAACGGGAAATTTATATTCCTCTGGTTCATTTCATCACACATTTGATAAACTTACAAAGCTATTTGGTAGGTTAGGTATGGTGGTTTCATTCCACCCAATTCACTAAGTCATTAGCATTGAGACATACCTATCACTCCAGGTACTGGAAGCAAAGTAAATTTCCATAGCTTTAGACTCTGCTTAATACACCTTTTGAATTTGTGCAGTGTGTTGGGGGAAGCATGCACAGGGAGTGTGTATATGCTTGGAGGACCATGAGGTAAGTCCTAAAATAAGCTATCTTAAGCAATTTCAACTTTCATTATATATTCTATAGGGCATATTGAGATGATTGACTGAGTATTTTGTGTTACTCTTACACACAGCATAGACCAGGTGAGGAAAGGGAGAAACTGAAAGGATAGAGGAATGTATAATTACCTGCTTGTATAAAAATGAAAACCATGGACAAATGAATGGAATTTTTAATATTTACTAATAGAAAAAGGACAGCAATAAAAATTAGATTTTGCTACATCTGGCTTTGAAACCATGTTACTATTTTACCAAATTTATTCTTAAAAAGCCATCCACATATGTATGTAATTAATTGTACAGATTGCCTTCTTATGCAACAATAAAATCAAATAAATTAATGGGGGAATAGAGAAATATGGGACTAAGAAGACATGGGAGAAAGTAAATCTAGAAAGTGTAGACTCTATTTAGATGAGTGTTCATTGTAAAATTCTCTTGACTTTTCTCTGCTTGAAAAGCACATAATAAAATGTTTGAATAAAAATGACCAATGTTAACCTCCAAAAACAAAGGTGATTGAAATAAATGCAACAAAATATACATGGGCTGGAAGATCAAACCACAGAAATAAGAATAATAGAGTTCATATCACCTAGAAGATGGGTGCTTCTAGGAAAGACATGGAGATGGGACATCAAGTAGCTTCAGTAGAAACACTGTGCATATGAATTTGTAGATGAGTTCTTGACTTTTCAACTTAAAATACACACATAGTATCAATTTCATTGTCCTGTTTTTAATATTGTACTACAGTTATGTGAAATGTCACCATTGAGGAAAGTCAGATGAAAAGTACAGAGACATCTTTTTGCTACTTCCTGTGAGAGTTCCTTGTTTCCAAATGAGCCTGCAATATAAAAATGACATGATAAAAATTCAGTTAGTATTTGTGGGAAGACAAATTGTGGTATAGGTGGGGTAGATAGTACCTAGATGACACCTGAGTAAAAGTCATCAGACGATTTATGAAAAAGTTTTTCTGCTGTCTGACTCCTCTATCTGTGCATGTGATTGCATGTGGTTCACAAATAACTCAAAAGCCAAGAGTATATTTACATATAGTGATCAAGACACTGTAATGAGCTGTTAGTAAGAATAACCATGTGAACTTATGAATTTAAGAGAATTTAAGATATGATATAATTAGCAGAGATATTCCAAATGTTAAATACCAATTTTAAATCATGAGGAGAAATATGTGTAAACCTGACTTGTATGAACTGAAAACTCCCAAGAAAATCAAAGACGCAGGAAAGTATATATGAATTTGGGGCTTCAGTTAAACCTTTTCCTTTAAAGATCGTCTCATGGAGGCATATTGTATACCTTCTATATTTACTACAAAGCTTTCATTTAACTAAGATTACCCAAAATGAGGGCAGCCCCTTCTGCTAATGGAAAGGATGCTCTAGAACACACAGAAGCCCACCATGGAAACCCACACTACCTAGGGGTTGAATTTGTTTCTAACAAGAAGCCAGCTTTTAATATGGAGCCAGACATATTCTACATGGCTTTTAGTCAACTGGTAAGTGATTCTAGGTCAAAAGTAATGACTTTGGAAATAAGATAAGGATTTTGTATAGTACACATTCCCTAATATGGTGCGATTTCAGAAAAATGGCCTAGTATCTGTCTACATTAGAAAAATAAGAGAATAGCAATAAGAATAATTGCATTCTTTCTCCATGCCTTTGTCTGAATCAAGAAGACTCTGAGAAGTTCGCTGCCTACTGTGTAGAAGAGAAAATAAAGAACAGAGTGATGAAGACTCTGAATCTAAGGCTGAAAGAAAAGAAATTGGGGCCAGGCCTTGAAGGCCCCAAGACCTGGGGCAGGTCCTTCTACCTGAGGATTTTAGACATACAATAGACAGGATTCAATAAGTGCTGGTTCCAAATTCAGGTGCATAAGAAAATCACTTGAGGATTTGTTTTTAAGACTGAGTTTGGGGCCCATTCCTGGGAGTGTATTCTATTGGGGCCTAGTCAGCATTATTTTTTAAACTTCCCTGGATGATTCTAATGTGCAATGAGAGTTGAGATCTGCTGATTTATTTCAAAAATTTATTTATCAGCTCAGGAAACTGTGGTTCATTGAGGTCAAGTGACTTCCCACAGCTAGTCAGTCTCTTCCGGGGTTGTTTTTGGACTCCTGAGAAATGACCCATAGCCTACAGCTAAATTTCGCTTCCTAAAAGTTTAATTTTGTCCAGTTCTCATTTTCTGTCTTATCTGTGCACACACACATGCACACAAACACACTGCGTTTGATGTCTGCTTCCTCTCTCCTTATTGTTGCTCTGTCCTGTGTTGCCCATACGTCTGTTGGTTTCATAGAGGCACTGAGCAGGATGGTAAATAACTAGATGAGCCTGAGCCTCATAGAACCAGGACCATTGCCAATGTCAGACCAAACACTGAAGAAACACTTCTTGTTCCCTACTTGGCATGCTATCTAGTGCTTTGAGAAATAGAGAGCTCAGTTGCTTTCCATAAAAACTCTATGTTTTGCACCCAGATAAGATAGGTTTTCTAATTCATGCATATTTGGCATTTACTCATAGCCTGAACATTGTTATGAATAAGTGATCTAAACCTGTCACATTAATTAGGGATTTTTTTCTTGTGTACAACTTTCTAACTTCTTCAGGATGGCTCTGTGCAGTGTATGGAATTGGTGAGGGCTGAGATGGAGGGGAAAATGACAGGAGAGGTTGAACAGAAACTGTCCAGATCAGTCATAAGGTCCAATGATGGTTTCTAAGAGGAAAACTTCCTTGCATCCACTCTTGTACTGCTTGACACAGTAGGAGATATTTTAAAAAGGAAGCATTGTCTTTTGTTTGATGACTGAAAATTATAACAATAACAATGTTAATCACAATAGCAGTAATAATGTGAACTGGATTTCTCTGTTTCTGTATCTGACCTAACACAATTTTGCCAACTAGATAAAACTTTTGGGATGTGTAGCTAAGTTTGACAGGACTCTAACTTCAAGCAACACTAAGTGAAGAACCTTTTTAAGGTAAAATCTGAAATGTATGGAGGATAATTTCCTGCCTCTCTGCTTTTTCCAACAATGTAATTGGTAATAGTATTGATTTATGACCTTTCTTTGTTCTTTGACTATAAAAATTCATGTAATCTCTTCCATGGTTAAAAAAAAAAAAAGGTCATTTAGAGTGACTTGAATCCATGTACCCAGGTTGGGCACTCATATTTGGCTCTATTATTTATGTCAACAATAATAATTATTTCTTATTGGCAGGCTCTATATGGCAAGCCCTTGTGGGGTATTTCAACTCAAACTCTAGGAACTAAAGTGGTTTTGTGGGAATTTGAACTGGGAAGTCATGGTAAGGCATGGCTCACCAACAGTTGATTTTTGTGTTGTCATTTTCTGAGGCCCAACATCTTCATTCCTGTACCAAGTTGATTGTTTGTTTCCGTCTAACAATCAGAATGCTCCTACTTAAGTAAGAGGATATTTTTATTTGTGATAGTAGATTCCTTGTACATATAGACGCTCAACTGAAAATAGAGCTATCTCTTCTCGCAATTTTTCCTTTTCTGTACAGTTGTCCAGATTCCATAAAGCAGCCTCCATGAGATACAAGAATGGGCTGATGCTCCTTGTTAGGGTAGAGGTTCAATGTGCTTCCAAAACATGGCTAGTCACTGAGTTTCTGCAAAACACTTATGGTCCAAGGTCAAAGTCACCAGCAGTCTGGGTTCAAACCATAACCATTCATCTGAAAGTTCCAAAAAACAGCATACCTGACTCTTGCCATACAGCTGTGGACAAAAGGCACCTTCAGAAATGTCTCTCTCTCTGATTTCTGATACTTTCACTCAGCTCAATTGCTTGATACCTTTTCTATTTGTGAACATGATTCCTGACTTTTATTATCTGCAGGACACAAAGAAAAACATAGTTGACAAAGGCTCCTACATAAATATGGGTCCATAACAACACATCCATAGTTAAGTTTTCTGGGAAACAGATCTGAGTCAATCCTCTCAGCAAAGAGCTTTCCTGTGATTAAATTAACCTTGGATGTAGTGCACATGCTTTGTGTAAGCAGTTGGGGAGCACTTGTGGGTATACACCAGTAAGAATAGATCCTGAACACAAAACAGGCATGGTCTTTGTAATCACTAACTATAAACCCAGAAGATGGCATGTCCAGTGGAGAGAAGACAAGAAAAATTGTTGTGAAGTCAAGAGGATGGTGCATGGCTATGTTGAGTTTGTGTAGCTATGATAGACATTTCTGGGGACCAATATCCCCTTAGGTGTCTAGGAAAGAGAGACTGATGACACAAAAAATATCATCATTAAACACTAACATGCTCTCTTTGAAGACTTGAGGTGTTTGCACATGACTTTTCTCTATTCCTATGCCAAAACAAGAGGTTTAAATATGCTTTCCACCATTGACCATTCTCCAGGTCAGCAAAAGTAGACAACAATTAGTAATAAACACACTCTCAGAGAAGATGGCATCATTGGGAAAACACTCCCACTCAGAGGCTGACTGGTTTATGTCATAAACTGACCAATCCCTGGTTCCAGATGGGCAAACAGAGTGGAGGTCTGGAGATGTGATTTTTCACAGGTTCACTTGAACATGTGTACAGGTCCCTAAATGTAGGCTCAGTAGAATAACTACACTAACTAGCATCTGCTAGTGTCAAGGAGTTGCCAGGTTAGCAGAGAGGAATTCACACAGCTTTCACATCTTCCCTCAATAGTCCTGAAGAAAGCAAGAGGGCAATCTCTGCTTAAGTTTCAATTTCCATGTACAAGAATTTTCTAGTTTTAGCATCACTATCTAGCTTCAGTGTTCAACTGTCATTTGCAAAGACATGCCTGAGTTAACATCATGACTTGTTTATATAGGCCAGTCCTGGAGTTTTGATTTCTGTAAAAATCCACAAGACACACAGGCCAGGTCTGCAAGGAGCCCACCCTGCTGAAGACAATGCAGGACTTCTACCTAATTCCCAGCAGCCATGGGGTAAGGATTTCCCTGCTTCTCTGACATTATCTTCCTAAGCTTTAGTGAAAATGTTAATCAGTACTTTTTCAGCAGGTTTAATCTGAGTGAGGTCAGGATTCCCAGCTCCTAATGTGACTATCTGCTCGTGACTGCAGTGTGTGTGTTTCTGTGCAGCACTGCACATACACACCCGTTCATGCCCAGAAACAAGTTGCTTTATTATTTTTGTTGCTTTTTTATTTTTGCTAACATTGGCATAAGGAAACTCTTCCCTGCTTCATCCCAAAGAAGGGGAAGAAGTGGAAAAAGAGTTTTGCGGGAAAGGAGAAAATGATCCCAATATCAGAGATTCTTTCCCATCTAACTCCCATTGTCCAGTTTAGGAAAGTGAGGGGCAGCCTGTCTGGGTAGAGACACTGCTTTCTATTCTTCCTCACAATGGAGGAAAAGCAGAACTCAGACAGCTGTGTGAGCCACAGTCAGGGTCTCTCTGATGTCTTGTGGTGCTGTGAATATGGTAGGAGAAGCTTGTGGTGTTCCTCCACAGGCTCCAGTCTTACTTACTGACAGCTGGGTTACCAGGAAGGTCTAACTAGATTAAAGATGAGCGATTACCTCTTCCTGGGGAAGCCAGGCCACTGCAGGACTCTGGTATCCTCCTTTCTTGGGTCTTGATTAGACATCTCTGCTTATTATTATCCACTTATTCCTTACCTAAAGGGCTAAATATGGGAAATTCTTGTGGTCCAAGAAAACCTTGAGTCAATTTACTCCTATTGTAATCTGCTAAAACTCACTTTAGTATTGACTCGCTAATATCCTTTCATGGTTCTACTGGGAAATATTGGGAGGGGCAAATGTTGCAGAAATTGCACAATTTCAGGCCTATGAACAACCCTTCTACAAATACAGAGTTGTCACTGATAAGGAAAAATAATAATAATAATAAATGTTATAAAAGTAATTATCACTTCTTGAATATTAAGTTCATTAGTGTCAGTCTAAGTTCTAAAGTATTATGTAGGACTAGAGGCCTGGTACAAGAGGTATGCACCTGCCTACCAACCTTGGGGCCCTGAGTTCAAAGGCCAGTACTGCTAAAAACCTAAAATAAAAGTATTATGTAAATTATTAGGCTTAGACTTCAGAAGAAATTATGAGACAAACCAATGATCACTGCATCATCCTAATTTTCCAATAAGTGATCTTAGATTTAGAAATTGTAACATAACCGAGTCAATAAGCAGTAGAGCTGAGATGTGAACAGAGAGTTTGTTAAATAGTTAAACCAGTTTTTCCAGCGATGGATGGGGTGGGGGGGGCTTCATGAAATCATTTCTGATGATGTTCTAATCAATCTTTATGTTTTAATGCTTTTGTGTTTATTTTAACATACATTAATAGAAAACATATATATTATATACACATCCTTTTTTAAATTGCTGATCAGGTTGGCAATATGAGTTTTTAGTCTAATAAAATACATTCAAGATAATATTTACCATTTTCATAGTGCCTATGACCTAGTAACATTTTTCTCTCTCTTCACCCATCCAACACTGCTTAGGTGGAAGGTGGGGACATAACAGTGTGTTAAGAGTAGTTCAAGAATCAGTTTTGCTGTCTTCTAGTAAAGAGGGAGATAACTGGCCATTTGGGATGTTCTAGTTGTGAAGGAGGCTACTTAAATAATTATTTCAGGGGGTACTACTCAATGATTTTATGAGAATAATTTCTGTTCAACATAACATCATACATGTCATATATTATAGACAATTAATGTGAGCTATTATGATCTTTATTACTATTAAAGTAACTACTCCATTTTAAAAGACAAAGAAATCATTTCACCACGGTTATAAACTGAATTGTGTCCCCTGCCATTTTACAGGTTGAAGCTTTATTTGCAATGAGACAATATTAGGAAACATTCTCTAAAAGGAGGTAATAAAGGTTGAGTGAAGACCTGAGGCTAGGCCTTACTTCTATAAGGCTAGTGTTCTTACAAGAGGCAGAATAGACAGCACAATCCTCTGTGTCCATTGGCCAGGCAGGAAAGACCAAGTGAGGATGAAACAGGAACACAGCTATCCCCCAAGTCAGGAAGAAGAGCTCTTGCTAGAAACCATATGGTGGACACCTTGATCTATTGCCCCTACCAAGACTCTTGCCTTCTTTTGGGGTCTACGAATAATAATCTGTTCTGTTATTTCATGTGTTACTGTGAGTGGTTGCCCCTGTGTCTCACTTGACTGACACACCTGCACTTATTTCCCCCAAAGCCTAGTGTGATTAGTACTAATATTATCCCTATTTTGCAGGAGGAGTGCTGAAACTTGACAGTACTGAAACAATGACACAGAGCCACGTTAAGCACATTCATTGTCTATGAAACATGAGTATCTAAAAATCAAGGAACTCTCAAAAAATTCTAAGTAAATGTGAAACTTAAAAGAACTAGCACTAAAATTGTACAAAATACTAAAATTGTTTGGCTTTTTCTCCTTGACTGTTCCTCAGGTTACAAAATTTCCTTTCTTCTTATAGTGAGAATGCTGATGACTATCAGGTCCAGAAGAGCCTGGTTCAACTGAGATGTCACTTTACATGGGGGCTGGTAGTCGAAGACTCTGAAATACCTGATTTAGAAAGCAGGGTTTTAGAGGAGATTGAGTTCCTAGACACCAAGTTCAATGTGGGAATCCACAACCTTCTGGCCTATGTGAAACACCTGCAAGGCCAGGATGAGGAAGCCCTGCAGAGCTTGAGAGATGCTGAAGACTTGACCCAGAGACAGCATGCAGACAAGTCAGACATGAGAAGCCTGGTGACCTGGGGCAACTATGCCTGGCTGTATTACCACATGGGCAAGTTGGAAAAAGTCCAGACTTACCTGGACAAGGTGGAGAACACTTGCCATAGGTTTGCAAGTCCCTTCTGCTATAGGGTGGAGTGTCCTGAAATGGACTGTGAGGAAGGCTGGGCCTTGCTCAAGTGTGGAAGACAGAATTATGAATGGGCCAAGGTCTGCTTTGAAAAAGCTCTGCAAGCAGAGCCTGAAAACCCTGAGTTTAGCACTGGCTAGGCCATTGTTGCTTGTCACCTGGATTCCAATTACAAAACAAATTATACCAGTAAACTATGTTCATTGAATCCTCTAAAGCAGGCTGTCAGACTAAGTCCAGGAGAGGCATATATTAAAGACCTCCTTGCCTTGAAGCTTCAGGATGTAGGACAAGAAACAGGAGAAACGTACGTTAAAGAAGCTCTGACCGACACAACCTCCCAGACCTACATCTTTCAATATGCAGGCAAATTTTACCAAAAGAAAGGCTGCACAGATAAAGCTCCTCAGTTGTTTGAAAGGGCCTTGCAGACAACACCCTCCTACGTCTTCCTGCATTACAAGGTGGGGCTGTGCTACAGGCAAGAATGATCCAAATTAAGGAAGCTTCAAGGATGAACCCTAGAGGAGGGCAGGATAGAGAAAATGTGGGCAGAATGGTCAGATTAGCCATATTCCATTTTGAATTTGCTCTGGAAAAAAAAGCCCACATTTGATATTGTTCTTCTACACCTGGCACATATGTATGTTGAAACAAGAAATTATAGAAAAGCTGATGACATTTTCCAAAAACTATTAATCATAAAACCATCTGTGAAAAAATTACTACAAGAAGGATATCTCTATCCGAAGTGGATGCAATTAGGCATTATTTAGAAACCACAAAAATAGAAAATACATCACTTATAAGAGATAAAAGTATTGTTTCTTTGGAGAAACTGGCTTTAAAGAAACTTTAAAGAAATGCCTTAGACCTAGAAGTCTTGAGCTTCCTTGAGTGTGTCTACAAATTGAAAGGAAAAGTGAATGAAGCACACAGGTACTATAAGCAAGCTGAGCCTGGCTGCTGACTAAGAATATTGTGGGACATGGTCCATAGGCACTGAAATATAAGCCACTTTCTCATTTTATTTGCTTTTTAGAGTAACAAGTACTAACCCTCTGTGGCACTTGCTGCTTTGTGTAATTCACTGTAATGACTTAAATTTTGAACAAGTACTCAAACCTGATAAAAACATTAAACGTGTTCAGAAAATAGTGAAACAGAGTGTGTGTGTGTGTGTGTGTGTGTGTGTGTGTGTGTGTGTGTGTAAAGAGAGGGAATGGGGACAGAGAGAGCATTTGTGTGAATGTGATACAGTAGTCCAAACCAGTTTGTTGAACATTTGAAGCAAATAAAACACTGGACTTATGTACAGTAAATTGTAATTATTTTAATCAACAAATAGTACTAGATACCCAAAACACCAAAATGAACAGGTAAACATTATTCCTAAGCCCCATGCAGCTTAGAATCTCTTGAGTCAGAGTTAAACAGATACACAGTCAAAAATCAGGTTTCCATGGGAAAATTGTCTTGCTTTCTAAAGGGTGGAAGCCTAATCATTTATTGATTTTTAAAAAAAATTCCTGTCTACTTACATTAGAGAAATAAATAGGTCCTAGAACTTAAATATGTCTCTTTGTAACTTAGAACATGTTAAGTTTTTAGAAACTGTATTTTGCTGGTTTCCTTAACACTTTGCCTGTGTAGGGTTTCTCCCCAAATCCTGCAGTCCCTTTCAGTGAAGAGAGCTGTCTCCTTTCCCTCTGGCTGTTTTCTGTCTGTATGCTATCCTCACTTCTCCATCCATACAGGTGGCTCCAGGGAGCATGTTTTTTACATGAAGCAATGGAAGAGTAAAATACCTATTTTTTTTCAGAATTTAACGTATTCTGTAAAATCTGTTGGCAACCCCTTTCCCCCAACTAAATTCTTTGTTTTCTACTTGTTTGCATTTTTATTTTTTGCCTCACATCCAAGGTCTCTTAAAGAATTAGCACAGACACATGCTGTTGTTAAGTAAAATAGCAAATCACAGTAGGAGGTAGTGGTCATGGTTTTCTCTGTTAGTAAGTTGTTAAAGAATGTACGGGGATAGTCATGAATGTACAAAGTGTTCAAATCCTACTTCAGTTCACGTGGCCGTGGCTCTATGATGACAAACTTTGCCAGGGAATAAAGCCATGTCTGGTGTCATTAGTTCTAGTGCCCCTCCCCTTCAGTGTTGGCCTCAAATCTTCCTTTCTTTTTAAGTTGAGAGGTTGTGGCATAATAGCAACAATCCTCAACTAATGGCATTACTTAATAGTGACCGGATTGTCTGTTTCAATAGTAAGAATCCTAGCCCAAGCACACCACTGCACGGCCTCTTGAATTTCTGTAGAAATGTTTTCAGTTCCCAGTGCTCCCCCTAAATGTCTGCTTTCTTGCCCAATTGACAGAAGGTCTCAAGACTCCTGGTTGGAGATCTTGGAGCCCTCAACCTGGCTGGTTGTGGAGCTGGACCACGCTGAAGTGGAGGGTGGGGCCCAGGAGCTGCTGCTGTTTGGAAGTACTTGCCACTTGTAAATCCAGCCTTAATCTTTTTCTGACACCTTAGTAAGAACAGACTCTGCACAAAGTGGATATCAAAGTTAATACTGTGAGAAGCAAAATAATGAGAACTGTTTACCAAAGAAAATGAAATATCACATAATGTCTGCTTTTTATCATTGATTGCAGTGCATCCTTAGAAAACCTTAGAATCCATGCTTAGGCAACAAAAACCCACTACATTTTTGGAAATTGTATGCTCTCTAGCAACTTTGTGTGTATTTTATACAAGTACTGTTTTATGAGTTATATAAAATGTTACAAAAATAGGAAAAAAAGTCAGCTTTCTCCATAATAGTATCCTAAATTTAATTCATTCTCAAATTGTTCCAAGGAATTTATTTTATGCTGTTTTATTTGAAGTGCTATTTAAGTCACTTGCTGATATTGACCTAATTAAGAGTTATGAAAGGGATATAAAACAATCTGAAAGAGGAGCTCATTAATGCAAAGTAAATCTCTGGACTATTGTACTCTGTTCTATGAGGTTTGTTTGACAATCCCTAGGGTGAACTTATTTAGTATGCTTTATTGTTAACCTAGCAGCACCTCTCTGTCCCATACTTCCCAACCTTGGAAGAGATTTCTGCTTTTCTCAGGGCTCAATAATATTAGTGTGGTACAGTGTAGATATTTGCAGAGAAAAACAAGAAATAGCAAATCGTGGAGCCTAGATGCTTTTTTGCATAGACAAAACTATTGCCATCTCCCTCCAGGCATTACCAAGAAGTCTCTTTAAATTGACAGCTGGGTTTTAGAAACTTGTTACTCCCATGTAAATGACGTTCGGAGCTTCAGTTGGTGCCATTATTTAGTCCGAATCCTAAGTCTGGCCAAACTACAGCTCTTCTTATACACTACTGCTGCAGGTATCCCAGTCCGGGCCTTTGCTAATTGCTGTCTATATAACCACTGAAAGCTCCAGCCTCTGTGAACCACTCTAACCACCAATACCTCCATTCTCATGATGCTACTAGAGCTGGGATTGCATTGGGAGTCAGGGCATCTACCCTACGGCCTGCTCCAAGTTGGATAACCTAATTAGTCTATTATCTTCTGCTATAGCAAAAGTGACTCTGCCAGAGGCCCCACCGGCTTCATCACATTATGGCAGATGTTTTTATGGTAGAGTATATGTATGAGGGAGATATCATATGGCAAGGGAGGAAGCCAGAGGGCAGTTGTCAGTTTTACAACCTCTCACTAGGCCTCACCTCTTAAAGGTCCCATCAGCTCTTGGCCGTGCCACACTGGGGACCAAGCTTCCAATGCAAAAATCTTTGGAGGACACAGCCAAAGCATATTCAACCTTAGAATCCATCAATAGCCTACGGCCAGGGCTGTGTGCCTTGTCCCCAGCCAGACTAAATGTAATGACAACCCCTTCCACTCTGACGTTCCGTGCCGAAGGGAGTAAGCCTACTCCAACATTCCCCTTAAACTCCCCCTTTCACCCATCCTCTTCCTCCTGAATCTGAATACTGCTCAACTTATGACCTGTATGAATTCATTTTCTCCTCTCCTATTCAAGTTTACCTCCTATCTCTTATCTGTGTTGTACAGATACAGATTAATTTTTAAAATTAGGAATATAAATGAAAGTATTATTTACTGCAGTGATTCTCAACCAGGGTTAGGCTGGGGCTGTAAGAAGAGAAGGGAGGTATTTTGCCCTCCAGGGGGTTTTGGCAACATCAGGAACCCCTCCACACACACTTTTTTTTTTTTTTTTTTTTGATGGCTACAATTATGGAACACTACTGACATCTGGTGGGTATATATAAGAATGTTGCTTAAATATCCTACAATGAATGAAGTTTCCCAAAGCAAAAAATTATCCAGCCCAAATGTCAATAGTGTCAGAATTAAGAAACTCTGACTTACCTCCATTTCTTAGAAGAATTACTCACAGGGTTTATTCTGAAGCACTACTTGAGAAATACCTACCTATTTCATTTCAGTTTCCTAAGTAGGTTTTTAGATCAGTTTTCATTTTTCAATTTCTGTTCCTTTTCTGTAGTGGTTGTGTTTTATGTATTAATACACATACATTCAAAAGAAAATAAACTTGGTTTCTTAAGAATCCAACAGTTTTTTTTTTAACAAAAAAAAAACCCTCAATATTCAAATTCCATCTAGTAATTTCAGCATGTTCAACACTCACTGAGTAGTCAGGTCCTTTCTTTGCTTTTTCTCAATCCTAAAAATGCATATTCCTTTAAATTTTTATATATGCATGTGCTTTTCCTTTCCTTTTTTTTTTTGGTTGAGACAAAATCTGTCTATATTGCCCTGGCTGGTCTCAAACTTCTGGGCTCAAGCAAACCTCCAGTTTCATCATAACATTTCTATACATCCATAGAATGTACTTTGATCATATTCACCCCCTCTTCTTCCCTCCCCATTTTCTCTTCCCCTCCCACCTCCCTAATAGTCCCCTTTCACTTCTGTGATGTTGTTTTATTGTTGTTGTTTAGTTTTCACCAAGCTTCCACAAATGAGAGAAAGCACGCAATGCTTATCTTTGTGGGACTCATGCCCAACTCCTGACTTGTGTTTTCCTGAATTCAAAGTCCTAAACAATGTAAGTAGATAACCAAGATTTTTTATCTTTGTTTTTTTTTTTACCACTGATTGCTTTGCTACTACTCTTAAATATTTATTTATTTTTTTTAAAAGACTACTTCTTAGACCAGACACAGATAAGAGGAGAGATAAAGAAACAGGAACACAGAAGGGAAAAAAACTTTATCAATGTACTGGAAAACTCTCAAACATTGTAACTCTATTAAATTTTTCTATATTCTTGCTAACAAGAAAATTCTAGGTTTATCTTTTCAATTCAAGGTAAATCTTCCAGTACCTTTTCTAAACTGTTTTCCCAAATCTGATAAATATTACAATAGCCTAAGGGCCTACCACACCCTCATTGCCTCTCTGATCTCATTTTTTTCTGGCTTTTCATTTGCTCAATGCACTGTGAGCTCCATTCTACCCAGATTTTCCAAGTATGGTCCTGCCTGAGGGCCTTGGAACCTACCTGTCCTCTACCTGGAACAATCTTGCTCAGCCCCATACCCGTGGTGTCTTCTCCTTACCCCCAGATATTTGCTTTCCACTCTCAGTGAGACCTTCCCTCACTACTGTACCATATAAATAGCAAAACACTCTACAGTATCCCATCCCTTTCTATGCTTTATTTTTCCCATCTGACAGTTAATGTGCTTTACTTGTTTATTATCTTTAGTACACTAGCAATTAATTCCACAAGGGTGGGGCCTTGTCTAATTTATTTGTGGCTATATTGATAGTACTTTGAACAAAATCTGTTAGCCGTTGTTCAATAAATTAGTTGAATAAAACAATGGCTGAATTCAGAGAGCATAGAAAACTTGATGCATGGGAATTTGTCATCTTCTGTTTAGGATCTCAAACCCTCCCCTCTCTCCTATCTTTATTGGGAACTTATTACACAAAGCATCTCTGGGAAGGGCATGAAAGAAAAACAATGTTTTACAATGGTTGGTAGCAATATGTGTACACCTTTTTGCAAAGCTATTCAGCAATACCCATCCAAACTTAAAATGTATATGCATTTTGAAAGCAAATTTTCCCTACTTTAAATATACCAAACAGAAACAATAGCATTGATTTATGGCGTTGATGTGGAGCATGTTGACTCAAATGACTGGAATGAAGGCAGGGTCTTCAGTCTCTGAGGATTCAGAAAGCTGGCAAGAGCATCCTTGACGCCATTACAACCAAAATAACGCAGAACATCCTCCCGTCACTGGGTGAGAGAGGTCGGCGCCAAGGCCAAAGGGCACAGGCTCAGTTGCAATGCCAGCGCTTTGCTAAGCAGGCATTAAGAAATCTCCCGCTGAATTTCGGTTTCTGGAGCAGGAGGATGGCGGGGGGGGGGGGGGTTGTAGTTTTCCGTTTCCTGCGCGCCAGAGCCCGGATTTAACAAAGACCCCCCGCCGGGGGGCCGCGTCGCGCGCGGGCTACGCCTGGCGGGAGGCGCGCGCATGCGCACATGGGCCGTCGCCGCGCGGCCGCCGCGCCCCTGATACTGAGCGAACAGCACGAGGGCCGCCGCCTCCACAGCTCCTGCGGCCCCGGTCACCATGAGGTAAGGGCTGCCCTCCCCGGCCCCGCGTCGCCTTTGTTTTACATTAACGCTCTGTCAGCGTTGGTTTCCCCAGCAGCGCGGTGGCCATGTATAAGGGACGCGCCTCTCGCGCCCGGCAGTGCGGCGTCAGCGTTCGGGACGCTCCGCGGGAGCCGCGTCCTGCGCCGCGGAGTCCGAGGCCCTCTGGGTCGGGGAGCGTGGCGGGGCGGATACTTCCCGGGTGTCCGGACCGTTTGGGCTGTGGCCGCGCGACTCCTCCCACGGGAGGCCCGTCCCCTCCCTGTGGCTCTTCATGGACCGTGGCCAAGCTCCTCTCCTGCGCAGGACCCCTCCCACTTCCCCCTCCCCCTCCCCCGGGACATTCCGGGCCGCAGCTATGTGGCCCGGTCCCCTAGGGTGTCTCATGCCTTTCCTTCCCAGGCCGTCTTCCAGCTGCCCTTCCCTCCGTGTGCCATTGTCTCCACTGCCATTTTGCCTGGGTGTGAGTTTTTCCCTTCCTGGGAGATTGTTAATCTATGAGGATCCCAGTATTCGTCTCCTTGGCTCATTTCTTGTGGCTCATTTCTTGGCTCATTTCTGTTCTTACCCAATTTGTATCCCCAGGTAGCTAGTAGCTTCCCCTGCAAGTGGTTAGTGACCATCCACCCTGAATGAGGTGGGTAAGGAGAGGTTAACGGCTCTCTCTAGACACAGACAATCCCTTGTTTTAAATTCTGGCTCTGAGCTTTGGATTACCAGTTGAGTGACCCAAAGCAAAGTTGCCTAAACTCTGTATGTTTTTCACTTGTAAAAAATAGTAATAATGCCATCCACCTCTTGGGACTGTGGAAAGGATTAATTGGTTGCTTAGCATATAATTTTGCACAGTAAATGTCAGTTATTATTATCAGTTTTAAAATGTGTAGGTACATCACTTCTAATATTTGTAAGAGAGGAGGGAGATACCAGGAAGGTGCTTGGAGAAACAGCCAGGAAAAGAGAGATGGGTGCACTATATTTATTTGCAAGGTGGAGTGAAAGAGGTTCTGGCCCCACTGGCTCCCAGAGGACAATGAAAAGTCTTTCATTTACTTCTTGCAAAAAAACAAAATGATCTAAAAATAAATGTTACCTTTCTTAATTCAGTAGCTTCTCTGAATTACCAGCTTGCCAGAGACAAACTTAAAAAATTAAGTAGATACCACTTAAAAGTGAAGCCTCTCACAGTGTCCAATTGTGCATAAATTTCAGGGTCTGAGCATAGTACTTCAGTGCCCCATCGAATGTCCCCATTGAGTTCTTACAGCTACATTCCTAATGCCTGAGCAGCCTTATCCTTCTTGGGTAGGGCTGTTTGATACCTTCAGCAGGTGTTCATTTTACTCTGTGATGGCCATATTGCATTGGATTTGGGTAGTCTGAAAGGGCATGATGTGTCTTGTCCCTGCTTTTGGTGCACTTACACCAGAGAAGGGAAGATCCTGCCAAGTCTCCCAGTCTGGATCATGCAAAACAGTGCAAGACCTATTTTCAGAATCAAACCTAGAGGCAGACAGAGAGCAACGCAGGATATAAAATAAGTGGGACAGGGACTACTGAAGTGAAAGAAAAGTTTGGAGCCATCATTTGGAAGGGAGTAACTGTCACGGATTCCCTCATCTGGAATTCTGGTGTTTTTAATACCTGGACCTATCTTGAACATTTCAGGAGCTTGCAGAACATAACTGGATTCATTCATTCAATAAATATTTATTAAGCTTCTTTTATGTGTCTGACATCCACAGAGGTGAAAAAAATCAGAACAAGACCCTTATTCTCATGGGGCTTATATTTTAATGGAGGAAACAGACAAACAGATAAGTAAGTAACATAATTCAGAAAGTGGTAAGAGCTACAAGGGACAGTGCAGTATAATGGTCTAGAGAGTGAATTAAATTGGAGGGGACTATTTTAGATAGCTCTGCCGCAAGGTAACCTGTTAGGTAGGGAGTATTTGATCTGAATTACAGGAAAGTAGTCATACATAGATTTGGGAGAACATACCAGGTAGAAAAAGAACAGCAGGTTAAAAAAAAAAAAAAGTCCCAAAGCTGAAAATGCTCAAGATACGAAGGTCAGTATGTCTAAAGCACAGTGAGTGAGGGGGGGAGGTTAGTAGGAGAGGTTGGCTAAGTAGACACAGCAAGGGATTTGTAGATCATAGCAAGGGCTCTACTAATAATCTAAGGGTGTTGGGAAGCCATTGGGAGATTTTAAGCAGTAGAGCTACATAATCTGATTTACCTTTTCAAAAGTTTACTGGTGCCATATGGTGAGTGGATCATAGGGGGCCAAGAGTGGAAGCAAGGGGACCAAATTTTTGCCCCATGTCAAAACAAAGATAGTATGGTTTAGACTAAGCAATTACAATCTCCTTCCAACTAAAGCTGTTTTTTTGTACTCTCATCATAATAACAGTCCTTAAAAGAGTGGTCTGTACTCCCCACATTGACTTCTCCACATCACATTCTCACTTGGACCCATTTCAGTAATGTCTTCATGATGTTGTCTATTGAATTGTTTACATGTTTATTTTTTGTCATCTCCTTTAGAATCCTTTCCTAGAAAGAATCACCATAAGAAAGGACCTTTTTCTATCTTGTTCATTGACATATCAGTTATAATAGAAAATCGCTTGATGTGCATGACATGACCAATAAATGTTTACTAGTTGAAAAATTATAATCATGAACAAGCATGTGACTACATAGTATATTGTTCATACAAGACAAAGAGGTGGTCCCCTGTGAACCAGAATAGGAAATACTCACACACATGTAAGAGGGCTTTTCATCCCATAATTAGACTGTTTCCCTATATTGAGAGAGGCCTTAGGTAATTTTTTTTGTCTGTACTTTTCTTGTGACCCTTAATTATTCTCAATAGTAATTTTAGAAAGTCCTTGCTGGTCATCTCACCACCACTACTGGCAAAACAAACAAATAAAACTGGATAAATTAATCAGGACTTTGTCAGTTGCAGACAGTAGAAACCCAATTCAAACTGGCTTCCACAGAGAGAGAGAGACAGAGATTGAAAGACTGAGAAAGATTGATTAGTGCAAGTAAATAGAAGTCCAGGGAAAGAGCCAGTGATCCAGGTAAGGCTAAATCTAGGTACTCAGTGTCATTAGTATTTTGTTCTCTTCCTATCGAAGTTCTGCTTCCTTGTACGTTAGATTCTTTCTCAAGCAGTTTCTCTCTAAGGGTTTGGAAAGGTGACCCCCAGCAGCTCCAGACTTATTATTCTACCAGCCTAAACTTTTTAGAGGGAAGAGATTTCCAGAAAAAAGTCCAATTTCAGCAAAACTAGATTTTAATTGGAGTATCTGAATAAATCATTGGGTCCAGGGAATGGCTTAGATATTTGTGCCTTCATGCAGACTGGATGGAGTGAGGGCTGGATAGCCCCTCTTAAATCAGATGAACAGAGAGTAGGGGAGAGGTGGTCCTAAAAAGAAAATCAAAAGACATTCTGGGTTTCTCATGTTTGCAATTGAGAAGTATAAGCCATTGATATCTATAACACTGAACTATGTACCCTTCCTAAGTTACTTCTATGGAATTTTATTGGAACACAATTTATTTGACTGTTTTCTTACAATATAAACTTGATGTGATTGTTTCCTTATAATATATACCATCTATAAACAAGACTGAGCCTTATTCACAGTTGCATTCCCCTTGTTATTTAGAAGATCTTGCACATAATGAATAAATATTTCCCATCCCTGCCTTTCCTCTCATCTTCCTAGTTTCAGAAACAGGCTCTCTAATGGACTCCACAAAGATTTCACTGTGCCTGGTACAAAGGGTGCTCAGCAAATGCTTCTTGAAGGCAATGGTAGTAGGTTTTAGCCTTTTTTATTGGCCCACAGTCCTGGGAGTCAGAGAATGTGGCATTCATATCAGAACCTACGGAGCTTCTTTATTTCTTTTCTCTTCCTCCATCTTCCTCTAAATCTGTTACTCTCCTTTTATCTATCTCAACCTTAAGCTTCTTTCTTCTCTTGATGTACCTTTTCCTGTCTGTTGTTTGTGGTTTGTTTTGTTGTTTTTGTTTTCTTTGTCTCTGAGGAGCCTGCTTTCTTCCTTCCTTTTTCTGCAAAAACAATAATATTGCTTTTACTTCTCTGTCCCCTTCAAAGAACTTCTTTTATATTCTCTCTCTCTGTCTCTCTGTCTCTCAGTATGGTTGTTGAGACTCAGGGCCTTGCACTTGCTAAGCAAGAGCTCCACTACTTGAGCCAGGCCTCCAGTCCATTTAAATTAAGTTTATTTTTCAGATAGAGTCTTGCTAACTTTACCTGAGTTAACCTCCAATCATGATCCTTCCATTTCTGCTCCCCTCACCCCCTTAGCTAGGATTACAGGCATGTGTCACCATGCCTAGCCCCCAAAGTATTTTTGGGTTTTTTGGGGTTTTTTTCTATGTGTGTGTGTGTAGTGTTGAGGATTAAACTCAGAAACTTGTGCTTGATGGCAAGCACTTTGCCATTTGAGCTATGCCCTACCCCCCAGCCATCTCCTCTTATTTTTTCCCTTCCCTGCAGAAAATACAGAGAGAATAGGCATCCTACAATGTAGAAACCAGAACTGGTTTTGCAGTAAACAGTTTAAATATGTTATTTCTGGGATAAATCCACACATAAAGGAAACTCAGCATAAAAGTTACTAGAACCTAGTGTTTTAACTGTTAAGTTAGAGATAAAATTAGCTTATATGCAAAAATAGTATTAAAGGTTTAGGAAATTAATTATTTACTTTATTCAAAAATTAAAAACAATTTTATGTTTTGCAGTGAAATTCCTACGAACTCCTTGAAGACCATTCTGTTAGAGTTAGAATGTCACTTTACATGGAATTTACTTAAAGAAGACATTGATCTACTTGATGTGGAAGATACAATTGGGCAACAACTTGAGTTTCTCACTACAAAATCCAGACTTGCTCTTTATAATTTACTTGCCTATGTGAAACATCTAAAAGGCCAAAATAAAGATGCCTTAGAGTGCTTGGAACATGCAGAAGAAATAATTCATAAAGAACACCCAGATGAAAAAGAAGTACGAAGTCTGGTCACTTGGGGAAACTATGCCTGGGTGTCTTACCACATGGACCAGCTTGAAGATGTTCAGAAGTATATAGATAAGGTAGAGAATGTCTGCAGGGAATTTTCTAGTCCTTCTAGCTACAAACTGGACCGTCCTGAGATTGACTGTGAGAAAGGGTGGGCACTCTTGAAATTTGGAGGAAAGTATTACCAAAAGGCTAAAGCAGCTTTTGAGAAGGCTTTGGAAGTAGAACCTGACAATCCAGAATTTAACATTGGCTATGCCATCACAGTATACCGGCTGGATGATTCTGACAGAGAAGGGTCTGTAAAAAGCTTTTCTCTGGGACCTCTGAGGAAAGCTGTTACCCTAAACCCAGATAACACCTACATTAAGGTTTTTCTGGCACTGAAGCTTCAAGATGTACATGCAGAGGCTGAAGGGGAAAGGTATATTGAAGAGATCCTAGACCAGATATCATCCCAGCCTTATGTCCTACGTTATGCAGCCAAGTTCTATAGGAGGAAAAATTCCTGGGACAAAGCTCTTGAACTTTTAAAAAAGGCCTTGGAGGTGACACCAACCTCTTCTTTTCTGCATCACCAGATGGGCCTTTGCTACAGGGCACAAATGATTCAAATCAAGAAGTCCACACGCAACAGACCTAAAGGAAAGGACAAACTGAAGGTTGATGAGCTGATTACATCAGCTATATTTCATTTCAAAGCAGCTGTGGAACGAGACTCTATGTTTGCATTTGCCTACACAGACCTAGCCAATATGTATGCTGAGGGAGGCCAATATAGCAATGCTGAATACATTTTCCAGAAAGCCCTTCGTCTGGAGAACATAACTGATGATCACAAACATCAGATCCACTACCACTATGGCCGCTTTCAGGAATTTCACTGTAAATCAGAAAATACTGCCATCCACCATTATTTAGAAGCCTTAAAGGTCAAAGACAGGTCATCCTTACGTACCAAACTGACAGGTGCCGTGAAGAAATTGGCTACGAAGAGACTTTGTCACAATGCTTTAGATGTGCAGAGTTTAGGTGCTCTAGGTTTTGTTTACAGGCTGGAGGGGGAGAAGAGACAAGCTGCTGAATTCTATGAAAGGGCACAAAAGATAGATCCAGAAAATGCAGAATTCCTTACAGCTCTCTGTGAGCTCCAACTTTCCATTTAAAAACATAATTCTAGGAAATTAGTTCTAAGCTTTTTCTTCCGTTTGAGATTCTTACATTTTCACTCATTGTTCATTATAGAACCAGTATTGCTTGAATAGTTATTGTGTAACAGAATTTTTCATGCTAAATGCTTTTTTATACATTATGATTAATCTTTTGCTGTTTTCTTTCTTTTTAATTACTATAATCCATTAAAAAACAGCAACAGTCCAGCTGTTACCATTTAAAATAGTATGGCCATTATGACTTTATGTTCTTTATCTCTGCTATTTATAATATTTTTGTTAAATTTTGTGAACTGTCCTATATTACGAAGTAAGTATAATCCTACAGAAACATTGATAGCTAAGTGAGGAACACTCAGAAAAGACAGAACTTTGCAGTTACAGATGTTTTGACTTTAATGAGATACTTAATTGTCCATATGATAGTCACCTAAAGAATCTCTTTATTGGAAAAAAGAATACTGAAAAGTTTGTCACCTCTGGTGACTTCAATAAAATGAGAAAAACTAAAACAGGAAAATATTTTCTCAAAATTTTAGATAGTATAGTAGAGAATTCATGAGAAATCAGACATGTCATCTTGCAGATGTTCATTAAGTATCTAGAAATTATGAGGAAAAATAAATATTGGAAAATCATAAATCATATTTCTCTGTTTTTTGGACTAGAAAAACACACTGAATCTAAATGGAATTAATTCTTTCCCATTAATCAGTGTTTTTAGGTTAAAATCTTTGAGATAAAAAGCTAATTAATTGAGAAATTCAGAGAACTGACAAACATGGATAAAGTAGGTGTCTCTAACCTATGTTCCCAGATACCGTCCAACATTTCAGTATATTATGTTGGGGTTTGGACTAGGTAGAGTTCTCATACCTCCCATTTCTGGCCTTCGATTAACTATTTTAGTATTCCATAGTGACTTCTGTTACCCTTTTTCTTTTGTATGAAGTTTACAGATTGTCATTTTTTTTCCTTTAGATCCTCCAGGAATGGTTAAAACTTTGCTTTTGGTTTTATATACACCTGCAGGGTATTACTGCAGGACTCTTACCCCAGGGCAGTTTTTCAGTTGGGATGTGGTGATCTGGCTTCTCTAATATTTGACGATGGACTACACAAGTGTGTACAAGCAGAAAAGGTTTGCCAGGTGATTTAAATTTCCACTTTTCCAGTGTAGCTCTTAAAATTACTATGTGTGTGTTTAACTTTCTCTTGTTATTTTTACTTTTAAAATTTCTATTATATTTTTGGTTTTTATAAAAGAATTCTCTTTCTATTTTTTCAAATAGTACAGAAGCATATTAATTTAAAAGTAAGAGTACTTCCCTCACTAACCCAATCTATCCCCAAAGGTAAATTGTTAATAGTTTGATAAGTATCCTTCCAGATCTTTTATCTGTGAATATCCAGACGTACAGAGATACTGCAGTGTATCTCATGGATTAAATTATTTTAAATGTTTTGTTTTACTTAAGCCACTGCTTGTTTTTATCTATTTAAGAAGAAGAGTACTGGTACAGAAATTATCTTTACCCAAGAAATTCAAAATTCAAGTTTAAAGTCCTGACCTTTCAATAGAACATTTTTCCCTTTCAAATATTCAGAAAGGGATTAGGATACTGCCTGTCAAACCAGGTCCTTTCTCCCGTTGGAAATAATGTAATTCAAGTAATGTTACCAAGCAGTGGCTTCATATTCAATAAAATAGTTACAGTATCAAAGTGCAAATACAGATAAGCCTCTATATTTAAAATAATAGGAGCCAGGCATAGTTCCTGTTAATCCCAGCTGCCAGGAGGCTGAGGCAGGAGAATTCTAAGTTCAAGACCCTGTCTCAAAAGAAAGAAAAACTTTAAAAAAAAATAGGCTTTAAAGTCTTATTAAAGTGACTAAATTTACTAGACATTATAACATTGAAATATGGAAGTTATACTATGTATAGAATCAGTACATGAAGAGTCAGCTCCATTAGGCGTTGAATGAACAGGGTGCTAGTGGCTCACACCTATAATCCTAGCTACTCAGCAGGCAGAGATCAGGAGGATTGCTGTTTGAACCAGCCTGGGCAAATAGTTCATGAGACTATCTCAAAAAACAAAAAAAAAATCATGAAAAAAATGGTGGGGGCTGGTAGAATGGCTCAAGGTGTAGGCCCTGAGTTCAAACCCCAGTACTGAAAAATGACCAGCTATAATTTAAATTTTGCCAAAAGTTGTATTTACCTTTTTAAAGCTTACAGCTATTTAGAACTTCAGAGACTCTTGGGATGAAATAGATCATTATCAATGAACCAGAATTCGAACCTAAAATCAGCTTCCCAAATAGATAATTTTATTTTTTAGAGCACACTTATTCTTAGAAATTTGTTCCATTTAACTAAAGACTTTTGGTCTATAACTTAACATTTTGGTCCATTTGTTTTAGAGACATTAAAGGTCTACTTTTTAAAGACACTGTCAGTTAAAACACATGACTTAAAATGGTAAAAAAAAAAATGTAACTTAAGCTGAAGCAAGCAAAACTGGGAATGTAATAACTGATGGAATTTAGTAGTACAGAGGCAGTACTAATTTCAGATAAGTTCAAAGGAATTAGTGGGTCACCAAACATACTATATCAGTCATGATTATTGGAAGACAAGTGATGCTGAGCAGTCAAAAACCAAATGTCTACTGCTTTACCTTGATATATTTGAAGACAGTTGTCTCTTCTCTCCCGAGACTCTTAAGTTTAAACATGACTTTTCACCCTACAATCTTGTCTCTCCAATCATAGTCAATATGAGTCCTGTCCAAATTATTTTTATCATTTGCTAATGGTTTGTCCTAAGAATTTAACTCAATACTTATGGTAAGGTTTTAGGACTAGAATGGTAGAGTGGTTCCTTTTATCTTTCTTACGAACTATACTTTTTATTAATGTAGCCAAATCAAAGTATCCACTTGTTACCTGTTCTCATGTGTAAGTCTTTCCAGATGTGCTACTTGAAGGCTCATCTTTTACATACCTTATCTGAGCAGTTGGCTTTTTGAAACTGGTACCTTTTCAATTCAGATGACTCATACATCTTTAAAAAGTTGTTTAGGAAAAGCTTATTTAGAAGAAGCTATTCATTGCAAAAAACAAAAAGATAACAGAAAACCCAGCTTACACTGACTTTAAAACAGAAACAAAGTAAATCTTGTTTTCAAGCAAGTCTTGGTTCAAGTGTGACCATGGTAAATTGCAAGCTCTTCTTTATCCACTTCGACTCCACTCTGAGAAAGCCCTTCCCTTTTTGTGATCTTAAGATGGCTGTTGCATGCTTTTATGTTCTTTTCCAATACCAAGGAGTATATCTCCTCCAACAACTATCTAGGAAGTCTAGGTCTGGTAAAAATCATTAGGAAACTGAACTATTCTCAAATCATCCCTCATGGCCCATGGTTCTAAGACACACAGCTTACCCTGAAATCCAAAAATGGGGAGAAAGTTGACTTCCCTAGAAACATTGACTGCAGGTATAGGGGTAAACTGACCAAGTTTTTATGCTGGCAGCCTCAAACACCAAAGGTATATAGATTGAAATTAATGTGTTTCTCACAAGTATTTCAAAAAGGACGGCTGGTGGTATAGCTCAGAGGTAAAGTACTTGCCTAACATTCTTAACATTGAAGCCCATAGTACACTGTCTCTATTGAGATTTTAGGTATTGTTTCTCTTCAGTCTGGTTCTTCTATTTCTTTCCACCTCAGCATCATAGAGGGGAAAAAGATAGGTAGGACCTGAGTAGTTCATGGAAGGTGGAACAAAGGAAAAAGACATATTGTATCAGCAGCTGCCAAAAATTGTGATTCAGACAACTTCCAAAAAAAATGGGTTGAACAACTGGAAGGATTTTGGCCTAAAGATAACTGTGTTGCCTGAAATTATTGCACATCCAATAAAGCTGAGTAGCCCCGCAGAACTCATCCCCCATCTTATTCACCAGCTTTTTTGAGGGTTATAAGTCTTGGATAGAACCAGTCCAAATTTAGTGTGACAAAAGGTAGATGACAAAGTGAGCATGGAATGATCTGGGATATGTCATTCCATGTATATGTATATATGTATACATACATATACATATATGCATATGTATATGTACATATGCATACTGTGATAGAAGATCCCACCCTGATACCATCATAGGGTAATATAAAATAGTGCTTTGTATTTTGTATTTACTGTGCCAGGCACTTTAAGATGCTAACCTTATTAAATGTCTCAACACTGCAAATGAATGAAGCAAGACTGAAAAAATTAACCATTCTCAAAATTGCACAGCTACTAAGTGACAAGCTAGGATTCAAAATGAAATCTGACCTAATTTTTAGTCTCAGTTGTATCAGTGGTTCATCAACCTAACCCTAAATCAGAGTCACTGTGATGCATTCTAAAAAATCAGATTCCCAGGGCTGTGGGTATAGCTCGATGGCAGAGCATGTTCCAAGTCCTGGGTCAATTCCCACCACCAAAAAAATTTTTTTAATTGCCATATTCCATCACAGGCATACTAAATGAGAAGCTTTTAGGGGCAAGTCATAGAAATTTAGATACCTGTAAACACCCAAAGTCATCTTAACACCAGGTAAGAAAGTGACTTAGTGCCATTATACCTTTGATAGGATGGTCTTGCCCGTTCTATATCCCTCATCCATTTGTTTGTTTTTAGTTTCCTTAATAATGGGATTAGCCCCATTTTTAAAAATAGTTTTGTTACATTTTGAATTAGTCTACATTAATAATATGAGGGGGGTTTATTGTAATTACATACATGTGTACAATGTGTACTCCATTTGTAAGAAGAAATCTTAAATGAAACTACACACACACAGTGCTATAGTCCAGGTTTAGACATAAAGAATTCCCATCCTGTTACATGGATTCTCTGAATAGAAAGGTTGGGAAAAATAATAAGAAAGATGAAACAATGAAGAATTAGAGGTTTGGGAAAGATCTTATCTCAGAATATTAGGATTGACTGACAGCTCTGAAACCACATCACCTAAAATCAAATGAAAAAGCTGGCAGAGTAGCTCAAGTCTTAAGAGTGCCTGCCTGCCTAGCAAGTATGAGGTCCTTAGTTGAGAAGACCCCAGTACTGTCTGAGAAGTAAAATAAGATAAATTCAAAGGAATTAAACCAGGACTATCTTGAATCTCTTCCCAAAATTCTACTTAGTCAAATCTCTGAAGAATCTCTTTAAAATCTATCAGAATTACCCACTTAAAAAAAAAAAGTTCTCTCTCTGATACACACACACACACACACACACACACACACACACACAAAGCACCTTAGCTCTTTATTGCACTTTTAGATTCAACTTTCTTTCCCTCATCTCCTCCCCAGTACCTTTCTCTAAGTTCTTAGTGTGAAATTAGGTAGTTGCTTTCTTCCTTTAAAGTACATTAAAAATTCCAGAGCTTGTCACGTAATCCAGAAAAATTGACATCAGGGGCCATTCAGACAGTGAATCATAGAGATTATTTGCTTCAAGTAATTTTCTTTAGAAATCAGATAAGTTGTGCTTGTAACAGAACGTGTCTTTGGGAAACATGGACTATCTACCATTGCACTTCTCAAACTAACACATACAACTCACATAGCAATCTTGTTAAGAGATTCTGAGTCAAGAGGTCTCAGAAGAAGCCTGAGAATCCAGGTAATGCTATTACTGCTTTTCTGACTGCATTTTGAGTAGCAAGGGTCTACATACTGCTCCTCAAACTTGACTGTACATTGGAATCACCTGAGAAGTTAATAACTTCTCAAAACACTTAATGTCTGAGTCTCACCCTCCAGAGAATAACTTAATAGGCATGGGTGTGGCCCAGGCATACATTTTTAAGTTTCCCAGATGATACTAGTGTGCAAGAACTTGAGAGCTACTAATCTACAATGCAAAAATATAAACTGAATAAAATAAATTAGGCTGATAGGCTTAAGCCAAGAGTTCTTTAGTCCTTTGAGTATTTGTTCGCTATTTGAATCCTTCAACATATACTCAATATATTATATTTAATTAAAATTGCCTAGGTTGGATTGCATAGTATACTGCCCCATCTCTGAAAGCTGCTCTTACCAATTGACTCAAATCCTGAGATAGGTGCAAATCCTACTAGATAAATTCAGCCTATTGAGCCTGATAAAATCCCACAGTGCCAGGTCCAAGTTTCTTTCCTTGCCTTTTAGACCTACCTAAAAATATGCTCAGGGATGTAGCTGCCATTGCCCTTCAGGGTAATTTGACCCTTCAGGAAAACAAGTGACTCTTCTCCAAATCATGAAGTTGCTCTTGGAAACTATTCCATTCAGCACTAAGGCCATGCTCATCACCTCATAAAAGTTGAGAAAAACCCTTTCAACAAATGATGAATCAGTTGGCAAGAAAAGTGGCTATCAGAGTAAAGAAGCTCTAGAAGATCCTATCCTCTCTGGGCACAGAATTAGTCTTAGCAGGTAGTCATGTGCATGAATCAGAGTTTCAAGACTAAAATAGAAGCAAGCACTGTTTCTTTCTAGACTGATGTTAAATGCAAATTTCCTCAACTCAATAACTTTATAGACCCAGAACATTAGGACCAGGAGCAGACTAAGAAAATGCCTATTCCAACCAACTTTATTGATATGAAAATTGAGGATCAGTCTGTGATGTGACTTATTAAAATTTTATAACTAATTTGTAGACTGTAGTTTCTCCTGGCTCCTGCAATAGTAGTACTCTTCCTTGGTTGGCAGTTTATAAATGTAATCAATAACTTTGTTACACCAGGTTAGATCTTAATTGATAGTTGATCTGAAGTGATTATGCCAACATGACATCAACTACAGCACAGGCTCATTCCAGGATAGTTTTTTTATGGAATATGTTTACAACTGAGGTGAAAGAACATAGAGAGCTGGGTGCTGTGACTCAAGTCTGTAATCCTAGCTACTCAGGAAATGAAGATCAGGAGGTAATAACATTGCTACACTAATGTAGTGGCCACATGAAGCACCTCTTAGCCCTCCATCTACTGTAATCTCATCTGCTATAAACTGAAATCCATTATAGTTTTTGCACTTTGGCCATGCTTCTCAGTATGACAAGGACACTAAGTCAGACCCAAGTTTGCTACTATGACAGGAAATTTGGGCCCAAGGACTCCACTAGCCTTGCCAAATTTTCCTTAAAACTATACTGTAATCTATACTTTCAACTTTTTTTTCTTTCTGTCTCTCCCACATTTGTCATCAGACCGAAGTCAGTGACAGACAACTCTCTCAACCTCTCTGTGCTCCTGTCCCACTTTGTCTTATAGGTGTTTCTCCTAATAAATTTCTTGCATTGTTCAATCATATCTGGGATCATACTGACACATCCTAGAGAAAGAAATGCAGTCATAGGGTTCTGACTAAAGGTAAATCATGTTCACACAATAGAAATGTCACTAGTTTTTCAACTTTATGGATTGGTAATTATGATTAAAGAATAGAACATAAAACATCAACCTTAATATTTGAGTTGGAAACAGAAGAAAAAGAGATAATGGAATGTGTCTTAATCTTAGTCTTTTTGTGCTGCTGAAATAGAATACCTGTGATTGGGTAATTTCTAAAGAACAGAAATGTATTTTTCACAATTCTGAAAGTTGGAACTCCAAGATCAAGCACCAGCATGCTTCCAAGATGATGCCTGGAATACTACATCCTCAAGATGAGGAGACAGGACCTCTGTTCCTCACATGGCAGAAGAGCAGAGTAAAGAACCCACTGCTGTGAGCCCTTTTCATAAGGACATCAATCCATTCATGAATGCAAAATCCTTGTGCCCTAAATACATTTCATTAGGTCCCAACTTCTCAACACTGTTGCATTGGGATTAAACTTCAAACACATGAATTTGAATGAACAAAACATTTAAGCTATGGCAAAAGGATAGAGACACAAAACCTCATCTTGAGAAAAAAAAAGAAGAGAAACAGGTATAACCTGATGAAATAAGAATTAACTTTTCATAGGCAATAACTTCCTGAGTAGAACTCCAATAGCTCAACAATTAAGAGAAAGGATTGACAAATGGGACTACATGAAACTTAAAAGCTTCTGCACAGCAAAGGAAATAGCCACTAGACTGAAGAGACAGCCCATAGAAGGGGAGAAAAATCTTTACCACCTATACATCTGACAAGGGATTAATAGCCAGAGTATACAGGGAGCTCAAGAAACTAGACTCCCAAAGAATCAATAACCCAATGAAGAAATGGGCAAATGAACTGAACAGAGCCTTTTCAAAGGAAGAAGACCAAATGGCCAATAATTACATCCCTGGCCATAAAGAAAATGCAAATCAAAACTACATTAAGATTTCACCTCACTCATATCAGAACAGCTATCATCAAAAACACAAACAACAACACATTTTGGCGGGACATGGGGAAAGAGAAACCCTTTCTAATATGCTGTTGATGGGAATATAAATGAGTACAACCACTATGTAAAGCAGAACGGAGTTTCCTCAAAAAAACAAAAAGCAGAACTACCATATTATTCAGTGATTTCCAAAGGTATGTAATTCAGGTTACAATAAAGATATTTGCACACCTATGTTTATTGCAGTACTATTCACAATAGCCAAGTTGTGGAAAAAGCTCAGATGCCCTGCAACTGATGAAAAGATGAATAAAATGTAAGATACATACATATATATTATATATCATAATTATATAATTTCAGTATATAGTTATATTAATTATAAATATATTGTAATATTCATTATATTATGTTACATATTATAATATAATTACATATTATTACATAATTACAATAATTATGTAATACATGTATTATACACTATATGTATGTCTTTCACCCTGTACCAAAATCTACTCAAAGTGGATCAAAGACCTTAATATAAGCCCTGAAACTGAAACAACTCCAGAAAACAGTAGGAAATACACTGGAACAGATAGGTATAGAGAACAACTTCCTAAACAGAACTCAAAAGGCTCAGCATCTATAGAAACAATGAACAAATGGGACTGCATCAAACTAAAGAGATTCTGCACAGCAAAGGAAACAGATACTAGACTCAAGTGACAACCCATAAAATGGAAGAAAATCTTTGCCAGCTACTCATTCAATAAGGAACTAATATCCAGAGTCTACAGGGAACTCAAAAAACTCAGTCTCCAAAAAATCAACACCCCCAATGAAGAAATGGGCACATGAATTAAACAGGGAATTCTCAAAGGAAGAGGTACAAATGGCCAGTAAATACATGAAGTGTTCAACTTCCCTGGTTATAAAAGAGAAGTAAATCAAAACAACACTTAGATTTCCTCTCACCCCAGTGGCCATAATCAAAGGTAATAACAGCAATGAATGGTGGAGAGGATGTAGTGAAACAGGAACCCTTATACACTGCTGGTGGGAACACAAATTAGTATGATCACTATGGAGTATGGAGCAGTATGGAGATTCCTCAAAAAACTAGAGATAGAACTGCCATATGATCCAGTAATGCTGCTCCTGGGCATCTACCCAAAGGAACATATGACAGGATGCAGTAGAGACACCTGTACACCAATGTTCATCACAGCACTATACACAATAGCCAAGCTTTGGAAATAACTGAGGTGCCCTACAATTGATGAATGGATCAAGAAATTGTGGTATATATACACAATGGAGTATACATGTGGTTTTAAGGTAAATGGATACAATTGGAGGAAATCCTGTTAAGTGAAGTAAGGCAGGATCAGAAGCACAAAAACTGCATGATTTCTCTCATACATGGAAGACAGATCCAAAGATAAACATATACACAAAAACAAGCATGATTGTACACAAACTCAGATGTAGAACATGTTTGTAATGTGGAACTACTCAATGGAACTTGGAGAAAGAAGGAAAGGAAAAGAGAATGCTAGAGCATCAGTAATATCACATAGCATAAGATGTGAAGGTAAAGAATATAAGGATGTGTACTGAAAACTGTTGAAAAATGGGGAGATGGGAGGTAAAGGGGTGAGGGGAAAGTAATAGAAGGGGTTGAATGGACCAAAGTAAATTATGCCCACAGCTGTTGGATAATAGGCTGCAGGGGAAGGGGAAGGGAGAGCAACAGAGGGGGTTAATCTGATTAAAGTACAATACATCCAAGGGTGAAACCCCTTTGAACAATGAATATGAAGGACATAATGTAAAACAGGTCCTGTAAGGAAGTGGGTATTAGTGGGAGGGGGAAGGGGAATGGAGAGGTTAAACTAGGATGAATATGGTTGATGTACTTTATATTCTTGTATGAAAGGAGAATAATGAAGGCTGTTGAAATTGTTTTAAGCAGGGAGAAGGGGGATGAGGAAAAATGATGGTGGGGATAAACCTAACTAAGGTACATTTTAAGCATATATGGAAATGTCACAATGAAAAACTCCTGTACAACTAACATATGCTATTATATGATTAAAAAGAGTTAAGTTTTAAGTATATGATTATAAATTATGAAGGAAGTAAAAACTGAGCTGTAACTACTATCAAAAGAAGGAAAATGGGAGTTCTTTAATTCAATAATTAAATCTTCACAGTAGCAGGAAATCAGTAAATTCCAAATTAAATAAACAGCATTACAATCATACCACCAGCACCCATCACAGGCTGAAGTAGCTCCTTCCTACAAAATTGAACTTTCTGCCACCTTCTCTCCCTTTAGAACAACATGGCAGATTTGTTTAATGGCATTACCTTTTAACACCTGGGTTTGTACTTGAATATCTCTTTATTTCCTTTTCTTTTTTCTTAAAACTATAGCTTCTCACTAAGATGTAGCTTCATTTTAACATTCTCTTTTTCTGAAATTAAGCCATACACACCCAATCCCACACCAGCTATGACTACTTCTTCTCTGCAAATTTCATATTCACTAACATAAAACTGTTCGTTTAACATTTTTTATTTACAGAAGGGCTCCCGCACCGCCACCAGACACCAGTGACCATATGGCTTGGGAAGACGCAGACCAAAAGGTGAGCTAAGTGGTATGCGGTACTCCCACAGACACCCCTGGGCCAGATCAGCATAGCCCCCTGGACAGACCGACCCCCACCCAGGGAAAAAAGAAAAACTGAATAATAAGCAATAACAACAACAACAAAAGAAACATAGCAAAAAGGGTGGGGTGCTCCAAGTGCCAAAATTGGGGGGGAAGGGAATCCCTCACGGAACTGTAAATAAAAAAGCTGGGCCAGAGAAAGCAGGAGCGGTGGCACACACCCAGCAACCAGGAGCAGGAAAGCTTGTAAAAGTGGCGGAGGGAGGAAAACTCCACAGGAGAGAGGGGAAGACCCACTTCCCATGTGAGCTGTAAATAAACAAGCTGGCCAGAGAAGGCAGGAGCAGCAGCACATGCCCAGCAACCAAGAGTGGGAAAGCTTGTAAAAGCAGCTGTGGGAGGAAAACTCCACAGGAGAGGGGAGAAGACCCACTTCCCACATGAACTGTAAATAAACACGAAGGCCTGAGAAAGCGGGTGCAATGTCACCTCCCCCAGTGTGCTTGGAAATGGGAAAGCTTGTAGCAGTGGCTCAGGCACTGGAGAACTCTGAGTAAACAAAGCCTGCGGGGCCAGGTGAGTGTTAAGCTCACTTCTGAGATCTGCATAAATAAAGCCTCCAGCAACAACAGGCTGACAGCAGCAGGCAGGCAAGCCACAGCCAAAGATAGCCATTCACAGAACTGTCTCCAGACCCTTTTTTCTCTCTCCCTACCTTTGATGAGTCAACAACCGAACTACACCTGTATGCTGAAAAACCTACTGAAACTGTATTGCATTTGAACTCAGGACACTTTTGGGGTTTTGTGTGTGTGTGTGTGTGTGTGTGTGTGTGTGCAATTTATTTTGGTTTTTCCAGTCTTTTTCCCTTTGATGAGACAACCACAGAACTACTTCTGAGGCACCATCTCCAGGACTGGAGGCTGAGGGATGAACACAAAAATTATTAACACTGAAACTTTATTGCATTTGAACGTGTATATATATATACATGTTTTTTCATTTATTTTATTTATTTTTATTTATTTATTTTTATTTTTTATTTTCAATCCTCTCTCTGTCTCTCTAATGCCTGTTCAGCTATGGTTGATTAGTACACTATCTCTCCCTGTTTATATCTTTGAAACTTTTTTTGTTTTTTTCTTTGGTTTTTTTCTACTTGTTTATTTGTTTTTCCCTTTTCCTTTAAATTCTTTGCTTTCCATCTCCCTTCCATTCTAAATATCACCAGTGCTGTTATTACAAGCTAGAAAATACTTAATTGCACACAGTACAGGGACAATAACAACACCAAGGGCAATGATGGGAAGACAGAAAAAACAGGAAAACCAGTTTCCCCACAGCAAAAAATTAGTACAGGAACCAGAGGGAAATGAAGAAAACAGATACTCAGATCCAGACTCCTACAAAATGAAGATAAACTATGCCAAAGAACCCAATGAAGCCCACAAGAATAATCTAAAAGAAGAAATACTACAGGTACTCAATGAGAATTTTATAGAGATGATACTGGATATGGTCCACCAAAATGTATGGGAGACACTCAAGAAATTCCAAGACAACAAAAATAGAGAATTTGAAAAAGCAAAAGAAGAAATAAAGAAAACCATAGAAGCATTGTATAAACACCAAAGTGAAACAAAGACCATGATTAATAAAGAGATAAATGAACTCAGGACAAAAATAGACAACATTAAAGAGGAAATGACCCAGGATATGGAAAACCTCAGAAAAAAGAACGAAACAGAATTGCAAAACAAAATGGAAGGCCAATCCAGCAGAATAGAACAAACAGAAGACAGAATCTCAGAACTCAAAGATGAAATGGTAATTAAAGGAAAAACCAAAGAACTATTAATAAACAATTCAAGACCTGTGAAAAGATAGGTCATCCAAACAAAAAATCAATAAAGAAATCCAAGATCTAAAATAGACAATAGATCAAATGGACCTAGTTGATGTCTACAGAACATTTCATCCAACTTCTACACAATATACATTCTTCTCAGCAGCCCATAGAACCTTCTCCCAAATAGATCATATCCTAGGGCACAAAGCAAGCCTCAGCAAATATAAGAAAATAGAAATTTTACAATGCATACCATCTGATCACAATGCAATAAAACTAGAAATCAAAAACAAAAGTAAAGACAAAAAACATGCAAACAGCTGGAAACTGAATAACTCATTACTTAATGAAAAATGGGTCATGGATGAAATAAAAGAAGAAATTAAAAAGTTCTTGGAAGTCAATGAAAATGAAAACACAACCTACCAGAACCTATGGGACACAGCAAAGGCAGTCCTGAGAGGAAAGTTTATAGCCATGAGTGCATATATTAAAAAGACTGAAAGATCCCAAATCAATGACCTAATGATACATCTCAAACTCCTAGAAAAACAAGAACAAGCAAATCCCAAAACAAATAGAAGGAGAGAAATAATAAAAATAAGAGCTGAAGTAAACGAAATAGAAACCAAAAAAACCATACAAAGAATTAGTGAAACAAAAACTTGGTTCTTTGAAAAAATAAACAAGATCGATAGACCCCTGACAAACCTGACTAAAATGAGGAGAGAAAAAACCCAAATTAGTAGAATCAGGAATGCAAAAGGGGCAATAACAACAAACACCATGGAAGTCCAGGAAATCATCAGAGACTACCTCGAGAACCTATATTCAAATAAATTTGAAAATCTTAAAGAAATGGACAGATTTCTAGATACATATGATCACCCAAAACTGAACCAAGAGGATACTAATCAGCTGAATAATTCTATAACACAAAATGAAATTGAAGCAGCAACAAGAGTCTTCCCAAAAAGAAAAGTCCAGGACCTGATGGATCCTCTGCTGAATTCAATTAAACCTTTAAAGAAGAACTAATACCAACCCTCCTTAAACTGTTCCATGAAATAGAATGGGAAGGAAAACTGCCTAACACATTTTATTAAGCCAGTATTACACTTATCCCAAAACCAGGCAAAGACACCTCCAAAAAGGAGAACTATAGGCCAATCTCCTTAAGGAATATTGATGCAAAAATCCTCAACAAAATAATGGCAAACCAAATACAGCAACACATCAAAAAGATTATTCAACATGACCAAGTAGGCCTCATCCCAGGAATGCAGGGGTGGTTCAACATATGAAAATCAATAAACATAATAAACCACATTAACAGAAGCAAAGACAAAAACCACTTGATCATCTCAATAGATGCAGAAAAAGCCTTTGATAAGATCCAACACTATTTCATGATAAAAGCTCTAAGAAAACTAGGAATAGAAGGAAAGAACCTCAACATTATAAAAGCTATATATGACAAACCTACAGCCAGCATTATACTTAACAGAGAAAAACTGAAACCATTCCCTCTAAAATCAGGAACTAGACAAGGATGCCCACTACCTCCACTCCTATTCAACATAGTACTGGAATTCCTAGCCAGAGCAATTAGGCAAGAAGAAGGCATAAAAGGAATACAAATAGGTAAAGAAACTGTCAAAATATCCCTATTTTCAGATGACATGATCCTATACCTTAAAGACCCAATAGACATCATCAATAGCTACAGCAAGGTAGCAGGATATACAATGAACAAGAAAAATCATTAGCATTTCTATACACTAATAATGAACAAACTGAAAAAGAATATATGAAAGCAATTCCATTTACAATAGCCTCAAAAAAAATCAAATACCTAGGTGTAAACTTACAAAGGATGTGAACGACCTCTACAAGGAAAACTATAAACTTCTGAAGAAAGAGATTGAGGAGGACTATAGAAAGTGGAGAGATCTCCCACGTTCATGGATTGGTAGAATCAACATAGTAAAAATGTCGATACTCCCCAAAGTAATCTACATGTTTAATGCAATTCCCATCAAAATTCCAATGACATTCATTAAAGAGATTGAAAAATCTACTGTGAAATTTATATGGAAACACAAGAGGCCACGAATAGCCAAGGCAATACTCAGTCAAAAGAACAATGCAGGAGGTATCACAATACCTGACTTCAAACTATATTACAAAGCAATAACAATAAAAACAGCATGGTACTGGCACAAAAACAGACATGAAGACCTGTGGAACACAAAAGAGGACCCAGATATGAAGCCACACAACTATAACCAACTTGTCTTTGACAAAGGTGCTAAAAATATATGATGGAGAAAAGACAGCCTATTCAACAAAAACTACTGGGAAAACTGGTTAGCAGTCTGCAAAAAACTGAAACTAGATCCATGTATATCACCCTATACCAATATTATCTCAAAATGGATCAAGGATCTTAATATCAGACCACAAACTCTAAAGTTGATACAGGAAAGAGTAGGAAATACTCTGGAATTAGTAGGTATAGGTAAGAACTTTCTCAATGGAACCCCAGCAGCACAGCAACTAAGAGATAGCATAGATAAATGGGACTTCATAAAACTAAAGAGCTTCTGCTCAACAAAAGAAATGGTCTCTAAACTGAAGAGAACACCCACAGAGTGGGAGAAAATATTTGCCAGCTACACATCAGACATAGAACTTAAAAAATTAATTCTCTCAGAACTAATGAACCAATAAAGAAATGGGCAAGTGAACTAAACAGAACTTTCTCAAAAGAGGAAATTCAAATGGCCAAAAAACACATGAAAAAATACTCACTATCTCTAGCAATAAAGGAAATGCAAATTAAAACCACACTAAGATTCCACCTCCCCCCTGTTAAAATAGCCATCATTAGCAATACCACCTCCACCAGGAGTTGGCAAGGATGTGGGGAAAAAGGAACCCTCCTACACTTTTGGTGGGAATGTAAACTAATACAACCACTCTGGAAAAAAATTTGGAGGCTACTTACAAAGCTAAACATTGATCTACCATTTGATCCAGCAATACCACTCTTGGGGATATACCCAAAAGACTGTGACACAGGTTACTCCAGAGGCACCTGCACACCCATGTTTATTGCAGCACTATTCACAATAGCCAAGTTATGGAAACAGCCAAGATGCCCCACTACTAATGAATGGATCAAGAAAATGTGGTATCTATACACAATGGAATTTTATGCAGCCATGAAGAAGAACGAAATGTTATCATTCACTGGTAAATGGATGGAATTGGAGAACATAATTCTGAGTGAGGTTAGCCTGGCCCAAAAGACCAAAAATCATATGTTCTCCCTCATATGTGGACATTAGATCAAGGGCAAACACAACAAGGGGATTGGACTTTGAGCACATGATAAAAGCGAGAGCACACAAGGCAGATATGAGGATAGGTAAGACACCTAAAAAATTAGTTAGAATTTGTTGCCCTCAACACAGAGAAACTAAAGCAGATACCTTAAAAGCAACTGAGGCCAATAGGAGAATGGGACCAGGATCCAGAGAAAAGGTTAGATCAAAAAGCATTAACCTAGAAGGTAACACACATGCACAGGAAATTAATGTGAGTCAACTCCCTGTATAGCTATCCTTATCTCAACTAGCAAAAACCCTTGTTCCTTCCTATTATTGCTTATATTCTCTCTTCAACAAAATTAGAGATAAGGGCAAAATAGTTTCTGCCAGGTAGTGAGGGGGTGGGGGAGAGAAGGAGGGGGCGGGGTGGGTGGTAAGGGGGAGGTGGGGGGAGGGGGGAGAAATGACCCAAACATTGTATGCACATATGAATAAAAAATTAAATTAAATTTAATTTAATTTAAAAAATCATTTGTATTTGATGTTAAGTGAAGAGAAACTCAGCATCTAATTACTGGAATTATGCACAGAAGTACATGTTTCTGTATATGCATGTTTCTCTCTCTCTCTATAGAGAGAGAGAGAGAGACATATCTATAGATAGATAGATGGAGATATAGATATATATATCCATATCTGCTCTGAATTGAGAAGTTCCTCTATAAAGTGATAAACTAGAATTCTCATTTTTTTTCTCATGACAACAGCTCATCAGGGTAACTACAGAAATAATGAAAGTTAAGTGTACAAGCTCTAGGAAAGCCATGCATCATGGGAAAACACAAGGGTCTCCCAGATAAACTGAAGGCCAAACATGGATGGATGCATTGGACTGAATGCTAAAGACACCGGCCACCATCTCAACACATTGAGTAACACATTGAGTAATCACAGCTTACTCTCTCAAATGCTGTCAAAGTGTAGTACTTGTATTAAGCCTATAAAATCTTGTAAGACCCTTAAAATAGGGATTTTTATTGTTTACTTTTGCAAATGAGTACTTTGTACTTTAGAGACCTTAAATAAGCCCAAGATCACATACCTAATAAGAGGTAGAAAAGGACTTAAACCCTGGATATTGGGTTCTACAATTTAGCACGTAACCACTTTATAATATATTCTAAATTGTCTTAAACTTTGAAATGAAGGTTATGGGCAAATAGAACCAAATCTTCAGAGACTGTAGAAGATTCTAGAGGATCACACTATGCTCTGACATTTCACAATTGTAGGTCACTGTTTTAAAATCAAAGACACTGTTTTACACATCTGTTTTCCAAATCTCCCTGGAAGGCTCTATGAAAGGGAACTAATTGTCCTTAACTCTAGGATCAAAAGCTGCTCTGAAACTCTTGAAGAAATTAAGGTACTTGAGTGGTTCAAATGGTAGAGCACCTGCCTAGTAAGCATGAGACCCTGAGTTCAAACCCCAGTACCCCAAAAAAAGAAAAGAAAAGAAAGGAAAGAAGGAAGGAAGGAGGGAAAGGAAGAAAGAAAGAAAAGAAGAAGAAGAAATGAAGGCCCTTAGTCTCAGGGAGGAGCTTGTCTTAAAAATTGAATGTTGAAATTCAGAGATTTGCAATAAATCCCTCCAAAAAGGAAGCAAACTAATATGGTAGGCTGAAGAATCACTAAGCAATTAGAAGCCAGGTTACCTAGTCCTTTTGATGCACAGGTGACATGCACTAGAATTTCGATGACATGCACTGGAATTTCAGGTGCTCAAAGTTCTTGAGCTTGCTCTGAGAATGAAAGCACAGGTAGACTCCAGCAGCAGAGGTCGGAAAGATTTTATTTGTAGAGAAGAGAAGAGAAAGACTGCATGGTGGGGAATGCAGGGGGACCTGGAAACTGGTGGTCCCATGGGTCGGTTGGGGATTGGGTTTTATAGCCTTTTTGAGTATTGCCTGAGCACAGAGATGTCTCTCAGGTGCAGGCAGAAGTTTTCTGGGAAGGAGAGGTGTCTCCTTGACCACTTATCACCTTTTGGGACCTCCTGCAGTCCTTCCTCCAATTCCCCCTTCTCAGTGGTCACTCTAACTGCTGATAGGGATAGGGAGACATAGTCTATTCAGTAACTGCTTCCTGCTGATCGGGTGATGAAGGGGTTGTCGAGGAGACTGCGATAGTAGGTCATTTTCATCTCCATCAGAGGCATTTGTAGTTTGATGGATTCTAGGCAAGAAGAAACAAACTTAACAAGTAAGTTTAAAATGCAAGGCCCAAACACAAGCAAGAGAATAGTAACAACTATAGGCCCCAGAAAGGGTAGGAACCAAGTCCTGGAGGGGAACCAAGATTTTATTTGGTGCCATACTTTCGTAGAAACCTGAGTTTCAAGAGATTGCTCCCAGAGCCATTTAGCCTATTGGAGAATGTAGTCTACACATTTCTCTACAATGCCTGAAGTGTTTATATATGTGCAACAGGAAGTATTGGCCATGGCACATACCCCTCCTTGTTTACCAAAAAGAAAATCTAGGATTAGGTAGTGGTCCATGACTATACAGGCAAGGGACGACAAGGACCTTTGTATGTCTTTAATGGCAAGGCCTACCTGGTCTGAGGTGCCCTCTACTACTTTGGTTAGGTTTTTTGCAGTTACATGATTGGGAATCACCCCATTGCTGAGTCCAGCTAGGGCTGCAATTAATGCTGTTATCCCTAAAACTATTAGAGTAATCTCCCTTTGATCCCTATGGGAAACTGTTCCTGTTTGTTGGGAAAATTCAGTTTGTTGTATTATAGTATTATTCCAAAAAGAGGTATGTTCAGGATTAGGTACAAGTTGGGCAATTGCCCAATTTCCTCAAGTGTGGTTTGAGTGTAGATATGGTAGCCCCCATACCTTGTCCTTTTTCCATGACCTCCCTACAAAGAGATTACCTTTCTCAAGGCATAAAATACCTTGGGTGTTGTTAGCCTGGGCCTGGGAGGTATCTCTTGGAAACAGGTAGTCAGAGACATTAAGGCTGCTGGTAAAAGATGGAGGCACAGGGGGTGGAAAGGTAGAGTTATACAGTTTTCTTAATCCTGTTGTATATTTTGTTAAGATACATTTATGATGGCCAGTAGTAAGTATGCAGTAAGAGTTTTTACCAGTGAGATTTGAGGACTTGGTCAGCTCAGAGACAAGGCTCCCATTACAAGCACTAGCCCTAAGCACAGTGGGTCCCATAAAAGTGGAGCTCTTAGAGTTATTCATACAGAACCAGCTGGCTATGAGATGATAGTCACCTTTAAGGGTGTGTGAAGTCAAAAATGTCTTTTTGGGATGTAGGCCCTAGGTTTTTCACTGACGAATGACAAACTGGTATATAGCCGTCTGGGATAGAAACATTAAACATTCAAATTTTTGTCTGAGAAATGAACCCAAGCCAAGAGTAAGACATAGTAGGCTGGTTCTTCCATGGGACCCCCTGTAAGAGGAACCATGGCATAGGAGAAATTATCTGGCCTGAATATCAAAGAAGGGAAAGGACCCTGAGTGAAATTTAACAGTACCCATGCCGGCAGGTGAGCAGCTGTCAGTCTCTCATAGCAAACCCAGGAGTCCTTTAGTGGAGATTTTGGAATGGTAAATGCTTGATAGAGATTTAAGAATCCATTGGTCTTCCATGAAGGGCTGTAGCTCTTCCCATATAGGGGTGCTAGTGTACCCAGAAGACCAAGCACCATAGCAATATAGTTAGCAAATAAAAGGAACATGCTTATGCTGTCTTTTGAGTTTCAGAATAATTAGAAGGAGCTGTAGCAGCTAGCTAGGAGATATTGGAGGTTTGGATCAAGAAGCCTCATGGAGGTGACTTATCTGTATCTGTAGGTGTTTTCTTTTTGAACAGCAGTTTTAATCCACCCAAAGGTTCACATGACAAGGAGGCAGGCTCAAAATCTGGGTCTGAAGTAGAGATGTAATGTTCACTGAGGAATTCCAGCCCTTGACTCTTGAGTGATGGATCCAGGAATCCAGGCCAGACACTCGCACTGCCAAGGGGTAGACAGAATAACTGGATACGGCCCTCCCAACGAGGGGTCCTGGGTTGAATTTGGAGACTTTATTAGGACTAGATCACCAGGGCAAAAGAGAGGGGGTCCCTTTATAGCCTCCCTGGGGATGGCTTGTTTGATCTCCTAGAGTGTGTGTTGGAATTTAGCAAGTTGAGTGACATGGGAGATTAACTGAGCTGTCTCTTGGTCAAGAAGGAGGTCATTGGTTAGGAAGGGACTGCCATATGGAGATTTGAAAGGGGTCAGTCCCTGCTTGCCCAAAGTGTTTCTGAGTCCGATGAGAGCAGTAGGGAGGAGCTTGGTCCAGGGGGAGTGGGTTTCTTGGGCCAATTTATCCAAGTGTCTTTTCAAAAGTTTGTTTGTTTTTTCTACTTTCCAGATGACTGGGGACACCAGGCACAGTGGACATGGTATTCTATGCCTAGTGCTCTAGAGAGTCCCCAAGTTACTTCTGCCTTAAATGCAGGCCCATTATCACTTTGAAGGCTTTTGGGGAGGCCAAAGTGAGGGATTATTTCTGTGATTAGAACTCGGACCACCTCACACGTTTACTGGATATTCAGTAAACGTGTCCACAAATACTAACAGCAGTATTGACTTTGTTCCCCCTGGCATATGGGTAAAGTCTAGCTGCCAGTCTTCCCCAGGATAGGATCCCTGCCTCTGTGCCCCTGGCATCTGGAGGCTTTTATTATTGGGATTATTTTTGGGGCACATTTCACATCCCTGTACAACTTGTTGGGCAGTGTCTCTTAATGTAGTCCGCCCAAACATTTTATTGACCAAAACTAAAGTATCGTCAAAGCCCAAGTGATAGAGTTGGTGAAGAGTCTTAAGAATTTTCCACTGGAGTGCCTCAGGGAGCCATAACTTTCCTCCAGGGGACACCCACCAGCCTCAGTGATCTAACTGGTACCCTTGATCTGAGGCTTACTTACTTTCCAATGATTGGTAGTGTGGTCTCTCTGGGGGAAGGAGAGACCTCTCCCAGAGGAGAGGGCCAACTATATATTCCTGCACGGCTGCCTGTTTAGCTGCATCATCAGCTGCTTTGTTTCCCTTTGCTATCTTATCTTCCCTTTTTTGGTGACCTTTACAATAAATCACCGAGACATCTTTAGGCAATAGAACAATATCTAGGAGGGCTAGTATGCAGGATCAGGAAGGCATACTTAGAATCTGTATAGATGTTGACTCTCCATTCTTTTGACAGTTTTAGGGCTTCTGTTAGGGACACTAATTCTGCCAATTGAGCACTTGTATTAGGAGAAAGAGGACCTGATTTGAGAATGCCAAATTCTGTTACAACCACAAACCATGCATGGCTGACATCATTCTTGACAAAGGAACTGCCATCAGTGTATAATTCTAGATCTGGATTTTTAAGGACAATCAGCTAAGTCAGGTTGGGCAGCATAATTTTACATAAGTACCTGCTCACATGAGTGTTCAGGATTTCCCTCTGCCTCTGGTAGAAGGGATGCAGGATTTAGACTCTGACAGGTTCTTAGAGTTATTTCTGTCCTTCCCAGAAGCTGGGCCTGATATTTAAGTAAATGGCTGTCAGATAGCCAAAGCTCTCCATTGAGTTTAAAATTTCCCCTAGGTCATATGGGGTATAAACTGTTAGGGGGCAGTTTACATTCAGTTTTTGAGCTTCAGGCACTAGAAGGCTTACTGCGGCCACTGCTCTAAGACATCCTGGCCATCCCTTGGCTACCTGATCTAATTCTTTGCTTAAGTAACCTACTGGCTGGAGAGGGATGCCCCAGAGCTGAGTCACCACTCCCAAGGCCAATCCTCCCTTTCATAGACATATAATTGAAATTTGTCTTGTACTGGAAGACCTAGTACTAGAGCTGTCATAAGGTCCTTTTTAAACTGGTGGAATGCATTTTCCAACTGCTCATCCCATTCAATAAAGTGCTAGGGTTCCTTCTGTGCTTCCTTAAGAATTTGATATAAGGGTCTGGCTAGATCTGCATATCTCAGGATCCAAATTCTACAGTATTCTGACCCCTAAAAAGGTCCTCAATTGCTTTAGAGTTTTAGATAGAAGAAACATCAGGATTAGATGGATTCTATCTTCTCCTAGAGCCCTCATTTCTTTCTCCAGGACAAGACCTAAATATGTAACCCTAAACTGACAAAATTGGGCTTTTTCTTTAGAGTTTTTATATCCTCTATCTACTAGGAAGTTTAGTAAGGAATCAGTGACTTGTAAAATGACAGGCTCAGTGGGCCACAGAGCAGGAGGTCATCTACATATTGTAGCAGAGTAGCTTGTGGATATTGCCATTCTGCCAAGTCTTGGGTTAGAGTCAAAAGAGGTGGGGGCCACCGATGAATGGAAAATATGGTATCTATACACAATGGAATTTTATGCAGCCATGAAGAAGAATGAAATGTTATCATTCACTGGTAAATGGATGGAATTGGAGAACATCATTATGAGTGAGGTTAGCCTGGCCCAAAAGACCAAAAACCATATGTTCTCCCTCATATGTGGACTTTAGATCAAGGGCAAACACAACAAGGAGATTGGAGTTTGAGCACATGATAAACTGAGAGCACACAAGGGAGGTATGAGGATAGGTAAGACACCCAAAAAACAAGATAGCATTTGTTGCCCTCAATGCAGAGAAACTAATGCAGAAACTTTAAGGTGACAGAGGCCAATAGGAGAAGGGGATCAGGAACTAGAGAAAAGGTCAGTTCAAGAAAAATTAATTTAGAAAGTAACACTTATGTACAGGAAAGCAATGAGAGGAATCTCACACTATAGCTATCCTTATATCAAACAGCAAAAACCCTTGTTCCTTCCTATTATGGCTTATACTCTCTCTACAACAAAATTAGAAATAAGGGCAAAATAGTTTCTGCTGGGTATTGGGGGGGTAGGGGGGAGAGGGAGGGGGCGGAGTGGATGGTAAGGGAGGGGGTGGGGGTAGGGGGGAGAAATGACCCAAGCCTTGTATGCACATATGAATAATAAAATAATAAAAAAAAAGAGGTGGGGGCTGTCTCTGAATCCCTGAGGAAGGACAGTCCAGGTGACCTGTCCAGACTTTCTCAGGGGGTCCTCAAAGGCAAAGCTAGGTTGACTTTTAGGATGTAAGAGAATGCAAAAGAAGGCATCCTTTAAGTCCAGTATAGAATAGTAAGTAGTACCTGGAGGTATTTGGGCTAAAAGTGTATAGGGATTTGGACCTACAGGGTGGAGAGGCACTACTGCTTCATTGATCAGGTGGAGATCCTGGACTAGCCTCCATTTGTTAGGTCACTTCCTGACACTGAGAATAGAAGTATTATATGGGCTGGAGCATTCTATTAGCAGTGCTTGTCTCTTTAAGTCTTTGATTATGGGAATTAGCCCCTCCTTAACTTCTGGCTTTAAAGAATATTATTTTTGATGGGGAAACCAGGAGGGATCTTTGAGGTAAATTAGGACTGGGACCACTGTTTGTGCTCATCCCACAGTATATCCATCCATCCACACTGTGGGGTCTACTTGTTCCTCTATTAGGGGCAAGCAAAAGTTACATTCCTAGGGGTAAAAGGAGCTGTACCCTCAATTTAGATAGAAGGTCTTGCCCTAGCAGAGGAGTAGGGGTTTCAGGGAAAATTAAAAAGGAGTGACAGAAATGGAAATCTCCCCAGGAGCAGGCTAAATGCTCAGTGAAATAACGCTGTAGAGTCTGGCCCAATATGCCCCAAACAGTAATTTTCTTGGAGGACCTGGGTCCAGGAGAGAAAGGAATAGCTGAGATGCTGGCTCCAGTATTGATAAGGAGGCTGACTTTGTGCTTTTTAATAGTGAGTATAACCCAGGGCTCCCCTGCTTTTACAGTGGCTATAGGAGCCTGGATGGGAGGCCCCAAGACACATCATTGGGTGGTAAACTCTGGCTTTGGTTGCCCTGGGAACTTGGTTGCCTTCCAATGTTTTCCCCAAGAAATGGGGCAGTGTCCCAGAGGTAGCTTTCTCTGGGAGCACTCTCTCCTAAAAATGGCCTGCCTGTCCACATTGAAAGCATGTGCTCAGGTTTGGACTTTGACCCAGGGAAACCTCTCTGAGCACTGTGATCAGAGCCTCCTGCTGTTTAATCCTTCCTCTTTTCCTTTTCCAGGTCTTTCTTTTCCTTTTCTAAGTCCCTATTATAGTATATAATGTGGCTACACAGTATAATTGGTCTAGATCTCTGCTCCCTTAAGCCACTAGTTTTTGAAGCTTTTTATGAATATCTGGTGCTGACTGTGTTAGAAATTTATCTTTTAGAGTATTTCCTCTTCCTGTGACTCTGGCACAGGCTTTTGTAAAGCATCTTTAAGTCTCTTTGGAAAGCTACTGAGGTTTCTAAGGGTCCTTGCTTGCAGCTGTGACTTGGGAATAATTAAGAGGTTTTACCTTGGCTCTCCTTAGACCCTCAAGAATGCAGTGGATGAAATGGTTACAGTTCCATTCATCCTTGTCATTTTCAGTATCCCACTTAGGGTCATACCTGGGCATGACTGATCTGTTGGAATTGGGAATCGAGGTTCCTTTTTAGGTATCCAGTATCTTTGTCTTTCTTCTCCCTTCCCCTACTCCTCCTGTGAGGGCCTAGTCTGAGACAGGCCTGTAATGCCACATTTATCCAAATGATAATTGTCCTCAGCTTTGACTGCCTGATCTAGTACCCACTATCTCTCCAGAGCAGTAAGGGTCTGAGATAGCAATAGCATTACATCTTTCCAACTCAGTTCAAAGTTTTGGCTGACTTCTCTAAATGCTTGGATGTACTGATCTGGGTTTTCTGTGTAATTTCCTAAACCCTTTTTTATTTCTTTAAGTTCAGTCACTCTAAAAGGAACGTGAGCTCTATACACTTCAGGAATTAACTGGAGGGAGTAGAGTCCTGTGGGACGATGTCTGGCCTGTGAGGTAGCTGGATAAGGGAGAGAGAGGGTGCTGGTGGAGCATCAGATGGGTTCTTTGGTTCAAGGGAATTTGGGGGCTTTTGGAAAAGGGTCACCATGGTCTGGGTATCTAGCCGACATTTGTCCAGTCACTCTGGGTGGTCTCTTAGGAAAAAGAACAGTTGAACATATGGAACTTCGGTCCACTTTCCCTTCTTTTTACAGAACATATCTAATTGAAGAATGGTATTATAATTAATGCTCCCTCCTTCTGGCCATCTTTCCTCATCTCCCAGAGGATACTGTGGCCAAGCTTGGGTGCAGTAAAACTTGAGTTGCTGTTGCTGAACACTTTCTGGATCAAGATCTTTCCAATGTTTTAATAAGCAGGCAAGGGGTGATCCTTCCTCGATCCTTGAGGCTTGATTGCCCATCTAAAAAGGGAAAATTGGTCACCTTAACAGAGGTTTCTTCATTTACCTAGGCATCCCCAGATGAGGAGAAACTCTAGTGGGAGAGGGTGTCCATCTCTCCCTTACTGTCCTGCCACTGCCACTTGTGGCTAAGGTTGTGGAGGATTTTTAAGTATTCCAGGTGCAGCCACCCCACCAAAATGAATCCTGACCAATTTCTTCTGTATTTTGACTTGCCTGTTTGCCCTGCAACCCAGGTACCTGGTTCTCCTCTACCATCCAAAGACTTGTAATTTAAAAATAACTCTATCAAAGTAACCAAGAGGGCTTGCATGGCCAGAGGGAGGACCCCTGGAGAGGTGTGGATGGGGACTCCTGATGAAGTAGACTTCAGTCTCCCTGTATATCCTGTGAGGCATATATGCTTTTTATGAAAAGAGAGAGCATCTGAAGGCTTTTGCTGCAGAAAGGAGAAAAATGGAGAAGACCATGAGGTCTCTGCCTTTTAACTGTTTCTTCCCCCCCTGAGGGCAGACTGTGGAACCTGTCTAACCAGTTTAACCAGATGCTTGACAGAGACAGTTAAGCCTAAATTAGAGACTAGCACTTTTTTGTGCCTGCAGGGATTTTTCCTAAACAACCTGAAGAAGGAAGCCCAGTGCTGTTTAGTGCAAAGAGGGGGTTGGGGGGACACTCATCCTGAACTACTTGGGAAAGGGGAAGGAGAGGCTGAGGATTGGGGTGAAAGAGAGTTTCCAGGCTCAATGCAATTATTGGTCACTAGTGCTGTCCAGGTTGATCACTGGAAGCAAGGGGTGACCTCCACTCTTGGGCCATGGAAACTGTGGAGGAAGCATAACTTAATTAAATATGAATTGGATTTGAGAGTGGCTTCATCTCTTTTACATACTTTCCCTTTTGCATATCACATCACTTTAGCAATTTCACCAAATCGAGCACTATAAACGAAGGGAAAATGAAGGAGTGGAAAAGAATCTGTGACCTTCATAAGCAGCAGGTCTTTACTAGGGAGAGGAGACCTGAGAGGGACACTCAGCCATCAGAGTCACACTCTGAGAAGGAAGAGAGCACGCCTTTCTTACAGGCTGGAGATTTTAAACATCCTGTGGTGGGGAAAAGGCAGGTTGGAGGGGGATGAGCATTAGGTAAGATGGTTGGGAAGGAGGATGGGGGGAGGTGCTGGACATCAGCAGGAAGGCCATTGGGGTTGAGCAGGTATGTGTGTTGCTTTCTGCATGTTCCAGCAATTCCAGCATTTGCATTTTTAAAGTGTTTCTCAATATTCCAGCAACAAAAACCAAAATATCAAAACTAAAAATCATGTGTAGGTCATTTTTATATTAAAATTATTTATTGTGGAGGTGGGTTTCAAGATACAGAAGAATCTATGACTTAATATTAGGTAACTCCTATGTTTCAAAAAAAATGGGAGGCATGGGGAGGAGAAGGAAGAATGAGGGAGAAAGAGAAAATGGTGGTAGGGGAAGGAATTAAAGGAGGGGGAAAAGAAAGAAGGAAACAAAGAAAAGAGAGGGAAGACAGCCCACTATAGGACTAGGGTAAAGACTCCATCCCAGAATAGGGAGAGGAAGGAAAAGGAGGAAAGACCACATTCACCATTTCTTGATATTGCTGCAGTTTCCCTTGCCTGATTCCCTATGCCTACACTTCCCCTTTAGAATAAAAAACAACCCTCAATTTTTCTTAAACAGCATAATTCAGTTCTTTGTAACTCTTATCCTTATACTCAGTCACAGACACACCCACACATAACCAAATTCATTAAGTTGCTTCATTCAACAGAAGAATCTTTCATTTTAACTGATCCACTTTCCTTTAAAGGCAATTGTACTTATAAATACTAACATCTCTTCATATACATTTTAAAGTGAATGCAATCACTAAATTTTATAATCTTTGTATAGTATAATAAGGATGATGTTTAATATTTTCAAATTGACACAGGACCTACAATATCATTTTGTCTTAATGCTTCAGAATTTGACTTCTGTTACATGTTTGAGGGGTCCCCAAAAAGAACAGAGAATGCCCATCAAAAATTTTATGTTAAATTTTATCAGTGACTATTCCTAGTCAAGCCAATCAAACTCATCATTCATATTAAATTTTATGCTTCACATAAAGAACTAAGATAGGCAATCAAAATGCTGAAAATTATCACACAGTATCTTTATTCCTGTCTTTGTACTGCAAGAGGAAGAGAATAAGTATGGAATGGATCATGAGCAGAGAGCTGGGCTGTGAGACAAGGAAACAATAGCAAATGTAAATATTTGTGCTAAGGCCAGCCTTGCTGAGTTAACTACAATTGAAGGCAGCTGCAGCTTCCAGGTAGCATTCTCACTATGTCTAGCAGGTGGCAGTGCTGCATAACATCTCAATTTTAAAATGTCCTTTAATGCTTTTGAAACTCTTAACTCTGCAAGAGCAAACTTATAAATGTTTCCTTTCTACAGTCAAGAAGTGAATATTGATGAATAATCCTATGGCCTGAAAATTCCTTCATTTAATGTAGAGAAACCAAATGCAACCCCAAAATTTCAGCAACTCCCAAAAGTCCCAGACACCTTTGTGGACTCCCTCACCAATGCTTGATGTGAATTGACCTTGAATGTCTGCTGGAACCTCAAATCATCTTACTAAGTGATTACCCCACACCCTTTTTCCTACTCCCAACCTCTTCCTCCAAAGAATAGGGGCTTCCTACGTTTTCATGAAGTCCCATTTTAGGATTCTCCAAACCTGTTTTACATTTCTCCAGCCCACAATGACTTCTTCTTCACCTAACCCCCATACTGTCATACCCTCAGTCTCAGTTCAGTATTTATTAATTTCTTGGTGTATGAAGATTTCATGTCAAAGCAGCCTGTAGGTGCCCTCAGAAGAAACTCCATTTTTCCATGCTTGGGTACATGTGGTGCTCTTCTTCTCAGTGTTCCAAGTCTCTCTGTATGAACAGTGCTCCTTCTCTGGCACTTCTCATTTGTGTACAACAAAGGTATTTAATTGAACCTGCTGGGTTGAACCATGTAGCATCATTTTTATATTCAATCCTCAGACAAAAAGTTTTTGTGTTTAGTATCTTTCTACCATTTTTATTCCCTTCCCCAAACCTGTCTCATAATATTCAATACTCTGGACCTCCTCACAAGCCTTTCTATTAGCCCCACTGAATTAGAAATAGCTAATGTATCATATCTGATACATTACAGCAACTTCAAGCAAACCTGAACCCTGACTTTTCAATCAGCCCCACCCTTCTTTGTGTCACAATTCTCCTTCAAAGTTTTCCCAGTCATTCTTTCTTTCATTTTTTTCTTCTCATTCATTTTTCAGTGTTTACTGAGTGTCAACTATGTGTCAGATACTAGACTCAGTGGTGCATAAGTCAGAAAACTTGTGGGGTTTTGGAGAGCGGAATGAAATTTTAAAATATACCCACAAATGAATACTTAATTATAATTATGTTCTTTGTTTTCCTTCTCCAGATGTTTCTTTCTAATGAATGGACCATTAAATTTCCAAAGTTCTGAAATGACTAACAGACCACAGAAAGACATTTCTGTAGGCTTCTTCTTGAAATCAACAGTTTCAGCAAACTGCTGGCCTTCATTCAGGGCCAATTAAGATATGTTCTTTGAAGGAAAAGAATAGGAGGTGATGAGAACAAGTAAAGCGAGTGGAAGGATATGCAATTCAGAGAGGGGCAGTGATTAAAATATGGACTCTTTAGGGAAGTGGCATTGAACAATGGCTCAAAAGATGAGGAGTAAGTGTGCAGAGGGCTCAACACATGCAAAATACTCAATGATTAGTACTGAAAGGAGACTTGGTGCTTAGAGGAGCTGAAAAACTGTGTACTTAGTGCTGGAGTGTACTGAGAGGTAGGGGAATAGAGCCCAGCAGGCAGGAGCCACGCCCTGTGCACCTGTAGGTCATATCCAGCACAGGAACTGAGAGTTCATAACACACTGCAAGTGCTATGATTCTGAAGTGGGCTTTCTTCTTCCCTGCTTGAACATTAGAAACTTAAGTCAGATATCTGAATTCTTTCACCTCTGGGCAGGGAATGGCAAATTTAGGGACCCAGAGGACTTCATGTCCTCCAGAAATGGAAATAGGTCATCATCTTTCCTAAGATCAGGACCTCCATGTCTTCCATCATTATTTTCCTCAGTGGGAAAAGACCTAACTTGCCATCACAAAAGAAGTGCTTTTTTTCCCCAAATGGTAAAACTTTAAGAGAACTCCATATAGAATACTAATTTTAATACCTTTTGATGTCAATTTAAACCTCAAAAATAAAGTACTTTTTAAAAAGTTTTAGACAAATCCTAGCTCCCTCAAAGAGACCTCTGACTTTTTTACTTTTTTTCTTTTTTGCAGTAATAGTGATGAAAGCCAGGACTTTACATATGCTAGGCAAGTGCTCTACCACTGAACTACATCTCCAGACCTGCCACCTCTGACTCTTAAACACTTAAGAGCAGTAATGAGAGCAATAATAACTTCAAATGCATTTTTTAGTTATTTTGTCACCCTAGGCCTCAAGTAGCTAAATCTGAATTCAGAATGGAGAGTGGGGAGGAAGTTTTCATCTGCAATTCAGACTTCAAGTTCATGGCAAGAGTCCCCATGATTGGACCCTTATCACATGATAAAGCGAGAGCACACAAGGGAGGGTTGAGGATAGGTAAGATACCCAAAAACCTAGATAGCATTTGTCGCCCTCAATGCAGAGAAACTAATGAAGATACTTTAAATTGACAGAGGCCAATAGGAGAAGGGGACCAGGAACTAGAGAAAAGGTTAGTTCGAGAAGAATTAATTTAGAAGGTAACACACATGCACAGGAAATTAATGTGAGTCAACTCCCTGTAGAGCTATCCTTATCCCAACTAGCAAAAACCCTTGGTCCTTCCTATTATTGCTTATACTCTCTCTTCAACAAAATTAGAGATAAGGGCAAAATAGTTTCTGCCGGGTAGTGAGGGGGTAGTGGGGAGAGGGAGGAGGCAGAGGGAAAAGGAGGGGGTGGGGGGAAGGGGGAGAAATGACCCAAACATTGTATGCACATATGAATAAAAAGAAAGGAAAGGGTCCCCATCTTACTCTGTAAGTAGTGTGGCTCATCAACAGCTGATACTATACTAGTCACCCCTGCCCTCTGCTAGCACGAACAAACTGTTCTTGCCAAGTTTGGTTTTTCCTGGACAGCTGAAGAAAGACATGCACCGTCAACATTTAATACATTTCAAATTTCTTCATCAAAGGGGAGGATAATGTGTAGGTACTTGTAGATTCTAAGGGATAGGTCCATCAAGTTTATTATTATTCATTTCTGTACATTTGGGAAATTCCATCATAAATTTTGTGTTTTGATTGTCAGTATTTTATCATTACTTAATATTTTCCCTCTCCCCTCACCACCAAATATTTTGCTGTGGTATGGGACAAAAATCCCAGTCATTGTTACTGATAGTGCTCTGGTAACAGGTATAAAACTCTACAGTTTGGTGAAGTAAAAAGAAAATTTAGAGGCTGGACATGGAAGTACACAACTGTAATCCTGGCACTCTGAAGGTTGAGGCAGGAGGATTAACAGTTCAAGGCTACAGCTGGGCACAGTGGCTTACATTTGTAATCCCAGCTGATCACAGTTCAAGGCCAGCTAGCCAAAAAGTTAATGAAACCTCTACCTCAACCAATAAAAAGCTGGGCATTGTGTCGTCCCAGCTATACAGAAAGCATAAATAAGAGGATTGAGGTTCAGGCTGGTCCAGACAAAAACACAAGACCCTATTTGAAAAATCACTAAGAAGGAAAAGGACCAGGGGTGTGGCTCAAGTGGTAAAGTGCTTATCTACCAAGCATGAGCCCTGCTTGAGTTCAAACCCCAGTACCACTGAAAAATAAATAAATAATAGAGTTGGAGGTCAGCCTGGGCTACACAGTGAGTCAGTGAGTTCTAGACAAGTCTTGGCTACATATATATCGCAAAAAAAAAAAAAAAATTACAACAACAATAACAAAAAGACATCCCTCCAAGTTTAAAGTGTGAGAAGAGAAACTCAGATATCTACCCCAAACTCACACTATTTAGTTTCAATAAATAATTTCAGACTTAGACTTCTCAGGACCAGGAAGGAGGGTGCCATATAGATATTGGCAATGGAGCATCACTTCATAAAGGGCTCAACTCCTGACAAAAGTTATGGCTTAGGGAATCTGGAAGGTAGAACTCACCTTGGGCTTGCTCCGCACCATCCACATCCACAAACACAACCCAAATGCTCCCAAAGAAACCTCTGTCAGTCAACACCAAATTAAACCACTTACTGGAAACAATGTTTCTGATAAGACCTCTTAGGAAAACTTGAAAAATTTCCTTCTTTTGTGCTCAGAAGATTAACATATAGTCCAAAGGATTTTATCTGTCCAAGGCAGGGCCTTTTCCAAATGACTTCTTGAACCTACATAAGAAGATGGTCTGAATAGGCATTAAAGGATTCAGATTCCAGTATTAGATAGCATCAGACAGCTTTCCAATTTTTCAGGTTCTCACATTCTAATGCTACTGAGCTATGGGACCTGGTACCTTGGGTTCCACATCTACAAAATGGCAACAATATAGGTTAGTGTAGGGATTAAATGGGACCATGTGTCTGACACAGTATGTAGCATATTAGAAATTTCAATAAAGGGTTTAGGATGTTATAAATCTTAGCTACATCTTGGCATGATTCAGACGGACCCATTTACCCTCCTAGCTAAAACCCTTGTCCAAAAGAAAAATGGTTCCAAACATATGACTATAAATTCATTTTATTTTGTCTTTGAAGTATGTGATCTATTAGTGAAATTATAATCTGAACAAAGGACCCAATAGTATGGTGTATCTATAAAAGCTACAAAATTTTCTCTGCTTTTCTACTTTGTCAATTCCAAAGTAGAACTTACAGTGGTATAAACAAATATTTAAGATATAGAATCATTCCACTATAATTTTATTCTTGATTCCATAAAACACATCATTCCCATGAATTCCTCAGTTGTGAAACAATCAGTATAAACACATGGGACATTGTCATAAAATTTTACACAGATGCCAAAATTGTAGACTCTAAAATCTACATTTTTCTTACTGGTTTTTTAAAAATGTTGCTCCAAGAGAGGAAATAAAATATAAATTTATGCATGTACAAAATCAAAATATAACAACTTTTTATATAAAGATTTAAAACATCTGATCATCATGCTTGTTTTTCATAAATACTTACAATTCTTTAGAGAAATTATACTGCAGAACCACATAAAGAAAACTTTTTTGTGATCATCACTAGGAAAAAGTATGTTTAAGAATAGTTACAGCTAGTGATATTTCAAAAACTCTCTAGGCTGTAAGATTCAAGAAATGACATTTAATGTAAAGTGCTATTCCAAACATGTATGACTTCATTTTAACTTTGTATTTTTATAAATATTTTCCAAATATTTTAAAATTGCAAATGACAGAGCAAATGGATTCAAAAATAAGTTCTCAAAAGATAATAGATACATTCAAATTTCTCTTTGAAGAACAACTGTGAAATATCATTTTCTCCCACCAAATCAAGCTAGTATCTCATTCTGAAAGCAATGTATTAACTTGATTTTTGTGAAATAATCCAGTCACAAGCAAGGACTCATCAGCTAACCTAGGATCTTCCTTATTACTTTGATTTTTTTCCCCAGCACTGCTGGCAGGGCACATGTGAATTGATTAAATGGCCTTGGAGTCAAAATATTTCCTTGGGGTTTAGATTTTAATTTTTGAATAAAGAAAATTCCCCTCTAATTATATAACTTTTCCTTATTTACAGATGTGACATGACTTGGGATTCAAGATTACAATTCTGTGGATTTGGAACTACTGGAGACAATCTTCTGTCTCTATGCCTTCCCTCTTCAACCTGAAAACTCATAAATGTCCCCAAACCACAGAAAAGTGGGGTATGTGAGAGTGAATAAATTACTTAGGTTTCTAATTATTATCTATAAAGAGATGAAAGGCAGTAGACATCGGGGGAAAAGTGAACACAGGGAAAAAGGAATCTCATCTTTAAAATATCTCTACAATAATATTTTCAGGTAAAGCCCCTCAAGTCCTCTTGGGTAATGATGAACCTAATGTCTGATCTGCAAAGAAAACTCACCAGAAGCCTGCTGATTCAAGAATTTAGTTCCTGCTCAACTGGAATACTGTCAACATTTTTCTGTTCCTAACAGGAATGTGTCTACAATTCAAACAAGAGCTTTTTTTCTGAAGGAACAAAGATGGGAAGTTTTGATGTTACTAACATTTCAGGATCGACAGAGGTTGCCCAGTGACTGGATGTATTCTCTGATAAATTTAGAGTGAGTATGCGGTAGTGACAGAGGTGAGTATCTAGGACACAGTTTTAGGAAGAGAGCTTTCCATTTCAAGGGGACAATTTCAAATAGACAATCTTACCAACCAACCTTTAGGACCCATTCCAATAATCACATTTCATGATTCTTTGGATTCTCAAAGTGATATCTACCCAATGCCAGCAACAAGGGCCGGCTGGAAGATTAAAAGAGGGAAAAAAGACAGTCTCTTTAATCATTGTCTTCAGAAGAATCTCAAGTATTCATTAACTTCTCTCTATTTAAAATTCTAATGAAAAACTGTGCCATAAAAAAAGTCATGGAATCTCCACCACCACACCTGAGCTAATACTGGCCTCCCCACCCCACCCCACCACACACACCTGCAAACAGCATAAGGTAAGCAGCCCTACATGTCAACATTTCCATCCAACTTCTACCTAAGGAGGGAAGATGGAGGGGCAGAGATTTTGGGATAACAAAGCTGCCGTCCAGTGTCCTCTACTTTGGTTATGCCTTAGAATCACCCCAGTTACAGTTAATTATGTCAACTGTGTCCTAATATTTACCATAGAGTTATGTTCCATTGCCCACAGATCTAAAGTTCAACTGTGAGCACAAATCCCAAAAGAGGAAACTCTAGGCTACTCCACCTTTCTTTATTATTTGCTATTTTCCCTTATAAATATGTTTAAAAAACCATAATAATAATAATTTTCTTGGAAGGCAATACTTCTGCCCAAATAATTGTTCACTTCAGAAATGTGAACAATCTGGTAGATCCAACTCCATCAGTTCTGAAGATTGCCAGGCTCAAGGTTTTTGATCATGTGAGGTTGTAACCAGGCACTGCTGTAGCCACAGATTCCTCATCTTTCTGATCTAATTCTCTTGCTACAGAATAAGCCACTGATCCATTGGTCCATAGCTGCAGCTTGGGATCTGATTCTTTGGCAAGGAATCGCAGCTGGGTTCTTTTCATCCTCTTTATAAGTCTAGCAAAGCCAAGCAACACAGAACTAAATATCATTGAAAATCCACAGAGAAGGAATGCTGCAGTGTAGCTGCCAGTCTTATCTACCAGCCATCCTAGAACAAACAACAGCAAGATTACATTGTCAAGTTGAAAATTCAATCTCTGTACTTACCCACTCTCAAATTTAATTATTTGTAGGGATAATAGCAATAGATTTCAGTACCAGCATTATACTTTTGAGACAAAAACCAGATTGCTTAAAAATATTGTGCAGCAACTGAGAAATACAGTTTATTTTTTAGGGCAACTTCTAAAATAAATTCATAGTTGTTATTAAGTAAAGTACTTAAAACAGTGTTATGTACCTAGCAATCACATAATAAATATTAGCTATTATTAACCCCATGAAAACTGGTAGAAAAGATAAAATTCAAATCTTTATTGTATGTTCTGTAATTTTCAACATCATTCAAATTATTGAAGTTGGGGTAATTTCTCTAGGGCATTAAGATGATATAATCATAAAAAATGTTTAATTGCCCTAAGAGGTTTCAAAGCAATAACCAAATTATCAATTGGATCCAGTTGTAATTGTACCCCATTCAATTAAAAAATCCAACTTTGGGCCATCATACATGTTACAAACACATGCTTCTGAAGGCAAGCATCACAATCATGGGGATTTTATTCTTTATTGCTTGATGAAAAAAATGAATCTCAACATCTCTACCAGTTTTACATTTTGAGGAAAACCAGGGCATCTGATATGCAAATGATCAAAGAATCAGTGTCAAATTGTACTTTGGCAGTCAATTATATATGGTCAATAAAAAGCTTCTTTTAAAAATTCCTCCAACTCTTTATGTCAAGAAAATTCAACAGAGAACTACATGGTTTCTATTTTCAATCACCTCAAATACACTAATCAAAAATGACATATAGAACTTGTTATATGCCTCACATGGTTTCCTGCATTCAAATTGCCCTTGAATATTTTAGTTATCAGCTGATTTATTTGTGCATTTCTGTAGCACCAAGTGTACATGACTATGTGGAGAGTTGATATTTTAAAGATAAGTAAATAAGAGAAGTATTGCAATAAAAATTCACATTTTAATCCTATAACTTCTCTTAATTACCATAATGTCTGTTTGCCAAATGAAGGCCAGGAATTGGAAAAATGATCCAAGAATCCCAATTTCATTTGTGTCTTGTGACATGTAACAAAATTAAAAAGTAATTTTGGCCGTGGAGGGAGGATGTTGGAGCATTTTGTGGGAAGTTTTCAAAAATGGAGCACTGGACACATAATCCTGCATCATGGAGTTTAAATGACCAGGTATCTTCACCTGGGTCAAGCAAGTAGCCACAATATCCCTTATTTTGCTGCTTTAGCCTTTGCTAGAGTTAGGAAGTAATCATAAATTGCCTATTCATAAGGCAGCTAATAGCAGAAATCCTGCCTTCTTCAAGAAATTCCCTTTCCTCTTTCTAGAAAGTATTTGAGTTTTCTGACTTGCTTATTTTCAGAGATCTGGCTGACTATCTTGGTTTTACCATAAGAAAGGTAATAATCTCGACCAGTTATTTACAGTTTTTAGTACGCATGAACATCACAAGAAAGGTGATTGAAGAATGTATATTCTTGGAACTTATCCCTGAAGATTCATATCATAGGTGAGAGGGTCAAGGAATCTGTGTTTTAACAAGGCCACTAGAGTCACACACAGATGGAGTCCCATGACCTCATTCCTGGTCTAGACCATACACTTCAGAAAGAAGAACAAGGTTCTCACCAATTTTCTGCTCCCTCACCTGTGTCAATCGCCATGTTACAAAAGTAACTTAATTATTTATTTTTTAATTATTAAAAAATAATAACTTAATTATTGCTTAATTATTTATTTAATGCATGCAATAAGTATTTGTTAAATTATTTGTTTGATCATGCTCTAAGTTTTTTTTAGCAGTTTACAGTTTGCAACATATTCTAGATGCTTTAACTGATAATTTTCAAATCTGCATTTCCAAACACAGGCTCCCTCTAAAGCTCAGATTTTATCCTTACACAGCTCCAGAGTATTTTCACCTGTTTCAGATATATTAATATATCAAAACTTTAAATTCATTATTTTTCAAGCAAAGCCACTATCCTCAATTTCCTTATTGCTTTCAATCATGATATTATTTTCTAAGTCATCTTTCACTTCTTCATTCCAATATGCTAAATTTGTTGTTATGTATTTCAAAATTTCCTCTTTTCCTCCATGGCTTATTTTTTCATAAATTTTTTATTAAGATGTATTCGTTATACAGGGGGATTTATAGTGACAATTCCAATTAGACTTACATTGTACATTAGTTACATCACCCCCATCTGATATTTGTAATAGCAGCCCTAGTTTAGGCCTTTATCAGTTTGCTCCTGAACTTTTAAAATGGTCTCTTAGTTATCTTTGTTCTAAACCATTAGATCAATAGCTAGGTCACATTTTCTACAATGTACTTAGCATCATTACCACTTTGCATAAAAACTTGAATACCACCCACATTTGGTATGCAAATGGTAAGTAAAGAACATAGAGCTCAGTTCCCTTACCTGGCACTCAAAAATACATCACTCCCATTGTTAGTATGTGATGGAACCAAGACTCTAATTTGGGACTTTTTATTTTGAGGTAGGTGAAGGTCCCCACTTGGTGGAAGAAAATTATAAACCAAGGCTGTGAACAAAATTATGTTTTGGTGATTCTTGAATTCCTGTTCTCTTTCACTCTTTCCCAACACTCTAGCCAATTTGTTTGTGTGTGTGTGTGTGTGTGTGTGTGTGTGTGCGTGCATCTGTGTGGGGGCTCAACTTTTCATAGCAATATGACAAGAATAGTTGGAGAATCTTTCAGAAAACTTACCTGCTATGGGTGGGCTCACCAAGTACGGCACTGCATGAAGGAAGTACACCACACCGAGTGCTGAAGACAAAGAGTTGGTCCCCACTATTTCTGCAGTTACTACTGGGATCAAGGTTACATAGGCTCCATCAAAATAGCCAAAGGTACAGGAGAAAGGCACAAGAAGGGGGAGACTTTGAAGCATTGGGAGGCAGAGATAGCAGAGCCCATCTAGTCCCACGGCAAAGAGGTAGCAAACATACCGGTAATTCTTCAGACACCTGTGAATATGAAGAAAAAGAATGAGTGCAGGATGCATAGGTCCTATAAAAAAGTTTTAGAAGGATGTCATGAAGCAGTTGAGCACTGCAGTTTTTTTATAAATATGGCTTCCTATTGTATGTTATCTTCTGATCTTTTCTTTTGATATATGCAAATATAATAATTTATCTCCCCAGGAAGCATGGTATGGTAGAGAGACTATATATTCTAGAATTGGAACTGTAGATGATTGCAACCCTACTACCTGCCTAACTCTAATCTGAAATTATTTAACTATGAGAAGGTTACCTACCTCATAGGGTTACTCTAAAGATGTTTGTGAAATAATACATAGCATGTCAGGAGTCTAATATTTTCTGGCCACCTGCAATATTGGATGCTTTTATATATGTTATCCACTTGGTATAACATACGGCATATCACAGATGCTCAATAACCTAAGTAGTTGTACAAAGAGGAGACTGGAATATGAAGACCTTAAAATGAACTGGCAAAAATAATGAAAGTCTTGTGTTCAGACTAAGTCTTTCCAAAATACAGTGTCCTTCTGTAATTCTAAAACCATGCATGATATCAATTATTTCAAAGACTTTGAATAATGTCAGCTGTAACAGTTTATTCTTTACAAATGTTTTTTCTACCTACAACCTCATTTGAGCCTCACAAAATGGCATGAAGCTGACAGGCAAATATTGTACTGGTCCATCTGACAGAGAAAGACCCTTGAGGATCTGAGGGTTAGATGATTTTCCCTGGGTCACAGGGCTAATAAGTGGCAGAACTGACACAAGAATTTAAGCCTTATATGTCTCAAACTAGGCACCCCCCCTTCAGACCCTTCTCACTGAGTTACTTGATTATACAGCTAGATTTTCCTTGCTTCCCCTTTCTTCCTTAATTAAGAAATGTGGAGGGGCTGGGGATATAGCTCAGTGTTAGAGTACTTGCCTATCATGCATGAGGTCCTGGGTTCATCTCTAGCACCACAAATAAAATGTGGAGTTAAATCTAAATGTTATATTCATAACACAAAGGAATGGCAGTTGAATCCTAATTAATTACCAAGGAAATAATTTGTGAGAAACTATATAATGACAGCTCTCCCAAGTCATAATGCAAAAAGAAGTCCTTCACTTAGGAGACAATGAGTAGCATATATTTTCAATCCAAATAGGTGAGTATTTGCTGCAAGAACTACTTGATAGGTTTCCTATTACTTTGTTTTTGAAGGTTACAATATAATGAAACTGTTTTACTATTTTACTATCAAAATAAATATGTGGCTACAATGTGTTATTATTGTACCTGATCCTCCTTCCTGGACTGTTTCTGCTCTTCTTTCTATTGTTAGCCAATTTCTGGGATGATTCAAAGGCAACTAAAACCATAAAACTTAGCCAGAAGTTGTCTTGCTTTTAGGACTAACTTGACTTGGGGTGGAAATAAATCTATCACCAGAACTTGTACTTACCTTGGCCTCTACACTTTAGACAGACTTACCATCCTAAACCATGTAGAACAAGAGTGGAGAAATTATGGTCAAATCCAGCCCACCATCTGGTTCTGTATCTTACTTGTCAATTATGAATGGCTTTTCTACTTTAGAATGGTTGGAAAAAAATTAAAAAATAGTATTTTGTGACATATAAAAATTGAGAGAGAAATTCAAATTTTAGTGTGCATAAAGTCTCATCAGAACACAGCTACTTCCATTTGTTAATATATTGTCTATGGCTGCCTTCATGATACAACAGCAGCACTGGGTAGTTGGGAAAAGATCATATGGACTGCAAAGCCAAAAAATGTTTCCTTTACAAAAATCAGTTTGCTAATCTAGAAGACATAGCAAGAAGTTGCCTGCAGATTCTGAAGGATTGTTAACTTTTAAAGATCTGATAGGGTGAGAAGAGGGGAAACTCAAGGTTTAGCCCATTGTGGGGATAAGGGTAGTACATCAATTGTACTTTCAAGGATTTTTACCTTCTGTCAGTTAGCCATCCAAATGTGATATTGCCAACAATGTCAATCACACCAAGTATGGACATAAGAAAAGCAGCTTGCTGGTGACTCACTCCAACACTCAAAGCATAAGGCACCAAGTACACGAAGAGAGGGCTGCAGCCATAAGCCATAAATAGAACAGAGATGGATAGCACAACAAAGTCTGGCATCAGTAAAAAACTGTATTCCTGCTGCAAAGAGCAACAAAGGCAAGTCTGCACTCGTTCTTTGGCCAAAGGTGGGTAGGGAGATGCCTGCTTACAGTCTTCTTTCTGAGTTCGGCACACATGGTTCTGCTCTGCACTTGAAGGGTCCTCTTTAAGAGTGATTGGCCGCATCAAGGCACCACAAACACAGAGATTCAAAACGAAGCCCCCAAGGATGAGTAATGCCCCCTGCCAGGAAAACTGTTCAATAAGGAGCTGAACCACAGGAGCCAGGATGAAGGTACCAATGCCACTTCCTGACATGGCGATCCCATAAGCAAGGGCTTTCCGTCTGCTGAAATACTTGCCTACCATGGCAATAGCTGGAGAATAACAAAGTGCAAATCCAAGACCTGGAAGAAAGAAAACTCCATGAGTGCTGGTACACCATGAGCAGCTAATGGAAGAAATGATCTCACAATGAGATGACTTGGATTGAAGGAAATCTGACCTTTTGTGAACCCCAAAGCTTTTTTGTATTCCAGTCTGAAAATGAGTCTCTCTTCACCAGTCATCCACAAAATATAGACTATATGTGACTTTCTTTTTAAGAATAAGTCACTTACAATATGAATTCTTGAGCAAAATTAAACTTAAAAATTATTATACAACCTAAACTGGAATTTACTGGAAAATCTGGATGATGCTATCCTAAAGAATTGGCCTCTTCCTCCCTTTTTGTAAGTTAAAATACCTGGATATTTGCCTCAACTCTTCCTGCAGTGAAGACACAACACTGATAATCTGTACCACTCTGGAATTTGGATTAAAATATATACTTCATGAAAGTTCCAGAGTAATTTCACATAAGTGGGAAACATCACATAATGGGAAACATTATATGTGAACATAGCAACCTGAAAATGTCCCTGAAGGTCCCCAGATAATGTTGGTAATACAGAAATCTTTCTAAGAATTGTCAGCTTCTATTACTTTTTAGGTTTAGAAAATACCCAGGGCTTTAAGCCTGGATTTCATGACATTTAGAATGTCATAGAAGGGAAAGGAGAACCACCTTCAGTTCTGTTCCTCCACAGTGTAGGGGGTCAGTAATCTAGAATTTCCTGGACAGAGGTGTTCAGGACCTGGGGCTTTCAGTGCTAAAACTAGACTAGTTTTTCCCTGGTAAACTGGGACTGCTGGTTACCTTAGCAGTCAGGCCTTTGAGTTACTAGGGGTGGATGTTCCTTCTTCAGCTGTCAGAGCCATATTTGCAACCTTATTATGAGGTTATACCTTTATTGTCTTGATTCATTCTACCTCTATGGCACAGAACCCAGACAAGAATGGGGGTTACTCTCCATGGCCCTCTGAGTGATGAGTAAATGGCTACTTTAGTCCCATCAACTAGCTCCATCTTGTTCCTATGCAGTCTCCTTAAGCGTGAATTGTGCAATGCCTATATGTTGCCTCTCTTTCCATTCATATATGATTTTCTAAAGCGATACTTCTATAACATTGAGGGAGAATGTGCAACACAGAATATTCACAATAGGGGGCTTTTTTAAACTGGGAATTCCTACTTATTGGATAATGATATTCATTACAAAACAAGGGCAACCTAGGTTGAATGCAGAGATATTTTAATGTCTTAGCAAGCTGCATGAGGTAGCATAAGCCTGTAATACCAGCTAGTTGGGAAGCAGAGGTAGGAGTATCACTAATTGAAAGAAGCCAGCACAGGCAAAGTTAGCAAGACCCTATCTCAAAACAAAATTAAAAGGGTGGGAGACAGGGGTGTTCCTTAAGTGGTAAAGCACTTGCCTAGCAAGCACAAGGCCCTGGGTTCAATTCACAGTACTGCAAACAATACTACCACTAATAATAATAGTAATATTAATAACAATGTCTTAGCAAAGACATCAGGAGAATGATTATTGCTGAAAATTTATATTGTGCTAAATAATATCTTGTTTCTTCTGAGTACAGAATCTCAACCATATACTAACGCCAAAGAGAAGGGCAGCAGTTATTTTTATCATATGGCTGAATTAAAGTAGTAATGCATTTTTATTAGGGTGGTGTAGTCACTACCCTAGCTTATCTGCTAGGTAGGTAGACATAAGCCATATCAACTAAATTTTTCCTCTAACAAAATGAATATTTTATGAACTACTGTTCTGTTGATGTGCTTGAAAACACCTACATGGGGCGGAGTGGAAGAAGTACCCTTACCTGTAAGAACTCCCAGAGTGAGGTAGAGATGCTTCAGGCTGGTGGCAAATGAGCCCAAGATGAAACCAGTAGATGCAAGCAAGCCACCCAGCATGATTCCCACTTGACAGGACAAATGGTTACTGACAACACTCCCAAGTGGAGCTTCAAAAAAATAATAAATAGGTTCAACAGAAAGGCTTTGAGGGTACTGTGAAAAGACTCTGGTGTTGTGTTAGCAGAGTAGAGAACAACTGAGCTTTAAAATGTCAAGCCCACCCCACTAATCTTCTCATAATTTTGGAAACTGAGGTTCAGAAAGAAGTGACTTGTCCAAGGTCACACACAGACTGTGGAGCAGAGCAGGACTAGAACTCAAGTGTCTTGACTTGCATTTCAGTGCTTATTCCTATCTTCATTCTGTTGCAGTCATAATCTTGGGAGTGCAGGGTGTTGTAAATACAAGGAATCAACTCTATCCAAACTACATGTCATTTGCACAAGGATGCTCGATACAGTATTATTCATACATCATTAGTAAAAATGATAATAATTACTCAGTGGAGAGAGAAAGTGGGCAGTACTGTGTAATTGGTAAGGAAGGCATACAAATTTGTTTTCATTAAAAAAATTCACACTGACACCAGTACGACTTGGAACAAGAACAGAAGAGCCAATTCTCTGGATTTCCGCATCATATGATCATTTTTGTATTGATAAAGTTGAAATTATAGATTCAGATGTACAGGACAGACTCAGTTATCAACCCAATGACTTCTATTTATTTAAATAGTGGCTGACTGTATATACTACCAATGGAAAATAGGAAGGAGCAAGCAAATCACCTGAGAATATACTGAATTCTCAAGGATGCTGTTCCTATGGTTAAGACAAAATCTATGCCAAATTCAATGAAAAAACTTATACCAAACTCAATGAATAAGTTTCACTTCTCTATTCATCACATGGCATATTTTCCCCAGTAAGTGTCCCATGTGTGACTCTGGAGTGTCTTGTTCATACTTTAAATTCTCATGTTCCAATATGATGTTACTTGGTAAGCAGATCAATGGGTATAATCAGTCTCACATTCATGAACAGAATTCATGCTTGTGACTTGACCTATGCAGACCTACATAGTCATTGTGACCATATTGGGTCACTTTTGACCATATAATCCTGAGGGATTATGAACATTCTCCAGAAGATAAAAAGGAAAGAAATGAGTCACCCCTATTTCTGAGAAAGACAAACACAGACCCATGATGTGCCAAGACAACACTGTGACTGATAACATGACCCTGGAAATACAATGACTGTTGAAGAGAAAAAATCATGGGCTACATAACCCAAATATATGGTTTTTTAATCCTTGAGACCTTTTTATCAGTTGAAAGAGTCAACTTTGCCTTCCAGGAAACCTGCTTTTAGTCCCATAATTGCTCTCATATTCCTTCCAACCAAAGACATATACTTCAACTGATTTCTGAATATGAACATTTTTTTTTCTAAAAACAAATATGAGTCAGTGGCTGGAATGAAATCAGATGAAGATACTGTGAGTTACTGAATAATATATTTCCTTTTAGCCACTGAGACAAGGCCTGAAGAGATAAAGTTTTCTAAAATACTCAAGACTCATCTAAACGAAAGGATTAAGTGAGTCCATGCTATAAACAGAGTGCTCCAGCTTAATACAATCTTAGAAACTTACTAAGAAAAGTTAGGCATGATAGTGCATACTTATAATCCCAGAACTCAGAAGGCCTAAGGCAGGAAGTTCATAACTTCAAAGGTACCCTAGGTTACATAGCAAAATCTTATCTCAATAGAACAAAACCAATAAAGACACTCATAAAAAGCCAGTTTGGTAACTCAGTTTGCCATCCTGTACTACATAGATGCAATATTAATTTCCATGAATTTATAGAACACTTTATCTTCCCTAAAGAGCTCCTTTGAGGTTTTCTGAATGAAGTTATAGCCATAGTGAATATGCTAGCTCCTGATTACACAATCCCATCCTTCCCCAATACTTCTTGAAGCATTAACATTTATGCAGAAGAAGATGCTATTTGTGAGCCAAATTTGGAACCCTCTGGTAAGGGAGCAGAATATAAATCAAGACTTGAGATGCAATGCAACACTTGTAATACTCATTTAAGGAAATCACATGGAAATGGCTCACGGTACTATCCAATGGCTGTTTATATGACTAGAGAGTGAGAAGGCCAAAGAATTTGGAATACATAAACGAAGCATAAGCTATATGGTAAACTGCCTTCCAAACCAGGACAAGTTCTATGATGTTCAATATCCTATCCCTACATGAAAGAACCAAATAGTATGTGTCATTTTCAGTGTATTAAGTTCTTCCATCTGACATCAGACAGGACCATCAATGTCATCTCCCTAGGTTTGGTTGGTGGTAGGGTAGATATTTTCTTTTTATATAGTCATAACCAATTTTTAACATAGTCCTTGTATTTAGAAAAATTGCTAATCAAAGTCAGTGTTATTTGACCCTATCAAAGATCAGTGTCATGCACAGTCCCAGAGTAGCCAATAATTGTCTATCCTGGCAAGTGATACTCACCACAAAGCATTGTGACACAATCTACAATGGAATGGATCCATGCTGTTTGTGAATAATCCTGAGCAAAGTATGTCTGGAACTCCACAAAAAAAATTGAGATACATCTGAAAAATACAATGCAAGCATTTTATACAAAAGGCAAATGAATATGGAATTGAACCAGAACTTACAGGTTTGGGTTCAATCAGCTAGTTGTTCCAGCTTCAAAGAATTTCAATTTGGGGGCCATAATAAGTAAGAAATCAGAAGCTGGCTATTTGTACCATTTTGGAAAACAAGCGTTCAGTCCCTAGAGGGGCTGCTCAAGCCAAGTAGATGTGAAGACCATTGCCTCTGGGGAAGATTTATGGAGAAAATGGCAGGTCAAAAACATTTTCTTATTCATCTTGATATTTTGTTAACATCTATAACTTCTTAAAAGGTGGTGTAGGAATACATTCATTAGCTCACTCCTTTCTGTTCATGAATGCAGAGGAAGAAGCATTGTTAAAGTCTCTCTTTCCACTGTGGACATGTCTAATTCAGTCTTGTAAAGAGTTAGAGCAATTGTGGAACTGTTCATCAATGAGTCTGGGGAGCATTTTGAGCAATGGGAAAGACTCATGGACTGTGTGGCTGTGAGAAATCCAAACACCAGATATTCCAGCAGCTTTGAGTTTGTCACTTATGTCACTATTGAGGAGATGGATGCAGGCATGAGGTCAAGGTCACACAAGGTGGATGGAAAGAAGAGTTGTGGAACCAAAGAGAATTGTCTCAAGAGAAGATTCTCAAAGACCAGGTCCCCACTTAACTATGAAAAAGATCTTTGTCGGCGGCATTAAAGAAGACACTGAAGTACATCACTGCCAAGATTATTTTTAACAGTATGGCAAAATTGAAGTGACTGAAATCATGACTGTGAGGTCGGAAAAGCCCCATCAAAGCAAGAGAAGGCTAGTAGCTGATCTAGCCAGAAGACAAAGTGGTTCTGAAAACTTTGGTGGTGGTTGTGGAGTTGGCTTTTGGTGGCAGTGACAATTTTGGTCACATAGGAAACTTCACTGGCCATGGTGGCTTTGGTGGCCGCTGTGGTGGTGATAGAAACAGTGGTAATGGGTATGACAACAAAGGATTTCATAATGATGGAAAGCGTTTTGGAGGTGGTGGAAGCTACAATGATTTTGGCAATTACAACAATCAGTCTTCAAATTTTGGAGCCATGAAGGGAGGAAACTTTGGAAGCAGAAGCTCTGGCATCTATGGTGGTAGAGGCCAATACTTTGCCAAACTATAAACCAATGAGCCTGAGGCAGTTCCAGCAGCAGAAGTAATTATGCCAGTGGCCACAGGTTTTAATTGCTGCCAGAAAACAAAGCTTACCAGAAGAGAAGAGGCAGAGAAGTGACAGGGAAGCCACTGGTTACAGCAGATTTGTGAACTCAGTCAAAGCAGTGGTGGCAGGGCCTGACTGCTACAAAAAAGATATGTTTTAGGCAATACTTATGCATATAGGCAAAAAAAACCCTTCCAGGACTATATTTGTGACAAATTATATCATAGATATTTTAGTTTCTGTACTAAAGAAAGTGTAAAGCGTTCCAACAAGGGTTTCATTGTAGACATTTTTTTTAACCCACGCTGTTGATTGGTAATTTTAACAGTCTGGTCATGATGCAGAATAAATGTGCAATTTTAGAAAAATAAACAAAAGTCTTGTGCAGTAGCTCATCCTGTAATCCCCAGCTACTTGGGAGGTAAAGATTCATTCAGCGCCAATCCCAGGCAAAAAGTGAGAAAGACCCCATTTCAACAAATAAGCTGGATGTTGTAGCACATATCTCTAATCCCAGCTACATGGAAAGATGAAGGTAGAAGGATCATATTCTGAGGCTAGGCCTGGGCAAAAACACAAGACCATATCCAAAAGAAAAAAAAACCTAAAGCAATAAGGGCTATATGCATGGCTCAAGGGGTAAACCACCTGTCTTGCAAGCACAAGCCCTGAAATCAAACCCCAGTACTTCAAATAAATAAATAAATAGGTGGTTATACAACTTAAAAAAAATTTTTAAAGAGTAATTTATTAAAACAAAAATCAGCAATTTTAATTCTAAGATTTATATAAAAGTAATAATCAGATAATGATGATTGATAGTAGATATATATAAAAGAACATATTTTAGAGAACTATTGATTGTCTTCAAATTTTACAACCAACCTAACTATTCATCAATAAATGAGTGATGAAACAGTCAACAATGACTAACTAATGGCTTATCAATAAAGTAAAATAAAATACTGTGCTGTTAAGTATTAAAAATGATGGTATTGATCTGTATTTACTGATTTGGAAATAAATTCATAATATAATGGTAACTAAGAAAGTAAATTACAAAATTGCTCAAACAGTGAAAAAATTACTTTTTGAAAAATACTTTTGGTGTGAATAGAAAAAGCTGAAAGCAAATACACTAAAATACACCCAAGCATTATGTGAATAGTGGGAATACAAATGATCGTTTTTGTCTTATTATGAATTTTGAATTATTGTATAATCAGGATGTTTTCTTAATATATCAGAAAAGGTCTGTGTGCGCACACACAGAGAGAAATATTCATGCTAAAACTGGTGAATTTTAGGAACTCAAGAGCATAAATTAAGCAGAAGCAATAATTTGCATCAGTACCAGTAGGTACTGGAGCCTCATCCAGATTAGCATGGTGTCCTAATTTGGGGCCAGAAGTTTAAACAGATCTATGATAATGGGGTGAACTCATGCCTTGTGGCTTGGGGAGAGGAGACTGTCATCTTTTGAATAGATCTAACTTCCAACTCATCTTGCTCCAGCAGCCCATAGTCACCAATTATTTCCATTCTCCTGCTTTTCTCCAGTTGTGAAGATGGGTGATGGAGAGCTTGGAAAAGGAAGAGGACCAGGTGGAATCAGGACAGCTGCAATCGGCAAGGCGAGCTTCAGGAAGTACAGTCTACACAGTTGTATAGAGCCTGGCACTCAAAAGCATGAAACTTAAGTTCAGTGCTCAGTTGTCACTGACTTAACATTCTTAATATGTTATCTTTGACTTTGGGTCTTATAAGGGAAGTCCAATGGAACCACAGAGGCTGCGTTTGCGCAGAGGAGATCCTTGAACTGCGTGTGTCTGCTATTCTTTTCTGTTCCGCTTGCGTGTAGAGTTAGAGATGCCTCATGAGCACAGAATTCCAGTGGGCCCATGATCCAAGGGGATCCAGTAAGGCTAAAGCTAGCTCAAGGCAAGTGTGTTACACCCATGACTGAGCAGGCATTGGGGAGCAAGAAAGAAATATCTAATAGCTTCCCTTTTAAATCAAAACTTGTTTCAAATGCAGAAAGAGGCAAGAATATTCTAAAAATCACAAAGGTCTAAGTAGCCTCAGATATCCTTTCCTACTGCATAAGCCAGTCACATGCCGAGAATGATGACACAGAGGAAGAGGAAGAGAGGGCTACTCATAGTTCCTTTTCCTTTCAGTCTGGCTTTACTCATCAGGAGCTGAAGATAAGAGAATGCTGGTAGGGTGTGCAGGTATCGAGAAATCAACTGAAAAGAGTTGAGATAACTTTGTGAAGGATTTCCACTGTTCTAGTAAAAATGAAATACATATGCATGTACAAGCTACAAAATATGATTTGTATAATTTCAAGGATTCTACACACAAGTTCAGTACTCATTTTTTCTATTTAAAACTGGCATTGCATAACTTAAAGATGAACAATAAATTCATGCTCATAGTTTAACACTATTTTTCTTGGCTTTCAACACCAAACAACAAATTTAAAACAGCATGAAAAAACTGAGAGAGAAAGATCAGTAAAGAAAGGAAAAGCTTGGGAGGCAGAGATCAGAAGGTTCCAACTAGCTGGGGCAAAAAGTTAGCAAGACCCCATCTTCACCAACAATCCAGGTTTGGTGGTACGTGCCTGTAACTCAAGCTAGGCAGGAGGCATAGGTAAGAGGATCATAGTCTAAAGCCAGCCTTGCACAAAAAACTAAGAGTTTCTCTGAAACTAAAGCAAAAAGGGGCTGGGGGGAGTGGCTCAAGTATTAGAGTGCCTGCCTAGCACTGCCCAGTGAGGCCCTGATGTCAGACTCCAGTACTATCAAAAAGGAAAAAAAGAAAGAAAGGAAAGGAAAAGCTTTCTATTTCAGTACTTTTAACAGCACTTTTTCTCACTTCCCGAACAAGAGTCCCTTCATTTTCATCTTGCAATGGGCCCTATATTTATGTTCCCAGTCTTGGTAATAGGGAAGAGAAAGGAGAACGGTATGGGAACCTAATTCTAAGTCCCAGAAGATATTGGCATGGAATCTAGTCTGCAGGTTGTAGAATGTAGGTTCCTTCCTTACAAACGAAAAGGAAGAATGCAGGATTAGGAAGAGAGAAACGTCAAAGTGTGACAAATCCTCAGCCAGACCCAAAGGAAATGACAGGGCCTTTCTGCACCACCCACAATCAGTGACCGGATGTGGTGCCGCTCCCGCTCCCCTGACCTCCACCCCATGGGGCACACAATGAGGAGAGGCAGGTTCCTGAAAGCGAGGAAAACCTGAGAAAACTGACAGCTACAGGTGGTATGCTAACTGCATGCCCTGCAGCTCAGGCCATCTGGGTGGCACATCTGGGTGCTTGCCACAGTTCTGTTGAGTTCTCCACACTAAATGTGGATGTGATTGCTTTTGTCAAAGGGATGTAAGAAGGGGCCCATTCCACCCAGTGACTGAGAAGTCAGACAATATGCTGCAGTAGGTCTGATGCAAGGTTAACTATTGTCATAGCCTGGGGAAACATCACCCTTAACCATACAGAGACTAGAACATGAATTACCTGGCTAGTTCTATGACTTTAAATTTAATAAACATATTATGGAGATTTTAAAAAGCATGAATGAGCTGCAATGCTCTTAAACTAGTTTTAATTCAGTGCAACAACAAAACAAGACCCTTTCTGCCTAATCTTGCTTCCTTCCTTCCTCAGCCAGATACTGATCTCAAGAATCCTCCAAATAAATGTCTGCACGCTAAAAACAAAAACAGAAGCCTTATGATGTTTCTTAGCATACTAAAGACTGCTAGTCTAGTACTAAAATGTCTAAATTTTTTTTCTCCTAACCACTAAGCCTTTGATCTAGGTGAATAATGACCTATTGATGAAACCAAATAAAGCTACTAATATAACTACTCTGGAGTTAGTAGGTATAGGTAAGAACTTTCTCAACGAAACCCCAGCAGCACAGCAACTAAGAGATAGCATAGATAAATGGGACTTCATAAAACTAAAAAGCTTCTGTTCATCAAAAGAAATGGTCTCTAAAATGAAGAGACCACCCACAGAGTGGAAGAAAATATTTGCCAGCTACACACCAAAGGACGGATAACCAGAATATATAGGGAACTTAAAAAACTAAATTCTCCCAAAACTAATGAACCAAAAAAGAAATGGGCAAGTGAACTAAACAGAACTTTCTCAAAAGAAGAAATTCAAATAGCCAAAAAACACATGAAAAAATGCTCACCATCTCTAGCCATGAAGGAAATGCAAATCAAAACCACACTAAGATTCCACCTCACCCCTGTTAGAATAGCCATCATCAAAAATACCACCAACAGCATGTGTTGGTGAGGATGTGGGGAAAAAGGAACCCTTCCTTGTACACTGCTGGTGGGAATGTAAGCTGGTGCAACCAGTCTGGAAAAAAATTTGGAGGCTTCTTAAAAATCTAAACATAGATCTTCGATATGATCCAGCAATCCCACTCCTGGGGATATACCCAAAGGAATGCGACATAGGTTATTCCAAAGGCACCTGCACACCCATGTTTATTGCAGCACTATTCACAATAGCCAAGTTATGGAAACAACCAAGATGTCTCACTATTGATGAGTGGATCAAGAAAATGTGGTATTTATACACAATGGAATTTTACTCAGCCATGAAGAAAAATGAAATCTTATCATTCACAAGTAAATGGATGGAACTGGAGAACATCATTCTGAGCAAGGTTAGCCAGACTCAGAAGACCAAAAATCATATGTTCTCCCTCATATGTGGTCTTTAGATCAAGGGCAAATACAACAATGTTGTAGGACTTGGGTTACATGACAAGGGGAGAACATACATGGGAGGTATGGGGTTAGATAAAAAACCCAAAACATGAAAGAATTTGATGTCCCCACTCCAGAGGAATTAACATAGAAACCTTAAAGCAACAGAGGTCAACATGAGAAAGGGATCAGCAACCAGTGTAAAGATCAGTTAGAGATGAATCAACCTGGGTTGTAACACATTTGTACATGAAAGCAATGCTAGAAATCTCTCTGTATAGCTGTCCTTATCTCAACTAGCAAAAAGCTATGTCTTTCTTATTATTGCTTATTTTTACTCTTCAACAGAACTGGAGAAAAGCGCAGAACAGGTTCTGCCTGAAAGGTGGGGAGGTAGAGGGTAGGGGTTGGGGCAGGAGGGAGAAATGACCCAAACAATGTATGCATATGTGAATAAATGAATAATAAATAAACAAATAAATAAAAAGAACTCAGATTAAAAAAAAATTTTTCCAGGCTAGCCTTCGTCTTTCTCTGTCTCAGTATTAATTTACATTCTGTATTTGCCAACTTATATTTAGCACATTTTGATTTCCATTTCAGTAACATATGCCTGAGTCTACCATATAGTGTCCAAACTCTCTTTATTTTTGGAAATAACCAGCATAGAGTCCTTGTCTTCAATGACTGCATAGTCCATATCAGTAGAATTGATTTCAATTCAATTGGTATTGAAATTTAAAAGTACAGCCTAAAAAAATATGCAAGACTTTCTGCCCTTGGTGGTGGTCATGGTATCTGTTATTGAAAGAAAACTGAGATTCAATGTCCTGCCAAGTAAGACAAGGCACAAAAGACACTGACAAGCATGAAAAACATCAATAAATTACTCCTGGAGGTAAGTCCTCAATTATTGATGGACCTCCATCCCAAGTTATTCTCATAATTCCGGTGGATGGCGTCAAAGAGTCCACACACCACACCATCTCTTGATATATACTTGTTTATACATGAATTGTGGGTAATACCGTCTATGTCCAGTCACCAACAGGACATCAAGTATAGAGAGCCTCTGTTGGAGGAATTTAAAGATAACATGGTCCCTTGGCACCATGATTTCCAGTCACTGATATTACAGTAGCCCATCTCAAGACAGCGTTTCCCATAACCAACTCACTTTTTTGAGACAGGGTCTCACATGTAAGCCTGGCTGTCGTCCTTGAACTCGTGATTCTTCTCAGTCAGCCTCCCAAGTGCTGGAATTACAGGCACACACCATGCCTAGCTTAAGTCACTTAAAACTATTTGGGTCTTGTTATGCAGAGGATAAACTGCAGAGAGAGAAAGGGAGAGAGAGTGTGTGTGTGTGTGTGTGTGTGTGTGTGTGGTGTGTAGTGCGGGGACAGGTAGAAGAGTAGCATATGTATGAGGACAGAGCAGTAAGTTATTTAGCTACATGTTAAAAAGAACATTAGTGGTTTCTGCATAAATGTGTATGTGTTTTAAGAGTCAGTAGATTATGACTGTGTGAGCAATGGTAAATAAACAGGAAGAGAAGTTTAAAAAAGACTATGATTCCAGTTTATATCTGTTCAACTAGACAAAACACATAGATAATTCACTTAACCTTCCTTAACAGCAGTGTTCTAATCGAATAAGTAGATCCTGCTTAAATCACTAGGCTTACAGGAGACAATGTGATAAGAAAAAGTATCTTCAAGAATGCAGCTTCATCATGAAAACTCAACTACCCAGAAGATTCCAGCATAAGTCCATATAAACTCCAAGCCCACTCCCAGAACTTCCTTTTCATGGAAATGTTGGAAGCTTCTCCATGTAAGAACCAAGATGAAAGAGATTCCTTCTAATTCCACAACCTCCTTACACCCAGAACACAAGATCCACAGACAGGAGAAAAATCAGACTCAACATCAGTGATATTTTAAACAAATCTACTGTTCATTATGACACGTAAGCAACAAACCTTAGTGCAGCAAAGACAAACATCCTGCTTCTATCCTACATTATGTCTTTGTTGGTGTATGGATAGCAATGCCTTTATTGATGAAACCAAATAAAGCTACTAATATAACTTACTTTCTTGTATTGTTAAGAATTTGTTATCAGAGAAGACAAACAGAATTCTATTTGAGTGAAAGCACCTGAGAGGAAACAGTTAGCATATGCAGATTTCAAGTATTCCAAATATAAATGAAACAAATGAGCTTCACACTAACTTAAGCATATTCAACATCATAAAAGAGAGGAAGAAGTGAGCCATCGAGAATGAAACAACCCTGTTTTTATGTTCCTCTTCTTCAACATAAAACTCAAGGCTCCACAGCCAAAATGCAAAACTAATCTAAAGAATCTAATTCTAGGTTTAAAGCTTCAATGGCTTAGCACTTGGTCAGCCAAAGGGTTTTTAAGGATTACTTTGAAGTTACAGGTTTTTCCTCTCTGGGATGAATATAGAGCATACCCCTGTTTAAGATTAACTTCATATTCACAAATTTATTATAAACTTTATAATTTGGCTTTTATTACTTAGCATAATATTCCTTATCCTTAGATTTAAAGACACATGTTACATATTACAATCTCTTATCTTAGTATTTTTTCAGTTTGTGAATAATGAATCACACATCCAATTAGCTCTGTTTCCACTATAAAATCTTAATGAATAAGACTTATCTTAGGGACTGGTGGAATGGCTCAACTGCTAAGAGCACCTGCCTAGCAAGTGTGAGGCCCTGAGTTCAAACCCCAGTACTGACAAAAAAAATAGATTTATCTTAAATAAGAATTAGCTTTAATATGATAGACTTGCAGAAATTACCTTACTAATCCCTGGAGTCACGTCAGCTTATGAAAACTTACCTTCATTTAGCAATTCTTTAAAATCCCGCAAAAACTGATTTATTTTGAAAATATTATAGAACAAATTCCTCCTCTAATGAACAAATCAGGATACTTTCCATGGTATTTCATATATGATAGGTTTGACTATTTCATATTAATTATAGGTAGAAGATGAAAGGTGAAAAGAAGCATGTATCATATGTTCTCACATCTCTTTGAGTTACTCATGAAAAAATGGCTGGAATAGACATAAGATTTGGTCCAAAAATATCCAAACACTCCTAAATGCCCTAATATACATCAGATCTTATGGAAGAGATCAGACTCATAAGAACTGGAGCTTGCAAAGGAAATATACACATACATTCTCAGAAGTATATTTTCAGATATTGAAGAAAAGATAAACCAGGTCATCATAACAAATGAAGAAACTCTCACCTACCTGGTGACCGCCCGGGTACAGATGGTAACAAGGAAACAACCAGCCACAATCATCCAGCCCCAGCCACCATCAGGAGGGGAGGCTGACCGAGATTTATTTACTTTTGCCATGGTTTCAATTCCTTTTTTCTTCTTTTTTCAACTTATTCCAACAGCAAGTTATGATCTTGGAAAAGTCTGCTGCCCAGTGACTTCCTTTTGGCATTCAAAGTTGGCATAGAATGCTACCTGGCACGTAGGTCATGGTCCATCTACAACCAAAAATAGGGACATGTTTTCATTTTGTTGCCATGTCCAAACGTGGACTTTTTTCACTTAGTAAGAAATAATTATTACTTTCCTATTTAATATAATTATTGGTAACTATGAATACTGTATCAGGGCAAAGACTATTGCTTACCCTTGATAACTACATCCTTTCTTTTTTTTAAATAATAGAACCTCTTAAATTTTAGCCAAATTAATATCTACCAAGTTTGATATCATTTCACTTTTCCTCCATTGAGGGTAAAGGTAGCAACACTTTCACCTAAACTGGGTGCCATTTCAAAGGCAAAGGTGATTTCCCAGGACTTCTGACACCCCCTTTCAAACAGACTGGAACATGTACATTGAGATGAGGCAGCTCCAACTACATGTACTTGAACATCATAATAGGGCAAACTGATAGAGCTTACAGAAGAATCCCGGGTCCCCAGATAACTGTAAGAGCTGTCCCTCCAGCACTGTACATCCACAGCTCTACCCTGTCACACAAAAGATAAATAAGCTTCAATTTTATTTGAGCCTCTACATTTTGGAGTTTCTATGTTCCAGTAGCTTAGACCATCTCCTAATCGGTATAGGGTCAAAGTCTGGCAGGAACTTTGACATTTTTAAGAATGCTCTAATTTTTTAAATAGGTGATTGAAGCAAAAAGAAAATGACAAATAAACAGAATAGCCCAAAAGCTGGTAAACACGCAATATTTTCATATAACCTAAATAAAGTAGCAAAGATCAGTAGAGGAAGAAAATATCACTCATTAATCACATTACAACTTTCCATTTAGTGCTTGACCTCCCAGGTAGATCAGAGATAATTATAAAAAGAGAAGACATTAAAAATCTAGGTGAAAAAAAAAATAGTGTGACTCAGTGCTAAAGTGCTTGCCCAGAGCATGCACAAGGCCCTGGTTCCATTTCCAGTACTGAAAAAAAAAGTCTAGCTTGGCACCGGTGGCTCACACTTGTAATCCTAGCTATTCAGAAGGCAGAGATCAGGAGGATCATGGTTTGAAGTCACCCTGAGTAAATCTTTCTTGTGCCCCTATCTCAAAGAATCCCTTCACAAAAGAAGGGCTGATAGAGTGGCTCAAGTATAAGCCCTGAGTTCAAGCCCGAATATAGCCAAAAAAGAAGTCTAGATGAATATATAAACAAACATTTATTTGATCTCTAGAGAAGACAAGGTCTCTGACATATAAAGTAATAAAACAAGACAAAAATTTGTTAATTTTTCTAAATTAAAATACAGCATTTATGTATAGCAAACATATAATTCATGAAGCTAAAGGGTAAACCATGGGACTTGGGAGAAATTAGCTCACACATAGCTCAAGAAAGTAGTATCTGTAACAATAATTCAATCAACTACAAGTACTTATTCAATGCCTAATATTTGTTAGGCATTCTTTCTAGTCACTAGGAATTCAGTGGTGAGCAAAACACACAAAGCTCTTTATAATAGGCAGATTTGAAGTTACCCTTCGGGCCCCAGCTCCTGTTGCTCACATCTCCATGTAACCTCTCCCATCTAGTGTGGATAAGACAATTGCTTTTAACCAACAGAATATGACATATCCACGATTGTGCCAGGTTATATAAGACTCAGTCTTGCTAGGTATTACTCTTGCTCTTTCACTGGCCTTAAAGAAGCAAACTGCCATATCATTGCCACATTGCCTGTGGTCAGGAGCACTTGTCAGGGAACTGTAGGCAACCCGTAGGACTTAAGGCAGCCTCCACAGAAAGAAAGTAATGAAACCAAAGCAACAACCATGCTTCCCACAAATGCCACTTAAGGTGGTTCACTTTGAAGCCAAGGGCCTCCTTCTTCATCTTATTAGCAATTCTGTGAATGTCTCCTGACAAGGGAGAGCAAGTGGACAACTGAAGATTATTATAAATCCATCAGAAGTATTGGAAGACCAGTATTGATATAAACACTAAATCTACTAATTTGAGAAAATGAAATAATTATTGGAAGTGATAATATTGACAATCACTGGCCTCGGACCGAATAAAAAATCTTTGTTTGGGGCTCAGTGACAACAGTGATGATACAGAGCTACCTTTCTCCAAGCACTCTCTGTAGGCCAAGTCACTAGCAAGTGACATTAGAGACACTACCTCATTTAATCCTTGCAACAACCATAGAAGGTAGATCTTGATACCCCTATGTAACAGATAAAGACACTCAGGCTAGAGAGATTAAGTAATTTGCCCAATTATTATTAATACTACTAAACACCAGAAACAGGATATGTGCCTTGATCTGATTACAAGGCTACCTTTTCTAATGAATGTCCTGTAATTCTTCCTCCACATTTCCTTTTTCCTTTGTAAAAATTCGTAAACATTTTTGTGTAATCCTACACATATAACTCTTGTTCATAGCATACCCAAAGGGTGACATGAGGTGCAACCCAAGGCAGGTAACAATACATTCCTTTAAAGGACGTCATTGCCATTTCACTGAAACATGCCCATCGATTACTGACCTCATCAGCCATAGAATTATCTCTGATTTCAGAGCAAAACCAGTCTCCCGAAGAATCTGCAACACACTGGTGTTTCAGGATATGTCCCTTGAAAATAAAATTTCATGTCATGGACAAGTATCCTTAATAATCTACTACTGTCATCCCTCATATTGAACAGTCAGAGGAAGATTCTTACCTAAAAGACCAGCGTAGTTGTAGTTTAGCTGTCATATACATGACTGATTGTAGCAGACAGAGTCAGCTGTCCACTCAAAATCAATAGTTCATCCTGTCCTCTATTCTATCCTAATCCTGGTTTTGTTCAGGTATCTATGGGCTCTCTTTGCAGGGGTCATGGGCATCAGGAAAGGCTGGCCCAATCCATTGTTCCAGGATTGAGTTATGATTGGTCCCCCCTTCCTGTTCGTGAGTGACAAACTCACTAACACCTGTAAGTGAAGTGATTCTAGCCAATGAACTCTGAGGGAAAATCCTCTTCTTCCTGTAAACATTTTGAATTTGGACATGATACCGGGAACCATAGCAGCCACCTCTTAACTATGAAGAAAGCTAGCCTGAGGATAAAGTCAACCAGCCAAGGCCAGCAACAACAGAACAATGAAAAGAACCAGAGACTTAACGAAGTTCCTGAGATTCTGAATTCATCAAGTCTGGACTGCCAACTATCTTGCCTGTTACATAACAGGGCATTTTACCTGTTATTAGAGCTAGCTGAGATTTCTGTTACTTCTGCCCAAAGAATCCAGAAAGATCTACATCCTCAGACAGCAGTGTGTTAGAGCCACTCCAACTGCTTGTCACCCTAGGCCACATTCAGCCATGTTGATGACATGAAATTGGCTGTGATAGGAGTATTTACACCACAGAAATCATGCAGTGGCAAACTACACAACAAAACTTTTATTTTACCTGTCATTAAACACTTACTAGCACACCACTAAAACCTTGGCATCTAAGAAACATTGAGTGAAGCCAAAAAAAACCAAGAATTTACACATACATTGTGAGCTAGCAACTCTACCAAGTTGTTACCTTTTTATAAGGTAATTTGCCTCTTCTGTAGAGTAGGGATTGGTAAACCATAGCTCTCAAGCAAAAGGTGGCCACTGCCTCTTTTAGTAAATAAAATTTTACTGGCATACACCATGTCCATTTATTTACATTTGTCTTTGGTAGCTTGAACACTTCCAACAGAGAATGTGTGGCCCTCAAAGCCTAAAATATTTGCTATCTGGTATTTTGCAGAGAAAGTTTATAGACTTCTGTTCTAGGGCATTACATGGTTTTGAAGTGATTTCAAGTACTTATATAGTTTGTTACACGATGTTTTGGTTTTGGAATTTGTGCCTTTCTTTTTGTGTTTTGTTTATGATTACAACTTATCTGATCCCATATATGGGAATATACAGTTAGTTCTCTTTCCCTTTGAGGATATTACACTAAACCATATCAGACTCCAAAATGTGAGTTACTAATGTCAACTACTGAGTTAGTCACTGTAACAAACATTTGATGTAATCAACTTATAATGAGAAAAGGCTTATTTTTGCTCAGCGTTTTGGATGTTCAAGACCGTGACTATGTGAATACATACTTTTCGGTCTCTGGTTTAGCAGGGAGGGAGCAAAACATCATGGAAGAAATGAATTACAGAACAAAACTGTTCATCACATGGCCAGGAAGTAAAGAGAGAAGGAGACCAGAGTCCCAAAATACTCTTCCAGGGCATGCACCAAATCACATGAAGACCTTCCACTAGGCCCCACCTCTTAAAAGCTCTACCACCTCTCAAGAGTACCACCAGCTGGGCACCGAGTCTTTAGCATGTAGATCTTTGGGGAACATCAAGTCCAAACCATAGCAACTACTATGCATATAAACTCAAGGGTTTCACTAACACCTTGAGAGATTAGACCATGACAGGGCTTCACTTTGCTGCTTTTCCAAAGTGAAGCGCTCAGAATGTGGCAAGGTGACATCCTGTTGGCCTTGAAGCTTTGAAGACTTGCCTGCCAGTACCAGCACCATCCTCTATCACAGAAGGACCTCACATGTCATAGCAGATCTCTGCCACCGTGGTCAAGCTGCAGAACTGCTTGTATAGAAGTACACTTCAAACTTAGGAAGAGGTGATGAATTGGTCTGCAGAATAAAATGCCAAAATTTCAGAAGAGACATCAATATTCATGAGTATGGTAGCAGAGTGGCAATGTGGAAGAGTGAAAAGAACTAAGAATCCAAAGAAGATCTGGGTTCTGCTCTTATGTCTCTACCTTATGAGTTATAAGAACTCAGGTAACTTACATCATTTCTCTGACCTTCAGTTTACTCTTCTATAAAATAATGTATTAACTCTCACAAAATGTATGAATTAAAATGATAAAACATGAGGAATATTTGGCACAAAAATATGGATATTATTTTACATGTGATTTAACCTGATTCATCGATTCATCACTCAATAAATATTTATTGTCTAACATGCACCCAGCATTATTCTAGGAGCTGGGTTATGAGCAGTGAAGAAAATGGACAATTGCCCTGTCTTAGTGAAGCCTACATCATATTGGCAAGGCATTAAATAAATTCTGGAAAAAAAAATTTCTGAACTTTAGCCCCTTTGTACAAAAAAAAAAAAATACAATCACTTCATACATCACTGAATTGAAGGTAGAGTCAAATGAAAGCTGTCACAAATTGGTAGTAGTGAGCAAATCAAACTTCAGTACATTTGTTATACCTGCAACAATGTTTACTAATTTGTAAAGTAGTCAATGATCATATTAGTTATTGCCACATACAAATATCTAATTTATCTAAAGCGTAATTCTCTTGAAAAATAAAAGTTCTAAAGATTCGGAGAGTACATTCCCTGGTAGCAGCCACGAGTCAGGGCCAAATATAGGGTAACCATTTGGATAAGACCTTTACTCTAACTTCACCCTGTCCCTAATGGCCTGGACTGTCCTGTCCTGCCCTGTTTCATTCATGGACAACACTTGCAGGCCCCTGAAAGCAATGAGATTTTGAACTTCTTCCTGTATTGTGTTATTATAAAGCGGTGTTTTTGAGCAGTCACATGTGAGCCACATTTGTGGTAGGCCTTATATTATAATTGTGGTATGCATATTTTTTTCTCTCTCAGTTCCAGTTGGTCTAGCATTCAAGATTTTATGTAGACCTGCATAGAAAATGCACAAAACACTAAGTCACTAATTGAACACAATGAGCTGCCAAGTATCAGGAAATGATAACAGATTATACAAGTGAACAAAACTTAAAAAGCTCTGCCTTGGCATAGCCCTCATCTCTTCTTAGATTTTTCCATTTAATAACCCCTAAAGTTAAGCTGCTTTCCTGTGTAAGATTATAAATCCACCTACCCATCAATGTGCAGTATAAGAACCATCCTCAACTGGTGCTGTTGGTTGTAATAAATGAGTGCTGAGACAGGAAGTGCTATGCAACAAGTCCTTTTGGAAAGCAACATACTATTATAGGTCAAGAACTGGAAAGATTTTCACACTTGAACAGCAATCCCATTTCTGAAAAACTATCCCAAGAAAACAACAAGAAGGTAAACATCATGAGCAAAACATAACAGCTGCATTTTAAGTAATACAGAATGCAGAAACAAATTAAGTGGTCAACAAATAGGAAGGTGCTATAGTTTGGATCTTCAATGTCCCCTAATGGCTCATGTGTTGAGGTCTTGGTCTTCAGCACGGTGCTTTTGGGAGGTAGTGGAATCTTTAGAAAGAGAAGCCTAGAGGAAGGAAGTTAGGTCATTGAAGAGGACAGTGGTACTACAGCCCCTTCCTGACTCTCTTTTGGCTCCCCAGCTGCCAAGAGATGATTAGTCCTCCTCCAAAACATATTCCTACCATGATGTCTCTTGTGCCACCATAGGCCCAAAACAATAGGGACAAACCACTATGGACTAAAACCTCTGAAACCATGAGCCAAAATAAACCTTTCTTCCTTATGAAATTGTTATCTCAGGTATTTTGTTATAGTGACAGAAATATGAGTAATATATATGTGTTTAGGAAATTATAATTCATTAAACAAGTAGGATAGTATATAATAATTTAAAATTATAACTAGGAAGATAATATTGCAATATGGAAATGTTTATAGTACAATGTTACAGCAAGAAGAGGACTCCAAAATTGTATGTAACTTGTGAGGGAAACTATATGTAACTTTTAAAAAGTTGTTTGGCTGTTAATGTCACAAAGAGTATGCAAAACATGCAAAAAGGAATATAGTTGGACTGGTATAATTAACTTGTTATTCCTCTCCAAAACTATATTAAGTATAACTATACATATAATGTACATACATATATACATATATCATACATAAGCACATATTATATATACATATATACACACTTTTTTCTTAAATATGTATTTCCGGTCTACTTCTATAGTGCAAATGTGAGCACAAAACATCTCTCTTTTTCTTCTGGTGCTGAAGTTTGAACTCAGGATCTCATCCTTTCTAGGCAGGTTCTCTACCACTTGAGCCATTCTGTCAGCCCCAAAAAGTCTCTTTTGTATGGTTTCTCAAGAAATAAAAATGACCATATTATTTAGTGATACTACACACAGATAATGAAATGATTATTCAGCAAAAGACACACCGTAAGCAATAAGCCCCTGGCAAAATAAAATGTTCCAAAGGAGAATGATGGAGGGGGTGAATTCAAGTATGATATATTGTCAGAACTTTTGTTAGTGCCACAATGTACCCCCAGCAGAACAATCAAAAAAGAAAAAACAAAGAAAATGTTCCATTTCTTTACAAAAATGTTAAGCGTCCTTAATTTTTACTTTGCCTCTGCTAAACCTAGTTGATTCCCTTTCAATTGTTTTAATTGAGTATCTGCTCTTTGACATTTCCATTTAAAATGAAGACCAAAAATCTATGTTCTCCCTCATATGTGGACTTTAGATCTACAGCAAGTGCAGCAGTGTAGTTGGACTTGGGTCACATGACAAGGGGAGAGCACACACGGGAGGTATAGGGATAGGTAAGAAACCCAAAACATGAAAGTATTTGATATCCCTATTATAGAGGAACTAATACAGGAGCCTTAAAGTGACAGAGCTCAACATGAGAAGGGGATCAGGAACTAGTGAAAAGGTCAGTAAGAGATGAATTAACTTGGGATGTAGCACATTGATACATGGAAGCAATGCTAGGAATCTCTCTATATAGCTATCCTTACCTCAACTAGCAAAAACACTTTGTCTCTCTTATTATTGCTCTTGTCTTCTCTCCAACAAAATTAGAGATAAGGGCAGAACAGATTCTGCCTGGAAGCGAAGGGGGTGGGGGAGGGAGGAAGAAGGCAGGGGTTAAGGGGAAGCAATGACCCAAACAATGTATGCACATGTGAATAAATGAATATTAAAAAAAAAAACTAACTAATTTGTGAGGAAATCTCAAAAAATATAATTGCATAAATCCAAATAAAAAAATTAAGGAATAATCCCAGTATTCCAGTAGTGAATCACAATTAACAGCAGTCTGTTGTAAATCAGAGTCAAATTGGGTGGAATCATAAAACAAGGGACATTGTCACAGGACTCTAGGACAAGGAAAGCCACCCCTCTAAAAATATTTGTATGCAATACTGTTATTCACAACTTCTCATGAATAGTTGCACTTGATCCTCACAACCTCCAAAGATAAACTCTGTTTTCAGCCTCCCCCGCCCCCCGCCACAAAAAAAAGAGCTGGGTATGGTGCTGCAACCTGTAAACCCAACCTTGGAAGGCTGAGGTGGGAGGAGTTTAAGGCCAACCTGAGCTACATACATAGCGAGACCCTGTCTTATAAAGTAAAATAAATAAACAAATAAATGACAGTCTCCCCCTTTCACAAATAGTGAAGCCAAAGCTCACTATTGGGAAGGGGCTCCCTTGACAATGCTGCACTTAAATGCAAATGATAGCACGGAGCTCTGGCAGTCATTGGGTGATGCACTTGTCCATCTGCTCTGGAGGGTTCTGATTTGCTAATTGCATTTTTTGTCAATAAGATGTTCATACAATGCTAAGCTTAAGCATTTATTCATGTGAGTGAACATGACATGAGGAAGGGGGGGGCGGTGCCTGCAAGGTTAGCCTGATGGTATACTGCTGTTCACAAAACAATGCGTGCAAGTTTCTCCTAAAACAGGTCATTTAATAGATTTATATGTATGTCAGATGAAAGGCGCGGATTATAAAAGGTGAATCTAGTTTCCTAGAGACTTTGAGACAGCTTACTGTTTCCTTACAATATTAACCTGAGCTTTTTGTAAAGTATTAACCTGCCTGATATTAGACAAGTACAACAGGAAAACATCTTTTTATTGAGTCACTAGTATACCTAAAACTGTAAACAATGGAAGCATTAGCATAATTCAGTTCTTTTTTTAAAAAAAGATTTCTACTTTTCTCTTCTACCCATAGCCAAAGATAAGACAGGAAAGTATCTCTACCACCTAGTTTTGTGGAATAGCACTTTTTTTTATGTCTTTATTATTATTGTTGTGCTGGGAGTAATTCAATTCATTGTACCAAATGAGCTTTCTATTTATTGCATTTTGACATCAACTACTAAAATGTAACTGTATTCTGAATCTTATTTTGACTTCAGAATAATTTTCTGAAACAAAATAAAAATTTTTGAGATGTCCTTCTTAGAAGGACATTAGATCATTCCTTGTAGCACAAGTTGGGATATAGTCTCAATTTCACTTTATCCTCCTAGTTTTAAAAAAAATCCAATCATTTGCAAAAAAATCCTTCCTAACACTCAAAAATATCCCCATAAAGCATTCTATTTGTGGGGCAACTCTTTGCTGTTGCTCTTGGTGAACTTTTCTTTCTTTCTTTTTCTTTTCTTTTTTTTTTTTTTGTGGCATTAGGGTTTGAACTCAGGGCTCCACACTTGTGAGGCAGGTGCTCTACCATGCAAGCCACGCCTCCAATCCCTCAGTGAAATTTTCCAAAGTGAACACTTAAACCTACAAATTTCTTATGTCAGTCAGTAAGCAGCTAGTTAAAAGGAAAGAGTGATCCTGCAAGGGATTGTTTAGAAGGCTCCCAACGTTAGCTTTCCATTATTTCCTTCCTCAGTCCCTGCCATTTCCAGTGTCTCCACCTTTAGCACTACTCTTATTTTATGAATTGGTTTTTAGCCACAAAAGAGGTAAAAGGGTGTCATAGGAAATTGCCAAGAGCAGAAATCAAGATGACTGGGTCCAAGTGACACTACTTAATGGTCTGAGCCTGTGTGAGTCACTTCCTCTCTACCACTGTTTCTTAATTTATAAAACAAGGGAACTGAATTACTGATGCCTGTCCTCTAAACCAGGTAATTGATTGTGTTAAATCAACTTTTTGTGTTTGTGACAACTGAAAAAAAACAACTTACAGGAAGAAAGGGTTTACTTTGGCTCATGGTTTCAGAGCTTTCAATCCATAGTCAGCTGGCTCCATTGCCTTGAAGCTTGTGGTGAAACAGAACAGCATGGCAAGGAGAGTGTAGTAAAGCAAAGTTTTATACCTCATAGTTGCCAGGAGTGGGAGGAGGGAGAGAGAGAGAAAGATATTGACAGAGAGAGAAGAGAGAAGGAGAGGCAGGAGTGGGAAGGACACCTGCCTAGTTCCTCTAACCAGTCTCCACCTCCTAAAAAGCCCATTCAACTATGTGCTTAATGGATTAATATATCAATAAAGTAGTGTCCTCATGATCCGATCACCTCCCAGTAGCACCTCCAGTTACAGACCAAGGCCTCAACACGTGAGCCTTTCCTGGGACACTTCATATCCAAACCACAATACTGACTGCATGTGTCCATCCTATTACGTATATTTCCTGGCAGAGTAAGCACTATCAGTAAATTCTAACTGACTTCATTCTTTGTTGTTACTTAAGGATCATGAAATTTACCAACCTCCCTCATTTTCTCCAGTATTTCTAAAATATTCCTGTACTACAGGTAATATTTTTGAAATATCTCCTGATGTATTGCCCTTTTCTAAAAGCTGGTTTCTCTCAGTGGTCATCTTCTGTCACTAAGGCTAAGGCAGGAAGCACATAGCTATAGGGAAAGAGAAGGTATGTCCCATCCAGAATAAATACATTGATTGGTGGGGGGAGAGGAGGGGCTGGCAGAATGGCTCAAGCATCAGAGCACCTGCCTCAGCAACTGTGAGGCCCTGAGTTCAAACCCCAGTACTGCCAATAATAATAATAATAAATATATCAGAGGCAAGGAACCATAATTCTATGGACCATATTGTAGAAGTTTCCTCCACATAGAAAGGGAAAGTAGAAGCTGGCCCAGAGAGGAAAGTGAAGGGATTTTTCTTTTCTTACTTTTTAAAGAATGACTTCCACACTTAGGAAACACTCAGAAACATGTCTTTCTCTCATTGTGTCTTGACCAAGGGCAGGAATGCAGTATAGTAAAGAAAGAATTCTGCCTCAACTTAGGTAGTTAAGAGGAAAGATCTAATAAGGAGGTCATGTAACAATTGGAAGATACAGCTTTATCAGGTACCCTGTGATGTGTCCAAGCAGAGAGAAAGCCAGGAGACTGTGTCCACTGGCCGTCCTTTACCTCCTGTGGAGTTCTCCCTTATTCTCAATGGAGACATAGAAGCTAACTAAGAGATGAAAGCCAGAATCGTGGCCAAGGGGAAAGTAATTCTATGACAAATGTGTTTAATCAGATTGAAAGCATGCCTGTCCTAAAGAGCTACAAGAAGAAAGGTGGGGAATTTTCTAGATCCTGGTCATACAGTGAGTATAAACCATAGGTTCTCAGCAGCAGACAATTCAGCATAGTACCCAATGGTAACAGAAACAAATACCTAGACACCAGCAAGATGAGATTCACTTTAAATGAAGTCTAGATCAGCAGTATGCCCAGAAAAAACTCTGCATAGGCTCATGAGAACCCAGGGAACAACTAGGGACCTGGATGACAACTATCACCTCCACCATCACCATGAGGATAAAAGTTTTCTCCCCTAAACCAGGCACTCCTAAAGGAATAAACCCCAAAGAGGGGAGAGAACACCCTTATAAGAATAGCCTTTGATGTGGCTAATCTTGGCTAAAAAAGATTAAACTTCTAAAAATGGCTAGAAACTTAAAATTGAGGTATAATTCACATATAACGAAATCACTCCCATTTTAAGTCTACATTGCAATACGCCTGACTAATGTATACATTTATATAGCTATAGCACCACAATCAAGACAGAATGTTCCCTCATGCTCACTTGCAGTCAACACTCACCAATCCCAGCACCAGGCTACCACTAATCTGCTTTCTGTCACTATAGAGTAGTTTTGTCAATGTAGATTAGAATTTCATAATAATGGACTCACACAATACTGGATATTTTGCTCATGGTAACTTTTTTCTTGGGGGTGCTGAGGATGGAACTCAAGGCCTCACACATGCAAAGTGCGCACTCTGCCACTGAACTACACATCTAGTACCTCGGGATAATGGTTTGAGATCCATCCAGTTGGCTGTATGTATCTGTAGTTGATTCCTTTTATTGCTGGACAGTAGTCTGTATTTGGATATGATAGGATTAATTTGTTCATTTGTTGATGAAGGTTAAAGTTGTTTCTAGTTTTAGACCATTAGGAATAAACACATTTTATGGGCATATGTTTTATTCTCTTGACTAGATGTTTATCTAGGAATAAAATTGTTAAGCATTTGTAACTGTGTACCTAACTTTAGAAGAAACTGCCGAACTGTTTTAAAGATGGTTGTGTGATACCGCCAATTATGTATTAGATTCCAATTACCCTGTACTGCAAGAAGTTCAATTTCATCCCAGTGCATGGATAATGGTATCTCATTATAGTTTTATTAGCATATTATAATTGTGTAGGGGGACACATTGTGACATTTACATATGTGCTTACAATTTATCTTAATTAGATTCACCCCTCATCTTCCTCCTACATCTCCCCTTCCCCCTTATTATAGTTTTGATTTTGTATTTCCTTGGTAACTAATGGTGTGAAACATTTTCACATAATTATTAACTATTCATAAATCTTCTCTTATGAAACATCAAATTCAAATATTTCATCCACATTTTGTTGTACTGTCTTTTTATTACTGAGATACAATAATTCTTTTTATGTTGTAGATATGAATCCTTTGTAGATATATGTATTGCAAATATTTTCCTCCATTCTGTGGCTTACCTATTCCTTTCTTACTGGTGTTGAAAAGTAGAAGCTATTAACTTTGATCAACTGGAATTTATAATTTTTCTTTTATAGTCAATTTTGTCTATATTAGTGGCAAACTATTAGAAGCCATAGTCTTAAAATACTACTTTATAGTAGCTTAGAAATGTGAAATTCCTAGGAATAACTTTAACACTATATATATATATATTACTTGTAGACTAAAAACTATAAAACACACTGAGAAAAAAGTAATAATAGTCTCAGAAAGAAGTAAAAGACCATGTTCATGGACTGAAAGACTTGAAAAATGTAATAACTACCCAAGTTTATTGATATTTTTAATGAAATCACAGCAAAACCAAAATTCCAGAAGTATCTTTTTAATAGAAAATGGCAAGCTGTCCTAAAATTTCTATGAAAATGCAAAGGACCTATAAAAGTCAAAATAATTTTTAAGAGAAAGAACAAAGGCTGAAGACACACCAACAGATCATAACCAAAGTAACCACAAAGTTATAATACTGGCATATTAGATCAGCAGAAGAATCATATGAAAAAAAGTAAATCTTGAGTCTTATATCACGCCATACACAAAAACTAACTCTGAATGTACAGTAGATATAAGCATAAAAGAAAAAAACTAGAAAGTCTTCATAATTTAGGGATGGACAAAGATTTCTAAGAAAGGACACAAATGGCCAGGTGCCAGTCACTAGCTACTATAATCCTAGAAACTTAGGAGACTGAAATTGGGAGGATCAAGATTGAGGCCAAACTAGAAAAACAGTTCACAAGACCCCATCTCCAAAATAACCAGAGCAAAATGTACTGAAGGTGTGGCTCAAGTCTACTTTGTGAATACCTGCTTTGCAAGGGCAAAGCCCTGAGTTCAAACCCCAGTCCCACAAAAAAGGTGGGGGAAGAGGAGGAAGAGGAGGAAGGAGGAGGAGGAAGAAAAGGAGGATGAGAAAGAGAAAAGAAGGAGGAGGAGGTGGAGGAAAAGGAGGAAGGGGAGGAGAAAGGGGGGGGAGGAGAAAACACAAATGGCAACATGAACTGCCCATTCTACCTTCATTTAAAATGCAGATTTGTGAAGGCATTTAGATTTATTATAACAATAAAGAAACTGTAGGATTTCTGGATGGATGCTTACTGTTGTTTCTGCAGTGGAAAGATTACTCTTTCAAGGTAAATAATTTGTAGCTCTTAGAGTATCCCATTTGAAGTTTGTCTATTTTGTCTCTGTAGAAGCAAGAGGAAAACAAAGAAACAATTTCTGTTCATGGAAACTCAATACCCACATCCATATCTGGCTAAGGATTGACTGGTCCTCAAAAGAAGCCACAGTCATATATATGACCATCTCCTTCGCCCAATATCAGACTTATTACCAGTCTATTATGTCCACTCCCATCCACTTATGATATTATAAATTTCTTGTAAGTCACTAAAAAGTCAGGCTTTACATCTTTTACATGTTGTTTCTTTTACTTTCCAATTCCATTCTTCCCTCTTACCCACCTGACTTATCTATCGCTCCTGCTTCAACTCCCTTTTTCAGACTCTTCAAAATCTCTTGTTACCTACTTATCTGTCTCTCTCTACCACTAAACTGTTTGACTCCACAGGAAAGAAACTGTCTTCAGACATCTTTTCTTCTCACTTCAATTTTTCCCATCATTACCAAACTGCAAATCACACAACCAGCCTAGTGCAAAGGTAGAGCCAAATCAATGATGAATAAATGAGTTAAATGAGTTCTACTTTCTCCAGGGAGAAACACCTCAAGTCATAAAAAATAAACTGAAAGCATAAATAACAGTCACTAACTTTATAAAGGCAACTCAGCTGAAAGAAACACTATTTTCATCAGAGAGGTGTAATCTTTACACAAGCAAGAAAATCAGTCTTATAACTAGAAGATGAAGAATATTTAACACAACCAGATCGTTTCTGGATTGCACACACTGGAGTGTTGCATTCTTGTCAGAGAAGTACCAGCCAGCTCTTAGACTCAAGCTTCTGACCTCTTGGCCAGAGAGAAAGCCACAAAATCATAATAATATCAAAGTTACTATTTAGGGGCATGTGTTAGTCAACCTTCTGCCTCTATGACAAAATACCTGAAAAAGAAAAAAACTTCAAAGAGGAAGTATTTATTTTGGCTCATGGTTTCAAAAGTTTCAATCCATGGTTACTTGGTTCCTTTGTTTCTGGGCTTGCAATAGGCAGAACATCATGGCGGAAAACATATGGTAGAATAAAGCTGCTCATTTCATGATGACCAGGAGCAGAAAGAGAGCAAGCAAAGAACCCAGGGAAGGGTTCTTCCCTGGGAAGAAGGCCTCTGAGTGACCTGTTTCCTCCAAGTAGGCCCCACTACCTCCCAGTACCCTATTCAGCTCTGAACCGATTAATGAACTTATCCATGGATAAAGTTAGAGTCCTCAGGACCCAATCACCTCCCAAAAGCTACACCTCTGAATACTGCTGCTTTCAACACATGACTTTGCGGGCACCTTTCAGATGTAAACCTTAATAGGGTACTACCAGCTCCAAATTTAGTACTATACACATGTTATTTCATTTTACCTTTGTGTCAGCTCCATTAGATAGGCATTATACCCTTCACTTTATAGATAAAGTAAGGAATGTTCAAACTACCCAAGATTCAACCTGAGGTCTGTCTTCAAAGCTTGCACTCAGAATCACTCCACTGGCCTCTGAGTTCCATCATGGTGGAAGTCATAACTGTTAAGTTTTGGACATTGTATACCTCACATTTTATACTCCCTCTTACCAAAATTAACTGTTTGGTTCTACCCTACCCCAGGACTCCAGGCCCTATTTAACATCCTGGCCTTTGGTTAGGAAAACAAAAAGGGACCAGGTACCTTAAAGGACATTCAAGGGCCGTTTTCCGTATACTATGAGAGAATTTCAACACTTTTCTACAAAACCTTTATAACACTGAAGCAAAGCATTCCAGCTGGTAGTTTTACAGACTTCTATCCTGGGGGCAAACTCAAATTCTGAAAAGGACAAAAGTAAGAGGAAGTTATATAATAAGTTTAATTCATTTGTTAGGCATAAAATAAATCAATCAAAACAAAAGCCGCTTTCTATTCAGGTTTTCATAATCTCTGGCCTAAGGACTCTTGTTCACTTTAGAGTTTCTGTGTCTTAGGATGTCTATTTTTGTTGTTGTTTTGCTCATGGCTTATGAAAAAAAATATTCTTAGGTGAAGAAAGACGAATTATTTGCTTCCTCCCTCCCCTGCCACCCTTTCTACTTTTCTCTGCTTAGTTCTCAAACAGATCCTGGTAACAAGGGAGTCAATAATTGCTGACTTCAACCAGAAAGCTTTGGATATCTTTCAGGGACCTTTGGGCATTAAACTGAAACAATGACCTTTGCTGAAGAGGCTGCCAAACTTTCTACGTTGCTTGTGATATTTTCAGGATAGAAATACTTTACATAAGGCCCAGAAGAAACAGCATAGTGATTTATATGGAATTTGGTCTACACAAAGGAAGGAAAAGGTACAACTTGTGATTCACATAAGACACAGAGAGTAGAAAGCAAAATTCTTTCACACCCTTTCAGCTCACAGAGTCACTGGTTCTGGGCAACATCAGAAAATGCTTACTTTTGAATTCTTGATGGAAAGTTCATAACAAAGATCTTATCCTCAATTACCAATTTCTGTAGTAATGGAGTTCTTTTCTCTCTTATTTAGAAGTATGTATAAAGTAAGTGACAGTCCTGGATTGTAGCCCTCTTGGTGTGTATGTGTGTGTGTGTTACAATGAAGTATCTCAGCACCTAGAACAATGCCTGGAATAAAGTTGGTGCTCAGTATTTATACAGTTCAATGAACAAATTTTTTGTGTCCAACTCACTAATTTTGCACTCTTACAAAGTATGGAATTACTAGGTCAGACTGTGTTATATCTAAGGCTTCTTGGCTACAGAAGAGAACCTGGGGGTTTGAGATGGATTTCACAGTCTTTCTGTTAGTCAACAGAGAGACTATTATTGAAGAACCCCTGTATATACCACAACATTTTCCTCACTCTGTAATCACTGTGCTTGCCATGTTGTTGAGACAGGAAAGACAATGAGTCAAGTATTTCAGTTGACTAGAAGTTAACCCCTCATATCATGGAAGATTGTGGAGAACTGGTGTTTGAAAGAATGCAGGCAGAGGGGGCCAAAACTGAACTAAGAGTATGGACTCCCAAAGAGCAGGAGACCCTCAGACTGTCACTCACTATTTTCTCTCCTCTCTCTCTCTCTACCTCTCTCTCTCTCTCCCACCTCCCCCCGCTCCTATGGAAGAGAATAGTATTCAATAAGTATTTCATGAATGGACTTCCCCAATTCTCTAGTTCTCAACATTTTCCAAAACTTGAGGAATGGAAGAAAGAAATTCACAGCTTTTCTTTGTTCTTTTCATCCACTGAAACCATCCTTCCCAGTATTTGGGTCATAGAGCCCTGAGTATTCACTAGGGCTAGTATACCCCACTAGGAACACAAGAGCTAGTCCAGGCCCTGACTCCACACCAGGCCAAACTGGGGAACAGAACTTTACCACCAGGTTTTCCCCCATCTCCTTGTTTTTGCGGAGTGGCTAAAAATGAGTGTGGGCTGAGGGAGGGCTCACCTACAGAGTCTGGCGCACGGCCCACTGTCTGCCCCACATTACACAGGCCATGAAATTCCAAAGGCCCTCAGAGATGTTTATTTTTGTGTTCTGTAGACTCTGCTCACTGCTTGAGCCACAGCAGGTCATGCAGAGGACAAGGTGTTGCCAAGGATAAGAATGTGTTGTACTCATTTTTTTTTCCCCAAGATTAAAGAATTGAATTTCTTCCTTGAAATGAAAGAGTCAGAAATGATTTTATAAAAATTCTTTTAAGTTGTGGGTGGTTATCCTTGTTCCTACCCAGATAATTAAAAAAAAAAGTTATGACTGAGCTGGGTCATTCTACCTCCTCTTGTTTGGGATCCAAAAATGTTTTGATGAGCTTTTTAACAACAAAGGCCTTAGAATTAGTTCCCAACTTTTTTTTCAGGGGAGTACAATCTATATATTCAAAGATATGCACTTAGTCAAACCCAGCAATAGTTGTATTGTTATCTGTTTAAAAAAATATATAAAGACAGTAGGTAAATATAATTTCATGATATTTTCTAATAAATTTTATTTTCTGACTCAGTAAGGTACTTAAATATATTTGAAAAATCATGTTAATTGTGTAGCATATTATTCCATCTGGTGCAATACTACATGTACATGTGGATTTCTAGTCCCTGAAAACCATTTCTATATTTCCCAGGTCTTACTAAGTAGGACTAGAACCTTGGAGAGAGAGCATGAGTTCCTTCTGGCTTATAGAGTGTGTTATTCAAGGTCCAGTAGGAACTGGGAAATGGGAAAGACTCCAACAAAGACTTTATTTACAAAGCTATGAGCAGTGTTAATAAAATCCAACAAAGGAAGTGGAGTCCCTCGGGGATAGTAACCATTGGAAGCTGTTAACACTATGAGGCCTAAGAAGGCAAAGGGAGAGAGCAGTTACTAGACATCAAAACTGTTGCTATGGAAAGTCTTGGGTAAAGAGAAGCAGTCAGTCCACAGGATTTGATAGTAAAAGAGTCAAGGAAATGAATACGCTAACCTCATATTCCTCCTGACTTCTAAATCCCAGAGGAAGGGGTTGTGGTTTGAACCCAGTGAAAACTCAATTGATGTCATCCATTACGCCAGCTTCCCAGGGCAGAGAAAACGTTGGAAATGGGATGAAGAGATCTCCATCTCTCCTTCTGATCTCTCTCCCAAAATTGCATACTTAAATTTCCAGTAGCTGTAAGAAACCTTGAACTCACATGTCCAAAAACACATTTTTCATTACTGGAAAAACTTTTTAAATGCTTTCATCGCTTTTTTTTTTAAAACTCAGTGTGTCACAAAACTGAGTCATTTTGACTCTTCTCCAACTCTCAGAACCAGTGAGTTCAACTCTTACCATTTCTTTGTTTAATCCCCTTCACCTCTACCCTCCCTTTTTCTATGTCCCATTGCTTATACCTGAGCTAGGCCTTAGCTGCCTTATTCAGTTCTGACTCTACCTCTCACTTACTTGGTTATCTTGTTTAGACTTCTCTGCCACTTCCTAAGTCAGCACTTAGTGTCTAAGTGCCTTAGTTTCCTTATATGTGGGAGAGGTCAATGTTTAGTACCTACTGATGAGAACAAAGACCTCCTTTCCCATGACTCCATAAGAGGTACTAGATTCATTGGGAGAAATAAACATGCTCATCTCAGCCCTTCCTTTCCTTTTTCCACATAGGTTCTGCCTACAAGAAGAGAGTATACATCCTTCTCAGTAGTTCCATGCTATAAATGGAACTGGGGCAGATGTTCTCACAAGAAGGCCTGTGGTGACTTAGGGACCGCCAGTGATTATAAATTGAGTAAGTCTGCTTCTTTAATAGCAAAGTATTGCACTCTACTTGGCTAGTTCTAAGGTTCATTCCTCAGTTATCAGTACTATTAGCACATTAGGTAGCATTTTGATCTTCAACTTCTTGACACCTGTTTCTACTATGAAATTGGTTTGGAACTTAGGAAAAGATGAATGTTTTTTATTGATTCTTCCAAATCCCAATTCCTACCTCTTGTAGTTGTGAAAATGAAATGAGGTAACCCATATCATATGACAAAGTTGATCATATAAATGTTAACTGTCAATACTGTTGTTGCTGTAGACTTCCTGCATGAGCCTGACATAGGAATAAGGAATTTTAGAATCCAGTATCTTGTAATTATTAAAATTTTTATCAGGTTAGGGAACTTCATAAACTGCAAAAGATCAATCACCAATCCCTACCCAAAGACTTTGCATGTGTTCTGGATGTGGGTATAAAAATTAAAAATTGTTCTGAGAAGGGCTTATAAGAGGCCCTCAGACCATAGTGGAGCTATAGTCATATAACATGGCTCATGGCTCAGAAAAATTTTTGAAAAGAAAAAAAAAAAACCAGTATTCCTCTGACACAATACTCCTCTCTAAATATAATTCTAAGAGTTCCCCTTCCTCAGTTATAAAACTGCTCTTTGAGACCTTTAAAATATGAGTACTGAATATGTTTTTTAAGCACATGGGACAGTTCCTTTGGCATGAGGTCAGACATGTCTGCCTTTGGAACCAAAACCAGTTACCAGCTACATGGTCTTGACGTGCAACTTAGCTTTCTAAATCTCTCCTGCCATGTTTATTTGAGCTAATAGTTCTTCTTTAATGGGGCTTTAATTAACAATTAAGTGTATTAACAATTAAATGTTAAGTACATGGAAAAGCATCTCACCTCTATTTAAATAGTCACATATTAGCAAATATTAATTTCATTCCCTATAATATCAGCAGACACATTTTTAATCTTCATTTGTTGCTTTTAATAATTTTCAAAACTAAAAAGTAAGAGATTGTAAATCCTGATAGCTGTACAGTAGGTACTCAAAAAATTCTTGGCTAGAGGTTAGGGATGTAGGTTAGTGGTAGAGAACTTGCCAAGCAAGCATGAAGCCCTGGGTTTGATACCCAGTACCATAAAAAAAAAAAAAAAAAAAAAAATGATACAGAAGAATCAAATATTGAGTGAAGGTGACTAGCACAGAGAAAACAAGAAAGAAAACTATAAACTTAAGAAATATATCCTTGAACATTTAAACTAATTTTCACTTCATTGCAGTATTTAGTTGGTTCTGTTTCAAACTGCACACTGAAGTTCTTCCCTTTATAATAATTTTTCCTACACTTCACACAGATGACACACCTAATCTGTCAACATAATACAAACTTATAATTGATAGTTACGAGGACTATAACAGCAAACAAAAAATGCCTATGTTGATCTCTTAACTCAGAATCACAACATGAACTGTATGTGCTGTGAACCTGACTGTATAAATACATATGCACAAGGACAAAAGAAGTGGATGCACATGTGAGGAAAGCGAGATTATGAATGATCTGTTCCTATATCTTCTGAATTTCCTAGAACTTATTCTTTTTATAAAAAGTAACAAAACTACTTTTAAATAGTTGTAACTAAGCGTGTGTGCCTGTTTTATTTTTCCATGTAACAACAATTCAAATGTTTTTCTCTATATTGGGCATGGTCAACATTTATATTTTATATGTTTATCATGTTTATGTTATTGGGCATGGTCGACATTTACATTTTATATGTTTATCATGTTTATGTTTGTCTTCTTTATTCATACTTATGAAGACTTTATCCTCCCAGTAATACTTGACAAGGTTTTGCTTTGGACTATGCTTTCATATGTAGAGGAAAGGTGTCCCCCTCACTTCTTATCTGCAAAACAAGCTGAAAACAAGAGTCAATTTGTAGAATCAATTTTAACATGTTTTTTAAAATCATATCTTAAGGTTAATTATAATCAAATTGACAGGGTTTTTCTCCCATTCACATGACTGTGCACGTATGTGTAAAATAAAAATTTGTTCCAGAGTGGTCTTTCACTGTGATGTTCAAAACTGTTTTCCCCTTACACAGTGATGCAATCTTCAGTGAGTAAATATCATGGAATGAGCAAGTCCACTTTAGGACAACTGCTCTAGACAGAGAATGCAATGTTCTTTCTCACAGCATTTTAGGCTCCCGTGAGAAAATCATTTTCATGTCTTTGATACACTTCCTCAGAAAAGGCTGAGAATGATAACAAAAGATCCTCATTAGATGCTAGGAGGTAAGGATAACTACATATTTTCAAGATTAAATATAAGTGAATAACTTTAGAATCTTTAAAATAATCTGAAGGGAGAAAATAAACATCTCAATTTCTGCCAAATGATCAACTGTAAGATTGAAAAGTTGTCTGTACTCAGTCATTCTTGTCTTAAACCCATATTCTTCAATGAGGAAAGGGTGTCAAATAGTACAAATTTACTTTTTGGGTTTCTCATTTCTCAAGAATACACTAACTAGCACAGCAAAAACAAATCAGTGATGAATGGTAGTCTACGCTATAAAATTAATATACTTTATCCTTAGGTGCATTCCAAAGGCCCATGCATTCAGTGTATTTTTCCTCTGCATTCTACACTAGCATATTTGCTTTTATGGAGTTCAGACCCAATGATGATAACTACTATAACATTGTGCAGGAAAAGGTATCACAGTCAAATCTGTAACCAAGTATGAGAAATAATGGTTAAGAATCTAACAGCAGTAGAGTAGACCAAGAAAAAAAGACAGAAGAAAATACCCAGAAAATTCAAGAGCTTGAAGTCATTTTATGTAGAGGGAACCACGTGAGTGCTCCTTCTTGCAGAGCTTCCTGATTGCTAAGTTGGGCTTCAGGTGTAATATGGGTCTACATTAGTCCACCCACTCTGCTATAACAAAATATCACACACTGGATGGTTAAAACAATAGAAACTTATTTTCTCACAGTTCTGGAGACCAGATGTCCATGGTTAAGGTCCTGGAAAATTCAGTTTCTGATGAGAACTCTCTTTCTGGTTTGTAGATGGCCATCTTCTTACTTACACATATGCATGAGAGACAGAAAGTTTGACTTCTCCAGTGTCTCTTCTTACAAGATGCTATGGTCTCTTCCCCTTTAGCACTCATGTTGAAATTTAAACTCCTTTATGAGATGTTAAGAGGTGGGACCAGCTGGGACCTCTAAGAAGTGGTTAGGGCTTTGTATTTAGGAATGGATCAATCTGTCCATACAATTAATGGCTTATCTCTAGAGTGTGTTTACTATAAAAGCCAGTTTGACTCTGTCTTGTTCATGCCCCCTGTCTCTCATCACATAATGCCCTGTGTTGTCTCAGCCACTCTGCCAGCAAGAAGGCCATCACCAGATGTGACCCTCAACCTTGGACCAGAACAGTGAGCCAAAATAAACCTCTTTTCTTTACAATTTACTCAGTCTTAGAGGACAAACTTAGCAAACAAACTGAGAATAAGGACACCAATCCTATCAGATCAGGGACTATCCTTATGACTTCATTTAACCTTAATTACTTTCTTAGAGGCCCCATCTCCAAATACAGCCACATTGGGGGCTAAGGTTTCAACATATGAATTTGGGGGCACACCAACATTCAGCATGACAGGTTCCCTGTGCTCTGTGAACAGTTAAACAGAGCCCCTGGTGGCCATAGCCCAGAGTCATTAGGGACAGTCACAGTCATTTGACTACTCCAGTGGAGCTTAGAAAGATGATAATTTTTGAGGTCTGTCTTCCCTGGAAACTTTTGGAAGCCCTGCCTTAATGAACCACATACATCACTGCACTATGGACCACTACAACAATAAATCACAATAACCTCTTAGAATGCAGAATCTGGTGATAAATATTAATGCTTAAATAGCACTAACTTTTTACACATTAACTCATTTAATTCTCACACTCCTCTGATGTATTGTAACACTGTGGCCAAGAGCAGAGTCCCGTGACATCAAAATGTTTTTGTTCAAACCTCAATGTCTGTACTACCAGTTGTGTAATCTTAGGTGACTAAGTCTCTCTGAATCTCTTTTCCTCACCTATAAAATGAAGATAAGTATACAAATGTGGAGTGTACTTATTTGATAAAAAGACCTAATTTTTATATACCTTTCTTAGCAGAATATTTTTATGTTTTATTGTAAAATCATCTATGCTTTGATTTACAGGGTCCTCCCTAGACCCTACTGGAGGTTTTCAAATCCTGCTCCACAAATCATAACAAAAAACCTGGTCCTAAAAAACCTGGGTTTCTGGAAGAAGTTTAAACTCACGGGTGTGAGAATTACGCAAGTAAATCTAACACATTTAAAGTAATGCCTTGGCATATCTGATAAGTGATACAAAGTGTTAACTATTAGTATCATTGTCATTGCTATTGTTGCTGCCATTTTGAAGATAAGGAAACTAGAGCAAAGAGGAATCAGTGGTCTGTCCAGATACAGCTGTGGTTCCAGTGAACAGGAACCTAGGAAGTCTGGTGCCAAAGCCTGTGCTCTCACTTACTGCTCTGTACCATGTCCACAAGTTGTGCAGATTTCATTTATGCACAACATAAGCCATTTAAGAAGACAATGCTTCTTTAAGATGTTTTTAGATTTTTTTTCATGTAAAAAGCTGAGCTACAAAAGAAATTCAGCTCTGCAGGATGCTTCTTGCCCTGGGGTAGGGAACCTGTCACCATGTCTGTCCAACAAGACCTGCACCTCCCCAGCTCTGCTGACTTAACCACAGTCCACATCTCATCTCAAGGAAACAATCTAAAAACTAAATCAAATCCTGACATTCTGTATTTATGGAGCTGAGAAGTGGGAAATGGAGCAATTGGGTCAGGCTGGAGATGGAAGGGGCTGGGAAGCCATTTTCTGCCATGTGTACAAGAGGAACCAAGAACAAAAGAACATAAGAGCAATTTCATATGCACCAGTAGTTCCCAACTAGGAGCAGTCTGACTCCCCCAGGGATATCTAGCAAAGCGTAAAGTCAAATTTGGTTGTCATAATTGGAATGTTAGTCAGGGCAAAGAGTGAGTCAGGGTACAGAATGAGTCAGGGTAAAGCATGAGTCAGAATAAAGCATAAGTTGGCGTAAAGTAGCCCCATTAGGCACAGTGTGTTTGTGTGCAGGAAAGCTGCAGCTTAACAAGATCAGCAGGTGCACACTAGGGAGGATAAAATTAATTTAAATGGAAAGTTTTGAATCGCAACACCAATTGGGATGCAGCTTGGTATCAGGGATGCTGCTTGCCATCCTACAATGCACAGGACATTGAAAAAAAAAAAGGAAACAAATGTATTTGGCCTAAATGTCAATAGTAATAGGATTTAAAAAAATTCTGATATAGACTGAGAGGAAGAAAATGTGTGGCACAAAAGAAGGGTGAGAGGGAGAAATTATTTGCATTGGTTCCAATGACTCCCCAGGTATCAATTCCAGCTTTCTCATGATGTCTACAGGCTCTTCTTCCACCAGGTTCCTGAGGTACTTTGACGCCAGTGTTCTTCATATCCAGTAATCATCTCACAAAAATCCTCCTTTCTTAGCACAAGTTTAATGAGTTTATGTCACCTGAAACAAAAGACACTTGACACAAGCTTGAAGGAGAGCAAATCAGGATGGCAAAAGAAGTAATTCATGCAGAAGGAACAGAATATGTAAATGTATAGAGGTTGAGAAGGCATGTGAAGAAACACAGAGGAAAGACAAAGAACAATGTATGTAAGAGAAAATAAAATGAGTCAGGGTAAAGAAATCCCAATAAGCACAACATATTTGTGTGCAAGAAAAAAAAAATAGCAGCCTAACTAGGTCGGCTGGTGCACACTGGGGAAGTCAAACAATTAGGATGGGTGTGGTGGCTCATGCCTGTAATCCCAGCTACTCCAGAGGCAAAGATTGGGAGGATCAAAGTTTATGGCCAGCCTGAGCAAAAAGATAGTGAGACTCCATCTCAACAAACAAGCCAGGTATAGTGGCATGCAACTGACATTCCAGCTACTATCTGAAAAATAACATAAAGCACAAAGGGTTGAATATGTGGCTCAAATGGTAGAATGCCTATCTAGCAAGCATGAAGCCATGGGTTCAAACCCCAGTATCATCAAAAAATAATAATAAATAAATTTAAGTGGACACAGTTTATGAAAAATGCATCAGGATGTTCCATTTTAAGTTGTAATACACACTTGTACATTGTGAATGTACTAATCCTAACTCGTCCTTTAAATGGGCAGAAGGGAAAAAAGAATCTTGAGGAATAGATACTTCCTTGGCAAACCATCTCTATGCAGTAGAAAGTTTGCCCTATGCCAGTGGTTTACGCCTGTAATCCTAGTTACTCAGGAGGCATGGATCAGGACAATCGCAGTTCAAAGCCAGCCCAGGAAAATTGTTTGAGAGATCCTATCTTGAAAAAACCCTTCACAAAAAAAAAGGGAAGATGATGTGAGGCCTACAGGGCTGGCATGTAGTAAACTCACTGCTGAGGAGGAGCTTGGTTGTATGTTAATGCCCCATATGTGTCACTTTCTTATTGAGGGAGGGAGAGAGGGAGGGAGGGAAGGAAGGAGGAAGGAAAGAAGGAAAGAAGGAAGGAAGGGAGGGAGGAAGGAAGGAAGGAAGGAAGGAAGGAAGTTTTCTTCCAGTTAAGGAAGAAAACTTAGTATTCATAAAACCATTATTAAATGTGGAGTCAGAATGAAGTATGATCACCATTAAGGGACCTAAAGGTAGGTTTTGGCTTAGGTAACCATGCCAGCATGTGGTTCAAGATTCTCTCCAGAAACACCATCATGAGTGTGAGCTTGCTCATCCCCAGAGTAGCCACTGAGCACAACCATGTTGTCCATACTGGCAGCATTTGATGGAAAGAGGCGTATCTCCAGAGCTATTCCTTGTATGGAGAACATTAGCTAAAGAAGCATTTTTAGAAACCATTTATGGTCATCTCCTCCTGCAAGAAGGTCTTGTACTATGTTATATAGCATGTGTGTTATACAGTGTTTAATGAAAATAAAATGAAAAAAATTAGTCAAATATATAAGTAAATATGTGACTATGACATGTGATAGAAATAAATCTCAAAACAAAGACAGACAAGGAAATGAGTATTATAGTAGCAGAGACTTTCTGGATACCTTATTTGTATTTTTCTGTTTTCCAATGAAGATAACTACGACTGAGAAAAAAAGCTGTGTTTGTATTTAACAGGTCAAAGATGAGAAAACAATAGATACTTATCCATATTAAAAGTGTGTGGCTTACTGATACTGAATCAATCCCTGGAAGTCAAAAGACACTCAAAGATGAAACCTGAAATTATAGGATGAAACATGTACTCTTCCATTCCCAATGGGCACTGCTTCAAAGGGCTGAGGGCTGGCTCAGGGACTCCCTTTTGCAAGTGACAGGAAGGAAGCCCTGGGTTCTGTAGGCTCTGCACAAAGGGTCAGATTCCTCTGAATGAACATGGCCATCCTGGGGCAAAGGAACAAAGATTCTTTCTGGGGAAACAACATCTGGCATTTAAAGGAAATGCCTGGAATGATATGGCAAAAAAAAAACAAAATCAAAAAACTCAATTTTTTTTCTACAGGTCAGCCTAATCATAACAGCAGCTCTGTGTGTGTGTGTGTGTGTGTGAGCACTATTTGTGAGACAAAGAAAGTCACATGCATTAAAGTCAAAAGAGAATCTGTCAGTCAGATCTTTGCTGTCACCGGAGGACAGCAGAGTTGCACAATCTTGCATAGTAGAATTTCCCTTTCTTCTCTGAATTAATTTCATGCCTCTAGGAGTGCTAATAAGCAAGGATTCAAGAACCAAAACCTCTCCCTTCCTGCTCTGTTAGGTTTTAAATAAGTAACTTTAATATGTTGGGTCATTCTAACACCTATGCCTAGGATGTCAGCAGCAGAAACAAACCAACAAAGGTGATGGCTTCCGACCATCCTTAGACTCCTACTGATGCTCCTATTTGAGCAGTTTGTGGGACTCCTCCCCTTTGTAAAAGAGATTGGAAGGAGGATGTGATCAAGGATGCAAAAAGCTTATGAAATAAGAGCTGAGATAAGAGCTACACACAGAGATACTGAGATCTGGTTGAAATTGTTCTATACAATCATCACGATGAGTTAAAGGTTTGGTTTGTTGAGTCAAAGGCAGAACTGGAGTATGTGGAAAGTGACTGTGCTAGTCACTACTTGCTTTGAGCAAGGGGTCTTTCATGAGGATAGAAAGAGCAATCACACTTGTAGTACTTGTACTTCTTATATTTAAGAAGTAATCTCTAGAAAAGTGTGCATAGTTCAATTGTATTTCCATTGTGAAAAGTCTTTGATTACTCTTGGTATTATTTTCAAAGCCAGGACATTTAAATAAGAAAATCAAGCCCACCATTTTATAGGCATACTCTTTTATACCAAAGACACTGATCAATTTGGTCACCAACATCGTACAACAGATATGACTACCAGTGACTTCTTGATGTTCCCTGAAATCATGTCCACATTCTTAGAAACCATCCATTACTGAGGATATTCAAAAACTGTGATAATGTTTAAAGTTACTTAAAAGAGATGAGACTTAAAGATGCTTTGAACAATAATTCCTTAATCTGAAAAATTCCTAAGGTGGTTACTTTTAAGAGGATAATATCATTTGGAGACATATTTCATGTCTCACTTATTTTTATTTATTAATTCATTTTATTTATTTGTTTAAGAAAAAGAGTCTTACTGTGTTACCCAGGATGAACCTGAACTTCTGGTCTCAAATGATTTTTCTGCCTCAGCCTTACAAGTAGCTGGGACTACAGTCATGTGCCAGCATGCCTGGCTCTCATGCCAGGCATGACTCAATATTTCACTACATGTGAAATAAGCATAAAATAAGATCAGTTATTTCTGATATGCTGAAAATGACTAAAAGTTATTGTTGAGTAGTTCCTAAAGATACCAGTCTATTGCCCTTTCATGATCAAAAAAAAAGTCAATAAAATTGCTGGCCATTATCAAGGAGAAACAGGTACAAATTAAAAATATATATATACATTTCCCTCTACAAACCATTAGCATCACTAATAGTACATACAATTCTGTCAACTGAATATAAAGAAAAATATAATTCTAGAAGGTCAAAATTGTTAGTGGAGCTTGGTAACAGGGTACCACAATCTTGGATAGCAGAATTTCACTTTCTGAATTAATTTGTGCCTGGAGAAGTGCTAACACTTAGGAAGCATGCTCCCCGTTATAGCAAAAGATGCTCCTATTGCTCTTAGCACTTAGAAAATTTCAAGGGTTTCAAGAGGCAAAGACCAATAATTTAGGCCAATAATAGATTTCTTATTGTATTAATGCTCCCCCCATCCCCCACCAGCCCCGCCAATAGCATCTGTACTCCCTGCCCCTCCCCCATCTTCATGACACAAAGGATGTGTGAGAATTTCTCATGGGCCAATAGCAGACCTTGTTGGTGAAAGAGTTGTTTGGAACCCTGATGGTCCTGCCCAAGAAAGCTGCCTGGAGAAGAATGGTTCTCTAACAGGGAAGGTGTCTAACAGATACCAGAAAAGCAGGGGCTGATGGGTTTGCAATCAGCCAAAAGAGATATACTGAAGACCGCACAAGTATTGTGCTCAGAAGGGACAAGCAGGAAAGCCTCAAAACAAAACAAAGCAAAAAACATGAAATCACCCACTACTGGACATGATTCAGTGAGGAGATAAGAGTTGACATTAAACTCCAAGTTTTTATTATTTGCATGGGTTAGCTAGTCAAATTTCTTAAATGAGAGTGTTTGTGACTTGAAGAAGCCATACGATTGTTACCAAAGGATAAGCAGAAAGCTCTGTGACTTGTTCAAGTTTTCATTCAGAAATAGACAAAGCCTACCCCTCTACTGAACAAGTTTTAAAGAGAAAACAGATGAAAAATAGAGTTGCAATTTTATTACTCTGTAAATTAAGTTTTTTCACCTTATCACATACATAAAAGGGAGTTTAACTTATAGACAGAATCTATAAAAAATTGTGGAACTCATCTCCAAAGCATTATTAAGTATAAGTACATTTAAGAAAAGTTTAGAACAATTTATGGATGATATCAAAAATAGGTTGCCATGAGAAGGAGGGAATATTTGGAAGATGTTTTCATGCTTTCAGGATGATATGATATCCCAATGTCCTACTGCTGGCTTGTTTATGGTGTCATAACCAAAAAAACAACTTTAATGTTGGAAAGCTGTGCACATCTTAATTGACCATCATCATTACATACCAAGATACAATCATCTACCATAATTATTTCATTGACCGAGACATTTTAAACATGACTCTATAAATGTGATTACAAGTAAAGTTATTATTGATCTTCTCTTGAAGTTATCCTTTGTTTTATGTGTGCTGACACAAGAGCAGTTTTAGAAACAAGAATGGGGATGACCCATCCATGCCCAAAAAGACTTGGGAAAACTAACTGTAAACAACTTATTTGGGTGAACTTGTATTATCAGTTGAAGGAGAGGATCCATAAAATAAAATGAAAAAGACTGCTTAAATTTGTTGTCTAGTGTCATTGAGTTTTTTTGTTTTTTGCAGTGGAATTTATATGCACAATTATTTTTGTATTTAAGCCTCAGACCAATTGAGTGAGAATGTAGAGAAGGTTAACTTTTACCTCTTGCCTTTGTCCAGCATCCTTTTCCTTTCCTTTAGGCAACAGCACTTCAGTTTTCTTTCCTTTGAGTAACTTTTGCCATTCCTGGTTCATGTGCCTTGAACCTACGTGTTCCTGGAAAGTGCTGGCCAAAAAAACACAATGACTCCTTCAGAGGCTTGTGAACCAAACTAGACCAATAAGACTCAGCACTAGTGAGGCGGATTAGATATTAGGGAAAGTTAGGGATGTCTAAAAACTGTGTATCTTAATTTAGAGCACCTCAGGTTAGACCCGCCTTCCCTCATTCCCTCTGAACCCAAAGAGCACCTTTTCAGTTGCAAATCCTTTGTTATAGAGAGTAAACGTAGGGTACCTAAGAATTAGCATAGGTGTATGCAGGAGTCCACCCAGATCCCCATCCCAGCACTCACAAGGGCCATTGGAGACTGGAAGTGACAAAAGATTACTCCCCACCTCCAAGTTAAGGATGGTATAAAATGACATAAAACAAAAAAATCTGCATGCAGATCCTCCATTCCACCTGGGAGAGACCACACCTGCAATCCCCTTCCCTTTTACCTATAATAAACTCTGTTACTTACCTTACTACATCTGCGTGGATTTTTCCTTACCAGAGCACAAGAACCAAAATCTTCTAATCAGAATTATCAGAGACCACAATATTGGAACATTTTCTGAAACAACTGGAAGATGTGTCTTCTTTTCACAGGGTTCCTAAGTCACAGAATGTGAGCACCAAGCTGCTGGTGGCCATTTTATCTCCACTAACCCATCCCAGGAAGGAACAGGAGTGAAAGAAAGAGAAACACGTATTCCTGAAATTGTTTGAACATCTGAACTTAGTTCTATCTAAAATACTGTTCTATCTAAAACTCTTTTATATAAATAAATAATTTGCTTTTTGCTTTTATTTACCCTGGGTTTGATTTCTGTCACTTGCACCCTGAAGTTCTGAATAATTTTTACAGGCATTATTATTCTTGCCTTATAAATATGGCTTAGAACTTATGTGATTGTCCAAGATCAGCAGTAATATGTGGCTGAGTGCCAGAATGCAAACTCTGAGCAGACTAATTCCCAGTTCCTGTTTCTTCCCAATTTCTCATCTGACTCTCCATCCCACAGTTATCCTAGCAGTATATTATCAGAACAATTGCATTTTCATCCTTTTTTGCACAGACATTCAAATAACCAGGTAGGCCAGCAACTATTTCAGAAGCAAGGTGACCAGGAAAGTAAGTTTGTAGAGAAAAAAAAAAAAAAATGAAGAGTTCTCAATAAGATAATTTCATTAAAGCAGAACAAAACAAAATCTTCAGTTCCTCTAATGTTAAAATTTCTGGTAGCCTATGAAAGCAAAGGATGTGATCCACAAAAACAATCCAAATAATTGTATGGTCTCCATTTCTGTTGATAAAGTAATTTAATCACCTGCACAACACAGTTTTTCTTAAAGAAATGTTAATACAGTTATGTTTGGTATTGAGTCCTTTGGTTATTTAATATGAAAGTCTACCAAGATCATCAAACAAAGGAGATGTTTTAAACCTACCAAAGAAATACATTGGCTCAACATCTCAGGGGACACATAAGTAATTCTCTAAAAAATTATGTGCTCTATTTTCTACACATTGTTAACAAAAATTGGTTCAATTTTTGAGTGACATTTGGTAGTATCTATAAAATGTTTTGCATGTGTTTAACTTCTGACCCAATGCTTCTACATGTAGGAATGTGTCATATGGTGATACTCATCCAAATACTTAGATGTGTTTGCATGAGTACATCACCATTATTACAAGAGTTGTGATACATTTAGCTTCCAATTTAATACAGCAGATTGAACTTGCATGTTTATCTCTGCTCCCTCCTAAAATGTCACTGAGAGTAAAGGAATACAAAAAAAGTATAAGGAAAGCACAAGGATAAAGAGAACAGAAGCAAAGATGACAATAGACAAAAGATGTCAACAAAACTTTGGAAGCTGGGAAGTGAATGAACAGATGGTATCTGACTTAGCAAAAACAGAGATCTCTGAAACCTAATCCCATAGAGAAAAAAGATGATATGAAGTGAGCCAAATTGCATAGCTCCCAAAAGACAAAGGAATAGAGGAACAGAGAATTGCTAATGATGGCAAATATGGGATGTTGCTAAAAATAAAAGTTGATTGAAAGTTTTTTAATGTTTCTAGTCTCCCCCAGACAATTAGCCTTCCCTTCTGGAAGAAAACTGGGACTGTATTTACTGTATGGAAGTGCTCCATGCTGTTTTTGGTGATGTTTGCAGGCATGAAGCACGACACCTGGTTTGTTATTTGAGATGGAATCTCGTTAACTTTTTGCCCAAGCTGCCCTTGAACCAGGATCCTCCTATCTCCACCTCTCAAGTAACTGGGATTATGCCCAGCCCAAGCAAGTACCATTTTATAGATGGGAAAACAGAGATACACAGAAGACAACTGCTCATTCAGAGCCATGCAAATGTTTAATCCTTGCCTGGAGGACTGGGTCCAGTGTCCACAAATTTCACTGATGCTGGAATTCAGACAGAGTAACTTTTAACTATTACATTACCTCCACTACACTTTACAGAAAACTGTGTGACATAAGACTAACATTTTCAATAAGGTTCTTACAACAGGTACCATGATTTTGGAAGGCTTTTTAGATTGGGCTATAAATGTAAAGTTGTGTAGAAGGTGGCACTTATTTATAAGCCTTTCTTAAGGCTCTCTAATGGTTTCTACATTGTCTGAAAAGAATACCTGACCTCCTTATGATCTATGATGACATGAATTAATTGCTATCATGACAAAAATTTCAAACACCATCTCCTAACACTGTTCCCTTTGGTCATAATGGACCAGCTTCCCAGACCATTCTGTTCTCAAAAAACTCCAGAATTTTTTCTGCCTCAAGGCCAGCCTTTCCATTTGCTCTTTCCTGCCTGGAGTACTCTCTCCAGCACCCCATCTTCACACAGCTGGTTCTATGCCTTTCAGTCTCTGCTCATCTCTTTCAAAGATACTGTTTTCCCTACCATAAAAATTTTAGGATGCCTCTGTCTCCTATCCCCTAATAATTCTCTATTAAATTAAGCTTTTTATAGAATTCAAAGTATATTTGTCACTATTTGTTGTCTTGCTTATTCTTTTTTTGTGGCACTGGGGTTTGAACTCAGGGCTTTGCACTTACTAGGCAAGCTCTCTACCATTTGAGCTACACCTCCAGCCCTAAGTTGTCTCACTTATTAATTTGTTTATTTATTGTTTGTCTTTAGTATGAAAATGTAAACTCCATGAGGGAGGGACTCTATCTTATTTGCTGTGGTATTCTCAGCACCTTGAACATGTCGAATATATAAAAGGACTCCCAATAAATGTTTATGGAAACTGAACATGAGCTAAAGACAATTCAATCCTTACTGTGCTGCTTTTAAGTTATCTAGGGTGGCTGTTCACATGGCCCAGGTTCTCAACAGCCTAAAACCCCTGTCTCAGTTGGAAGAGTTTAGTGTAAGATAGACAACGATGACCATTTGAGACTGGAAGTCAGGCAAAAGTGAGGCCCACAGAGATATTCCTGAAACAACTGAGAGCCAAATCATACACATATTCACCAGCTGATGGGTAATACTCCTAAGCAGAATTCAGCAGCTTGCCTAGAAGTGTGCAGCATTTCAGAGCCACACACTGGAGAGCTGTCAAAAATGTGTCGAATGCCCTGATCCCTTAGGATTATAGAAGCAAATAAACATCAGTCATCTTGACTGCACATGTGTCAGGCATTGCTAAAGCCAATTTCCTTTCCATAAGGAGCATGATTTAAGTGTTCTGCTGCCAAATCATATTGGTTACCACAGACTGAGGCCACATGGTTCTGTAAATATAAGGCAAAGGATCAGGAATTTCCTAATTTCATATCAACTAGGCTTCCACCTGTCCAAAGAAGCTAGCAGCCTGTTTTCTGTTGTATCTTCATCAAAGATTTGAAAGCTGAGGAGAAACAATGACCATCAAAACTTGTAGAAAACATGTACTCTATCCACTATCACAACTACAGCCTGAGCTCAGGACCATATGGTCCCTGTCTGGTAACAAGTACCTTGTCAAACCCGTCAAGCACTTAGCTCATCTCTCTCTTGTATATGTTCTCAAAAGCAGACCCACACCATTAAAAACAACAAGCATTAAAGAGGATAAGGCAATACATCCTTTGCATGTAACAAATCCTATGAAATGACAAACATATCAAAAAAAGACTTACTTCTTGTACAACTGGCTTCTATCTTTTGTTTTTGAATTATTTTCTTTTTACATTAAAAATGCCTTACTAAAATGGTAGATCTTTAGTTAGTGTCATTACATTAATATAAACTTGTTTAGTTTGAAAAAATTAGGAAACAACTCATTCTGGCAAAGTAAAAAATTCACAATTAATGTAATGTCATTTAATCCATAGTTGCTATTCTAATCCCACTCGGAATTATAAAAGGTACTTTAAAATCCCATTAACCTTTCCAAAACTTCTCTTAATGGTTCTTTGCCTTCCCTGTGTGGACACACAGCATCACAATATAAATGAAACATGAAATGATTTCACACTGTGGGAATACAGAGAAAAGGGAAAGTTTAGTAAGGGTGTGAAATATGTAGATTTCTAGAAGTACCTAAACAAAGAGAAAACATGGAGAGGCAAGTCATAGGCAGTGACCTGAAAAAGACCATGGGGCCAGGTGAGTCAAGAGAGGTGGGCTGCTTTAGAATACATCCCTCATCTTTCAATGTGGCTACATACATCCAGATAAACCCATGAAAAGTTAGAAAATATCCTAAGTTTCAGGGATGAGTGTGTAGCTCAGTGATACAGCATTTGCTTAGCTTGCAAGGAAGGAAAGCACTTTTAATATACCTAGCCTACCAAATACCATAGCTTAGTCTACACTGCCATACATATATTCAGAACATTTACATGAGCCTGCAGTTGCGGAAGTCATCTAGCACAATGATTATTTTATAATAAGTGTTGAATATCTCAGGCACACACGTGGGCATTTTGTAGACATAATGGGATGTAAAAATGGTGTGGCTGACAGAACGGTGGCTTGCTACCACTGTCCAGGATCATAAGAGAGTATCTTATCAAACCTTGCTAGCCCAGGAAAATTAAAACTCAAAATCCAATCTATAGTTTCTACTGAATGAATATCACTTTTGCACCACTGTAAAGTCAAAAAAATAGTAAGTCAAACATTATTGTAGCTGGGACACCCTCTGTAATTGGAGAGGACAAATTCACAAAGAGATCAAGAAGAGACTGGGAAGAATGATGCTGTCCATGGTGTTTGCAATAGTCCCCATCCAATTTGGGTTGCTAAGGCCTGTGCTAGCCAGCGCTACTTCAAGGGAAAGGTAAGGGGGTGGCAGAATTGAGAAGTGGCCTTGGAGAAAGAAAAGCCTCCGAGCTAGAAGGCTGGAAGTGAAGGAGGAAGGTGACAGAAAGCCACCTTTCTCACTGACTCCTTTAAGAAGTCAGTGAGAAATCTAGGCAGAAGGAAGAAATGTTTAGGGGAAAGGAAGAGATGCCTTATTGAGATGTGAAATGATTAGGAAATGGAATTACTCTTGTGTCACCCCAGTATGTAGTCAATCTTCAGCTTCAATTCCATCTCCAAGGGCCCCCCAGTTAGTCATCAGATCTCAACATTCCTTCCCATATCTGCATAAAGCCAGCGTGGGTTGTAACAACTCAAGGTCGGATAGCTCCAACAGTCTTTTCCTCAGCCTCAAATTCTTGGCCCTTGAACTAGGCAGCCAGAATAATCATGTCAACAACAAACAAAAAAGGCCCCCACAAAAGATCACTGATAATTATTTCATCAGTTCTGTGGAAAGAATCTCTAACTATCTGTTAAGAAAGAGAGAGAGAGAGAAATGGAGGGAGAGAGAGAAAGAGGGGGAAAGCCTTTAACTAATTTTGCTTTTCCTTAGCACCTGTCCCTTGGTTCATTAAGATATCTAACACTAAAAATATAAACATACTTCCTAATCCATGCCCTCAGGCTGCATGAGATCAACTTCAGTAACTGGACTCAGTAACTGAAAAAAGAAAATAATAATTATAATTTTTATTACCTTCATGAAAAGATTTCAATCACTTTTTTTTTTTTAATCAACTTGGCCTTTACCGCTTTTTAAGTTGAGCCTTAAATCTCTTAGAATATCACAGAATACAATTCCATGTATAATTAACTAAGTTCTGGCCAAAACCTTGGTGAGTTAACAAACCTAAAAAGGAAATTTCTTTGTGCTACAAATACAGGTGGGGAGGAAAGTGGGCAAGGGCAACAGAAAGGCACATGCTGGGGCCTGACTGTAGCATTTTTATAGTCTAATCCACTGCAGACGAGCCCTGCTTCTGACTCACTGGGCAGGTGGACCTCAAGCACTGGAGCATCTATGTATGGCCTCAGTCTAGAGAGTGGGACTAGGCAGCGTAGGTCCAAAATCAAGAAGTATGAGGACTCACATGAAGGCTGCACAGTCAGAGCTAACGGGAATTGCTGCCAACCTCAAAAATGATGCAGCTCAATTCTGAGTTTCAAACATTTTTCATTGCATATGTTATACGTGCTTAATGGAGAAAATAGAGCAAAAATACCATTAAAATCATCCACATCCTCCCACCTAAATAGGCACTGTTTTTGTTTGGAGAAAATGCTTTGGAGAAATTTCTTTTTTTACACATATATGTGTAAATACAGCTTTTTAAAAATAAAAGGGTGGTGTCTCAAGTGGTACAACTCCTGCTTTGCAAGAGCAAATCCCTGAGTTCAAACTCCAGTCCAGCCAAAAATAAATTAATAAATAAAAGTGTGCCTTTACATGCATTATAATAGCTACTACAAAAACAAAAGAAAACAAAAAGTATTGGCAAGGATGTAGAAAAATTGGAAATTTTATGCATTGCTGATGGGATTGTAAAATGGTGCAGACTCTGTAGAAAACATTATGATGGTTTCTCAAAATACTAAAAAGAGAATTACATGTAATCCACACTTGGAATGGTGCTTCCAAGTGTACACCCAAAATAATAAAAAACAGGACTCAAACAGGTAATTTGTACACCAGTGTTCATAGGGACATTATTCATGACAGCCAAAAAAGTGGAAGCAAGTCCACTGAACAATGAATGGATAAATAAAATGTGTTTATACACATAATATCGTGTTATTCAACATTTCAGAGGAAGGTTGTATCTAAAGCCTGACAGGCTTTAGAACAAGTGAAACATGAAGTCAAAAAAGACAACTATTGTGATTCCAGTACATGGTGTATCTAAAAGAGTCAAATTCAGAGATAGGAGGTAAAATGGCAGTTGCCAGGGGCTAGGGAGAGGAGAATGGGTAGTTAGTTTTAGATGGGTATAGAGTTTCAGTTTAGGAAGACAGAGATTCTGGAGATGGATGCTGGTAATGAATACACAACAATATGAATGTATTTGTGACATAAGAAAAACATTGGTCTCTATCCCAGTTTCCTGGCACACAGCCCCTAAGCCCCTTGGAATTCTCAGGAATCCTGAAGATCTTAGACACCATAAGCACCTTTTTTCATTCTAATGAGATGACTAGTGGAGAGCCTCAGGATGGAACTGATTGCCAGGAGGACTAACCTTGTGATCAGATTGTAGGAACTTGCAGTCCCATCCCAGCTCTAACCTCAGTGGAAGAGAGAGGGCCTGGAGATTGACTTAATCACCAGGGGCAAATGATTTAATCAATCATGCCCAAGTAATTATGCCTCCATACAAACTCAAAAGGACAGGGTTGAGAGAGCTCCCAGGCTGGTGAACAAGAATGAGTTCACATTCCAGGAGGTGGTGCAGCCCCAAAACCTCCAGGGGACAGAAGGTCCTGCACTCGGGGCCCTTTGGACTTTACCTTATTTCTCTTGGCTGGCTCTTCTTTAACATATCCTTTGTAGTAAATTAGTGATGTACTTAGTAAGTAAGCTGTTCTCCTGAGTTCTAACACATGATTAAACTGGGGAGATGGAGTGTTGGATCAAAGTATAGATGAGAACCTGGACTTGCCACTGGCATCTGAAGTGGAGAAGTCTGAGTCCTTAACCTGTGTCTACCTCACTATCCCTAGGTATATAGTGTCAGAATGAGATTAAAGTGTAGGACATTTATTGTGTACAGAGAATTAGGGAATTGCTTGGTGTGGAAAATTCTACACATCTGGTACCATAAATGAAGTATTAAGTATGATATATTTGATATATTGTAAGAACTTTTGTAAATGCCACGATGTACCCCCACCCAGCACAACGATAAATAAAAGAGTAGACTATAGAGAAAAAACAATTTGTAAACAATTTGTTTTTCCTATTCAGTACTTCATGCCATAAAATTTTACACTAGCAAATAGTTAAAATGATAAATTTTGTTATGCATATTTTATCTCAAATCTTTTAAAAAATAAAAAAAGATTGTCCTATGTAAAATTTGCTCTTTTTGCTTAATCATGATGTATTATCATGATGTATTTCCATACCAAAAATGTGTTTATTCTGTCTGATCATTTTAATAATTATAAAGTATCTGACTGTTTTGAGTGTACTGTAGTTATTTCATCAATCCTCTATTTTGAACAGTTAGGTTGCTCTGATTTCTATTTCCTATGACATATGGGGTCACACTACATTCCTGATGCTCTGTCCTTTGGATTCACTGTGCTCATTCACAAGCACATAAAAGAGGCTGGCAGAGCCACTGAGCACTCAGGAGAGAGGCCTGCTCTGCTGAACAGTGAGCTGATCAAACCAGGGCACAACAACTGTAAATCCTGACTAATCCCAAAGACACCACTTAATGTGGACATATGTGCTTGAATGGAAGCTCTAAAATAAGATTCTGGAGAGACCCTATCTTCTGTTGGTGCCCAAAGGAAGAAAAGCATGTTTGGGAATAGCAGAGTCAGACTAGTTTGCAGATGATTTGGCCCTTCCAAAACTCATGTGAAAATGTAATCCCTAATTTGAGGTAGTAAAGGGGCAGAAATTTAATCCAACTATAGTATACAGAGGTGGAGCATTTGGAGGGTAATTAGAATTAAAGTCATCAGAGTGTGGGCCAATAATTAAATACTGGTGGCTTTATAAGAGAGAAAAGGACACATGTATATGGCTTCCTCTCTCCCCATATAATGCCCTGTGCTGCCTCAGGGCTCTGTGCAAGGCCACCACCAGATGCAGCCCACTGACGTGGGATCATAACCATGAGCACCCCACACCCCCCGCCTCTTTTCTTTATAACTTGCCCAGTCTGTGTATTGTGTTATTAGCAACAGAAAAAAAGACTAAGACTAAGACAAATTGTACAGGTAAATTGTGATATGCCTACGAGAAATCTCTAAGTAGACAGGAGGACCTATAACTTGGGTCAGAGCCCAGGAGAGAGATCTGGTGTCCAGATGCTATGAATACGATCTTTATCCTAAAAGGTTCGTGTGCTTGAAGCTTGGTCCCCATGTGACAGTATTGGAAAGTAGTGCCTCTAAGATGTACAGCTTAATGGAAGACAATTAGATCATGGAGTACCACTCTTAAAAGCAGTGAATTAGGTGTCAAGGGAGGGGGTTAGGGCTCATAGGACTGGATTGATCAAGAGAGCAGGATGCTATGAAACAAGGACAACCCACATGCTTTACCTCTTTAGTGCACACAATGTATCCCTTCCACTTCTTTTTCATGTTGTAAAGTAGCCAGGGGTGTCCATGACAGACCACAGCGCCATGTTGTTTGGACTTTCTAACAATCAGAATTGTGAGTCAAATAAGCCTCTTTCCTTTATAAATTACCAATCTTGTATATTTTATTACAGCGACACAAAACAGACTAAGACCTCTAAGATTTATACTTAGAGGTCAGAGCACACAGTCAGCCACTGGAATCCCAAATAGCAGGCCTTCCACTAGCACCATCTATCAAATGGCAGATACAGATTTAGCAGTTTGGGTAGACCCTGAAATTCACACTTTGGACAAGCTCATAAGTGAGGCAGACCTGTGCTGGTCCAGGGGCCACATTTGAGTAGAAGATGCCCTATGGGATGATAGAAAATAAGAGTGATTAGGACTTTGAGGAATGCCAATTTTTAATACAGGGTTAGGAAAAGAGGAGGCTACAAGAAAATTGAGAAAATGTAACCAGAAAGGTAAAAAAAAGTCCAGTGGAAAATGGTATCTCCATCAACAACAAAAAAGGAAATAGTACCATGAACCAGGTGAGACCTTAAGAAGAGAAATACTGTGCCCTCATAGTCAGCTCAAGCTGCTGCAACAAAACCCTAGAGCACTGGTGGCTTAAACAGCAGACATGTATGTTCTCACAGTTCTAGAGACTGGAAGCCTGAGACAAGGATGTCAGCAAGGGAATTCTCTGATGAAGGCTCTCTTCCTAGCCGGCAGATGATTGCCTTCTCTGTGTATGCTCACATAGCTTTCCTTAGTACATGCATTTATTCTGTGAAGAGAGATTTCTTTCTTCCTCTTCTTGTAAGGACACCAACCTTATCTTGGGGGCTCTACTCCAGGACCTTGTATAAATTGAATCACTTCTCAAAGTCCCACCTTCAAATACCATCACATTAAAGGAGACAGGTATTACATAAAATTTGCAGGAGTTCACTGATTTGGACTGAGCTCCTACATTAGGCTCAACAGACCAAACCAAAATGGTTTATCAGACTTTCTGAAAAAAATCAGAAGAGAAAGAGAGATAATAACCAATCTCCAAACAACCCGGTTTTAGCTCACATGATAAGGAAATCCCCTCAGCTTTACTAGAAAACTAACTTTGAAATAATCAATCTGTTTTTTGTTCTCTGTTTCTGCTTTCTTCAGTCCTTTTCTGTCTCTAAAACCAACCTCTTCAGATTGGGTCATCAGGAAATATTTATTTTTTTATGGAATGAGGTATTGTCCAGTTGTAGAATCACAAGAAAAGTCAACTAAGATCCTTAAACTAAATTTATTGTAATTTTGACTTTTGATTAAGGCTTAAACATAAATTTTTAGAGACAAACAGTCCTAAATAGTGCCCATGGGACTTTGTAGAGATGTAAAAGTGCCCATTAGGTGTTTGGCAATAGTTTCAGTGGATGATGTGATTGAGGGTATATGAATTCCTAAGATCACTTTTGTAATACTTTTGGCTGTCAGGACTCTCAAGTCTCTACAATGGAAAATTCCCCAGATCAAGGATATTGAGATCCTAGTTTGGCAGAATCAATGAGCTACAGGTAAACATTTGAAGACGGAAACAGGAATCCACATAAAAAATATTCACCTCCTTAATACCCACTAACTCACCAAAAACCAGCTAACCTATCAGGGCAGGGAAGAGCACACCTTCTGTGCCAGAGGGCTCCAACCCCTGCCACCTGCTTTTTCTCTCTCTACAGTGGTCAATTTTGTCTCCTTTTGCAGACCCAGAGGAAGTTCATTTTGTTGAAATGGAAGATAAGGGCAGTCACCGATGCCTCTTGTCCCTGCTTTCCCACAAGAAGCTCAGGAAAAGGCACAGGGTTGCTAGGTTCATGCTCACAGGCTTGTTATTGTAGTGACTGCATCACAGTCATATTGTAGAAAGCCCTGTTTGAGCACTCATTAGAAAACCAGACCTGGAGAGCACTCCCCAATGACATCTCCTGAGGAACTGGGGGCTGGGTCACAGATCTCTAGCCTGACCCAAGAATCCACAGATTGTAGCCATTAAACCACACTAAGCCATCCTTATTAACCACACTAATTCATCACAATCAGTACTGTGGCAAAAGACATGGGACTTTTCACAATGAAGTTTTATTTTCAATTGAATAGCAAAACTAAAATTAAATAAACTAGGACTGTCTTATAGAGCCAATAATGTTTTATAATTGTGGTTATTTGGCAAAGCAAGACAACAGACTTAGCAAAATGCCAAAAAAAAAAAAAAGCTATCTCTACTATAGTAATCTTGTTTATCCCAAATCACTTATCCAGAAATATTTGCTAGGTGAAAAAGGTCTAAATACTAATGAAATCAAAATCCATGTAATTTATTCACAGGAACACACCTGTGTTTCTGACTCATGTACTCTTAACCTGGAAATAAGTCTAATATAATTATTCTAATATAATAGCGATCATTCTGGTTTAGTTGTTTTCTAAAGCAGGAGTGGATTCAAATGTCTAATCCAGGAGGGCAGGGGTTTTAGCTGATTTTATTCAACGATGTATCCCTAGCAAAAAGAACAGAGCTTAAGTATCTACTAAATGGTGAATGAACCCTGACAATCCTCCCCAAGGGAGAACAGGCTACAGCCCAGCCCTTCCTGATGATGTCAAGACTCATCTATTCCAAGCTTGGGCCACCAAAGATGTTTGACTTTGAAGCTAGTGGTTTAAATGCTGTGACAGATAACTTGCAAACAGATACTCCCCATAATGGGCATACAAATATCCTCTCTATGATCTTGTTTCCACAGATTATTTGATTAGCACTGTTTTCACTGAGTTTCTAGCAGATTACAAACTCCTTCATATTTGTTATTAGGGCAAATTGGTTGAATTAGCTGAAAAGTAAAATGTTAGCTTAGTGCCTAGACTTTTACCCTTTTCTCTCTATATACTGACCTCCATCTGGACAGTAATAGAGTGTCTAAGTAATTGAATTGTTTTTAATCTCTTCATGCTGCTTGGTATATTGTCGGCACTCAATGGCATTGGAGCTTTTCAATTTGAGTTACGACACTTCCTTTTTGGATTAACATTCTGTCTAAGTTAACAATAGTTTTACGGCAAGGACCTGGAATCCACTATGTCCACAGTAAGAAAATAATTCTTGTCAAAACCTAATTCATGAAAAATTCAAGGGTTCAAGAGACATTTTTGTTCATTTAGTTTGAAATGAAAATAGCTTACTAAGTCCTTTGGGGGTGGGGAATAGAATAGAAGCATATATTCTTCCAACTCAGAAAACCAACTTCATTGAAGAGAGAACTGTCACTGCCTTTTAAATCAAGAAGTTCCTGCCTGTTCAAATGGCCAAAAAACACATGAAAAAATGCTCATCCAGCAATACCACTCTTGGGGCTATACCCAAAAGAATGTGAAACAGGTTATTCCAGAGGCACCTGCACACCCATGTTTATTGCAGCACTATTCACAATAGCCAAGTTATGGAAACAGCCAAGATGCCCCACCACTGATGAATGGATTAAGAAAATGTGGTATTTATACACAATGGAATTTTATGCAGCCATGAAAAAGAATGAAATGTTATCATTTGCTGATAATGGATGGAACTGGAGAACATCATTCTGAGATTAGCCTGGCCCAAAAGACCAAAAATCATATGTTTTCCTTCATATGCGGACATTAGATCAAGGGGAAACACAACAAGGGGATTGGACTTTGATTACATGATAAAGCGAGAGCACACAAGGGAGGTATGAGGATCGTTAAGACACCCAAAAAACTAGATAGCATTTGTTGCCCTCAACATAGAGAAACTAAAGCAGATACTTTAAAGCAACTGAGGCCAATAGGAGAATGGGACCAGGAACTAGAGAAAAGGTTAGTTTGAGAAGAATTAATTTAGAAGGTAACACACATGCACAGGAAATCAGTGCGAGTCAACTCCCTGTACAGCTATCCTTATCTCAACTAGCAAAAACCCTTGTTCCTTCTTATTATTGCTTATACTCTCTCTTCAACAAAATTAGAGATAAGGGTAAAATAGTTTCTGCCAGGTAGCGAGGGGTAAGGAGGGGTAAGGGAGGGAGCAGGGGGTGGGGGGTAAGGGAGGGGATAGGGGGAAGGGGGGAGAAATGACCCAAACATTGTATGCACATATGAATAAAATAAAAATTAAAAAAAAAGGTTCCTGCCTGGGCATCTGTGAAAAGTGATGACACAACTGACAGTTTTCTGATCTTTTATATTTATACTGTACTTTATAATTCACAAAGCAGACTGTTCAAATGACTCCTCAAAGGACCAACTGTCATAGCCCCACAATGCTAAAATAACATAAATTATAAGTTACCCCTCTGACTCAATAGCAACTTTTCAAGAAAAATTAAGAAACACTACTCTCTATACACCTAATACCAATCATATCTTATTTCAAAAACATTAAAATGAGAGGAAAAAAGTGAACCTTAGACTTGGAGAAAACAAATCAAACTTCTAACCTTGAAACAACTTGCCCAAAGTCACTCAAATGATTTACCTGCAGAATCACAACATCTTCATTTCTTTTACACAACAGTAGCTGGATACCAACAAGACTAGCTATTGGAAAAATAGCAATGATGGTGAGACAACCCCTGGGCCTTCCTCTGACTTCACTGGTAAGGGGCCCTGTTCTCTGCTTGGGAAGTCAAAGTAGCACTGGCAGAAAGCCAGAGGGCACAAATAGCTCTCCTTTCTAGAAAGGGTGAGATTCCAGGGGACGCTGGCTTCTCTCAGCTGCTAAACTTGGAAGTCTCCTGGTCTCCAGAGCATGGCATGCCACACGCCTCATCCAGGTAGGTCCTAAAGAGGATAAGGCACTACTGACCTCCCGCAGCTATTCTGCCTGGCTGGAAGCAGGCACATCTGGCTTCCTTGGGTGGTTAGAACATGTGGGAAAGGTATCCTGGAAGCTTATCCACCAAACTCTTCCTAAGTGTGATCTGGAGGCATGGAAGTAGGTGGCGGGGGAGGGGGAGGACAGGATAGTTTTTATTCCCTTCTCTAAAGTCTAAATTCTTTTAAGGGTAATTTTAAAAGTTTAAATCTAGAAAAAAAAACAAGAAAACCAAATCTGGAATGTAAAATTTGGGGCTGGAGGTCTGATTCAAGGGTAGAGTGCCTTCATAGTAAGTCCAAGGCCCTACATTCAAGTCCCAGTACTACCAAAAAAAAAGAAAAAAGAATATACACTTTACATTTGGAAAGATTAGGGTCAAAATCCTGGCTTTCCCATTGACTTGTTGTGAGGCCCTGTACGAGTGACCTGAGTCTCCATTCTCTTCCTACATATCACAAGGTCATTATGGGTCCCTCCCCAAAACAATCCATTTCCTACACAACACACTTTCCACCTTCCCCATGTCCGAGGCATGCTTTGTGGTCTCTGTCTTTGGGACACTTCCTGGTAGAGGTGATCCATTCCTATTCTTTTCCTATTATCATAGCTAACATATTAGCTTTCATGGACCAATTAGACCTCTATAGAAAAAGCTCAGAAAAACTATAATAAGAATGCAACTCAAACTTTGGTTTATATCCACAGTGATGTTCAAAGACAGGAAATATGGAACATCAAATTATGTTCCTACTCCCTAACTTCGTACCTCTCTGATCGGTCCTAAGGCCATATATCTCAACACAATAAAAATTCAAGCTGAGTTCTATGAGGTTCTAATGAGACAAAATATATACAAGAACTTTATAAGCATTTGTAAACCCCTCTTTGATTTCAAAAGCATAAAAATGCAAAAAGCTCACATTTGGGAAAATAAAGAACAATGGAAAAAAGCATTAAGTGTTTTAAAAACACACAAACCTGAGTTTTGCTCATCTTCAGTGCAGTGAACCTTGAATTAATGATCAAAGACAACCAGACAGAAAACAGAGCAACTGTCAAAGGTCCGACAGCCAGTTGCTACTTTTCTGTGGCAACTCACCCTCCCCTTATTGTAAGCTACTTCTCATGGGCTTCTGATCCCAATCTACTTCTGTCAAATAAGCCAAAACCATGGAACCTTTGGGTGAAGCTAAATCTACACCTGTTCTCTGCTCCTACCCTTGAGCCCTAATGTTCCACACTTCAGCTTAACTGAGATGAGGAATAAAGCACTCAGCCTGTTCCTTGCATATCGTCATAACCAATAAGTGGTTAGTGAGTGTTAAGAGAATGCAATTACTGAGTGCTTAGTAAATGGAATTGTTGTTATTGTTGTTATTTATGAATAATCCAAATTTGTATACCTATTTAGAGTTTATATAAAGTGCTTTAAATTCCCACAACCATCCTGTGAGAAAACTGAGGCTCACAGAAGTTGGTAATTTATCCAAATTCACACTGCTCACAAATACTGAAGCTGGGACTTGACTCCCATCTGAGGCTCTTTCCCTTTAACAAGGCTGTCTGAATCTCACGATAGTACCTTTAGCTATCTCTCTATTAGGGACTTTGTTGCTGATTGTCAACACTCAGTCTACCCCAAAAAGTTAATCAAGAAATTATGGCAGCTGGGTATGGTGGTACACTCCAGTAATTTAGCACTTGGGAGGCTGAGGCAGTAGGAATGAGAGTTCAAGGCCAGTCTGGGATACCTATATAGCAAGACCCTGTTTCCAAAAAGGAAAGAAAAAGGATAGGATTATGGTAATTCTATCCCTCTTGGTGTTTAAAGGAAAGAGCAGTGACTCAGTTCTTACCAATGACTTAAGGAAAAGTCTTCTGGGAGCTTCCAGGAAAGTCTTCCTCACTGCTTAAGAGACATGAAGATATGACCTCTCTCCATCCACTCAGTTTCCTATTTCCATGTGAACCTTCAAACTTTTGAAGCCATCTTGGGACCATGAGAGGAATCAGATGAGACTGGTCAATCAAGTGCTTGCTGGCAGCTGCACCCCAAGCAACCAATCCCCAATTTTGTATCAATCCAAACATCCCAACCTTTCTGTTCCTATAACTGGTAAGGCAAGTTTTGCTAGAGGAAAACTCCCAACCTTGCAGATTAAGAATTCCAGTAGAAACTAAGTACTGGGTGCCATGACTCAGTGACAGTAACCATTGTGCCTGATTCTTACATGTTGGTATTTGAAATCCTAAGTACTCTATGACTTGTCATTTTCAGCAGTATGGCACAATGGTCAAAAGGCCTGTACTCTGGCTCTGCCACTTGCAGCTGTATAACCTCAGGTAATGTGCTTAACCTCTCTGTGTTGCAGTTGCTTCAGTTTAAAATCAGGATAATAATAACAGAGCCAAAAGAATCCCAGAGAAGTGAAGTCAGAGACCAGACTTTCTGCTACTGGGTTTCCTACTGTAGGAGAGAATTATCTTCCCTATTATGGAAGCTACTCTAAGTCAGGTTTCCTGTTTTTACATCCTACTTGATGCACTTTTTTCCTCTGTGCTCCTTATGTAACAGACCCAGTACACAGAATCTAGCCCTATGTAGTAGTTCTATGTATTCATATGTGGGGTTTTATAAGCTTACATCAGATCTAATTCTCATTTCCTGGAATCCTATTCTGGCAGAGGAGAAAAGAAAATAATAGTATGTACAGCTGTACAAAAGGAAAACATATTGCTGGTTTCCTGTCACATAGCTAACTATAGAAACCAAGGACACTGCACTGAGTTCCACTGAAGCTTCTGGCCCCTCTCCCACGACCCCCACCTCCACAAATCATAACAAAGCTCCACATCTGGAAGCCTGATGGTCTCAGCTTCCTCTTTCTGTCCAGGGAGTGCCACACTGCACATTACCAGAAGAAATAAAAGGGTAGGGAGGAAGAGCAGATTTCATCAGAGCATGTAGTTCTCTCAGAGCAATGGTGACCATTTGGCCAAAGCACCCCAAGTTCTCTGTGAAATGTGTTTTGCCAATTTGTACTTCAAGTTCTTTTTCAAAAAACTACATTGCAAAATGCAAGCTATTCAACTGTTCTTTTATAATGTTTTATTGGGTCACCTCGTGCATTATATGCCAGATATCAGCTAACCTTTTATATATTTCCCTAGCACCATGCATGACTGTGTTGAAGCTTTCTCACATTCAGACCAGCCCTCAGGACAACCAGGCATTATCCTTCAATCATAGGCAGAGCCTAGTCAACATCTATCCTCCATCTCTGTGATCTCAGCCCCAACCTATTCCCATAAGATTCATCTGCAATCCATTTCAGTCATGTATTGCCAAAGTCATACAATTAACCTATCATCAGATAGGCCAGCCCTCACTTCTGAGATCTAGGGTTGTGAGAAATAAGTATCTCTCCCTAATCCCAATTTTCTCTCCTCTACAAGACCTGGTTTACAACCTCCTAGAGCCTATAGACCGTTGCTGTTCCTTTTTTCCCGTCCACTAACTGGCCCTATTCTCTTTTCCTTCTCCTTAAAGACTGGAGTGGATGATCCATCACTTCAGTTGCTCTCTTGCTGGCATCTGCCTCCCAAGCTACCAATCCTCAATTCTGTATCAAGCCAAACATTCCAACTTTTCTACTCCTATGACTAGTAAGACAAGTTTTGCTAGAGGAAAATTCCCAAGTTTTCAGATTAAGAAGTCTAGCAGAAATTAAGTGCTGGGTGTCATGATTCAGCAACAGATGTTGCTTACACAGTGGTATTTGAAATCCTAAGTACTCTATGTACTCATCATTTTCAGCAGTATAGCAAAATGGTCAATGACTGTGTCCTGATTCTGCCACTTAGTAGCTGTATAACCTCAGGCAAGTTACTTAACCTTTCTGTGTTACAGTTGCTTCCATTTCAAATTAGGATAATAATTCCATCTTCACAAGGCTGTCATAGGAATTTAGAGAGTTACATGTATAAAGTAATTTTAATAATGCTTGGAACATAGTGTCCAAAACAGGTCAATTACTATTTTATAGGGAGACTTTCCTCCATTTCTTTTTCTTTTTTCTCTCTGTCTCAAAGAAAGACTTGTTCTTTTATATTTATCTCTCCAGCTAGCCTTCCTTCTTTTCTATATTTTGAACCCAGACCTTTTTCTGGATCCTATTAATTAACTCGAGGGTCTCGTAAAGACAGGAGGAAGAAGGTAAGAGAAAATAAAAAGGAAAAGAAGGAAAGAGCAGAGAAAAAACTCCCCTCAACCTCACACTACCTTCTCTGGCTAGCATCAATTATTTTCTTTCCTTCACAAACCCAGCCTCTTAAGATGTTTATACTGACTATCTCCTCACCCACTCTCATTCCACCTCAGTGGAATGGAATTTGCCTTCTGCCTTCCTTAATCACTGATGAAGCTGTTTTTGACATCATCACCAACAACTCCTCATTTCTAGTGGTTACTTTGTCATCCAATTAACTGACCTCTGTCTAGCACTGTTAACCTCTTTCTCATTATCAAAACTCATTCTTCCCTGAATTTCCATGACAGGAGTCTTTTCTGTTTATCTTTCTCCCCTATGGACTCCTACTTCTTACTTTCTTATGCTAGATTCTCTTCCTCTGGCCACTCATGATATGTTATGTTATTTATTCATTCACTCATTCAATAAATGCATTGAACATTTACCATAGGTTGGGGCAGTATCTTAGTCTGTTTTTCCGTGCTGATAATATAATACCATAGCCTGGGTAAGTAATAATGAAAAGAAGTCTATTTTGGCTCATGGTTCTGATTCAAGTTCAAAGGCCTATATATGGTGATGACCTTCCTACTGACTGCTAAGGCTGCACAGGGAATCACATGGTAAGACAATATGGAAGGGACAAGACCTAGCCATTCTGGAGATAGCCCATTTACCCATTAATTCACTAGATGCATGAAAGGATTAATCTATTCATGATAGCAGAGCTCTAATCACCTCTTAAAGACCCCATGTGGTCCTATCTCTCTATATTTTATCAGGGGGATTAAATTTCATCATAAGTTTCAGGGAAAAAAAAACATATTCAAACCATAGCAAGTACTATAATGAATAATGAGCCCAGTTGAGCTGGAACAGCTAAATCATGCAAGGGGCACTGATAACATTTTAGACACAACTCAGATTTATGAATGGTGTTTTTTGGAGGTGTGCCATGTCAGTGATTCTGTGAATAACACAGAGTCTCTGCCTCAACAATTGGCCCAATGAAAAAGACCAACACAGAACTACATAATTAGAGTATAAAAAGAAAGAGATATGCCCTGAGTACAGTGTGAGCCCAACCTGGCTATTCTCCTCCATTCTTTGACCTGCTTTTTACCTCTCATTTCCAGTTCCTCTTTTCCCAGGTAATTATATCCAGACATGTGATCCTATTATCAGATGATGCTCAGATTTTTTTTTGGCAGGACTTGGATTTGAACCCAGAGCCTCATGCTTGCTAAGCAGGTGCTCTACCAATTAAGTCACTATACCAGCAAATTTTTTATTTCTTGCTTAAAATACCAAACTACTTACCAAACCTCCAACTACATGCTCTCCAGGGCACCAAACATCAAGATTATAAATATAAATGCCTTACCATAAGGCATTAGCCTCATTTCCCATCTGTACATCTTCAACAGACCCTCTAGTTCATCACCCCTTTGGGCCTTTCTTTAAATCTTATTCAGAGCTATCTGTTTGGAGCACAAGCTAATTGACTCACCAAACTCCCACTTCTACCCTACTCTTCTGTTCAGAAGCTGCCAAAGCAAACTGGAGAGTAAGACTCTAAGTATTCTTGCTCCTGCCTATCCTCTGGTCTTTTGTTCTAGTGTCCTAGCTATGGATATCAGCCTTCCTGCATTACTGTCAAAAAAATGGCAATGCTTTTGGTCACAGTGTACTTTTCTACCTCAGTGCCCTTGTACATGTTGCTCCCGCTGTGTGAATTTCATGAATTTCTACATTTCTTTTTAATGGCTTGGCTAACGTAGATAGCCTTATGTGCCTCTGGCTCTTAACTGCCACAGCCAGCAGTCATTAATGAAATTCATCACTACTCTGTGATTCTTTGTACACAAACACCTGTCTTCCCAGGGAGGTGGAAAGGCTGAGGGCCTTTAGCACCAGCATGGTGTCTAGCACATGACGGATACACTGGTAACATTTGCCTATTGAAGAGGTAAACTCACTAAGTTATTTTAACATTGTTCAGTCACAACACTTTTTCTACAGACTTTAAACATAATTTTATTTCATTCAAGTGAAATGACCCTACCTCAGATTCTGTTTAAAACTACTACAAACTAAACTAAAACTTCATATGAACACAGCCTCCATTTGTAGCCAATTAGGTATATTATCATGCAAGAATTTATAAAGAAAGCAGAATTTTCCATGAAGATACTGAGATGCAAATTTGAGTGTATCAGCTAATCATCCTCATTTGGAATTTTAGTGAAATCATCATCTCTTCATAAAATTAAAATGTAGAAGACAAAGTAGTCAACCTAAAGAAGTTAAAGAAAGAAAGAAGAAAGAGAGAGGAAGAAAGAAAGGAAGGAAGGAAAGAAGGAAGAAAGGAAGGGAGGGAGGGAGGGAGGGAGGAAGGAGAAGGGGGAGGTGGAAAGGGGAAGGGAAAAGAAAAGAAACAAAATGAAACAAAAAGAAAATATGTGGGGCTTAATGACCAGTTTTTTATTACTGGAACAACCTAACTCTTAGGTAAAATATTTTAATGAGTGTCTTATGAGTATTTATTTATTCTTTACATGGATGCTTTGACTTTTTCTAAGAGTGTTTATAAATCTTTTAATAAAGTTAATATACAGTTGACTGGTGAGCCTTGTGACTAAATTTCCCAAACACCGCCCAGCACCGAGGGCAGGATCTGGGTCAATGAAACACAGTAAGTCACAGAACCATGTGGAATGGGAATTTAGCCCCAGGAGCTTGTGTGATCAGAGCCCAGCAGGCACCATTCCAGTTCCATAGGGAAGAACTAAAAAGGTAATGTCTGGAGTTTGAAAGTCAAGAAATCATAATACTAGTTAAGAGGTCCTTTATTTGGGGTGGGGAGTGCTAAACTCAGGGCCTTATGCTTGCTATGCAGGTACCCTACCAGTTTAGCTACTTTGCCAGCATAAATCTTTTTTTTTTTTTTCTAATTACACATGGTTGTCTGAATGGCTAAATTCACTAGGTAACCCTTCAAGTTTATCATATCATTCTGTACCTCAACATGTATAGAGAAGGGGCTCTAGAGATTTGTATAGGAAAGACATCTTTGCCCCCTGATCTTGACCTCACCAGGCTACTCATGATCCAAGTCTCCACCCGTAAGCACTCATGATCCAAGTCTTTTCATAGTTATGCACAAGTATATGTATAAGAAAATATAAAATTAAGTATTAAAAGTGAACTTCATTGACCAAAATATTATACTGAGCTAACGTGAGTACAGAGAAGTGTACCCAGCCTATCATAGCTATTCCTCCAAACTTTATCTTTCACCCATCTTACCTCTCTATAAAAACTCTCTGGGAAGACATACGGCTTGAGCTGAATGTCTATACTGATAACACCTAATCTATTCCTTGCCCGGAATATATCTAACTTCTCACTTGGCTATCTCTTCCCATAAGCACCAAATTATAAAATAAATAATACTAAAGTCTCCCCAATGCTTTTTCAACACAGATACTTAATAGAAGCTGGAAACAGTTAGGGCCTGCCAGAAACATAAACCAAATTTGACAAGAAAAAGGAAATAGAAACATGTGGCCTAGTTGCTAAAAGTTTGTTTTAGCCAATAAATCTTTCCTTCAAATAAAACCTTACTTGGAAACCCAGTATGTGAAACCAAGAATAGCACACCTGCTCAGTTGGCAGACAGGGCAGAACATCAGAAAGAAACCCTAAGTTGGAAGATAGACACCTTCCCTCCTACCTATCCACTGCTCTATTCCCTGTAGCAGCCCTTGAAGTGCTCCTTGAAACTCGCAGAAATCTACAAAACACAGTTCAAAAACCACTGATCAAGATCTATAAAGATGCTACATTTTAATACAAAAATTAACAGGTAAAGCACATTCGGGGAAAGCTAACTGGCAGCCATGAGTAAGAATCTTTATGAGTACTAAAAACAAACTAAGAACAGCTACTTTTTTTTCAAAAGAAATCAGTTCTACTTATTTATGTATTCATGTATTTGTGTATTCATGTATGTATGTATGTATGTATGTATGTGTGTATTTGTGAGGGTTGGTGCTAGGAATCAAACTTAGCACATGCCAGGGAAGCACTCTGCCACTGAGCTACATCTCCAGCCCCAAGGCCAGTTCTAAATAGTCCCATTTACTCAGTCTTTTTCAGGTTTTATGCATCTCACCACATTTTCTCAAATATAGTCATAATGACAAGGAAAGGCCTAAGATGGATCATACTTTATTGAAGTTACATATGACGAGGTTTAAACTTCTTTCTTACATAATACCTTTCTAACATAAAAATAAAAGTCTTATATTTTGATATAATTAAATAAAAGTATCCAGTGATAAGTCTAATTATTAAGGTTGACAAGTTAATCAATTTAAAGAAACAAATAGTAGAGTGAGGATAGGGGAAGGAGGGTTAGTGCACACCTGTAATTCTAGTACACAGGAGGCTGAGGCAAGAGGATAGAAAATTCCAGGTCAGCCTGGGCTACATAGTGAGTATGAGACCATCCTAAGCTAAACAAAACAAAGGACAAAAATAAATAAATAAGAAGGTATGGCAAACAAAGATATATCTGTAAGTTATTTTAGAGGAAACATTGTTATTATAAAGTGAAAGGCCAAATTATTGTCCTCAAAAAATATGCATATATGATAAAGTACTCACCAAAGACATGAACAAAATTTAGCCAATTTGGTTGATGCTATGGTTTCAACATGGTTTGTTCCTCAAAGGTTCAAGTGTTAGAAACTTGGTCCTTAATATGTCCATGTTAAGAGATGGTAGGACCTTTAAGAGATAGGACCTAGCACATATAAAAATGTCACAAAGAAACGCATTAAAAGTTTTCTTTTAAAAAAAAGGAATGAGGAGATAAGAAACTGTAATAGAAGGGGACAATTTGATCCAAGTACATTACGTATATGTATGGAAAATCACAATGAGACCCTTACTTTGTACAATTAATATACAATAATAAAGAAGAAAAACAAAAGCTGAAAAAAAAAGGAAAACATGATATGAAGTGTGGGAGTTGCAGCCAGAGCTCACCCCTTACCTCAATGACCTTTTGTGTGTTGTGAGCCTTTCTGACCATAGAAGCAAGAAAAGAAGCATCCTCGTTCTCCTACTTTCTGTCTGGGTGTATTTACTTGCATATTTGCAAAATAGTAGCCACACATCCATCTACTGAATCTGCTCTGTCCAAGACCCTTTGGGCACAACAGAGGATCAGAGAGGTAGAAAACTTTCACTCTCAGTTACTGCACTCAGTCACATTTGAGGATGTGGTCATGGACTTCACAAAGAAGAAGTGGGAATTGCTGAACCCATCACAGAGAGGGCTCTACAGAGATGTGATACTGGACAACTACAGAACCTTGGCTTCCCTAGAACCCCAACTCAGTAAACCCATTCTGATCAACCAGATGGAACCAGAAAAAATATAGACAGTGGGGAGAATTCACTAAGATTCTCATTTAGAAGGAATGGTCTCCTTAAGACCCAACAATAACAACTTATTCAAGATAGTTTGGAAAAAGATTCAATGGCAAGGAGTCATAACATAGAAGTGATCCTGTCAGACGTAATAAAATTACTGAAGCCTTGGGGGGGGCGGGGAAGAGGTGGGGTCTAGTGAAAATTGGCCATTGCCCTGGGAAATGATTAATGCTGGTCTTGCAGACTGAGATTCTTCCTAAAAGAGTGTATTGTTTATACAACAGGAAGCCTGCCCCCTGAATCTTCCTGGGGCTTTCTAACTCACCATGTGAGTCAGAGCACATCATCATGTGCTTCCACTCGATGCCATCTGTGATAATGTGACAGAGCCAAGGAGACCTTCACAAGAAGCTCAACAGGTGATGCCACCAGGTCTTGGACTTTCAGACTCCAACACTGTAAGCTCAATAAACCTCTTTTCTTTAATAAGTGCCCAGCTTCAGGTATTTTTTATAGCAATGGAAAATCTATTAACATGGTTGATTTGGTTGTTCTGTTATCTATAAACATAAGCTTAGTGAACTGCACATGGGGCAAAAATGAGTGAAAACTCATTCAGCCATTTTAAAAAATGAAAAGAAGCAAAAATATACCATTTTTAATTTTCATCCAACATGTTTAGAAGATATGACAACAACCATTTGTTTCAGTAACATTTTTTTCTGAAGAAGGGTAAGATAATTAAATATTACATAAGTCAGGGTTCTCAACCCTGGTTGCGCGTGTGCGTCACAAAAGAGCTTTAAAAACCAATGGTGCCCTCCCAAAAAACAAGATAGCATTTGTTGCCCTCAATGCAGAGAAACTAATGCAGAAACTTTAAAGTGACAGAGGCCAATAGGAGAAGGGGACCAGGAACTAGAGAAAAGGTTAGTTCAAGAAGAATTAATTTAGAATGTAACACATATGTACAGGAAAGCAATGCGAGTAAACTCCCTGTATAGCTATCCTTATCTCAAATAGCAAAAACCCTTGGTCCTTCCTGTTATTGCTTATACTCTTTCTTCAACAAAATTAGAGATAAGGGCAAAATAGTTTCTGCCTGGTAGCAAGCGGGTAGGAGGTGAGAGGGAGGGGGCGGACAGAAAGGGAGGGGGCAGGGGGAAGGGGGCAGAAATCACCCAAACATTGTATACACATATGAATAAAAGAAATTAAAAAAAAAATAATAGCAATGGTGCCCTGACCATACCTCAGACTTGCTGAGTGGGAATTTTTTAGGGTAGGGCCTTGGCACTAGTATTTTTTTTTTCCCTTCCCTAGGTGATTCTAATGTGTACTCAGCATTGAAAACCACTGAGTCTTGAATTGACTGATTTATGGATGCTAAGTTGACAAGTATCAACTAGGACAAGCTGCACCTGGTTGATATCAGTTTGATACTAAGTTTGAACTTCCTCAGTTGTAGCTACTTAATAATGATAGTTAATATTGGCTTTTGTTAGTTGTCTAGCTGAACCACATCTGACACTCTACTATTTCTTTAACTTTGTTGAGTGTATGGGTTTTTGGTTTTTTTTGGTGGTTCCTCCATGTCCATGATGTGACTGTTCTGAAGTTACAGATTCAGAGAACTGAAGTTGCTATTTGAAGAAGCACGGCTGGTTTCAATAGATAAATATGAGTTCATTTCATGGAAAGTATTTCATCAAGCTAAGCAGAATTATAAAAAATGGTTGTCCCCAAAATAAATAATTACACCCTTAGTTTGTAATATGTCACATAAACCACAAGATGGTGAATTGTTCTCAAGAATATATTGAAAAACTATACCCTACAAATGTTAGGGGTGGTAAATCTTAAATATTGGTGTAGTTAGCATTTTTCATTGCTATTCTGTTTACATATGAATAAGGGCACCATAACATAGAGTTCTGGGGAGAAAGGGTTACTGATTTTTATGTGATTTGGAAGCCTTGAAAACTAGGCTCATGTCTCCTCTGTAATCTTAAGTAACTAATTCTATGTCCACAATAGATTCAGAATAGATTCAGAAGCAGGAATTTCTATCCAGATACAGGGAGATGAGCTATTTTCAATATATACTGGGAGCAGTCTGAAATTGGAACTTTAGAAGCTCCCTCAACTGAAGCAATCAAAAATCATTAGAACAGAGTAGAAAAATCAACACAACATATTTTATTTAATTTCCATGTTCGTTACCTAAATAAATGTAAATTAGATAACTAATCTTTAGACTGGAGTTCCGTGTTGCCTTTCTTAGTTAATCACACCCAGATTTCTTGCTTTCTTTTCTTAAAAGTTGAGAAGGACTTTAAAGAAGCTTATAAAAATAGCAGAGGGCAAAATCCTTCTAGATATTTTTACTGTACTTTCCCAATATTTTATAGCTGCCTATTCTACATGTAAGTAATAGTTTGTTCATGTTGCTTTTTTAAGCTTTATTTTTTTAATTGAGATAAAAATCCATAATATAAGCTTCACCAACTGTTTAGATTGAACTCTTCAAGCTTCTTTTTCTTGAGGTGGGGAATCAAACCTAGATCCTCGTGCATGCTAGGTAAATGCTCTAACATTGTGCTACACCCCCAGTCCTAATGTAATCATTTCAAAGTGGTTTTTAGTATCTTCATAATGTTCTGCAAGCATCATCACAAAACAGAAACCCTGTGCCAGTGTCAGTCACTCCCAGTTTCCCCTACCTCCGTGTCCTAGACACTGTTAATCCACTTTTGGTCTCTATGGACCTGCCTCTTCTGAACATCTCATATAAATGGAATCATACAATAGGTGGTCTTTAGTATCTGGCATATATTTACTAACATTTTCAACATTGTTGATTTTCTAAAATGGCTTACTTTCATGGGCTGCTCTAGTTTGGATGTTGAATGTCCCCCAACATTTTATCACTAATGGGCGGTAGTAAAACCTTTGACAGTTAGAACCTTATAAGATGTTCCTAGGTAAATCAGTGTGAGTCAAATCCCTGTATAGCTATCCTTATCTCAAATAGCTAAAACCCTTGGTCCTTCCTATTATTGCTCATACTCTCTCTACAACAAAATTAGAGATAAGGGCAAAATAGTTTCTGCCGGGTAGCGAGGGGGTGGGGAGGAGAGGGAGGGGTTGGGGGGGTGTAAGGGAGGGAATGGGGGAAGGGGGGAGAAATGACCCAACATTGTATACATATATGAATAATAAATAAATAAATAAATAAGATGTTTCTAGGTAATTGGGCATATGCTTTGGGGGATTGGGGACCCTATCCATTCATTCTATCTTTCTCCTCTTCCTCCCCTCCATCCTGGCTATGAGATGAACCATTTTCTTTGCCATATGCTCCCTGCCATTGCCATGCAGCACTCTCAACACAGATGCAAAGCAGTGTGTTTGCCAGATCTTGGGCTGGAATCACCAAGACTGTAAACCAAAATAAACCTTCTCTCTTTATAAGTTAAGTATCTCAGGTATTTCATATAAAAATATGAAGGTGGGTAACATATGGGTCCATGTAGCAATCAATTTAATTTTCATAGAAATAGCATTCTTTGGCTTTCACATTAAATCATTTATGCAATATTTAATTACAAAATTACAGTAACAAGTACAACTGACCTAAACAGGACTATGACCAAACACCACTGTATCTGAGTGGGAAAGAGTAAAATAGATCAATTTATTATGATGATACCTATTGTGACAGTGATCTCTGTGCTCTGAGTAACATCAGTATGTTTCAGACAGAAAGGAGAGCATTAGTTAGTCCAGAGAGTTGTTTTACTGTTGATGTAATAATTATGTCTATCATATAACCAGGCACAGTCTCAACTGGTCCCTAAAATGAAGTCTTCTGTATTCAAAAAGAAGCAAGAGGGGCTGAGGGTGTTAGCCCAGTGGTAGAGCACTTGCCTAGCATGTGGGAAGCCCTGGGTTCAATCTCTAGTACTAGAAAAGAAAAAACAAAAAAGAAGCAAGATGTGCTCCCATATATATATATATATATATATATATATATATATATATATATATTTATATATATACTTTTGTCTGTATAAAAGCTTTATCATGCTACTCATCTCTCAAGGAGCAGCTCAGAGATTTTCCCTATAAAGTTTTTCCTAATCTTCAATTCCTCTCAGTTCCTATATGCTCTTTCCTTTAACTTTCAAAGTATTTATCTGTCTCTAATAGGCATGCAATGTCCTTTCTTCCAGACCAGGCTGTAAGCTGCTTCAAAGGCAAGTCTGTGTCTTTATATCCCCTATTACCATCAGCAAAGGAAAAAGTGATGCTCAAAATACAATCTACACAAACCCTTATGAAAGTCATTAATGAGAAGGAGGAAAAGTTCAATAAATATTTATTAAATCAATAAACTAATGAGTATACTGAATAATTAACTTCCTACCTGTCTATAGAACTACTCCCCGACACATCAATGTGCAATAAAAGGATGGATGAGTATCCAATGGGGCAAAGTGATATGCGAATAGAGAAAAATATCAACTCCTCTGGGGCCCAGCAGGCGTCAGAAATCATGACTGTCTCCAAGTGTTTTATAGACACCACCTTTAACTAGGACACTCTTAGATAATGACACTTCCTCATGTCCTTTGATGTAGAGCAAATTAAAAACAGACACAGAGATTCTTTGTGTTCCAAATCCCCCAACATTTTCAACTGTGGATTTGCTTTTTCTCGATGGCATTAGATGACTTTAATAGGTGAGTTTTTAGACATACTAAAAAAGTACTCATAGGAAATAGCTTAAAATTTGGCAATTTTTAAAAGCAAAGCAATTGATTAGAAGAAGAATGCAGAAACAACCCCAAACACTGCACCTAACACTGCCAAGTTCATTTTGATAAGCTTTGTTAAGAACAACAAACATGCCTGAGCTTGCAAACCATGCTGTTTTGAAGAAAATACAATTCAGAGAGTTAGAGAATACTTAAAACTGGAATGCGTGGTTAAAAAGAAAAACTACCATAGTGACAGATTTACCAATAAGTCACAACACTGTGCAACCTATTAATATGGAGGAGAGTGTGGGACAAAATGTAAAGTGATACAAAATAAAAACAGAACACCATCTACATAAATAAATAATAAGCCAGCTACATTTTACAAGCTAATGCAATTAGTCTCCAATACTAATACAGTAGCACTAACACTTTTGAGAAAACTAATCTTCCCATACCTCATTAAGTTTAAAGTTACCACAATGATGTCCAGTTCATTTGAAGTCCAAATAAACATACTTTAAGTAACCAAATGTGAGAACCCCTATTCATATATCATAGTCAGTTCATAAAAGCCAAAACAACTTCATCTGAGTTTATTTTTTGTTCCCCATGATTATACGATTGACAGAATCATGGGATTGGAAGGATGATGATTAGGACATTTAAGTTCATTTCCCTTCTTTAGGTAAAACTGAAATTCTTTTCTATCTGCCTAAGAAAACCCTGGACAAATTCTAATGAATGACTTATAACTTGCGCTACACAGGATTAAAGTTCATTGTTTTGTTCATGACACATCTCAAATGTCCAGAACAGAGCTGAACATATTGTAAACACTTAATAAATATTTGTTGAGCCAGCTATGTTGGTGCATGCTTATTATCCAAGCACTGGGAGGCTGAGGCAGGAGGATGGCAAATTGGAGGCCAGCCTGGAACTATACAGCAAGTTCAAGGCCATGCTGAGCTACACGGTGAGAGTCTATCTCTAAATAAATAAATCTGAACAAAATTGAAAGATAAGCTGTGAAATTCAATGCTAAAATGCTAGATAAATCAGTTTAAAATTCCTTTAAATTTTAAGTCATGACTTCTGTTACAAGCAATAAATTAATATAAGTTGGTATTAATCACAACAAGCAAATAGTTCTCCAATAACTCAGTTTTCTCAAACCAGCTCCAAAACCATAAATCATGCCTTTAGGTCTTGCCAATCTTCACTACAGAGAACACAGAATCAGAAGAAACTCCATGGACAGATGGGGCTAGACTTACTCCTACCATATTTTGATTCCTTTTCTTCTTTGGGGTTTTAACTAAGATGTAGCTACACATTCATCTTGATGTAAGAAGAATTTAAAGTATTGCTTAAAGTTAAGGATTCCTATTTTTTAAAATATGCTACCAAGGTAATTTGACTAAATTAACCCCTGTCGTCTATTTCAGACTCCTGCTGGTTTAAAAATAGTTAATAAAAAAAACAAGAACAGGAAAATCATATGATTAGGTGATTCTACTCATATTTTTGTTCAAAATGCCTAGAAGCGAAGTGCCTAGAAAACTGACCAGAGATAATGCCTGGATTCCAGGGTTGGGTCCATCTTTAATCAGTGCACAGTAAGAATTAAGGCAGTCCTTGCCCACCTGTGTCTGAGCTGCCTGACCTATAAGTTGAAGAGTTTGAATCTAGTAGATGATGACCTCTAAAACCCTTTTTGATTTCTAAGATCCTGTGATTATAAGTGATCAAATTCAGTCACTCAATAACTGTTTTTCACTCTTTAGTTCTTCAACAGACACTGGTTGAAGAACCCGTGGAAGGGTTCTGCACCATTATTCCTAGTTTAGCCTGACTTTGGAGGGGAGGCAAATTATGCAGGGGGCAGTTGATTTCAAAAACTAGTGAGCTCGGATACCTGTGGAGATGGTGTGTTCCTGAAGATTTTCCTTCTGGGGTAAGCCTGCTGGGCCTCTGGAGTGTCCAGCTCTTAGCAAAGAATCAGGTAGAAGGAACTAATTAGAGGCCCTGTCAAAGTGCAAGTGTTTGATTTAGAACGCTGAATTGTGAGTTCGCACTACAGGCATCACCGCTTTTGTTAGTGGATAGGAAGTAACTGGAGAAATAAAGTTCAATTCACTAAAACTTTTGAAGGATCTTGTATTTTTAATAGACTATGCAAGAAAAATAAATATTACTGGAGAGAGGAGTGTAAAAAAATGCAACGAACACAAAGGGTCTAGGAAAAAGACGGTTCTCTTGCACAGGGAAGTCTGCACTTGGAAACCGCAGGAGATGGAGACCAAAGCCACTCGCTTCCCAGCCACTTTACCCAGAATTTCGACCAGAGCGAAGCACGATACAGTCGTATGTTCTCCCTTCTAACCCAGCAGGCTAGCGGAGGGACCCAACTTAGGGTCTTGGGATCGCGGCGCAGGCTGAGCCCAGGGGCAGCAGAGAGAATGGAGCGTCCGAGAGTTCGGTCAGCTCCAGCACCCACCGCCCTTCCTCTAGTGAAGCCCGAGTCACCTAAACCACGGACCCAATCAGAGCGGGAAGAGCGCGAGCCGAGAAAGCCGGGCGCTGGAGCCACCCGGGAGACCACTCCGGGACAGCGCTCTGAGACCAGGGTCCGGCGCTCCGTAGAGCGCGCAGACCACCCAGCTCCCTGGCCGACCCCTGCCGCGCCCTCCACCTCGCACCCGGGTCCCGCCGCGTCCTCACCTCGCGGGGACCGCTGCAGCCCTGGCGGTGGAGCGCAGACATGCCCCCGAGGCGCACCCGCCGAGCCGCGTCCCTGCACGGTGGCCCCTTCCCGGGCCCCAGGCGCCACGGACCGCGCTTCCGAGGGGCGGGGAGCGGACAGGGCGGAGGCGTCACCGGGGCTGGGGCCAGGGGCCCGGCGGACAGCGCCGGGGGAGGGGAGTGTCGCTGGGAAAAATCCCACTTGATCGGTCCCCAAAATGCACCACTGGCTGGTTCAGCCCCGCCGGAGACTGCCGGGCGGGCGAAGGAGATTTATCACTGGGATGCGCTGAGTGCTGGGGCTGGGCCAGGGGTGAGGGGCGCGGGGAAGGAGGGACGCCTATCAGTTATGTAATGCATGGGCCGGCTTGTGTCCCCAGCCAGCTTGCTCCGGGACTGTCAGCTTCTCCCCGGGAACAGCCGCGCGTGCCCCTGGCCTAAACAAGCCGAGGGGGCCCCATGTTCTCAAAAAGATTCTTTCTCTGCAGGGTCAAAGAGCAAGAGGTCGAGAAGGAATACAAGGACTCCTTTTTAGGGAGTCCTTGTATCTGGCTGAGATCCGAACCCTGCCAAACCGCCCTAACCATTCCACAGTGCCGAAAACTGAAGCGCAGCACTGTTACTTGAAAGTGCCAAATGGACTTGGGTTCAACTCTCCTGAAAAGCCCTTAACTTCGGACGATCTACTTAACTCTCTGGACCTCGGTTTGATCTGTAAATTAAGAGAGAATAATAGCGCCTGCTTCATTTGACTTCTGAGAACAAAATGGGTGAGGTGCGGATCCCCGGTACATAACACTTCCAGTAAACCTGAAGAAGCTGATGCCCAAGTCTTCCAGGAGGTACACCACGTAAGGAAGTCTCCAGGCTAACCTCCTTCACAGAAGGAAGGCCTCGGGACTGACAAAGTCTGATTCCAGATTCTACGCCTTTGTCACTCAAAGAATGGACCCTGACCTACCGACCTGGAAGCTTGTTAAAAACGCGGACTCTCAGGTCCCACTACAGAACCTCTAAGTTAGAATCTGCATTTTAGCAAGAATCCCTGACGATTCAGATGAACACCAACATTTCAAAATAAATTAGAATTTTGTAAATTTTGAGAAGGGGACTAAGAAGTTGCTAATCAGTAGTGGGCAAGATTTACTACGATTTACTACGTATGATGTTTTAAAATAAGAAAATCCTTTCTCATTTTACTCTCTAACCATTTTTTCTCTTCACCTTCCCTCACCTTCTTGCCCTTTTAAGTATAAATCTAAATTTAAGTTGTTTTTTCACTTGCAAACATACTCTAAGTTAGATGTAAGTGACTATTAGTGAATATATCTTTAAAACATACATAAGAAGGAAAAAACACAGCTTGTTAAAGAATTCATTAGCACTGAAAATTAACCTATAAAAGCAGTGGCAGCAGTGAGCCCTGGACTCTCAACTGTGAAGGTCTTTAGGTTAAAGGTTTGAATACTTTTGTGTTTCAGAAAAACTCTTCTCTGTTAAACATTTTTTGGAGAGGCAAGTTAAGTTCCATTTTCCATTTAAATAGTGTAGGACAACCAGTTCTAGAAAGAAAAGGAAAGGAAGGAAGGAAGTTTGGAGAACAGAAACCTCACAGGCTTCCTTCAGAGTCACCAGTTACAGGGCCTTTAACAAATCCAAAGTAAGTATTTTGTTGATTTCATTAAGTACTCTGCTCTTGTTTGATCTGAGAGTGTTCAGATTTGGTTTGTTTGATTCTATGTCTGGGAGAAGGAATTTCAAAAAGAGTTCAGTAATTGTGGGTTGATGATGATGGTTGATTGATGATTGATAATGGGATAGCAGAGCCTGATTTCCAAAGGTGACTTCCTGTGTGATTTCCCTCCCAGGGCTGTTAAAATGACTGCTACCTTAAAGGTGGACAATGTGGAAAGACAGGTTAACAGAGGAAAGGAATCTCCTTTCTGTTAGATTGAAGTGTTGGAGTTGCTGGAGAGGGAAGAAACTCTGCAGCAGAAAAATAAAGGTAGGATCCTAGAAGCCAATCAGAGAAGAAAAGAAATACACAGCATTCTTCAAAACAGCACTGTCCAATAGAGCGTTCTACAGTGATCAAAATGTTCTATATTTGCTCTAAAATATGGCTATTTTGTATTTCCTTTGTAATTAAGTAATCAATTAAATTCAGTTTTCTGTGTGCTTTTTCGTTTGTCTCTCAGTGCTAGTCTGTTGCCCTGGCCTCATTTCAAGGGCTCCATATGAACATGTGGCTAGAGTCTACCACACTGGCAGCACATAAAACATTTCCTTTATCAGAGCAAGTTGTCTTCTATGGTGATGCTTAAGTATCAGTATTTGGGTAAGGAAGATGAACCCAGATAGGAAGCTTTTCTGAGACATAGTCATTTGTTCATGGGAGGTGGAGAATAATAATTAAACTTGCATCACTGAGTCCCTGTGAAAGTCATAATGACATAATGTATAGAATGTGCCCAATGCAATGCCTTGGAAATAGTAAATCTGTAAAAATGTTTAACCTATATTGGCAATTAGATTCTTTGTTTGGCCAGGCTCTAATTCTGACACTTCTCTTGGCCATCTGTGTGCTTCCTTACAAAATCAAGTTTTGTACCTTGGCTGTGCTGGTTTTGGAGCTGAGACCCATCTATAACTCCTATTGCAAGACCCATTGCAATGGTACCTCTATCTGGTAATGGTCCTGAATAAAGTCTTCCTTACCATGGTTTAACAAGTGTCATTGAATATTTTATTTTCTTTAACAGAGGGCATGGTACTTTAGTCACATCATTATTTGTTAAATAACATTTGCTGATGTGATCAACTGATCTGATACTGCATTAAAGCTGTGCTCCAACTATCTCTCCTTCCCCATCCTCCCTACAACTGAGCACTACCTGTACTCGTCTGGCCTGGAGGCACAGCATATTTGGCCAGTCCCTATCATTTGTAGCCATATATAACAAATGTGTTAACTGAAATCATATTGTGTTATGGTTCAGTAGAATTAACTTTCTGATGAGATTCTGAGAAGTATGATACCTAGGGTACAATCATTATGGAAGGAATTGTTTGTTCTTGTTATTTGATCAAACAAGGATATGTAGACTCAGCAAAGAGCAATGAGAACATTGGTTCCAGATAAGGAGAATTTAGGAGTGTCCACATCAGAATGGAAGCTACCGGAAGGTTGGAGATTGGAGATACAATCTTAAGGCTTAGGCTAAAATAGAATTTAACTTTTATTTTGAAGACTAATAAACATTTTAAGGATAACTACAAACAACATGAGAAAGATGTAATTATTTTAGGCCATCAACTCTACACATTAGAGCAAAATTATTCTCTGGATACCAAGAAACTGATTTCTGATTAACCATCCTCTTAAACTCCTGTTCCCATGACTTCTTCAATAACATTATGGCTTGTGGGCACCTTTCAATCCTACTTTTTTATTGTCTTCCTCAGTTTCTCTTACCATTTCATCTCTTTTCTTAACAAACATTTTCTTAGGTTCAACCCCTACTTCTCTGCTCTCCTTTCTGAAAACGTATCTCAGGCTAACACCTGCTATCAGCAGCATTGCAGTTCCAGTTGTGACCTCCCTCTGAACTCCAATTCTTGTCACCAGACACCCAGTGGAGAGTTTCACTTGCATTCTCTCCAACTCATCACTTCAAATTTTAAAATACCAGGAACTAAAGTTTTCATTACAATTTGCTCTTAGCTCCCCCAAATCGCTGCCTTGGTCTCTGGTGCAAAGCCATGGAATATTTTCAATCCATTAATCTTTTTCCTGAAGTCATAACATAAAGGGAAGACATTGAATTTGCAATCAAAGAATCAAAATAAAAATCTGTATCTACCACTTTTTAGCAGTATGGACTTCAGAAGTTTCTTAGCTCCCTAAGCCTCATATTTCTCATCTACAAAATGATGTCATTATTATTACCATTCAAAAAACATGGATTGAGCAGTAACTTATTTCAGCCTCTTTGCTAATTACGTTAGTCCCTCAACCTTTGCACAACTAATATTTTAGACCTGACAATTCTTTGTTGTGATGGTGTCCTGTGCATTGTAGAATACTTAGCAGTGTCTCTGGTTTTTGCCTATGAATGCCAATACTATGTCCCTTAGTCATGACAATCAAAATTATCTTCATACATTACCAAACATCCCATGAGGTCAGAGGAAGACTGAAGGAGCAATGGTACCTTCCTGTCTGGGTGCTTCAGGAATTGCAGAAGATGACAATAAAAAGTCACTGGTGTAGTTCTTGATCTGGGACACCATTTGCAGAATAGGGGCGTCCGCTCATTCATGAAACTCTGACATAATGAGTTGTTCTCTGAAATCACAAGTGAAAGCACATTTTTAAAGAAAAAATTTAAATTACACTGTCCTGAATTGTAGGCTAGTAAATATTACTTTTTGAATTTAAACGACACTAAAACAAATTTCTTACTACATTTTCTTAGTAGTGTTATCTATCTGCTGTCACTGCTCTCCAGCCTAATATTCCCTCATGTATCAATCACTAGAACTACTATAGTTCCATTACTTCAGTCTCTCTTCCTACCCATCTATACAACTAACTTTTCTGATACTCTTTGTGTGCAGCAGTCTTCTTACCAGAAGTTCTTTTGATTCCTATTTCCCATACTTTTGTTTGTTGTTGTTGTTGTTTTGAGACAGGGTCTGTGTATCGTGGGCTACCTTTAAACTCAAAATCCTCTTACCTGAGTGTTGGAATTACAAGCTTGAACCACCACACCTGGCTCCTACTTTTCATATTTACTTCATGGAAATGGAACTCATTTGTCAATCTGTGAAGTCATCTTTCATTCAGTCATCTTATCTAACCCTTCATTGTCATGTTCCTGAACACTGATTGTCAACCTGTCACAGCCTCCTTATTCGATGAGATCACCATACACAGTCTTTCTCCCACTCTCTTTCCCATGCCTAAGACTGTCCCTTCTTTTTCTTTTGCCTAGGGGGAGTTGACAACTTTCAAAGTCCAATTTAAACCTCAATTTTTACAGTCTGTTATTGTCTTTGAAAGATGTCAAAAAATAAGATGATTAATGGTTAGAGACAGAAATAGATAGTTATAAGATAAATCAAATTTAGTAAAATGTTACTCTATGACCTAGATAGCAACATATAGATACTCACTGTATACTTTGTTCAACTTTTTTATTGATTCATGAACACGGTCAAAAAAATGTGCAAAGCCCACCTAAAACCCAATACTTTATTCATAAAATCAAATTGTCATGATAAAACCAAGAAATAGTAAAATATAAATAATGAGATAAAATTCAAAAAGAGCATCCCAGTTTCTCCACAAAGCCTTCCAATCAACTCTAGCTATAGTCATTAAGAAACCAAGTTTAGGCAACAGGCAGATCTTAGTTCAAAGCCCAGATCTACCCCTTGTTATTCTGGTGAACTTGTGCAAATTACAAACCTCAGAACTTCACTTTTCTCATTTATTTACCTTCCTTGTAAAACTCTATGAAGTTTAAATGGGATTTATACTTTTAAAGTGCTTAGCACAGTACTCCATAAATGTTAGCTGAAAATAAAACAAATACAAACATTCCTCCTTCAAACACCTAGAGTATAAGCCATTTTGTGGCAGGAACTATTTCTGTTTCATTTCCCCAATGAATTTAATAAGTCTTTGCCAAGTGAGTTGTACAATGAATGAGTATCAGCTGTGTATCACCTTTCCCGATCGCCTCTATTGTTTCTGCTGTAGTAGATTCATTCAGGTAGAATTTACGAAGTCTCTACTATGACATGGTCAAAAAAACATGTGCAGAGCCCACTTAACCCAATACTTTATCCATGAACACCTGAGTGCAGCTGTTCACTTTGAGCATTCTCTGACCCTTCTGAGGATACAGCTAGACTAGAAATACATGTTTGTATGGAAAATGGGAAGCAGAGAAAAGTGACTGGTCTTGTCCCTCAATCAGATGAGAAGATGAAAAAAAGGAGGTAAATTCTCCACAGCTTGACCCACAAACTTTCAGACTTCCATTTCTTAATTTCATTGGATCAGGCCCTAATGGTTTAATAACATCATGCTTAGTTTTCAAGTTAACATATTCAAAATCTTTCAAACTTTTATGTGATTTTTTTCCTTCAAGTATATGTTTGGTTTTATCACTTTGCTTCTCCAAATTTTATTTAAATAAAATTATGTAATTTCCTTAATGCTAAGAGCAAACTCTTGAAGGGAGAGTTGTGAGTAAAATTTATCAGTGTTCCCTGAGTTCCTATGACATGCTAGACCTTGCATAAATGTTATTTTATGCAACTTTCACAATTCCTGTTTTCCAACTGAGGAATAGTGGCTCAGAGTGGTTAAAGAAATTGCTAGTTTGTAGAATTAGTAAATGGTGCTGGTCTATGGAAACAGATTATCTAAGTCTGGGGTAGATTGGTTGCAAAAATTGCAGTGATTCTCTACACCATCCCTATTTCCACATCCTTTGCAATGTGACTTTGTAGCTCCTCCCAACAAGTGTTGGGGCTTATTTCCACAACTGTTAAATTGGGGCTAATCCTATGAAGTTTTTAGCCAGTAGAGAAGGAAAATATTAGTTAGCCAATTCTGAATCTAGCCCTTAAGAAGTTATGTCTTCAGCTGTTTTTCTCTCAGTGCTCAGGACTGGCCTGCTTGAGGAGGAAAGAATACATGAAGCCAAGATGAGTCAGCCCAGTGACAGCTAGACACCAGGTGAGCCCAACCAAGACCATCATGGCTATTCTGTCTACAGCAGACAGCAAGTGCCTACCTGAGCCCACCAGGACTACCTTAAATCATCAAAACTGTCCAGCCAACCTACCCATTCATGTGCAAAAAATGTTTACTGTTGGAACCACTGTGGTGTGGTTGTTTGTTATACAACATTATTTAATCAAGAGATAATTGACATAAATTCACACAGCCTACAGATCTTGAATACTCCTTATAATAGTTTAAGGAGAATGCAAACATCTACTAGAAGAATTTTTTTCATGTTTTTTTTTAGCATACTATTTTATTCTTTTCAGTTACTTGGGAGGAAAAGAAAACATGAGAAACACATTAGAAAAGAAAGTATGTGTGTCCAATTTAATGAGCAACTAAATTGCAAACTAAACTACAGTATGTGGTTTTCCATTTCAATCACTACATAAATCCAATGCAAACCAACCAACCAGTATTCTAGAACATCTAGTCTGTATAGGACCTGTGCTCAGTACAGTGATATTTAAGACTTGGTTCCTGTTTTCAAGGAATTTACAAACTAATTGGAAATATAAATAGCCATGCAAATGAGAGAAGTTGGATACCAGTAAAGGAGTTCAAGAACACCTTGCAATAATAAAACGTATATGGTCATTTTGTTTAAAACAGAAACAGTACTTGACCATTTTGATAAAGGAAGTCAACCCTTGCTCAGAGATTTCGGAGGAGAAGTGGAATGCTTGGGAGAGAAGCTGGTGAGATGAAGACTGATCTTGTAGGTGGGGCTGAAGCTCCTTCTTGGTGCATTTTAATAAGCAAGTAAGAAAGCAGTCTTGGTAGGTAAAACTGCAGGTGATGTTATTTGCAGTGGGAAAGTGCAAGGTGTATTTGGTAGCAAGTAAATAAGTCATTTAGATGAGAACAGAGAAAATCAATAAAACAAAGTGACTGAATAGATATGGAGTGGAAAAGACAGGAGAAACCTGTGTGTCTCTAGACAGAAGGAAGTTGATCATTAACAGCTAGTGAATGATTCAATATTGGACATGTGGAGCTTAGGATGGGAGCAAAATACTCAGCTAGCTGTTGGAAATTTAGGTCAGGAGCCAAGGAAAAAAGTCCAGGTTAAAGGTGTGCTTTGAAAATTTTTAGTGCCTGAGGGATGAGATGAAGCCAGAACAGCAGGGCAAGGACTGGCCCTTGGGGAAAGCCTACAATGTCTAGTGGGGAGATAAAGGAGATGCATAGCTGACACTTAGGCAGGAGGGAGCCAGTGCCACGTGAGTTCCATATGCATGAAGAAGGAGAAGGGAGAGAGGCATATACCAGCAGAGGGGAAGTTTCTTTCAAAAGAAGAATGAGTGATAATGAGTAGGCCTTCCTCACAAGACCAGACTGCTTTTGTAAAGCCATTTGAAGAAGTGGATAGTTCCCACTGGACTGCACATCTGCTAATGACAGAAACACAAGTGCAGACTTGTCTGAAAAAGTTTTGCTCTGTTTACCTTTTCTGACTCTCTGGGCTGATGTTAATGAATTAATTAGCAAGTTTCTGCTTCACCTTTATTCATTTTAATAAATTCAGAAAGTGCAAATTGAAGAAAATATTTCATCAGGATAAAGGCAGTCCAAATAAATAAGGTATGTAGGGTTGATACCTAGATACAGTGGTACAGTAGTACAGCAATTCCCAAGCACACACAAAGACCCAGTTCAATCTCGAACATTGCAAAAAAAAAAAGAAAGAAAGAAGGCATCCAGGTAAATGAACAATGGCCAGATCTCCTATTAGTTTCTGCATTACAAGTACATTTTAAGTGTTATCCAGGTTACACAGTCTGTTGTTTATTTTAAAAAAGAAATTACAGTGTAGTAGAGACAGATTTACACACATTAATGAGTTATTGAGGTTATCGATAATACTATGATAACATCATTAAGTTAATAAAGTAACTTTCACCCAACTTCTAAAAATGTAAATAATAGTCATCAGTTATATTTTATTTTAATAGAATGTGAAGAATAAAACATAACATGAAAAAAAATGCTGCCTTGATTTTTGTTTTTAAAAAGTTTATAAAAAGAACCTGTAAGTCTGCCAGCAAACTGCTAGCTGGTTTCTTTATAGTGTTTTCACCCAATTTGAAGATTAGCTGAAAGCAATGTGTCTATAATTCTCTGTCATCAGACACAGTTCTGTTAACGGTTCTGATCCATATCTGTTCTAAGTGCTCCACTCCAGGAACATTACGCAAGAACCAGAATCTTAATAAACTCTCTAAGTGGCTCAGCACCCTAAGATTTGAGAACCATGATCTAGGAATTCTAGGGAGACCCAAGAGTCATTGAAAAAGAGGAAGTGGCTCTAACAGACAAGACTCAGACATACCCCTTTTCCTTCTCGCTTTAAGCAATTTTGGCTTTCATCTAAACCGTTCACCAAACCAGAAATCTAAGTCATCCTTACTGTATCAAACCATCAGCTAACACTGTCAATTATCTCATCAAAAAGATCTTAAAATTAACCCTTTTCTCCATTAGCACTGATGGCACCCCTGCCATTTTTCTTCCCCACTCCTGCAATCACCTCCTAACTGATCTTGCTTCTGCTCTCAGCCTCCTGCTGTCCACTCTCTTAAAAACACTGAGAATGATTTCATTAGAACTTCCATGGTTCCCAAAGTGCTGAAACTAAATCTGAGCTCCTCTAACCATGGTCCATAGGTGTGTCCTGCCCTGAACCCTGCCTGCTTTTCCCATCAACTCATTCACATTTCTCAGATGCCACTACACTTAGCAACACTGATTTTCTTCTCAGCACCAAGCCAGGGCTCTTCATCCCTTTTGAAAAAGCTTCAGTTTAAAAATCAACTTTCAGGCCAGTTATAGTAGCCACACCTATAATCCCAGCTCCTTGAGAGGTAGAGGCAGGAGGAGCACAGTCCAAGGCTAGCCTGAGCAATGTTATCTTTCCCCTCTTCTGGAAAACACACTAAAAGCAGAAGGACGAGAAGCAGGGAAGATGGCTCATGTGGTAGAGCATTTACCTAGCAAGCAAGCACGATGCCCCAAGTTCAATCCGCAATACCATGAAAAAAGCCAACTTTCTTCTGAGACCATTTTACTTAAACTCAGTCTCCTATCCATTATTCTCCATCTAAGTGTGTTTTGTTTTCTTCAAACATTGATGGCAACCTGAATTTTTGTTGTTGTCATTGTTGCTGTTTACATTTGTTTTCTTTGGCTCTAAAATAAAACCTCAAAGAAAACGAACATTGTCCATTATGCTCACCATTGTGTCCCTACCACCTAGCACGGCACCTGGCTTATATTAAGGACTCAATTATTAGATGGATGAATGAGTATATCCAAAGTGTTCAAGATGTAGAAGTCCTTGAGATGGACAAGTTAGAAACTACTATTTTGGCTATGGTAAGGTTATGTACTCTAGAATTAAACTGTGTTCCAGAGTTATATTGGTGACCTAAGAATTCTGAGAACACAGAAGAGATGGGTCACATTGTTGACAGGAAACTTCTATAAAACTAAAATGTTGGTTTTCCCCTTTTGCAAGGAATTTATTAATGTTCATCTATAAATACAGTGATACCAGAACAAGAAATAAGAAGAGTTTGAGTTCTTTTGGGGAAGAATGCCAATTGCCTATAAAGCATTTATCTTTTAATACTTATTATGGTCATATTAAAACCATATTAAAAGAATTCCATGTAATTTCATTTTAAAAGTATAGATTTTTGCTCAAGAATATTATGACAATCTACTTCAGAGTTAGGAATGAAAACAAAATATAAAGAATTGTTGAGCTGAAGACATAGTACTGAAGAACTCTCTGTCTTCTTTCTCTGTTTACCTAAAAGCAGGACAGAGATTCAGAGATCAAAGATCCCCCTTTTCCCACTTAAAGATCAAATGTAAATTCTTCAGAGTCAAGAGGCAGCAACCCCAGATGAATCCATGAGAAAACTTTCTTCCAATGTTTTTCCTGCCTCTGACACCTAGGACCACTTTTTTTTTTTTTTTTTTCTGGTCCTTTCAGCCTCTCTAAAATACATTGTTCTTTGCAAAACTTCTATGTGATAGCACATTTGCTTCTCTCTCTCTCTCTCTCTCTCTCTCTCTCTCTCTCTCTCTCTCTCTCTCTCTCTCTCCCTACTCCCCCCCCCCATACAGCATCTTGCTACGTAACTCTGGTAGCCTCAAACTTGTCATCCTCCTGCCTCAGTCTTTGGAGTGGTGATATTACTAGCATATACCACCACACCTGTTTTAATTTATTTTTCTCAGTTACAAACTTTTTAAAATTAGATTATTGTATAAGGGAGTTTCATTGTGGTATTTCATACATGCATATAATGTACCTTAATCATATTCACCCCTCTATCACTCTTTCTTATTGCCCTCTTCTGCTTTCTATTTACAATTTTTAATGAGCTCCAATATGCTATTTTCTTACATATATATAAGGTACTTTGATCATATCTACCTCCATCACCCTCTCCTTCTGCCTTCCCTCCTTCCTCTGGTTGGTCCCTCTGGTTGGACATTCCTGCCATTTAAAAAATTTTTGTGGACATTGATTCCACATAGGAGAAAAACATGACATTTATCTTTCTGAGTATTTCACTTAATATGATAATCTCCAGTTCCATCCATTTTCCTGCATATGACACAATTTCATTCTTCTTTTTGGCTGAATAACAACACTACATTGTTTATATGTATCACATTTTATTTATCTATTCATTAGTTGATGGGCACATAGGCCAATTCTATTGCTTGGCTGCAAAAAACATGTGTGTGCAGGTACCCTTATTGGGTCCTATTTTACAATCCTTTGAGTATATGCCCAGGAATGGTATAACAAGATCATATGCTAGCTGTATTTTTAGTTTTTTGAGGAACATCCACACTGATTTCCATACTGGTTACAATAATTTACATTTCTACCAACAGTGTATAGGGTTCCTTTTTCCTTCATCCTTGCCAGCATTTGTTGTTGTTATGTTTCCTTGGTTTTTTTCTTTTTTTTTTTCAGTCTGTTGAGCTTGGTAGGTGCTCTACCACTTGAGCCACAGCCCCAGGCCTTTGTTGCTTATTTTCTTGATGATAGCTATTCTGATTGGAGTGAGATGGAACTTCAGTAATATTTTGATTTGCATTTTCCTTATGACTGAGGAAGTTGAACATTTTTTCACGTGTTTATTAGATTTGTATTTATTCTTTTGAGTTCTTAATGAGAGTTCATCCACTTCACTCTCTCTGGAGTTAATTATTGTGAAATTGTAACTACTGGAGGAGTAGTGTTGCCTTGTTTTTTTTTCACATTCTTGTGTTTCAGTATTAGGATTTGTACATCTGAGGGCAAGTCATTATTTAAAAGTTTTAACAACCTGTAATCTTTCAGTTGAAGTATTCTCAATGTCTAGAGAGGACTTTTAAAATGCAGTTTCTCACCACTGAATTGGGGATATAGTTCAGGAGCTAAGCATTTACCCAATTCCTAGCACTACTCAGAAAGAAGAAAACTAGCTAGTGTCTATTATGGTTCCTAGTGTACAGATTGGTATTATATGTTGGCTGAAGGCTGAGCCTGTCAAGAGTCAGTTGTTTGCTTCTAGGCTGCTTTCACTTTAGAAGCTCCCTTCTTTGTGTACTGGGAACAACTGTTGACTGTGAGTTGCTGTACAGCCTTTGGGTCAGGCAGGTTCCCACATGTTCCACAGACTTCTCAATTTGTGTCCCTAGGGGCAGCAAGTTTCCCAAATCTGACCCTGAATGCATCAGAGAGGGGAAGAGCAAAGAGAGCAATGATTTCTGGACTTTCAGCAGTTAGCCCAACTACAGGAGGAAGGAGGAGAGGAAAATCATGTGGCCCACAGAATCTGAGCTCAAAGATCGCACTCCCACATGTTAACAATCCCACACAGCTAGATGTTGAGACCAACTATCTGCCAGCCATGGACTCAGAGCTCTGTTTCTGCAGCAATCCTCAGATGATGGAGCTTTCTCTTCCAGAGAGAGTGGGGACACCAACCACCATGACAAATACTGCCTGAGTGCCCCAGTGCTTAAACTTCTCAGTGGGTCCATGTAAAGCCTTCCCCTTCTTCATGTCTCCTCTCTTTGCCATCTCCCACCTAGACTGTGTAGCAAGGTATTACACACAATTGTTCCTGTTTGAAAGTTCCCTGAGTAGATCAGTCTCAGAGAATGGGGACTCTTTCAAGATGGTGCCTGGCTATAGCACTCCAAAAGCTAGGGAGCAACAAAATGTCTCCTCTCTAATGTTAGCCTGGTATGCAGGAGTAATCACTGTCATGCCAAGTTCCCATACTAGATTTAAGGCTTACGAGAAGTATGTATTTATTCCACAACTAGATCTGCCAGTCACCATAGCAGCCTGGCTTACCTTCATGGTTGGGTTTCATCTTCCCTCTCCCACACAGGAGCCAGGGTTGGAGCTGCAAACTGTTTCCTATTTTTCTCTGTTGCCTTTCTGATTCTCTATACTTTTCACTTGTTCTATCCCTTTTTTGTGATTCCTGATGGTCTTCCTCTGTTTCTTCAGAATATAGTGTCTCCTTTGTTAGGTTGACTCTTCTTATTCACAAAGTCAAAGGGAGGAAGCTTCTAATCTGCCATCTTGTCCTATCTCCACCATTTTGTCCTTTATAAAGCTCAGCTACAAATTTATGAGAGTTGAGGAAAATTAGATCTTTCTTCTGTTCATCATCACCTAGAGAGAGTTTATGGTAGCAGTATTGAATTAGGTTTGACTGTTCTCCAAGTATGGCTTTGCAGTACACATTGTATGTCCCATCATGCATTGAAGTGGACATGTGAGAAGAAGGGAGGTTATCAGAGTAGGAGGAGGTAGGAGTGGGTGTAGATGATAAGAACTAGCTCTAAGATCCCTTCTAATTACTTCTGATTCTTCATTTCCAGCTATGTCAATTCAACCCAACTACACAAAGTTATTGAAAGCCTTCTGAAGGCTAGGAAATGAGCTGGGAATATGACAATGTATAAGCTAGTAGAATTAAGAGCCAGGAGAGAGGAACAAAGACTTAGCAAGACTAAATGGTGACATCTGCACTTGGCTTTTCTCTTGGAATGTTAGTTTGACACAAGAATTAGGCATGTATAATAAACAGCACTTTCTTAAATGTTACCAAAATATTTTTAGGTTCTGTTTCCATAAACTGACTATCAAATGCAACTGTAATAGCAACAAATTTGCAGCCCCTGTTGAATTTACTTAAATGTGTCTTCATTCTCTCATTCATATCCATATGTTTATTATGTTTCCTATATGACATTAAACCTTTTTTCTTAATTTAATAGTAAAAATCCATATGTACTTTTTATTAGATTTATGAAACAATAGAAATTGTGATTTGCTCAGAATTCCTTGCAACATTTTTCTAAAGCTATTTTCCAATACACGGCTGTGTTTGTAGTTATTTAAATTGATGGCACCATCATGGTGCCTGCTAGTAACCCATGGCAGCCAGACTAGCACATCTTTTGTCTTCTCATTAGCCCCTCTGTGATAATTATTATTTTCCACATTAGGTCCTGTATACTCATTGTTTGTATAAATCATTCATTTTGAAATAATCTCAGCACAAATATTGCCAAGTAGCATGGCTCTTTCCAATCCTAAATTATTTAAAGTTAACAACTGTTCTTTTGGTATTTGTCAGATATAGTTCTTGGCTTTTACAGCTATTTTATTACTAAATTAAAAGAATATAGATTTTGTGACAATATTGGACAAGTCATTAATTTCTTTTGAGTCTCTACCTCATCTATGAAATTAGAAGGTAAATTAAGTTAGAGGTTAAACTCCTACATAATAGGGAAAATTTAGCTCTAAGGTGAACTTGAATTGAGCCTTAATGCATTTATAAAAATTCTCATCCAGTCATAACCTTTTTAAATTTGGAGAGCTCCCATGAAATTCCATGACTTCTCTTCAACAATCAAAATCTGAGTTCTTTGGATTAATCTGGCATCAAAACCTCTCAGTCTCAGTTGCACATTCTTCTGATAACCCCTGAAGCTTGTCAGATCCCTTGCCCCATGGTGGTGAAATCTAGCAGGTGATGTAGAAGAACCAGGTTCATGAAGGAAAGCCCTTTTGGTGGCCTTGAAAATCCTATGAGGAAACAGAGGAAAACAGGAGACCTCACTATGCTATAGTTTTGGTCACCACTCATGTTGTGGTCTTACATTGTTTAATATCTACCGCAGTATAGACTGGATAGGCTTTGTTTTCCTTTCTGTCTTTTTGTTCTTTTTCTTGGCTGTACTGGGATTTGAACTCAGGGCCTCAGGTTTGCTAGGCAGGTGCTCTACCACCAGGGTTATGAACCCAGACCTTTTTGCTTTACTTATTTTTTTTTAATAGGCTATAGCATTTTCCTAGGTCAGCCTGGAACTCAACCTTCCTATTTAGGACTCCTGCATATCTGGAATGACAGCACAAACCAGCATGCCCAACTTACTGGTTGAGACAGGGGTATTGTTAACTTTTTGCTTGGATTGACCTTAAATCTGAATTTTCCAGATCTCTACCTCCCGACTAGCTGGAATTATAGATGTCAGCCTCTGCACCCAGCCTAGATTTGAGGATTTTTTTCAGAAATATTTAGTGTGGGGAGTGGGTGGAAGACAAGGTGGTTACCTCACTACCTCCTGGTTTTCTGACTATACAGTTCCAGAGCAGTTGCTTCTATTTGGTAAATTTAGGACAAGAGAGTGTGTTTCAAATGGGTCCTTAATTTGACTTTGGGTTGCAAGAGAGAAAGAGAAGCAAATTGTATCCTGAGCTGATTGGGAGGGTGTTGCCTTTAAACTAAGATACCTCCTCTTACTTTAACACAGTCCCTCCCTGACTCCGATGAGTAACTGAGTTTCTATGAGATGATCTTTAAGCCTCTTCCATCTTCAAAAATCAAAACATTTCTAAGATTATGCTTCAAGGCTATGTAACCTCTCAAGAAAGTACCATTTCCTTTCCCTCCTCCTGGTAAGATATACACCAGGCTAAACACAAGGACCTAACTCTTGTCTGTCTTCCCCACTTACAGCTCCAGAATTCAGAGAATTTTCTTGCAACTAAAAGGCATTCGGCAAATATTTGTGGAAGAAACTGTTCAGGGTTAACAGTTACCACTGAAAAGGCTCTGCAATGATTAATAGAGCAAATTAGTATTTGAGAAGGTAAAGCTAAGGCACTTTAATTGTAATATTACAATTATGTATTATCATCTAATAATAATTTTATTATTATGAAATATTATGTCTTATGTTTCTCAACAGAGGGATAATCAGCTTAAATTGCTTTGGCTGAGAAACTGTGTTGTTTACACTTTCTTAGAGTGTCTTGGTACAAATACAGTCAGTCTTCTAGATTTCACATTTATTTATGCAGATAGGATAGATATCTAGTACAAGGAGTACTGAGGCAAAACCAGGAAGTCTGAACAAAAAGGAATAAAGAACTTGCCTCCTTGACTAAGACCAGGCTTTAAAAATACATGTAGAAAACCAAGTTTCTAAATTGAATTAGTCAGAGGGCTGATGGAGAGGCTCAAGTGGAAAAGTGACTATCAAACTCCAGTACTGAAAAAAAAAAAAAAAAGAAACTAAAATGAATCTGTCAGGAAAGGCAGCAGATTATCGCCCCCTTGTGTTTACTGGTGGAACTCTTGTCACCTATATATGCTGAAGTCCTTTGATGCAGTCACCTGCTAGGGGCTGGTAGTCAGTAACAACCCGCCTATGATCTCATGAGAGAAACTGAGGAAGAAAATAATCATTCAACTGTATACAGGAATTTCAAACTGCAGCAACTTTTTGGAGGAAGGGATATGGTACTTTGATTCAGTTTTATCCCTGGCCTCCCAAAATAATTAGCACAATAAAAATCAATTTTTGAGGGTCTTCTTAATTGATCCTGTCAAAAACAAGACAGATAACTTGTAAAAAATCAAATAGCTAGTGGAGAAGGGGACTATGACACAGCCATTCTTCACCATTTTATTAACCAAAACGAGGGAGGGGAGAAAAAGACAACCCAGTATCTTTGAGAATGTTTCTTTAATGTGAGAAACATATGAATAGAAATTTTAAAAATTCTCATAGATTTCCACAACACCACCTCCCAGTGCCAACTTCAATCATAATTTTTGCTATTTGAGCATGGATAAAAATGATAGGCATGAACTTCAAAATTTCTTCTTAGCTTTTACAGGACTATAAGACAAACAAACAAAATGTAAATGTTAAATACAAATAAAACTACCATCCAGTGGAGCAAGTTTTTCTAGCTCCCTTGTTACTGCTGAACCTAACTGGTCCTAACTGGCGGTGATGAGAGATGTAGAAAGGACACAGGATAGATAGACAGACAGACAGAAAGTGGGATCAGGTGTGTTGGGCACTCAGGTGGAGATGCACAACCCTCATTATTTCTTATCTCTATTAATCTCTTCTCTTTACTCTGCTTCTTTTCTCTATCTTTTCTTTAAGGTCTTACTCCTTTACAATTATTTAAAACCTTGCTTTTAAAAGTCTTCTTCTTCTATTCTTTAAAGTTTCTCTCCTTAAACTCGCTCTGTCCTATGTTTTCTCTTAGCTTTTCTTTAAGTCCTGGTCCTTGGACTTGCACTGTCTCATGTTCTCTTTAGCTTTTCTTTAGCTTAGCTTTTCTAAAGCCTATGTATAAAGTTCTTGGTGCAGATTTTCTATCAACCCCTCTTTAGCAATTCCCCATTAGCAATTCTCCTTTAGGCATTCTTTTCCCTTAAGCAATTCTTTTCCCTTCAGCAATCCTTTTCCCTTCAGCAATCCTTTATCCCCCTTCAGCAATCCTTCCTCCAGCAATTTCCCTTCAGCCAAAAAATCCCCCATCAAAAAGCCTCCCTTCATCCAAAAACCTCCCATCATCAAAAAGCCTCCCTCTTCCAAAAGCCTCCCATCATCAAAAAGCCTCCCTCTTCCAAAAGCCTCATGTCCTCTTTCAGTGAGTCTTTCATATCCAGTTGTAAACAAGGAGGTGGAGCAGCAGTTCTCTGGAAGGGGCATGACATTGTAACAAGAAGAACTTGTGTTCTTGCTTCTAAACAATTTAGGAAAAGCAGCTGAGCTGCATCTTGCCTTCTTGCTGTCTTCTACAGCTGGGGGCTGTGCCAAATCTCAGCCTACAGATTATTTGACATAAACATCTTAGGAAAAGCAGCTGCTCTGCATCTTATGTCCTCATAGGCTTCTCCTACTTCTCTCCCCACAATCCAACAAAGTGTTTTGTAATAAATTCCAATTAACAGAAATGATGCGGTACTCATTTGAAAATGCATAGGAGTTGCACATCATATGTCAGGCCCCATTCCCATCATGGAAGAGAAACAAACTGTGGGGAGTGGATTATGAGAATCCTATGAGAACATGACATAAGCACAGTTGTGCTCAATAATTGGCAGGTTGAGTTTGGCATGGCCCCAGCTGCAGAGGAGTGCAAAATGCAGCACAGCTGCTTTTCCTAAGATGTTTATGTTCAGAGAAGTAGGATTGCAGGTTTCTCTCATTACAATGTCACACTCCTCCCCAAGAACTATTGCTCCATCTCCTTGTTTACCACTGTATATAAAAGACTAGCTGAAGGAGGTTGGGGGTGGGAAGGATTAGATTGATTGGAGGATGGATGGATTGATTGGCTGGCTGTGGGCTGCTTGTGAAGCTGCCACTACTGCTGCTGCTGCTAATGCTGGCTGTTTGTGTGTCTGAGAGTCTGAGGACTGAGACTTTAAGAGAGAACATGGGACAGTGCAAGTCTGAGGGCCGAGAAATTAAGGAAAACATGGGACAGTGTGAGTCTCAGGAAAGAAACTTTAAAGAATAGAAAATAAGCAAGGTTTTAAATAATAGTAAAGAAGTAAGGCCTTAAACAATAGACAAAGAGAAGAAGCAAAGTAAAAGAAGAGAATAATAGAGAAAAGAAGTAACAAGGCTGTTGTGTGTCTCCATCTGAGTGCCCAGCACACCTGATCCCAACTTTATGCATGTTTGTCTTCTATCCTTTGTCCTTTCTGCATCTCCAGTCACCCCAGAGCTCCAGAAAGCTCTCAAGAACAAACAATAAGCAAATGCTGAATAAAATGTCTAGTGTGTCAGTTAAAGGTAAGTGCTGAGGAAAGAAACACAACAGGGAGGTGTCCAGGGACAAGGCAATATGGAGGTGAGGGAGCATAGCTTTGTCTATCTGTGGAGAGAATATTTCAAGTGAATCTGGTGTATGTTACCATAGGAGGGATGAGAGGATCCCCTCAGTTTCCCAGTTTTCACACAAAATAAAAATACTTGAAATTCACATGTGAAAAGCATTTCAAGGTATCTCACAAAAAGGAGTCTAGCAAGGTTTTATTTTAGTATTACAAGATAAAGTAGAGAAAAGAAGGAAGACACATTTCCTGTCCCCCACAAAGGAATTAAGAGTGAAAACTCAAAATGATGGTCATACTTTCTGAGCAGGGGGAATACATGTCATCAAGTCAAAGGCTAGCAACCCTAATCATTAGACAATTGTTCTGAGTGCTCAAGATGGTTGTTATTTATTATTTTAAAACATGGAGTTGTGATCTAGGCCCACCCAAAATGCAGAGACAATAAGTGAATTTTAGGGCACCCTTTTGCCAGACATGCCTTTCATTCTTTCTGTCTCTCTACCCATTCAAGAAGTCTTGCAGCTTGTTAACATCACAAAGAGAAAGACAGATGCCAATTGCCCCTTTTTGTCTCCTATTCTGGTAACCTAACATCTAAAAGGAGTTGTAGGAAATTGGCTACTGCCCCAGGTTTTCAGTATTTACTTGCTTTTTCCAGTCTGAGTCTATCCCTTTTAGTATTTATTAAAATTAATATTTTCCCTGTCTCCTCATCTATCCATCCTGCCTCATTGCAAACAAAAAGAACTTGGATTTGGAATGTGATTGTTATGTTTGAAAAAAAAATTAAGGAGGTCAATGTAATTGGAGCAGAGGGAACCAGGGAGGAATTGATAGGAAACAAGATGGTGTCAGGACAGGGACAAATACCATTCCACATTATGATATCTGTTGAAGCTGTCTCTTAGACTCATCTCCTCTGGGGGGATGTGGGGGAACAAGGCAATGTTATTCCCTGTACATACTGTCATTTACAGTTCTTCAAGTAGATTGTGTTCCTTCACTTTTCCATGCCTTCCCTGTCTACTTAGGCTGACTTCTCTTTATACCTTCACTCAAGCTGAATCATGGCCTTCTCTGGAAAGTCTCCCACTATGATGATTATGAAGCAGGATAGATAAATGAGAAGGCAGGGAAATTATATTTTAATCAATATTTAAAGGGCCAGACTCTGACATTGAACAGGGGGAGCCAAGTTGCAAGGATCCTTGGATGGGTGGAGAAATAATCATGTCTAGGAAAGGGAAGTCCTAAGGCATCCTATTGTCTCTGATTTAGGTTTTGATTTGGGAGAGTGACCCTTCCCTGTCAGCCATCTCAGCCACCTAGACCCATTATCTTTGACCATGAGTATTCCCCCAGCTCTCCACTAAAAAACTAAGAGTTGGGAAGCATTATTTTGAGTCATTGCTCCCATTTCCTGTGTGGGGAACAGGAAATGTTTCTCTCTTTCTCTCTCTTCCCTCCTTTATCTATACTTTATCCTGTTATACTAAAATAAATCCTTGTTAAAACTTTTACCTTGTGAGACTCCTTGTTGTGAGACACCTTGAAATGTTTTTCATTGTTTGTGGATCTCAAGGACCTGAAATTTTGCATGGAAACTGGGAAGCTGTAGGAGCGCCTCATTCATCCTCAGTGACATAAATTGGCAAGCCAGCCAGGAGTTGAATCTCATAAGGTATGAAAGCATTTAACTTTGGAACTTTTCTCTCTAAAAAAGAGAAAAGTTCTCTTAGCCATGTCTTGGCCATGGCAGATTAGAGAGAGCTGTTTACTGCACTCTTTCACCTCTCCTATTCCATTGCCTGTCCTGTCTTCTCTCATGGAATGGTCACCCAGGTAAAGACAACCGAAGCAAAAATGGATAAAGAGCAAAAGAAAAGGAGAGAAATCCTGCTCAAGTCTCACAGCCTCCTGAGTGACTCACAGGTACCAAGGTTAAAAATATAAAATCAATTGGGAATCTAAATGGCATGTGGCTGAGGGATGGAGTTGCCTTCTCTCCTGGATTTTTTTTTTTTCCCACCTAATTCTAAGTTTCTAAATCTGCCTAAAGTCTCTACTAACAGTTAACCCCTTTAAGTCTTGCTTTCAAGATGGGATGCTTTTCTCATTGCAGACAGATCATGATCAGTAGAAGGAACAGGTCATGTCTTAGAGGTTATTTAAAAAACACTCTCTAGGGGTAAATCTGAAGTCTTAAAAGAGGCCATTTTGTTAAGCTCCTGCTCTTTGATCCCAGTGTGTCTCAATATGCCTGGTAAGGGGACCCCCTAGAGGATGGGGAAGTCCAGGGACCCAGAAATAAGGACTGGGGAGGTGCAATGATTAGGAAGGGGCACCGCCATAAAAAATCATTGCAGAATTAATCATACTTGTTAAGGTACAAGGAGATGTCCATCCTTAAGGGTATAGATTAATTGTTATAAATAAAGGGTACAGAGCCCTTAGGAACAGGATGAAGGAAACTTCCCCATCCCCTCATGAATAGTTCCATATAAGGGAACAGATACAGTTATGCACAGCTCCATTTCTGTCTTTTCTTCCTTCTATCTTTCTTCTCCAGGCACAAATTGAGACAGCATAAGAGAAAAACAAAGTCCTGGTGATTCTCCCTTAGGGTTTTATGAGTGCTGTTTACTGCACTAAGGGTACTACAAAATGTGTAAAATTTTTAAAAGGAGGGATTACGAAAAATAATATATGGCCAACCCTAACATTAAGATGCCTCAGAATTGGCCCTTCAGAGATTCTAATCGCAACTTCGGTATTTTGAGCCATTTGTGTTATTTTTAAACTGATTTTGAGTTTCTGCAGTTTGTCTAACAGGGAAATTTGGATTCTATTTTGGCCTTTAGAGGAGAAGGGAGGGTATATATTAAAATAGGAAGTTTGATCTGTTGTGGTTTCTGTAAAAATTAAAGGCTCTGAGCTTATCTTGTTACTGCCCTGAATCTGCCTTGTTTCTACCCTAAAGAAAATTCTAACTTACACATGGCTTAAAAGGTTTTTCTGAGTGTACTCTAATTGTTTTATGTGTCTTTTTGTGTGTGTCTATCTTGTGTTTATGGTTGACTTAATGGAGGCAAAAGTTCTAAAGGCTGCAACAACAGTCAGATTTTCTTTTGCTTCAGCTACCAAGATTACCCTCTAACAAAATGAGTTCTAAAACAGCATTGAGCACAACTTATTTTGCTTCTGGAATTCCAGCTTATCTATGCATGCTTAAATTGACATTTGTGCATGGTCAATTTAAAACTTGCATATGTGTGTGCTTAAACATCTTTAAAATGATTATTGTTATAGAGCTAATATAAAGGAATTATAGAGCTAATGTAAATGCTTCTGTTATCTTCTCTTCCTTACCTCTTCTGCTACTACTTTTTAAAATAAACCAAGTTTTCAAGGTTTTATTTCAACCAGGTCTAACTAAAATATTGGCATTATTTTATGTCCAGTAATCTTGACCTGTTTCATCACGTCTTAAGTGTAGTTTGCATTCAACTCTCTTTCATAATTGAATCTATTAACAAATGTGCCTTTAAGTTACTTGTACAGACAGTTTAAAATTGCATTTCTTCCTGAGTATATATATTAAAGTAAGGCTAGTTGGAAAGACAATTTTACTTAAACTTAAAATTCTATTATTTTAAAATATAAGTTACAAAGTCAACAAGTAAAAAGGATATAAAAAGGTACTGAGTATATGTTTGGGGAAAAGTTAAAGGGAGAAAGAGAGTGATTTTGGATGAGAAAGAATTTTGTAAAGAAAAGGTTTGTCCTAAGGATTGTTCCAAATATAAAAAAGAGTGATGAGGACAAACCATCAAAAGGTTCAGAATGTCATATAAAGGTCCTGAGTAAGTCTTAAGAGTGTATGATACTGTAGATGAGAATCAGGTTGGGGCAGCTGTATTCTGTGGCTGAGGCCAGTAAAAATGAAACAGGTGGTGGTGAAGGTGTGGAGGTCCTGGTGAATGAACCATATGAGAAGGATGGTGAGAAAGGCCAGCACACACACAAGATCTACCACCTACATAGTAAAGTACCCACGTTTGTTCGAATGCTGGCCCCAGAGGGAGCCCTGAATATACATGAAAAAGCATGGAATGCCTACCCTTATTGCAGAACCGTTATTACAAATGAGTACATGAAAGAAGACTTTCTGATTAAAATTGAAACCTGGCACAAACCTGATCTTGGCACCCAAGAGAATGTGCATAAACTGGAGCCTGAGACTTGGAAACATGTGGAAGCCATATATATAGACATTGCAGATCGAAGCCAAGTTCTTGGTAAGGATTACAAGGCAGAGGAAGACCCAGCAAAATTTAAATCTATCAAAACAGGCCGAGGACCATTAGGCCCCAATTGTAAGCAAGAACTTGTAAACCAGAAAGACTGCCCATATATGTGTGCATACAAACTGGTTACTGTCAAGTTCAAGTGGTGGGGCCTGCAGAACAAAGTGGAAAACTTTATACATAAGCAAGAGAAGCATCTGTTTACAAACTTTCACAGGCAGCTGTTCTGTTGGCTCCGATAAGTGGGTTGACCTGACAATAGACGATATTCGAAGGATGGAAGAAGAGACAAAGAGACAGCTGGATGAGATGAGACAAAAGGACCCAGTGAAAGGAATGACAGCAGATGACTAAAGCCACCCTTCCCCCTTCTGCACATTTTGCAAGACAATGGTCAACAGGAAGGCCCAGAAGCTCCACCCTCTTGAGTGACAGGCCATCTTCCCATGCAGCCTCTCTGCAGGCAACTTTCAATCCTTTACTGTAGCTAATTCTAGATGCCCTTTAATATTGTGAACAAATAAACCCGAGGAGCTCTATATGTCCACACTCCTCTTCCCTTTTGGGCTGGTACTGCCACTCAGCAATAATCCTCTTTTCTCTGTGCTTTCATAGATCCCTGTCCTCTGTCTTTGAGGCTGATTAGGATGTAAGAGTCTTCATCTTTTCATGCTGTAAAAAATTAGCATGCAAAAAGCTTTTTTTCCCCAGCAGAACACATACCCTCTTGTCTCCAATCACTGGAAAGGAATTTGTGGATCATGAACTCAGCTCGTCTTGCCCTCATGCTGAGTTCTGTCCTGGACAATCAAAAGCAAAGTGATGGTAGTATAGAACTCTACCAAAGTAAGCTGGTGAAGAAGTACAAGCTCCAGGGGTATAAAAGCTGCCAAGTGCTTCACGGTTCCTACAGCTCAGCAGAACCGGAGTACGCCTTCCTGGTGGGAGAATCTGAAATAGCTGTGTTGACACCTGACATTTCCCAAACCTTATGAAGTTAGTTGGTTTGAGTATGCAGTGATCAAAGCCCATGCTAGCCTGGGTGCCTCTGCTAATGAGAAGGACCAAATATCTGTTAGGGGAGCAAGAAATGGGATGCGATAATTTATCCTTACGTTGCTATCAGTTTGTTTGCCTTACTCATTTATAAGTGCAATAAGGGAGTGTTTCACAGGATTACACCTGTGACAACCTGACTGGATGCTTTCCTGTGGTTCTCAATGGGGCAAGAATGGACAGATTTGGGCCTCTCGGCATGGTTAGCTCTGACCTTCATTGAGGTCCCTTTGGGATCAGATGTTCTGTTACAGACACCTTCCTCTCTGTTAGTCTCCTTATCTTGGTGGTGGTGGGGAGGGTCTTTATTGATGGACTTGGGGCATTTTGGTCGGTAATTAATATCTCAACTGCTGGTAGTATGTATTGGACTGGGAAAGTTGGAGAAGTATTCCTAATGGAGAAATATGTAATTGTTTTTCTACAAGCTCTGTATTACCCATTAATTATATTTGTGCTTAAAGATTTTCCTTCTTCATTCATCAAGTATGTGAAGTCCAGATGTGAGTTATCTTGGGAGAAACTGATACTCGACAGTTGTTTGTGTGGTGTGAGGGTCAGCAGATGTTCATCTTCCTTCAGCTCTTCTTTGAGATTGACACATATCATGTCAGCTTTATTGGGGACTCACTCTTTATCTGCCTGTTCTCTGGCTCCTCCTGCCTCCACCTATTGCCCACATTTGAAAGCATCTAAATGAGGTGAGCTAGAATTTTCTGAGATCTGGGGCTCCTTCCCATGTAAACATAAAGGAGGGATGTCCCTGGTCTATGCCATCCCCATGGATGGTGTTGGTGCTGGGCAACAGTGTTGGCTTCTTTTAAGTACCCCCTTCCCTCCTTACCCACTCCAAACTGACTAGCACTCAGAGGGGTCTATGATCAAAGGCTCAGCTTCCCTGAGGGTATGTCATGCCCTTTTAGACCAGCTGCTTCCATTAGATTCCCAGGGACTTAGTCCCAACTGAAAGCAGCAGTGCCTCTGCAACAGGGCTGCTGGGCTCTGGCCTTCTCATGAAGAGAGGTCAGGGACAGGGTCAGTATTGTGGACACATGTATATCTTCCCAAGTTCAACTTTTACAGCCCCTACTGGGACTCCCTGACTTATTTTGGTTGGCTCCTAGTGCTACTTCTTTTACAAACTACACTTTGTAGAACTGATTAGATTACCTTGTTTATTTAATGTGAGTTTGTGCCTTTTGTCTCAATCTTCCAATACAGGTATATTGGGAAAAAGCAGTCTAATAAAATCCTAGACAGAGTTTTTGGAATCCAGCTTATTGATGATGTCCTTCTGTCCATTTTACAACTTAGATATCCTCAAGTTCCCCAATTTTACCAAGGCAAGATTAGGAAAAGGTGCAATGGTGTCTCTGAAACTTTTTGCAAGTGAATTTTCACAAATTAAAATATTCCCTTTGTATAACAGAGGGGGTGAACTTGTTCAAAGTACACTGTACACATATATGAAATTATAACAATGAAACCCCCTTGTACTATTAATGTATGCTAATAAAAATAGTAAAAAAATACAAAAAAATAAAAAATAAAAAATAAATCAGCTTATTGAAGTGTCTATCTCAGTGATTAAATACAAGTCTATTCGGGTCACTAGCACTATCTCCCTAAGCTTATAAGTGATCTAAAAGCTTTGCTAAATCTTACTCTAAAGGTAAAAATTTAAATTAACATATATGACATCTGTGTAGTTGTGATGCTAATTATTATTGTCATTAAATGTTAAATGCACTGAAGCCCTCTAAGCATTAGTTTTCTAAAATTAAAAACAGTGCCATTTAATTAAGAATTGGACACTGGTCACTATAAAGTACATCTGTAATTTTAAAAAGCATATTGGAGTATTTTATTTAAAAATTCACTTACTTTAAAGGCAAAGTTAAAAGGGGTACTTATTCTATTAGTAAGGTGTATATTATGTTATTTTAACACTAAAATAGGAGCTTTAAATATATACTTAAGAGAGAATATATAATATATAATATTTAATATATAAGTATATATTAAATATATACTTAAAAGAGAGCTTAATGGTACTACTTAATGCTGTTCATTACAATTATTATCCTAAAATGTCATATACAATAAACATTGTTTTATTGATTGCTAAACATTTTAAAACATTTTAATAGTAACTGTTCTCTAAGGTTTTATCATCTACAATTTGGATGTATCTATTTCTCAAACAGTTGTCTATTTAAATATTTGCTATCATTGATTTTCTTTTGTATTTTCCTTACAAAACTCAACCAGTTTCTGTTAACATTTTGCAAAAGTGGCATTTCTTTAAAAAAAAAAAAAAGCCCCCCCCCCATATTACCTATAGAACAAAAAACTAAGCTTATTTAAAAATTGGTACCTTATAAGTTGAGTCTAAAGGCCACTCTGAAGGATGGACTGCAGGAGGTCCCAAAAGGTGATAAGTGGTCAAGGAGACACTTCTCCTTCCCAGGAAACTGTCTGCACCTCAGAGACATCTCCGCCCTGGGGCAATATACAAAAAGGCTATAAAAACCCAATCACCAACCTGACCCATGGGACCACCGGTTTCTGGATCCCCCTGCATTCCCCACCATGCAGTCTTTCTCTTCTCTTCTCTACAAATAAAATCTTTCCAACCTCTGCTGCTGGAGTCCACCTGAGCTTTCATTCCCAGAGCGGGCTCAGGAACCCTGAGCATCTGAAATTCCTGCACGTGTCATCTGTGCATCATATTTGGCAATGCATGAAAGGACATTTCTGCTGAACCAAGGTCAGTATAGGTTGTGCCAAACTAGGAAAGGCTGCCTAGGAACATAACTGTAACCATCACAGCTGTAAGGCAGGCAACCCAAGAGAACTTGGGGGCTGACTGGAGGCTTATACCGGACTGCCAATGCTATGTGGGTGAAGCTGAAATTCAGAGCACTGAGGCTTTTTTTCCTCTCAAATCTTGGCTCTCTACCTCCTTAAACTCTCTCTCTGTCTTTCAAGATCTCACCACTTAAGAGGAGTCCAAAAACAGCTAGTGGAAAGGAAAGTTTCCCTTCAAGCTTTAAGGGTGGTCTGGCCAGAGCACCCCCAGGTGTCACCTGAAGGTTGGAGATGCAACTTCCTGACCTGCCTTGAGGCTCCAAAGGTGGTTAAGTCTCAGACCCTTCCAGCCATGTCTGAAGCAAACAGATAATCAGATCTCTTATGCTTCCTTCATGGTTTTCATGGCCCAAGAGTGGAGGTCACCACTCACTTCTAGTACTCCAGTACTGCCCTTGGACAGGATTGACCTGGAGAGCAATGTGACCAATAATCCCTCGTGTGTTGAGACTGGAAACTCTTTTTTCCCCAATCCTCAGCCTCTCCTTTCCCTTTCCCAAGTAGTTCAGGATGAGTGTCCTCCTACCCCCCTTTGCTCTAAATAGCAGTGGGCTTCCTTCTTCAGGGAGTTTGGGAAAAATCTCTGCAGGCACCAAAAAGTGCTAGTCTCTAACTCGGGTTTAACTGCCTTTGTCAAGCATCAGATAAACTGGTTAAACAGGTTCCACAGCCTGCACTCAGGAAAAGAAAAAAAAAGTTAAAAGGCAGAGACCTCATGGTCTTCTCCATTTTTGCCCCTTACCACAGCAAAAGCCTTCAGACACTCTCTCTCTTTCATTAAAAACATGCATGCCTCACAGGATATATAGGGAGAAAAAAGTCTACTTCATTAGGAGTCCCCATCCACACCTCTGAAGGAGTCCTCCCTCTGGCCATGCAAGCCCTCTTGGTTACTTTGATAGAGTTATTATTAAATTACAAGGCTTTGGCTCGTAGAGGAGAATCCAGGTACCTGGGTTGCAGGGCAAACAGGCAAGTCAAAATACAGAAGAAATTGGTCAGGGGTCATTTCGGTGGGGTGGCTGCACCTGGAATACTTAAAAATCCTCCACAACCTTAGCCACAGGTGGCAGTGGCAGGACAGCAAGGGAGAGAGGGATATCCTCTCCCACTAGAGTTTCTCCTCATCTGGGGATGCATACGTAAAAGGAGAAACCTCTGTTAAGGTGACCAATTTTCCCTTGTTTTCCTTTTTAGATGAGGAATCAAGCCTCAAGGATCCAGGAAGGATCACCCCTTGCCTGCTTACTAAAACATTGGAAAGATCTTGATCCAGAAAGTGTTCAACAAAAGCAACTCAAGTTTTACTGCACCCAAGCTTGGCCACAGTATCCTCTGGGAGATGAGGGAAGATGGCCAGAAGGAGGGAGCATTAATTATAATACCATTCTTCAATTAGATATGTTCTGTAAAAAGGAGGGAAAGTGGACCGAAGTTCCATATGTTCAACTGTTCTTTTTCCTAAGAGACCACCCAGAGTGACTGGACAAATGTAGGCTAGATACCCAGACCATGGTGACCCTTTTCCAAAAGCCCCCAAATTCCCTTGAAACACAGAACCCATCTGATGCTCCATCAGCACCCTCTCTCTCCCTTATCCAGCTACCTCACAGGCCAGACATTGTCCCACAGGACTCTACCCCTTCCAGTAAATTCCTGGAGGGCATAGGACTCACATTCCTTTAAGAGTGAGTGAACTTAAAGAAATAAAAAAAGGCCTGGAAGTCAATGAAAATGAAAACACAACCTACCGGAACCTATGGGACACAGCAAAGGCAGTCCTGAGAGGAAAGTTTATAGCCATGAGTGTATATATTAAAAAGACTAAAAGATCCCAAACAAATGACCTAATGATACATCTCAAACTCCTAGAAAGATAAGAACAAGCAAATCCCAAAACAAATGGAGAGAAATAATAAAAATAAGAGCTGAAATCAATGAAATAGAAACCAAAAAAACCATACAAAGAACTAATGAAACAAAAAGTTGGTTCTTTGAAAACATAAACAAGATCAATAGACCCCTGGCAAACCTGACTAAAATGAGGAGAGAAAAAACCCAACTTAGTAGAATCAGGAATGCAAAAGGGGCAATAACAACAAACACCATGGAAGTCCAGGAAATCATCAGAGACTACTTTGAGAACCTATATTCAAATAAATTTGAAAATATTAAAGAAATGGACAGATTTCTAGATACATATGATCATCCAAAACTGAACCAAGAGGAAATTAATCACCTGAATAGATCTATAACACAAAATGAAATTGAAGCAGCAATCAAGAGTCTCCCCAAAAAGAAAAGTCCAGGACCTGATGGATTCTCTGCTGAATTCTATCAGACCTTTAAAGAAGAACTGATACCAACCCTCCTTAAACTGTTCCATGAAAAAGAAAGGGAAGGAAAACTGCCAAACACATTGGATGAAGCCAGTATTACACTTATCCCAAAACCAGGCAAAGACACCTCCAAAAAGGAGAACTATAGGCCAATCTCCTTAATGAACATTGATGCAAAAATCCTCAACAAAATAATGGCAAACCGAATTCAACAACACATCAAAAAGATTATTCACCATGACCAAGTAGGCTTTATCCCAGGAATGCAGGGGTGGTTCAACATATGAAAATCAATAAATGTGATAAACCACATTAACAGAAGCAAAGACAAAAACCACTTGATCATGTCAATAGATGCAGAAAAAGCCTTTGATAAGGTCCAACACCATTTCATGATAAAAGCTCTAAGAAAACTAGGAATAGAAGGAAAGTACTTCAACATTATAAAAGTTATATATGACAAATGTACATCCAGCATTATACTTAACAGAGAAAAACTGAAACCATTCCCTCTAAAATCAGGAACCAGACAAGGATGCCCACTATCTCCACTCCTATTCAACATAGTACTAGAATTCCTAGCCAGAGCAATTAGGCAAGAAGAAGGAATAAAAGGAATACAAATAGGTAAAGAAACTGTCAAAATATCCCTATTTGCAGATGACATGATCCTATACCTTAAAGACCCAAAAAACTCTACTCAGAAGCTTCTAGACATCATCAATAGCTACAGCAAGATAGCAGCATATAAAATCAACATAGAAAAATCATTAGCATTTCTACACATTAACAATGACCAAACTGAAAAAGAATGTATGAAAACAATTCCACTTAAAATAGCCTAAAAAAAAAATCAAATACCTAGGTGTAAACCTAGCAAAAGATGTGAATGACCTCTACAAGGAAAACTATACACTTCTGAAGAAAGAGATTGAGGAAGACTATAGAAAGTGGAGAGATCTCCCATGCTCATGGATTGGTAGAATCCACATAGTAAAAATGTCTATACTCCCAAAAGTAATCTACATGTTTAATGCAATTCTCATCAAAATTCCAATGACATTCATTAAAGAGATTGAAAAATCTACCATGAAATTTATATGGAAACACAAGAGGCCACAAATAGCCAAGGCAATACTCAGTCAAAAGAACAATGCTGGAGGTATCACGATAAAACCTGACTTCAAACTATATTACAAAGCAATGATGATCAAAACAGCATGGTACTGGCACAAAAACAGACATGAAGACCAGTGGAACAGAATAGAGGACCCAGATATGAAGCCACACAACTATAACCAACTTGTCTTTGACAAAGGAGCTAAAAATATACGATGGAGAAAAACAGCAGCCTCTTCAACAAAAACTGCTGGGAAAACTGGTTAGCAGTTTGCAAAAAACTGAAACTAGATCCATGTGTATCACCCTATACCAATATTAACTCAAAATGGATCAAAGATCTTAATATCAGACCACAAACTCTAAAGTTGATACAGGAAAGAATAGGAACTACTCTGGAGTTAGTAGGTATAGGTAAGAACTTTCTCAACGAAACCCCAGCAGCACAGCAACTAAGAGATAGCATAGACAAATGGGACTTCATAAAACTAAAAAGCTTCTGTTCATCAAAAGAAATGGTCTCTAAAGTGAAGAGACCACCCACAGAGTGGGAGAAAATATTTGCCAGCTACACACCAAAGGACTGATAACCAGAATATATAGGGAACTTAAAAAACTAAATTCTCCCAAAACTATTGAACCAATAAAGAAATGGGCAAGTGAACTAAACAGAACTTTCTCAAAAGAAGAAATTCGAATGGCCAAAAAGCACATGAAAAAATGCTCACCATCTCTAGCAATAAAGGAAATGCAAATTAAAACCACACTAAGATTCCACCTCACCCCTGTTAGAATAGCCATCATTAGCAACACCACCAACAACAGGTGTTGGTGAGGATGCGGGGAAAAAGGAATCCTCTCACACTGTTGGTGGGCATGTAAACTAATACAACCACTCTGGAAAAAAATTTGGAGGCTACTTACAAAGCTAAACATTGATCTACCATTTGATCCAGCAATACCACTCTTGGGGATATACCCAAAAGACTGTGACACAGGTTACTCCAGAGGCACCTGCACACCCATGTTTATTGCGGCACTATTCACAATAGCCAAGTTATGGAAACAGCCAAGATGCTCCACCACTGATGAATGGATTAAGAAAATGTGGTATCTATACACAATGGAATTTTATGCAGCCATGAAGAAGAAGAAAATGTTATCATTCGCTGGTAAATGGATGGAATTGGAGAACATCATTCTGAGTGAGGTTAGCCTGGCCCAAAAGACCAAAAATCATATGTTCTCCCTCATATGTGGACTTTAGATCAAGGGCAAACACAACAAGGGGATTGGACTTTGAGCACATGATAAAAGCGAGAGCACACAAGGGAGGGGTGAGGATAGGTAAGACACCTAAAAAACTAGCTAGCATTTGTTGCCCTTAACGCAGAGAAACTAAAGCAGATACCTTAAAAGCAACTGAGGCCAATAGGAAAAGGGGACCAGGAACTAGAGAAAAGGTTAGATCAAAAAGAATTAAACTAGAAGGTAACACACACACACAAGAAATTAATGTGAGTTAACTCCCTGTATAGCTATCCTTATCTCAACCAGCAAAAACACTTGTTCCTTCCTATTATTGCTTATATTCTCTCTTCAACAAAATTAGAGATAAGGGCAAAATAGTTTCTGCTGGGTATTGAAGGGGTGGGGAGGAGAGGGAGGGGGTGGAGTGGGTGGTAAGGGAGGGGGTGGGGGCAGGGGGGAGAAATGACCCAAGCCTTGTATGCACATATGAATAATAAAACAATAAAAAAAGAAATAAAAAAGGATTTAGGAAATTACACAGAAAACCCAGATCAGTACATCCAAGCATTTCAAGAAGTCAGCCAAAACTTTGAACTGAGCTGGAAAGATGTAGATGTAATGCTATTGTTTTCTCAGACCCTTACTGCTCTGGAGAAACAGTGGGTACTAGATCTGGCAGTCAAAGCTGGAGATAATTATCACTTAGAAAAATGTGGCATTATAGGCCTCTCTCAGACTCGGCCCTCAAAGGAGGAAGATGGGGAGGGAGAAGAAAGATAAAGGCACTGGATACCTAAAAGGGAACCTCAATTCCCAATTCCAACAGGGGATCAGGCAGTACTTAGGAATGACCCTAGTTGGGACCCTGAAAATGACAAGGATGAATGGAGCTGTACTCATTTCATCCACTGCATTTTTGAGGGTCTAAGCAGAGCCAAGGTAAAACCTCTTAATTACTTCTAAGTCACAGCTTTATGGCAAGGACCCTTAGAAACCCCAGTAGCTTTCCTACAGAGACTTAAGGATGCTTTACAAAAGCATATCAACATTATTCCTGAGTCACAGGAAGAGGAACTCATCCAAAAAGATAAATTTCTAGCACAGTCACCACCAGATATCTGTAAAAATCTTCAAAAACTGGTGGCTGAAGGGAGCAAAGATCTAGATCTAGACCAATTGTACTGTGTAGCCATATCTGTATACTATAATAGGGGCTTGGAAAAAGAAAAGAAGGACCTGGAAAAGAAAAAAAGAAAGGATAAGTGGCAGGAGGCTCTGATCACAGCATTCAGAGGGGCTTCTCTGGGGCAAAGTCCAAACCTGAGGACATGCTTTCAATGCAGACAGGCAGGCCACTTTAGGAGGGAGTGCCCCTAGAGGAAGCCACCCCCAGGACCCTGCCCCATTTGTAGGGGAAAACATTGGAAGGCACACTGTCCTCTATTCCAAGAGGAACTGAGTCCAGAGCCTCCTACCCAATGATGGGTCCCAGGGCCTCTCATTCAGGCTTCTATAACCACCATAAAAGCAGAGAAGCCCCAGGTTAAGCACAAAATCAGCCTCCTTATCAATACTGGAGCCAGCATCTCAGCTATTCCTTTCTCTCTTGGACCCAGGTTCTGCAAGAAAATTACTGTTCGAAGCATATCAGGCCAGCCTCTAGAACGTTATTTCACTCAGCCTTTAGCCTACTCCTGGGGAGATTTCCATTTCTGTCACTCCTTTTTAATTGTCCCAAAAACCCTACTCCTCTCTTATGGCAAGACCTTCTATCTAAATTGGGGGTACAGCTCCTTTTACCTCCAGCAGAGTACTTTTGCTTGCCCCTAATAGAGAAACAAGTAGACCCCATGGTGTGGATGGTGGACATACTGTGGAACAGGCATGAACAGTGATCCCAGTCTTAATTCATGTCAAAGTCCCCTCCTGGTTTCCCCATCAAAAACAATATCCTTTAAAGCCAGAAGTTAAGGAGGGGCTAATTCCCATAATCAAAGTCTTAAAGAGACAAGCACTGCTAATAGAATGTTCCAGCCCATATAATAGTCCTATTCTCAGTGTCAGGAAGTGACCTAACAAATGGAGGCTAGTCCAGGATCTCCACCTGATCAATGAAGCAGTAGTGCCTCTCCACCCTGTAGTTCCAAATCCCTATACACTTTTAGCCCAAATACCTCCAGATACTGCTTACTACTCTGTCCTTGACTTAAAGGATGCCTTCTTTTGCATTCCCTTACATCTTAAAAGTCAACCTATCTTTGCCTTTGAGGACTGCATAAGAAAGTCTGGACAGGTCACCTGGACTGTCCTCTCCCAGAGATTCAGAGACAACCCCCACCTCTTTTGACTCTAACCCAAGACTTGGCCGAATGGCAATATCCACAAGCTACTCTGCTACACTATGTAGATGACTTCCTACTCTGTGGACCAACTGAGCCTGTCATTTCATGTACCACTGAATCCTTACTAAATTTCTTAGCAGATAGATGATATAAAATCTCTAAAGAAAAAGCCCAATTGTGTCAGTCTATGGTTACATATTTAGGTCTTGTCCTGGAGAAAGAAATGAGGGCTCTAGGAGAAGATAGAATCCATCCAATCCTGACATTTCCTCTACCTAAAACTCTAAAAAAAAAATAGAGGGCCCTTTTGGGGGTCACAGGATACTGTACAATTTGGATTCTGGGATATGCAGATCTAGCCAGGCCTTTATATCAAATCCTTAAGGAAGTGCAAAAAGATCCCCAGCCCTTTATTAAATGGGATGACAAGTCAGAAAATGCATTCCACCCGTTAAAAAAGGACCTTATGACAGCTCCAGCACTGGGTCTCCCAGAACAAGACAAGTTTCAACTTATGTCTATGAAAAGGGAGGACTGGCCTTGGGAGTGGTGACTCAGCTCTGGGGCATCACTCCCCAGCAAGTAGGCAACTTAAGCAAAGAATTAAATCAGGTAGTCAAGGGATGGCCAGGATGTCTTAGAGCAGTGGCTGCAGTAAGCCTTCTAGTGCCTGAAGCTCAAAAACTGAACCTAAACCATCCCCTAATGGTTTATACCCCACACAACCAAGGTGAATTTTAAACTCAAAAGAAGAACTTTGGCTATCTGACAGCTGTCTACTTAAATACCAGGCCCAGCTTCTGGAAGGGACAGAAATAACTTTAAGGACCTGTCAGAATTTAAATCCTGCATCCCTTCTACAAGAGGCAGAGGGAAATTCTGAACACTCATGTGAGGAGGTACTTATGGAAAATTACGCTGCCTGACCTGTCTTAATTGATTGGTCCTTAAAAAACCCAGATCTGGAATTATACACTGACAGAAGTTCCTTTGTCAAAAATGGTGCCAGACATGCAGGATTTGAGGTTGTAACAGAATTTGGTAACCTCACATCAGGTCCTTTTCATCCTAATACAAGTGCTCAGTTGGCAGAATTAGTGGCCCTAACAGATGCCCTGAGACTGTCAAAAGAACAGAGAGTAAACATCTATACAGATTCTAAGTATGCCTTCCTGATCCTACATGCTCATACAGCCATCTGGAAAGAAAGGGAAATACTAAGTACAACAGTAACAGCTTCCCATAGAGATAAAAGAGAAGCTGCTTTAATAGTTTAGGGATAAGAGCATCAGTTACAGCCCTAGCTGGAACCAGCTATGGGGTGATTGTCAATCATGTAACTGCAAAAAACCTAACCAAAGTAATAGAGGACATCTCAGACCAGGTAGGCCTTGCCATTAAAGACATACAAAGGTAGTTGTCATCACTTGCCTATATGGTCATGGACCACCACCTGGCCCTAGATTTTCTTTTTGCTAAGCAAGGAGGGGTATGTGCCATGGCCAATACTTCCTGTTGCACATATATAAACACTTCAGGCATTGTAGAGGAATGTGCAGACTACATTCTCCAACAGATTAAGTGTTCCAGGAGCAATCTCTTAAAACTCAGGTTTCTACACAGGTATAGGACCAAATAATTCTGGCTCCCCTCCAGGACTTGGTTCCTACCCTTTCTGGGGCCTATAGTTGCTATTATTCTCTTGCTTGTGTTTGGGCCTTGCATTTTAAACTTACTTGTCAAGTTTGTTTTTTCTCGCCTAGAATCCATCAAACTACAGATGCCTCTGGTGGAGATGAAAACAACCTACTATCGCAGTCCCCTCAACAACCCCTCTCGTGGTCAGCCCTGATGCTCTGGGCCCCTTCATCGCCCCCTGTGAGCAGGAAGCAGTTACTGAATAGGCTTTGTCATCCCCATTCCTAACAGCATTTAAGGTGACCATTGAGAGGGGGGAATGAAAGATGGACTGCAGGAGGTCCCAAAAGGTGATAAGTGGTCAAGGAGACACTTCTCCTTCCCAGGAAACCTCTGTCTGCACCTGAGAGACATCTCTGTGCTCAGGCAATACTCAAAAAGGCTGTAAAACCCAATCCCCAACTGACCCATGGGACCACCAGTTTCCGGGTCCCCCTGCATTCCCCACCATGCAGTCTTTCTCTTCTCGTCTCTACAAATAAAATCTTTCTGACTCTACTGCTGGAGTCCACCTGTGCTTTCATTCTCAGAGCAAGCTCAAGAACTTTGAGCACCTGAAATTCCAGTGCATGTCATCGAAATTCTAGTGCATGTCACCTGTGCATCAAAAGGACTAGGTATCCTGGTTTCTAATTGCTTAGTGATTCTTCAACCTACCATATTAATTTGCTTCCTTTTTGGAGGGATTTATTGCAAATCTCTGAATTTCAACATTCAACTTTTAAGACAAGCTCCTCCCTGAGACTGAGGGCCTTCATTTCTTCTTTTTCTTTTCTTTCTTTCTTCCTTTCCCTCTTTCCTTCCTTCCTTCCTTCCTTCCCCTCCTTCCTTCCTTCCTTCCTTCTTTCCTTTCTTTTCTTTTCTTTTTTGGTGGCACTGGGGTTTGAACTCAGGGTCTCATGCTTACTAGGCAGGTGCCCTACCACTTGAACCACTCAAGTACCTTAATTTCTTCAAGGGTTTCAGAGCAGCTTTTGATCCTAGAGTTAAGGACAACTAGTTCCCTTTCATAGAGCCTTCCAGGGAGATTTGGAAAACAGATGTGTAAAACAGTGCAGGTGTCATCTGTGCATCAACTTTTCTAAACCTCTCATTTTGCTTAAATTAGCCATCAAAAGGGTTTTACTGGCATGGACTTAACCTATCTGATGCTTGTCCTCTGACATGGGATCATAGATCACAGCAGACTATCAGGGGACCTTGACAAAAAAGGACAATTAAAGCTAGACCAGAGTGATTCAATGGATATCTTCAAGAGATATCTTCAGAGCCAATGGATATCTTCAAGAAAAAACTGTTAAAAAACAAGGGGAAAGCTGTCAGAATAAAGACATACTGTAATCCCAGTGATTGGGAGGCTAAAACAGGATGATCCTGAGTTAATGCTAGCCTGTGCTACATAGTGAGTTCCAGGCCAACCTAAATTATATGAGACTTTGTATCTAACCCAACAACAAAGTAGAGTCATTCTTGCCAGACCTTCCAAAGTAAAGCCAAGAGGTTAAAAAGAATGGGTCCTTATATGTGGGTATTTTAGATAGGCAATTTAATTAGTGGTTTTATTCTTAAAAATTAAATCTATTTCACCATGATACATCAATTATTAATTATTATTATTATTTTGGCTTTATTTTTTGCAAGGGGTAACTCTAATGCTGGAGACTAATGAAATTTGGTTCTCTATAGCTCAATGTAGTATGTCATATTCTAAACTTGTTATAAGGCCCTTTTTAAACTGGACCCTTACTACAGTCTCTAGATGATCTTAAATTTGCGGGATCTGCAAAATACTGGGTCTCCCCACAAAAAAGGCAAAAATCTCTCAAATAAAGGTAAATTATCAGCCACATTGTGGCTCTGGGAACTGACTCTTCTCTGTAAAAAGATAGACCTTAAAATTAGGGCCACCTAAAAAATTAACAATAATAGCTAGCTTAACGTATCTGTAAATGGTTGGATTTTACAAGATTTGGATTCCTGGCTTTTTTAGGTAATAGGGAAGCCCCTTTATGAGGCAACTCAGGATCCAGTCATAAATACCTGCAGTAAACTAAACAACAAAAACCCCCTCAAAGTTTAAAGGTTTACTAGTATTTTCCCTAGCCCTAGTGATCCTAAATTTAGATAAGCCTTTAAAACTAAAAAGCAGGATATTATATTCAAAAATGGGAAAACAATGCAGCCTATTGCTTCCTATGGGGAAGCAAATGTAACTTATTTTAGGGTAAAAGGCACTCAAGGCTTTCCCCTAAAGGCCTATAAATTTGTCACAGCTGTAAGAAAAAGTGTTTAGAGGAGCCATAGTTCAGGGAGCATCACTTGTTTTCAGTAAAGATGGAAGTTTCTTTATATTTGATTGTGAGGCTAGTACTGTAGCTTTCTGCAATATAGCCTTTGCTTATGGACACATTATAACTATGGTGGGTTCTGCAAACAATTTTACCTTTGCAGGGGAATACTCAGTGATCCTACAAATAAATTAAGTATGAACAAGGGTCTAACATTTAATTATTCAATCCAGGACCACTCTAACAAAGATTTTTCATAACAACTTACTTCTTGACTTAACCATTACCATCTAAAATAGACAATAGACCTGGGATTCCAAGATGGCAACTAGAGGGAGGAAGCAGAAAGCGTGCTTCGTAAAGTGAAATCTTGGAGAGACGCTGGAGACACACCTTGCAGGCAAGGCCACTGAGAAGAGGCAAAACTTTGACCCCTACACACCTCCAGCTGGTGCAGAGAATCTCCACTTCACGTTGAGTGGAGAAACCAGGAGGGCCCCTGGGCTGCCACCAGATGCCCGTGCCCAGATGGCTTGGGAAGATGTGGACCACAAGGAGAGCTAAGTGGTACATGGTACTCCCACAGACAACCCTGGGCCAGGTCAGCATAGCCCCCTGGACAGACCGACCCCCACCCAGGGAAAAAAGAGAAACTGAATAATAAGCAATAAGAACAATGTTGCAAAGAGGGTGGGGCGCCCTGAGCACCGAAGGGGGTGGTGGGGAATCCTTCCCGGAACTGTAAATAAACAAGCCGGGCCTGGACAGAGAGGATGGGAGCAGTGGCACACACCCAGCAACCAGGAGCGGGAAAGCTTGTGAGATTGGCGGAAAGAGGAAAACTCCACAGGAGAGGGGGGAAGACCCACTTCCCTCGTGAGCTGTAAACAAACACGCAGGCCAGAGAAAGGGGGTGCAGTGTCACCTCCCCCAGTGTGCTTGGAAAGGGGAAAGCTTATAGCAGTGGCTTGCACACAGGAGATCTCTAGTAAACAAAGCCTGTGGGGCCAGGTGAGTGCTAAGCTCACACCAGAGATCTGCATAAATAAAACCTCCAGCAACAACAGGCTGACAGCAGAGGGCAGGCAAGCCACAGCCACAGATAACCATTCACAGAACTGTCTCCAGACTCTTTTTTTTCTCTCTCTACCTTTGATGAGAAAACAGCTGAACTACACCTGCATGCTGAAAAACTTACTGAAACTGTATTGCATTTGAACTTGGGACACTTTGTTGGTTTTTTTTTCTTTCTTTTTTTTTTTTTTTTTTTTTGCTTTGTGCGGTTTTGTTCTATTTTATTTTTCCCCTTTGATAAGACAATTACAGAACAACAACTGAGGCACTATCTCCAGGATTGGAGGCTGAGGGACGAACACCAAAATTATTAAGACTGAAACTTTATTGCATTTGAACTTGGAGGGTTTTTTTAATTTATTTTTTATTTTTTATTTTATTTTATTTTTATATAGATATTTTTTCATTTACTTATTTTTTATTTTTATTCTTTTTATTTTTTATTTTCAATCCTCTCTCTGTCGCTCTAATGCCTTTTCAGCTTACGGTTGATTAGTACACTGTCTCTCCCTGTTTTTATCTTTCAAACTTTTTGTTTGTTTCTTTGTTTTGTTTTTTTTCTAATTCTTTATTTGATTTTCCCTTTTCCTTTAACTTCTTTGCTTTCCATTTCCTCCCACTCTTCCATTCTAAATATCACTAGTGCTATTATTACAAGCCAGAAAATACCTAACTGCACACAGTACAGGGACAATAACAACACCAAGGGCAATGATGGGAAGACAGAAAAAACAGGAAAACCAGTTTCCCCACAGCAAAAAATTAGTACAGGAACCAGAGGGAAATGAAGAAAACAGATACTCAGATCCAGACTCCTACAAAATGAAGATAAACTATGCCAAAGAACCCAATGAAGCCCACAAGAATAATTTAAAAGAAGACATACTACAGGTACTCAATGAGAATTTTATAGCGATGATACTGGATATGGTCAACCAAAATGTACAGGAGACACTCAAGAAATTCCAAGACAACAAAAATAGAGAATTTGAAAAAGCAAAAGCAGAAATAAAGGAAACCACAGAAGCACTGTATAAACACCAAAGTGAGACAGAGAACATGATTAATAAAGTGATAAATGAACTCAGGACAAAAATAGACAACATTAAAGAGGAAATGACCCAGGATATGGAAAACCTCAGAAAAAAGAATGAAACAGAATTGCAAAACAAAATAGAAGGCCAATCCAGGAGAATAGAACAAACAGAAGACAGAATCTCAGAACTTGAAGATGAAATGGTAATTAAAAGAAAAACCAAAGAACTATTAATTAAACAACTCAATACCTGTGAAAAGAAAATGCAAGAACTCACTGACTCCATCAAAAGACCAAACTTGAGAATCATGGGCATTGAAGAAGGAGAAGAAGTGCAAGCAAAGGGAATGTGTAATATATTCAACAAAATAATAACAGAAAATTTCCAAAATCTAGAGAAAGATATTCCCATACAGATGCAAGAGGCCTCCAGGACACCAAACAAACCAGATCAAAATAGTACTCCACGACATATCATCATTAAAACAACAAGTTCAGAAACTAGGGAAAGAATATTGAAAGCTGTAAGAGAGAAAAAACAAATAACATACAAAAGTAAACCCATCAAAATCACAGCAGACTACTCAACAGAAACATTAAAAGCAAGAAGAGCATGGAGTGAGGTACTCTGGGCACTGAATGAAAATAACTTCAACCCCAGGATACTCTACCCAGCAAAACTATCACTCAAAATAGATGGAGCAATAAAAGTCTTCCATGATAAGCAGAAACTAAAACAATATGTGACCACAAAGCCACCACTACAAAAGATTCTTCAAGGGATTCTGCACACAGAAAGTGAAACCCAACATAATCATTAAAGGACAGGCAATACCAAACTACAGGAAAAGAAAAAGCAAGAAAGTAGAGAGTAACCTCAAGTTAGGTACACACAATCAAACCTTCAAACAACTGAGACAACTAAATGACAGGAATCACCACATACCTATCAGTACTAACACTTAATGTTAATGGACTTAATTCACCCATCAAAAGGCACCGTTTGACAAAATGGATTAAAAAGGAAGATCCAATAATTCGTTGCTTACAGGAGACCCATCTCACTGACAGAAATAAGCATAGGCTTAGGATGAAAGGCTGGAAAAAGATTTACCAAGCCAATGGCCCCCAAAAACAGGCAGGAGTAGCAATACTTATCTCTGACAAAGTAGACTTCAAACCTACATTGATCAAACAAGATAAAGAAGGACATTCCTTACTAATAAAAAGGGAAATAGACCAAAAGGAAATAATAATTATCAACCTATATGCACCCAATGTCAATGCACCCAATTTCATCAAACATACCCTGAAGGACATAAAAGCATATATTAACTCCAACACAGACGAAGGACTGATAACCACAATATATAGGGAACTTAAAAAACTAAATTCTTCCAAAACTAATGAGCCAATAAAGAAATGGGCAAGTGAACTAAACAGAACTTTCTCAAAAGAAGAAATTCAAATGGCCAAAAAGCACACGAAAAAATGCTCACCATCTCTAGCAATAAAGGAAATGCAAATTAAAACCACACTAAGCTTCCACTTCACCCCTGTTAGAATAGCCATCATTAGCAACACCACCAACAACAGGTGTTGGCGAGGATGCGGGGTAAAAAAGAATCCTCTCACACTGTTGGTGGGCATGTAAACTAGTACAACCACTCTGGAAAAAAATTTGGAGGCTACTTACAAAGCTAAACATTGATCTACCATTTGATCCAGCAATACCACTCTTGGGGATATACCCAAAAGACTGTGACACAGGTTACTCCAGAGGCACCTGCACACCCATGTTTATTGTGGCACTATTCACAATAGCCAAGTTATGGAAACAGCCAAGATGCCCCACTACTGACAAATGGATCAAGAAAATGTGGTATCTATACACAATGGAATTTTATGCAGCCATGAAGAAGAACGAAATGTTATCATTTGCTGGTAAATTGATGGAATTGGAGAACATCATTCTGAGTGAGGTTAGCCTGGCCCAAAAGACCAAAAATCGTATGTTTTCCCGCATATGTGGACATTAGATTAAGGGCAAATACAACAAGGGGATTGAACTTTGATCACTAGATAAAAGCGAGAGCCCACAAGAGAGATATGAGAATAGGTAAGACGCCTAAAAAATTAGCTAGCATTTGTTGCCCTCAACGCAGAGAAACTAAAGCAGATACCTTAAAAGCAACTGAGGCCAATAGGAGAAGGGGACCAAGAACTAGAGAAAAGGTTAGATCAAAAAGAATTAACTTAGAAGGTAACACACATGCACAGGAAATCAATGCAAGTCAACTCCCTATATAGCCTATCCTTATCTCAACTAGCAAAAACCCTTGGTTCTTCCTATTATTGCTTATACTCTCTCTTCAACAAAATTAGAGATAAGGGCAAAATAGTTTCTGCCGGATATTGAGGAGTTGGGGGGGAGAAGGAAGGAGTGGTGTGGGTGGTAAGGGAGGGGGTGGGGCAGAGGGGAGAAATGACCCAAACATTGTATGCACATATGAATAATATAAAGAAAAATAAAAATAAAATAGACAATGGATATTGGTTGCCATTTTTTAAAAGCCATTGATATACTATATGGTTATGGATGACAGGTGTTCTCAGTATGGCCAAGCTATACACTTTATACATTTTCTTAATGTAGTTATGATTCTTCTTAAAAATCCTATTAGCTTTATCCACATAAAAAGTACTTTTTTTTTTTAACTTTAAAGGATGGCTTTCACTAAATTCTCTTTCAGTAAAAGAATAACTTGATGTCTCCTGGTTCTGATACTGACAGCCCTTCAACTAAATTTTCTGCCAACTGAATTTCCCTTGTCACCTCCTAAATTTGAGATAGGAAAACAACTTTTTGGTTCCCTCTCTAGGTAATTTCAGCATCCAAACTCAGCAGAAAGGAGCTATAGAAGATGGAGTGCCACTTCTCTACACCCCTTTTAAGATCAAAAGGGACCAAAGTCGTTCTGGGGGAACATGAAGCAGGATAGATAGATGAGGAAACAGGAATTATATTTTAATCTATATTGGAACAAGGAGAGCCAAACTGCTGGCCCCCTTCCATCTTTTAGATGCTAAATTACAGAAACAGGGAGACAAAGAAGAGTTACCTGCTTCTTCTTTCTTCTTTGAGATGGGTAGAGAAATAATCATATCTAGGAGAGGGAAGTTCTAAAGCATCCTATTTTCTGATTTAGGGTGTAATTTGGGAGGGTGACCCCTCCCTGTCAGCCATCTCAGCAACCAAGACCCATTATCTTTGACCACGTGTATTCCCCCAGCTCTCCACTGTAAAACACCAGTTTTACAACAGTTTGAGTCTTTGCTCCCATTTCCTGTGTGGGGAACAGGAAATGTTTCTCTCTTTCTCTCCCCTCCTTTGTTTATACTTTATCCTGTTATACTAAAATAAATCCTTGCTAAAACTTTTACCTTGTGAGACTCCTTGTTGTGAGACAACAAGGAATCTCTCAATGCTTTTCAATGTTTGTGGATCTCAAGGACCTGAGATTTTGTATGGAAACTGGGAAGCTGTGGGAGCACCCTCATCTGTCCTCCAGTGACAATTAGACAAGCCTGTACATAATCTTGTCCTGCTGTCATTACACTGCACTCTGACAATTTCCTTATCTATCTTGCCCACTAGATAGCATGCTTCTTGCAAGCAATAAACCTTTTGTCCCTCCCCACCCCTTGTACTTTTTTTCCCTCAATATCTTCAGAGTATAAACACCTTGCATGGTCCTAATAGATAGTTAAGAAATATCTATTGAATTAGTTAATCAGCATTGGCAAGCACTCATAATAAAACCAATCAGGGGTACTGCCTGCTTGGCATATTTGCAAATAATATTTGATATCAATCTTAAAGGTCACTAGATGTCAGGAATTGAACTGAATTAGGGTAATTATCACTTGGAATCTTTCAACAACCCTACAAATTTGATGTTACTGTTTCCACCTTTAAATTAAGAAAGAAGAAATTGAATAGGTTAAGTAATTTGTATGTTACCACCCAAACTCCAAATTTGAGTCTAGATTTATCAAAATCCAGAACTACACCAAGTTATAAATTGAACAAATATAAATTAGGAACTGTTTTGGTATACTTTAAAGAGTAGTTTTATATACCTGTTAGTCATTTGTAGAAAACCATTCTGTACAGTATTTATATTGCTTAACATCATTGTGATTTTTCAAGGCAGAAAGATTGAAGGTCACTTCAATCATTCAGGCACAGTGACAGTGATGCACAGATGACATGAGCTGGAATTTCAGGTACTAAGGGTTCTTGAGCCCACTCTGAGAATGAAAGCACAGGTGGACTCCAGTAGGAGAGGTTGGAAAGATTTTATTTGTAGAGAAGAGATGAGAAAGACTGCATGGTGGGGAATGCAGGGGGACCCGGAAACCGGTGGTCCCATGGGTTGTGTTGGGGATTGGGTTTTTATAGCTTTTTTGTATATTTCCTGAGTGCAGAGATGTCTCTCAGGAGCAGACAGAAGTTTCCTGGGAAGGAGAAGTGTCTCCTTGACCACTTATCACCTTTTGGGACCTCCTGCAGTCTGTCCTTCAAAGGAGTTGGCCGAGTTTGAAGTATCTGGAACTGAAGTGAAATGGTGGAGGAGGAGAAGACCACCCATGATATATAAATGTTAGCTCTGTGGGACCATTTGTGAACCACTGGAATTTCTGTAATTATTGTTGCTTAGTATTATTCTCATTTTTAATATATAATCATAGAGCATATTTATACATGTACACAGAAAACAGATTCAAAAGATATAAAAACAAGGCATTGGGTTATTGCTGTGTTATAGAAATTTACATTTCTCTCATGTTTTTCTACATTTACTAAATCTGTAATCTTAAAAATCTGTGATAAAATTTAACACTAAGAAAATGATTCAATTAAAAATGGGCAGCAAATCTAAATAAATATCTCACTAAAGATGATATACAGAGAGCAAATAAGTACATGAAACATCCTTAACATCTTATGTCATTAGGGCATCGCAAATTAAAACAACAATGTGGTGTCAATACATACCAATTAAAATGGCCAAAATCCAAAACACTGACTACACCAATTACTGGCAGGATGTGAAGCAACAGTAATTCACATTCATTTTTGGTGAGAAGGCAAAATGGTACAGTCACTTTGAAGAATAATTTACAAACCTAAATATACTCTTACTCTATTGTTCATCAGTTGTGTTCTTAACTATCAAGCCATGAAAAGATACAAAAGAAACTTAACTGTATATTACTAAGCAAAAGAAGTAAATGGTACACACTGTATGACTCCATCTGTGTTGACATTCTTGGAAAGGCAAAACTATGGAGACAGAGAAAAGATCATTGGGCTGAGGGGTGTGACTCAATGGTAAATGGCATACTTGGAATGATCAAGGCCCTGAGTTAAATCCTTGAAGAGGTCTGGCAAAGGTGAACCAATGTGGGTTGCAATACACAGAGGAATATCTCTGTATAGCTATCTTTACCTCAAACTAGCAAAAATGCTATGTCTTTCTTTTATGTTTTCTCTTCAACAAAATTGGAGAACAAGAGGGTGGAACAGGTTTTGCCTGGAGGCAGAGGGTGGTGGAGGTGGCTCAAACAATGTATGCACATGTAAGTAAATGTAAAAATGATAAAATAAAAGAAAGGAAAAAAAAAAAGAAGGAGGAAAAATGGGAGGAATTGAGGAGGAGAAAAGAATATTAGTGGTTGCCTGGGATTGGGGGAGAAGGAGGGATGAATAAGTGGAACATAGGGCATTTTTAGTGGAAGAAAACTGTTCTGTATGATACTATAATGGTATACATGACACTTTCATTTGTTAAAACCCACAGAATGCACAACACAAAGAGGGAACCCTAATGTAGACTTTGGGCTTTGGTAATAATGATGTGTCCATGTAACAAATGTCCCATTCTAGTGTAGGATGTAGATGGTGGGAGAGGCTCTTGGGGGAAAGGGATACATGGGACTATTTGTTCCTTGTAGTCAATTTCACTGTGTACCTACAACTGCTCTTAAAAATAAAATATTAATTTTATTATGTATATGATGAGAAAGCTTGTTATTCAAAAATAAAGCAGAATGTGATCTGAGAATTCTTGTGCTTGTTTATATTCCTTGCCATCTTTGGAACAGAAATGTTGATAATAATGTGTGGACACAGCAAAATCCATGCGGTAGAAAACTATGCTTTAAGATATCACAGTATTTGGGTAAGTATTAGTAATAATTATCTCAGAGGAAAAGATTAAGAAAATTGCCTCATCAGACTTCAAAACAAAGTTGAAATTCTAACTAATCAGCTGGCTGGGCTGCATAGAGAGCAGAGACTAGAGGCATTTTTCATTCCTTCATAAGCCCACCAAACAAATATTTATTGAACTCACATATGGAAGTCATTAGGATGAAGATAGTGAATACGATTGTGGAGTGTAAGGAAGAAGTCCATACTCCCCTAACTTTGGATGCTCTCAGTAGGGTTTACATACTCATAATTCTCTATAAGACCACATGGCTATAGTATCCATGTATATATATCCGTAGTATAGGGAACAACATTTCTTTCAAAACCTTACCACTCTAATTAAATCCCATCCCTCAAGATTGTCAGGGGGTTGATATGTGCAATTTTGTCTTCTCTGTCATTGAGAACTAATCTATCTGGACAGTATTAATAATAACTAACATTCTGAGAATATACATTTGCCACACATTGTTCTCTGCTTTATTTGCATTCACTTATTTAATATTCATAAGGACACAGAGAGGTGAGTATTAACACTGTCTCCTTGGCCCAGAGAGATGACTCTGTTACTAGGCATCAGCTCTGACTCAGTCATGCCACCTCTAATGACAATAACTAGAGGTTAGGCCTCCAAAAATAGTTCTGCAAGGCCAGGCGTCGTGGTGCACAACTGCAATCTTGAAAACTTAGGAGGCAAAGTTTGTAAGGGTGGTGTTCAAGGTTGATTTCACTAATTAGTATGGGCAACAGGAAAATCCTAGGAAAGTGATGCCATCTAGTGGTCAAATCAGGGCAGAGGCAATGTACCTGCAACAGGTAATGAAACATGTATCATAATTATTCAGCCATAAAAAAGAATTGACACATGCTACCAATGTGGATGAACCTTGAAAATACTATGCTAAGTGAAAGAAAAGGCATAAAAGGTTATTTATCATGATTCCATTTGTATGAAATATCCAGAATAGGTAAATCCATAAAGACAAAAGATTGGTGCTTGCTGGGACTAGGGGTGGTGGTGGGGGCAGTGAAGAATGCTGATGTGAGCAAGGATTCATTTGAGTGATGAAAATGTTTTGGAACTAGATGTCCCATATGTTCTAGGTATTTTACAAAGTTGGGAAGGTACAAAATGCTACTGAATTGTACATTTAAAATATAATAAATGTATAGAGCACATTAATTTATAACATCTACACTTACGCAAAGCATAATAGAACACATTCGTCTTATCGCTTGTCCACTGAGGTTATGTTCTAGGTGCCACAAACATAAGGCAAGTTCTCTCTTTAAAAGTTTAAATTTATGATGAAAGACTGTACATTTAGATAACAATACTAAAAGGTAGAATGTGATCAGTGGCACACAGAAGACAAAAGATCACTTCTTTGGTCAACTGGAGCAGGGCAACAACATTTCTCAGTGGGGTCCCAGGCAGGGTGGTTGTGCAGAAAGACTTCTAGAGAAGGTGGTCTCCCATCTGGAGCTTGATGGAGCTAAAACATTGTGTATAGAACCTCAACTTAAATTTAAAAGCCCAGCAAGCTCAGTGGTGTGTACTCTGCTTTCTGTTCTGAGAAGATCTAGGCACCAATATTCTGAGAGATGGCTCCTACCTTGACAGCATGTGGCAAATATCTGGAAGCAAATTCCCATCATGCTGCTTTAACTGGGAGCTATAGGCAGTCTGCAAAGTTCTTGCAATTTAATTTAAAATAAATCACGTAAGGAAAAGCATAATTCCCTACCCCTTAAGTGTAGGCTACATGTAGAGACTTCCAAGGAGTGCATTTTGGAAAGGGAAGAAAGAAGGTAAAGTTTACAGTAGAGAATCCAGACCAACACTACCTTAACCAGGTGGTCAAGTCAACATGGTAATGATATGTCAGGTAGGGAGTTTGTACCCTTGGCATAATGTGATAAGGATCATACAATACCTCTGTGATCTTCCTCCTTCCAGCCCATAGTCCCAATCTAATCATGAAACATCCCAGCTGAGGGATATTCCACAAAATACTTGCCTGGTACTTCAAACTGTGAAGGTCATCAAAAACAAGGAAAGTCTGGGAAACTCAGAGCCATAGGGCATCTAAGGAGACATGATGGCTAATCCTGGAGCAGAAAAGGAACATTAGGTAAAAACTATGGACATCTGAATAACATGTGGGCTTTAGTTAATTATAACGTATTAATATTGGTTCATTAAGTGCAGACTTAGTGTTGTTCATATTCCTACACTATGACAATTTATTTTCCTCATCAAAAAACATTAGGAAAAGAAGAGGAAAATGTGAAGGGGGCAAAAATGTGTGTGGCTAATATTTCTCCCCCACTCTCAGTTATTAAAGACCAGAAAGCTATTATTAATTATTATTATTATTAATATCTTCCAATATTAATCACAGGGAAACTGGTGCAGAGTCTATAGGACCTCTACCATCTTCACATGTTCCTATGAACTTAAGACTGTTCTAAAATAAAAACAGTTAAAATGTATTTATCAATGCATAATAAAAGCACAAATGTGTATTACCTCTCAAGCATTTAGGGAAATACAAAGACACTCGTTCTCAAACCTTATTTTATTTCTCAACCCATGAAGCCATCTTTTGCTTACATTCTCACCCTTTTCCTCCTCTCCTAACCTTATCTTGAACTCCCTGTTTGTCATTCCATGCCTTTTAAAAAATATTTCTAATATATAAATATGTATTCATAATCCATCTATGGTGTTAAAATTATGTATTTCCATGAATGAAAGTAAAGACAAAAAACATTGAAATATATACAATGAACTGGTCCCTTTAGGGCACTGCATACTTCACAGCTTACTTTAAGGAGGGAGGGGGAAAAGAATAATATAAGAGGAAAGTGGAACTCTCATCTGACATATTGTTGTTGAGCTATTACAAGAAGACCGTGTTCCTTTTAAATTGTCACAAAGAACAGAAGAAACATGATTTTGATCACATGGTCCTTTGGCTCAAAAAACTCTTCAGTTTTCTTCATCTCCCACATGCCCTATGGCCAGAAATTCTCACTAAATATTTATTGATGCTGAACTATTAGAAGTGCTGACCTTCAGCATTCCTTCCTGTCCATTAATCCAGAGATTCTCATCCTTGACCACACATTTGAATCACTTGGGGAGATTTAAAAAAAATAAGAAAGACTTGGCACCCTTCCCAACAAATTAATTGGAATCTTTGCAGTCAGGGCCAAGGAATCTATTTTTATAGGCCCACAAGTGTTTCCTATGCTTATTAATAACTACATCATAGACCAAAAGTTTAGGCAGGCTTAACTGACCACTTGAAGGAAGACATTGAATGGTTCTTGGTTTAAGTATCCTGTGCTGTGAGAAAACTACTAAATATCAAACAGAGAAAAAAATGTTTGAAAAATTAAATGATATTTTCATAGTACAGTTTTGTGGATAGAAATGAAGTGTGTTGCCAGGCATGGTAATGTATACTTATAATACCAGCACTCAGGAAGCTGAGACAGGAGGAGTTGAGACTAGCTTGGGCTACACAAAAATACCCTGTCTCAAACACCACCTCCCTGCCACAAAAAAGAAACCAAAACAAAAAAATATACAAAAATCAAGTGTCTAGGTAAATAATTCTCAGGCTCTTTGTATTGTAAAGGGTACTTAGTGAGTTGTTAATCAGTACCTATTATGGGAATGAGAGAATAAGTAAGTGAACTAATAAACAATCATTAATGAGTCCAATGCAAGCTCCTGGAGGAAACATGCATTTGTTTAGGATTTACTGAGTACCTACTAAGCACCAGGCCCTGTGGTAAATCCCAGTCACTTAAGCTTCACCAATAAATAAGCTTTCTGGTCTTTAATAACTGAGAGTGGGGGAGAAATATTAGCCACACACATTTTTGCCCCCTTCACATTTTCCTCTTCTTTTCCTAATGTTTTTTGATGAGGAAAATAAATTATCATAGTGTAGGAATATGAACAACACTAAGTCTCCAAAGGTCCAGGAAGTGAAGTAGGTGTCCTGATGAGAGGACAGATCAGTGAGCTGGAGGAGGATGGGAGGCATACATCCTGACATCTAGCCTCCAGCCTAGGGGAATACTTGGCAAATTACCCTCTCTCCCCTGGCTAACTGCACACATACTTGGAGTCCTTACTCGTGAACAAGCTTTCCAAATCTTCTGTGTGCTCCACTAAGAGTAAAAGGAGGCACATTATATTTAGGTCCCCTCAAACTTCTCAGCAGCAAAATTTTAAGCAAATTCAAGTAGACCCCTTTTGCTATTAATACAGAGTGTTCATGTAGCCTGACATTTGTGTTAAATTATGAGTTCCATAACTGCTACACATTTTAAATAAATATTTGAACCAGCTGCTAAGATGAAATTTTGTTAATAGTACATTTTTAAACCATATAACTCCAAGTTTAATATGTAACCCAAGTATGAAGATTTTTTTAAAGAACTCTAGAAAGTCTTTCTAAAGTGCAATAGAATGCCTATTTTGTTTCCTCACTAAAACCAGAAACATTTTCCCTTCATAGTTGCCAGTTGGCTTCTTTAGTCAGTGTGTGTTACTAATCACCTCTGTAACCGTGACTTGATTTAAACACAAACATGTGCTGTGGTCATATCATTAGAGTATTCATCCCAGCCTTTTGTTGATTAAAATACCAACTTTAACTTGTGAAGGAAGTGGTCTTGTCTTCTATCCTACACTTCATATCAACACCTTCAGGAAAGTGACACTTACTGAAAATAGTAATGAGGGGAAAAAAAGATAATCACTCTACTTTGTTGACTCTCTGAAAGCATGCCCCACTTCTGTTCAGTGGTTCATGTGGGTAACCAGCCAGTAAAACAGCCTGCTGTGACTTTAAACAATGAGTCTTGGCTCAAGTGATGTGAATGGTTCAGCTTTCAAGTCATTGGGAGATTTTGTGCACTCCTATAACAAGTCATAATTACATGAAACAGTACAATTATAAAAGCTTACTTTGAGTAGAGTTTTTATAATATGTTCTTTCTCTTTTTTTCTGCTTTTGGTGGTATTGGGGTTTGATTTCGGGGCCTTAGAGGTTGCTAGGCAGGCGCTCTACCATTAGAGTCACACCATGCACCCTTCTTAATGGTAAGATTTAAATAGCAACCTATGAACATATATTGCACCCAAGTCCATGAAATAACCATATAGATTTCATTTTCAATGAAATAATATAGTGTAAGCCTTCAAAATTATGGACCTTATATTCTCAGGATAATGTAGTATATACAGAGAAACTCCCAAAATTGTGTTTTTAAATTTTTATGTTTTTGCTTCAGAATCATCTCATTTAATGGCAGAAAATGTGTCTCTTGGGTTGGATAAATAAAAAGGCTCCAGGGAAAATTTTAGTAATTGCATAATAAAAGTTGAGAATATGTTTTTTAATACTTTTTAATTTAATATGGTTCGAGTCTTTCAATGTAACATGAATTCAGGATGTGCGTACTGTGCATTAGTAGAGCTTTGTAAAGATTGCCTGAATATCTAGATGAATAAGTGATATATAGTCATTTGGGAATTTTGATATTCCAGAACCTGAATAATTTAAAATATTCCCTCTCTATTCATGGAAAGCACTCCTTCTTATTATTTTTTTTAATAAGTAATGACTTTCTATTACTTTGACATTGCAATTTGAGGCAAATCTCTTAAGATAATGAGAAGGCCTGGGATTCTGGGTTGGTAGAATTTGGGACTAAACCCAGAGCCAGATTCATAGGAGGTGATATTATAATAAGTACCTGTTGGATTTAGTATGCCTTTCATGGGATGGGGATTAACTAATAAGCAGTCCAGCTTAGCTTCTGTCATGAGATATTTATAAGCATATTCTCTGACTGTTAGAAAACAAAGGTTTTGCCATGGATTTTTGTTTCTGATGTTGGGAGAAAATTTGGAGATTCCTAGGTGAAGAAGGGCTGCATGATTGTAAGATATGTTTGCTGTTTTTCCACACACCAAATAATTACAAGACAACACTGCTTCTACCACTCAGTATAATGGTCTGTTTGGAAGAAAAGGAATCTTTAAATTTTTTGGCAAATTGTACTTAAAGTTTCCAGTGTGGCTGCAGGACACACTTCAAAAATACAGTGTTCATTTGAGCAACCATCAGTGATGACAGCAACAGTAAGGGCAGGATGACCTTGTGAAGCTGTTATTTGTCACTTCCATGCTTGGAGAGAGGAAAGCGACTCACTTGAGATGAACTCTATACAATCTCAAGCACATCAACTGCCCCACAAAGAGATTCCTTCTCCCCTGCAAACTAAACGCAGAACATTGCTTCCTCGTTCAAAGGAGATACTAGAAAAATATGGGAGCAGAATGGAAACTGAAAACAACATAAATCTGCATTTGCAAAATCCATTTCAACTGCATAACGAGGGTCCATTTGTCTGTTATTGTTTCAAGTGGTGCTAGTCATCATTCAGTAGACCTGGTTGATTGACACCTAGGTGGTGCAATCATTGTACATGAAGAGATGACGGGGTTGGGTTAGTTAGAATGGCTTTCCTACCAGAAAACCAGGAAGCTTTTTTGTTTTATTTTTTAAGTATGGATATGCTGTGTGTGTGAGGGAGGGGTTGGTGTTGGAACCCGGGGCCTCTCATATGCCAAATATGTGCTTTACCACTGAACTACACTTACTGCCCACTAGACATGCTTTTTTAATGCTGCAGTAATCTAAGCTTTAAGACAGTGATTCTAAGATTTTAAGTTATTCTAAGATTTTAAGTGTGTAAGAATCATCTGGGGTTGGTTTTAAAAACTCTTTCTAGGGCCTTACTCTCAGAGATTCAGATTCAGCAGGTGTGGAGAAAGACCCCAAAATAAGGATTGTATAAAACTCTCCAGGTTATTCTAAAGCATGCCAGCCTCAACCACACTTTATGATGCTTGGCATTACCAGTGATATTACCTTGAAGAAAAGCTATCTGACATGGGGAATGTTAAGCTCATGTAAGCAATGGTCCTCAGCTAAGTCATTGAAAATAGAATTCTATTTAAAATTGAAAGCTATCTTTGACCTACATCATTTCTAAGGACAAAAACATTGAACAGAAAAAAACCCATAACTCTTAGTGCCTTTTAAAACCATCTTGAAGCATGGTGATAGATTTAGGAAATAAGATCTTTGTGATATAAATTATAATCAGGACAAAGTGATAGATCATTTAAAATATTAATTAGCTCTTGAAAGGAAGTCTACTTGCTGAAACCAAAAAGTATATCATTCTTTAAAAGTTTAAATCTGTTGAGAAATATTTATTAAAAACCAAACACCATAATTCCTATTTAGCCCACTCCCAAAACTGAATCATTGAAAGAAAAAAATTGTATCAAGATAAACTGGTTTCATGAGCAATACAAATTTTCTAAAGTAATAGCAGAGTTAAGAAATGCAAGTTATTGAATAAAATAAGAAACATTTATTTCAACTAGCCATGGTGGCACATGCCTGTAGTCCCAACAGACAGGGGGCTGAGGCAAGAGTATTATTGTAAGTTCAGGCCAGTCTCGCCTATTGTTAAGGTTTGGGCATGAAATGTGTTCCCCAAAAGATTCATGTGTTGGGGGCATGGTCATAGGCTGGTGACTCTATTTTGTGATCTTCTGGAAACTTTAAGGAGGTGAGACCTACATGGAAGGAGTAGGTCACTAGAGGTCGGTCTTTGGTGGTATTTTGTCCCTGCCCCTGTCCTGTCTCTGCCTCTCTGCTTCTATCCACCATGAGGCGAATAAGCTTCTCCATCACACACTGTCACCACCATGATGTTCTGCCTAAGCACATGGGGCCGCAACCATGGACTGAAGCCTCTGACACTGTGAACAAAATAAATCTTTCCTGCTTTAAGTTGTTTCTGTCAGGTATTTTGGTCACAGCCACACAAAATTAACTAACAGAGCTACATAGCAAGACCCTGTCTCAAAACACCCAAAACAAAACAACATCAAAAGAGTCCTTTGGGGTCCTTTTTACTCATTAGTAATCAATAGTCATTCTATTTTTCAAAATAATTTTAGCATGGGTCGTCACAATCAATGCAAATATTTCTTCCTGTACAAGATGGAATACATATTATTTTAACTACACAAAAGTTTAGTTGATGTTAGTTTTTTAGTTTATAAGCATCCTAGTATGTTCAAGTCTAGTATCAATGCTTGAGTATAGTGTGGTGGAAGTATGAAGAGGGAAAGGAGAGGCAAATGGAGGAATGTTGACATTAACTAAAGAGCAACAGGAAGATGGGATGAGCTGGGATCCTTAGACCTGATCTTCAATGTGAATTTTTGAGCCTGGGCATGTAGAAATTTCAATGATATGAATGATAAGAATGATAGTTACACACTTACATATTGTCTCTATACACAATTTCTTTTGGAGGGTGAAAGTGAATCTCTGAATTAGTTGCCCACAAAGAAGCCTTGATTTTTCAAAGAAGGCTATCTCAGGGTTTCTTGTTTATTGGTTTGTGATAATGACATGTTCTTTGACCTCTCTAAGCTTTACACTTTTCTCTTGTAAAATGAAGATAAGGAGCTGAGGATGTTCAGTGATAACAGTCTGGGCTTAGTATGCAAGAAACCCTGGGTTCAATCCTCAGTATCAAAAAACAACCCCAAAACTAAGTTAAGTAATAATGCCAATGCCCTATTTAAAGGGTTACTTTCTTATTTCCAAGTGAGATTATATCTTGGCGGATTATCTCCCTTTCACCATTAAAATGCCACAGATGAAATCGTCCTTAAAATTTTCTGAGACCAAGCTTTGTAATAGACAGGAACCCCCATGGCTTGATTTTGCTGACAATCTTCATGTTTAATTAACAACCACAGGAGGCTGCCTTGAACAGCTGAGGTCAAATGTGGCTACAGAAACACAAGATAAAGGACATGAATTGTGCAATTAACTGAATGTTCAGGGCAGAGCCAACAAAACTCAATTGTTCTGGACAACTAAGCCATTTTCTCTGCGGCTGCTGCAAATTGTGTGGGTAGGAACTGTGAATCCTTGCTTCACTTCTCCATTTCATTTTGCCTGTCTAAACATTGCATAAGTAACTATTTGATAAATTCAATGTTGATGTTAGTGCATGAAGCAACAGAAGAGTGATTGCTCATTTTAAAATTTATGAACCCTATATAAATAATAATCAAACCCCAAGGAGAATGCATAAAAATGTTCCTATTTAAAATTCACAGTGGAGGGCAGGTGGAGTGGCTCAAGTGGTAAAGTGCCTGCCTAGCAAGCATGAGGCCCTGCATTCAAACCCCAGTACCACAAAAAAAAAAAAAAAAGCTATATTATTCAGTAGTGTGCTGTCAAAGTGTGCTTAGCTTAACTGCATAAATAATATCTAAATGTTAATCATTAAAACATTGTTTTAAAATAAATGAAATTTACACTGGAATCTAACTTACTTAATTTCAGCACATGCACTTAGGGAAATTTAATACAAAAATACTCTTGGCCAATATTTAAAATATAACATGACATTTGACAAACTATTCAAGTATGAAAATTTTAAATATGTACTGCCTAATTAGTTTTAACATAAACTCTACATCCTTTACTTGTGGGATTAACTTGGGGTCTATCTTTCTAGAGGACACACTACAAGCACATTTGCACCCAAACACACACAAACAACATAAACTAAGAACATACTCTAACAAATATGTTAGAGTAAATAAACTTAAGAAATAGAAAATATTTTTATATTTAAGCTCTCTTTTAAATTAAAATTTAAGTATCTGTTAAGATTCACAAGAAGATATAGACCATTTGCCTTACTTATGGAAGGTAGTAAAGTAGACATAATTCATAGCCATGTCATGACAGACAGATGGCATAAACTCTTTAGATGCTAGACCTTGTTAATATAACAATACATCTTATAAACTGAGTGAGGGATAGGAGGAGAATAGAGAAGAAAAAGTCTATTACAAAAAAGGTCCAATTATTTCTAATTGTTTTTCAGCTTCATTGTAACTGCAAAAATTAAAAAGGAAATCCACTTGTTAGAATGAAAACCTGTGCAACTGGGTCTGAGGCTATTTGAATGCATGGCACTGTGCCCCAACTGTCAACCACACCAACTTTTGGGCCACATAAATTTGCCAAAATTCCCTTGGAGGTTGAAAATATTGTGATGATTCAAGGAATGTATAGGGAAGAACAGGTGGAAAGCAGAAGGAACAGCAGAATATTTTACAAATTAAAAATGATGCTGGTAAGGTTAAACCAAACTGCAACCCATTGCAACCCACTAGCATACATAACTTCATTTTTGCACTTTATGCAAAGGATTTTGTTCAGTCTTTTAATTTAGATCATTTAAAAAAAGTTTTACTTCTTCCTTTTCTATCTGAATGAATTTATTTCACTCTTTTGCTAGTTGCCTTGGCTAGAACCTCCAGTACAACATTAACTAAAACAGAAAAAAATTGATACCCTTATTCTATTCCTGATCTTAGCAGGAGAGTGCTCAGACATTCATTGTTGAGTCTGATGTAAAAAGTGAGTTTTTCACTGATGCCTTTTATCAGGTTGAAGATTTTTTTTTTTCTATTCTTGACTAGTTGAGTGACTTTTGTTGTTTGTTTGTTTTGTTTGGTATCATAAAAGATTGGTGGATCTTCTTAAATCCCCTTTTTGTATATATTGAGATGACTGAGATGATCATGTGTATTTTTGTATTTTATTCTATTGATTTGGTATTTTACACTAGTTTTACGAAGCAAAGAAAGACTGAAGATGTAAAAATAGAATAAAATAATATGAAACTTAGAGAACCAGTAGAGCACCTCCTTTGCAAGCATGAAACCCTGAGTTCAAACCCTAGTTCCATTAAAAAAGAAAAGAAAATTTGTCAGCAGTGAAGAATATGAGTTTTTAGGTTAAAGGCATTCATCATATAACCAACATAATGGATAAAAATACATTCACACTAAGGCCTATCACTATGAAACTTCAAAATACTGGTGACATTGAGAAGTTTGTTTCACACTTAAGAAATTTAACCTACTCTCTACATATTTGTCTGAATTCTGAGGAAAAGCCTGCTGAAATTCTTATTATTGTTCCCAGATAAGAAATATTTGTTCACTCCTCTGGCTTCTTTTGAGAATTTTGTCTTTGATTTTCTGCAGATTGAATATGATATGCTTCGATATAAATTTTTTGTTATTTATCCTGCTTAGTATTCTCTGAACTTCATGGTGTCTCCTGCTTTGGTGCCTGCCATTAATCTTGGAAATTCTCAACCATTATTATTTCAAATATTTCTTCTACTCTACTATCTTTTCATTTTCTGGTACTCTACTCATGTATATGTTACATCTTTTAAAATTATTACACAGTTCTTGAATATTGTGTTCTATCATTCATTTTCTCTTCTAATTTTTGCATGGGAAGCTTTTGTTGACATAGCTCCAGACTCACTGATTATTTCCTGAGCTGTGTCTGGTCTAGCATTTTTGTTTTGTTTTTGGTGGAACTGGGTTTGAACTTGGGTTCATGCTTGCAAAGCAGGCACTCTACTGCTTGAGCCACTCCTCTGATCTTCATGTTTTTTATATTTAGCATTTTCTTTTGATTCTTTTTTTTTAAAATTTTTCTTTTATTATTCATATGTGCTCTTTTGATTCTTTATTAGTTGCCATATAGTTGCTTAATTTACCACATCTGTTTGTGCATGTTGCTCACTTCTGCCATTATTACCCATAAATCATAATTATTTTAAATTCACTAGCTGATAATTTCCAAATGTGTACAAGGTCTGGTTTCAATGCTTACTTTGCCTCTTCTGGCTATTTTTCCTGTGTTTTAACAGATCTTGTACTCTGTTCAAAGCTAGACAGGATGTACTGAGTAACTGAAACAGAGGTAACAAGGCTGCAGTGTGAGCTATTATGTTAACCTGGCTAAGAGTTGGGCTGTGTTTAATGTTGCTATAGCTGTAGGTTACAGAGACTTCAAATTTCTCTAGTGTTCTTGTTTTCATTTTTGTCCATTCCATTATCTCTGGATACCTATAATAACTTCTTTGTAAGTCATCTACACCTTGCAGCTTTCAGTTGCAACCCACTGTTATCCTGGAGCACTTTGATGTGGTGGCAAGAGGTGAAAAGGGAAGCAGATTATAATCTTTGGACTAAATCTTAGTTTTACAGCATTTCCTCTACTTTTCTTAGGTGAAAGAAAGGAGGCTAGCGAGTGCTGAAGTTGGATAATTCTTGCATACAGGTGAGATCAGTCTCTGATTGCCTTTTCCCTTGGAAAACAGGCCTTTCTTGTGGAAAACATTCTGGTCGTGCTTCAGAACTTTTCTTTTCCCCGTTAGATTCATGAGGGAATTTTTCTTGGTTCTTCACCATGAGAACCTGGTGAAAGTGTGGAGGTCCTTCTTAAGACACAGTTCTTGATGAGTTTCTCACTTTTTTGGCAATATTGGGTTTGAACTCAGGGTCTCATGCTTGTCAGGCAGGCACTCTACCACTTGAGCCATGCCACCAGTACAGTTTTGGTTTTAGTTATTTTTCAGACAGGGTCTTGTGTTTTTGCCCAGGGCTACCCTTCCGCTGTGATCTTCCTTAGACCAAAGCCTAGCTGTACCCCTAAACCTAACCTTAACCCTACCCCTGACCTTAACCCTAGCCCTAGTGCTAACTGTAACACTAAACCTAACCCTGTCCCTAATCCTAGCCCTAGCCATAACCTTAAACCTATCCCTATCCCTAATGCAAATCCTAATCCTAACCTTAACCCTACCCTAACTTTAGCCCTAATCCTTTGCCTAGCACACTTCTCCTGCTGGCATTACAGGCATACACCTTTATGACCAGGAAATTAAAAAAAAAATCAGAAACTTCCATTTTAGAAGATGAACACTTGTAAACTGGTTGAGAACTATTTGGTGAAAACATCATTTAAGTCATTTCAACACTAGTGTTTATCTGTTGTAAGAGTGGGTAAAAAAAAGAAGCAAAGACTTTTAATGCAAGTTTTCTTTTTATTTTTGTGTTGCAAGTGATGAATACTTGTAAACTAGCCTTTTAAAGTTGACTTTAAATGGATCTATATAAATGGTTACACTGTATTGTCAGTAGACACCTTTTGGAAAATGAAATAATAGAGCTCATTATGAGAATAAGAGCTTGTGACTTGGCTGAGGGCAAAAAAGGCCAACATATAAGGTAGATTAAAAAAGTGCTTAACTTGTGCTCTGAAAACTATTAAATGACTGAAAGGTATCAACAGTAAAGATTCAAATGAACAAGTCAAATAAAATTATTTTTGAAATTAGTAAAAGGATACTTTTACTAATCATGTAAAAGTATTTTACATGATACTTGGTTTTAAATATATATGTGAACTAAATTAAATATTCTAAGTAAAATAAAGAGATGAATTAGCTAT